>NC_143054.1:115712500-116337500 GCF_052426305.1 Pelodiscus sinensis
TTACATCACTAAGGCCAGATCTATACTAGACCTGGAAGGCTGCATTAAGGTATGCAACTCCAGCTATGTAAAATATGTAGCTTAAGTTGGTTTACCTTAAGCCAAGCTTGGTGCCATCTTCACAGAGGGATGCCAATGTGAGCAAACACTTCCATCGGCTTCCCTTATTCCTCACGACTGCCTGGAGTACCGGTGCCAACCAGGAACACCCTCAGCATTCGATATAGTGGGTCTTAACCAGACCTGCTAAATCGAATGCCAGTAGAGTGATCTCTGGTGCGAGGGGTGAAGACGGGGCCTAACTGTAAAAAGGAGTGAACACTATATTTCTTTTGTTCTAAAAGAGAAATTAAGATGTGTAGCTAAACAAGCTACAGCCAGACACAAGACTGTGAACAAAATACCATTTGCTCACATGAATTACATTTTAAAATTACTGAGTTCATGTGTAGGGGAAGGAAAGTGAGAACTTCTCACTGACTACAGGTTGGGAAGGGAGAGTGGGGATGGGGAAGGGAGAAAATGTAAGTCAGGGAAAGAAAAAAAAAGACAGAAAAACCATTTGTCCAAACTTGAACCAAAAGGACAGTCACAGGAGCCAACAGCAGTAATCTATAGGTTCCCATGAAAGATGCTTTTTCCATATATTAAACTACCTTATGCTGTGGGCCCATGTTAATGTCAGCTACCTGCCGTACCCAATTGTATACAATACATTGGCTCTCGTGTCATGCTGTAAGAGACATTTTTATCAATCAGGTGGGTGTAACTCAAGCACCCAAGTATGATACTGGGATTGGGTGAAGTGTGTAAACTCTAGTTGCATCTGCTGTGAAAAGAAACTAACTGGCACTTTGGGTTGGGTGTAAGCAAGCCAGAAAAGGGACATGTGGCCTGTAAAGAAAGGGGTTGATGGGAGCCATTAAAAGCAAATGCTAATCCTGCACCTTAGTTTGTTTTCCAGAGCAAAGACTCTCATTTCCATCCCTTTTTATAGTTTGCCATTAGCATAGCCTGAATCTGCCCTCCTCAACCCCATGAAAAAAGAAATATTCAAAGGTTAGGAGACCCTCTTCAGAATGACTGTATTGTTCCCACTTTTTAAAATCCAGGAAAATTTGATACTCACAATAATGACTTACTTGAAAAACTATTCCACTCACCTACATGTATGTAACAGACTGTAAGATCATCAATGTGAGATATATGAGGCCAAATTCTTCTGTCCCTTATGCTTTGGCATCTCCCTTTACAACCCATTCACTCCTATCCACTGGATTCCATCTAACACAATTAACGGATGAAAAGAAAAAGGAAAAAATGTAGCCCAAGACACCTCCCTTCGGTACCCTAGAAGCTTGCAACAGCCAGTGTAATTATTTGTGCATACTCAAGGTGCAGTCAGTGTGTGAGGTGTTAGATGTAACTACGCAAAGGGAAGAGCTGCGTGTGTATCTCAGGTTCTGGTATGCATCTTTTTAATGCACATTTGTGTACATTTTATAATTAGCAGGGCATAGGATGATATTGCAAAGGGTACGGTCAGTAGCAAGCTGAGATATAAGAATAGTCTAAGCACTTATTTATCTGTGTGCACTCCAAGTAAAGTGAGTGTGGTGTTTGTTAGATGTAGCTGTACTGCATGGTGAGTGCAGAAGAACCTCAGAGTTACAAACACCAGAGCTGTGAACACACCAGTTAACCACACACCTCATTTGGAACCAGAAGTACACAATCAGGGAGCAGCAGGAACCAAAAGAAAAAAAGCAAATACAGTGCTGTGTTAAATGTAAACTTCTTAAAAAAAAATAAAAGGAAGCAGCATTTTTCGTCTGCATAGTAAAGTTTCAAAGCTATATTAACTCAGTGTTCAGTTGTACACTTTTGAAAGAACCACCATATCATTTTGTGCAGAGTTAGAGTTATAAACGACCTCCATTTCTGAGGTGTTTGTAACTCTGCTTAGTAGAGGTGTGTTTACAAGATCTATGGATTATGCTGGAACGTGTGATGGAGCTGAGGCTGTGATTAGGCTGAGTTTTTCCTTTTTCACTCTTGTGTGTGTGAGAAAGGAAAGAGGGGAATACATACCTTCAGAATGTATCATTTTTATCTTGCATTGTGTAGGTTATGTCAGTAACAGGGCATAGGGCTTTATTACATAGGCTATTGTCATCAGTGAGGTGGAATAGGGGAGGATTCTAATGCTTTCATGATGCATAAGTGAACATATAGGTTGAGATGGTATCCTGTGAGTAAGTGTAGGGGAGTTGTAAAAGGCCTTGAAATGTGTCTTAAATGGTACATCTGTGGAATAGTGCTCTTTCTGGAGAGTTGGCTAAGGGATCTGGAAGCATCTGAAGCTTTTAGTGCCAAGGCCTAGTGTGAGTATATGCTATGTGCACCCTGAGGCATGGCTCAAAGAAGCTAGAGAAAAGCGGCATGAACAACTTGTGTATGTCTTGGTTTTCAGAAGTTTGAATTTTGCACCATTCAGCATTCTGCAGGAGGACAACATGCTACCAAGCAACCTTCTCACTGTGCTAACATAGTTTCTTAGTTTTTTAAACAGGAAAACATATGTTGTTGGTAGGGGTTAGTAGACATTTAGGCAGTTGTACATTGCATGTCCCTCAATTTGTATACCAGCCAGTCCTCCCTTCTCAAACTCACACCCACCCACCCACACATACATGCACACATCAACCGGGCCCACCAGCCCTGCTTCAGCACATCTTCCCATCATTCCTCTGATCCATCCACAGTGTTCCCCCACCAACCTGGCCCCTTCCCACTACTGTACCCAGTGGTCACCGCAAGCAGGGACTGCATCTTGCGGACATCTCTCTGCTATAGAACTGTTTCTGTTGCCATTATTCCCACCACCACCCATAACCTGACTCTCCAGCAGTGGTTGCAGCAAAGCAGTTACAATGGTGTTCTCAGTCACATTTTAGATGATTGGTGTGTGGAGGTATTAGCAGTGCCAGAGAGAGAAATCATAGGGTCTCTGTTCCAAAATACTGATTGTCCAACAGATGTGCCCCATCTCTGAGGCCACGTCTATACTTATCCATGGATTGATGATCCGGAGGTCAATCTTCTGGCATTCGATTTAGTGGGTCTTCTAAGGACCCATGAAATCGAATGCTGAGGATGCCCCATTGGTATCAGTACTCCTACTCCTCGTGAAGAGTAAGGGAAGTCAACCAGAGTATTTCTCCCATCAACCTCCCACTGTGGGGATGGTGCCAAAGTTTCAATTAAGATACATCGACTCCAGCTACACAATTAACATAGCTGGAGTTGTGTATCTTAATTCAAATTTATCCCCTAGTATAGACCTGGCCTGAGAAACAGCTAGCTATTGGAGTGAGTGGGTCTATAGTTCTGTAATGTTTCTATACAATGCAGGACATATTTTCTGGTCAGTCTTGAACCATGCAATTTCCCCATTCATGTTATCCCAGATCGCTTATGGGGTCACATATTTCTTATGGGGTCCAAATCTGCTCTCATACATTGTATGGAAGTGCATTCCAGGAATAAGGCCAGTTCATTTTCTCCCAAGCAAATCACCACAAAGAATGAGAGATCACAACCTCTTAAGTCACTGATTAGACACTGCAGAATGGGTAAAATACAAAACTAATGCAAGCCACTTCTCTCCACCCAGGTCAGCTTGTAGTCAGCACTCCTCATGTCATGGGGTACTCTTTGGTCTCCTGCAAGCTTCTGCAACCTTGTGATCCAGGAATCACCCAGAATCCACGTAATGGCAGCACATGTATTTCTTTTCCTCAGAAGTCAAGGTATCTGCACTGTCTGTTCCAAACCACTAGGCTATATGTCTTTGGAAACACCAGATTAATTTTCCCTGAGACCAAGAAATAATCACTTGCTCCACACATACCCCTTCAGGGGCTAGTAAAATATAGATTTTCTCAAACAATCAATCCAAGGTTTACCTACCACCTGTTCTCATTTCCTGCCTCCTCTGCAGCTGCAACCTTTCCCCCTGTCCACACATGTCCCCCTTCCCAAGGCCTCTGTTTCTGGTTCCTCTTCATCCAATACTATAAAAACTTTGGTTTGACTAGCTGCTGGCTTTCCTGTAAATCACCACATAAAATAAACATGTTATAGTATAAAAGAAACAACTTGTAGCTATTAAATCTCAACTGCACAGATGTACAAAGGTTCAGACTACAAATATCAGTGGCAGGGTATCCACTAAGAGTATGACACCAGCATGAAGTCGCTGCATAGAAACCACCTCATGGTTATTTTTTCTTTGGTGGTGCACACATGATGTCACCCTCCCAACCTGCACAGCTGTGCAAATGAAAAAGTGAACAATGCTCTTAAATACCATTCTCAGTTTGCCCTGCCAACAGTTTAGTGGGGGTCTGGCACAACTTAGAGAGATCAATCTTTAAATAGACATTGTGCTTAACTATAGTGATGTTGCCACACTATTATAACAACAGAGACAGTACCCCACCAAAGAGTGCGCAGTCCAAGTGAATTTGTGGATGTGTGAAGAATTTGCGCATGGATTGGCATGCACTGACAGAGCTGTGGGGTGCTTTGAGTTTGAGGTGCATTGGCTGAGCTGAGGGAAGGTTCTCAATTTTAGTCCCTCGAAGATTAGCGGGTGCCATGCGGACTGAGACCATGCTGACAAGCATCACTTCAATAGTTAGATCTCTTGTTTGGTGCAAAAAAACCCAAAACCCCTATCTAGAAACTTTTTTAAAAATGGCTATTTTTTTCTAGGCTTAAATTGATGCCAACCCCTAACTCAAATGGCCCCAAATGCAGGTCACTAACCCTACACTGCATCTTCCTGAAGCACACCAAATTTCAAAAGAATCCAACTAAACATATTCATTTTAGAGGACTTAGAAATGTCAATGTTTAAACAAAAATCATGACACAACCTTAAATACAATACACTGTATTGTATACACTGCTACAATACACTATATTGATCTGAATAACACTTGCATCATGCCAAAGGGGGGGGACATCATTGTTAATCTGATCACAAGCAGGTAACACTTTATCAGCTACCAATCTTATATTTAATAGGATGATATCAGAACTGGGATCTTTGCCCGCAATATGGCAGGCAACTTTTTGAGAGTTAATTACAGGTGAGGGCAATGGTATCTAAATTACATGTCTTGGGACAGTTCCTCAGCTGGCACAAACCAACAGAACTTACACCAGCTGAAGATTTGGATCTTTGATTTTTATTTACACCAAATGCACAATTTTCTGCTGCCTTGTCTTCCTCTGTGCATGATCACAGGGACTGAGGAACCCAGAGTCTCACAGCCAAACCTGAATAGCGTCCATCATACCATCACCCAACCACACCATTCCACCTTCTTCACCACTATAAATTGGCCATTAAAGCTGTCAAAACTGGATGCTGGAATAGTGACTTCAGGCAGGATGCAAACCTCATCTGTACAAGTTCATTCAATAGGGAGAGGTCCTCATTAGCCGGTCAACATTCTACAGAGATGGACTTAGTCTTTCCAGAACTACCATCAGAATGTCACAGAATGTTCAAGGATTCTCTCCTCTCCCCCTATAACTTTGAGCATGGCACTGGATTGCTTCAATAAAGTGTTGTCCCTTTTATATCAAAGAGTCTACAATCATATGCCAAAAATAGGTTTGCTTGACTTCCTGCCTACGTGTGAGCATGAGGGGGTAGCGGGAACACATTTAAAACATCTACATTGTATCATAGCTTTCTGTTCAACAGCAGTATACATCCAATTTCCTTGTGAGTTCCAAAGACATGTAGTCTCAGATTATTTTTCTTAATGGATGGAAATAAGGTAGGAAAGAAGCAGTGCAAAAAGATGGCCACTCTAGGCTGGACAATAACCTCTAGCGTAGCACCCAAAAGAAGTTGGGGTGGGGGAGAAGGCAGGCTAAGGTGGAATTTAAGCCACAGCAGCTGGAATTCTCATTATTTTCACTGGACCATTTTCAAGAAAATCTGGGTTAGGCGGAACTATTTTCAGCTGGCTGGATTGCAGGTTGTCTGGTTAGGAGACACAGGGACTCCAAGATGAATCACCTGTCTGTGTGCTGTTTTTGTCTTCAAGGGCTCAGCATGAGGCTGGTATGGTTTGGCTGCCAGTCTCTATGCATTCTGGGAAATCACTCTTTATGATCAGAAAACAGCTGATCGTAAAGGAAATTGAAGCTAGGTCAGAATGTGGCTGCCTACTTATGAAGTGGTGAGTCACCTAACAGCATATCCCACCAGTGCTCTGTGGTTTGCATTGGCTGCCCATAAGTTTCTGGGTGGAATTCAAGGAGCTGGATTTAAATCTATAAAGCCTTACATAGCTTGAGACTTAGTTACTAGTAAGACCACTTCTTTGCCTGTGCAACACTGTTGTATTTGGGATCACAGGAGTGGATGCTGGTGTCCCCTTGGTTTACATGGGATGGAGTGTGGGTGGGGCAACGCTTTCCATACAGGTCCTTTCACTTTAGAACTTGCTTCCCCACATTGGTTCACTAGATTCCAGACACACTGAAAAGCCTGACTTTTTAAAAGGGGATTTGGGAGAAGATAGGTTAAGGCCAGCTCTCTACACACACTCTTTTCTTGTTTCCACTGTTTCTAAACTTGTACCAGAGTGCTTATCTGAAAATGTAGCTTTCCCATGGCCAGAGTCTCTCCACGCAGGCTGCTTTATATTTGTAGGTGCTGCTTTGCTGTCATTTTTATCCCTCTCTTCTGTGTTAAGTGTCCTCCTACCTAGACCAACTCCTGTCACATGCTTGCTGTGTTGAGTAATAACACAAGAGAACTCCATTCTCTGAACTAGATCCAGTGGGGAAAAGAAACTTCTCTCCTGCAAAAAATTTTGACCCAGGTGGAGGAGAGAACATGCCAGGTCAGAACTAAAGTAATAAATTCATAAATTTGTACAGGAAGAAAAACCATGACAAAATCCATTTTGGAAGACCCAACTTGGAATCTTTTTTTCACTTGCTCCTTGGGCAACTAGCTGGTTCCCCCATTCCTCATCAGGCTGTCCAAATCCTTTTTCTTGCTTCCTCTCCTGGCCGAGGAAAGCAGGGCTGAGAGAGAGGAGGGCTTCCCTCACTCAGGTCGCATGGTCATCCCAAGAGCAAGGCCGTGGCATAACAAGTAATGCATCTGACCATGGATGGCACCTGGGCCTGCAGCATTGCAAACTAGAATTTTACTGCTGAACCGCCAATGTCGCCCTCAGCCTATTCCTTAGCGGCTGCAACCAGAGCATGTGCATTTAGTCAATGCCAGCCAGGGACCTTCTGCCTGTTTTCTGGGGCCTACTGTGGCTTTCATGGCAGCCAAAGGGAGCCTCCCCACGGTAGAACCAGCAGCCCTCAGTTTCTGCAGTGTAGCAGTTATATTCACCTCACACACAAAAGGTCCACAGCACCAAGCCAGGCAGAAACAGCTCTGGGTTTGCTCCTAGCAAGGCTGAGAAAGCTCACATCCTTATCAAGGTCTGCCTATCTCAAGCCCTTTGCTGCCCAGCCTGGAAATGGGCAAGAACCAAACCTGGGCTTCTCATATAGCAGGCAAGAATTCTACCCCTGAATCACCAATGCCCTACTCAGCCTTTTCCTCCATACATGCAACCTGACTGTGCCCTTGAAGCCTGCTGCCCAGAGAGCCAGGGAGCCTGGGGAGGCAGCTGTGGAAGCTGGGGGCTCTGGAGCCCTGACACTCAAGCTCCCTGCTATGCAGCCTACCAAGGAGGTGGGAGCCCAGGAAGCCCACCAAACCAGGGGCCTTGGAGCCAGGCAGCCCTCCTTCCTGATTCCCTGCCTGGTTTCTATCAAAAGTTTTGACACAATTGACATACTCCCACAGGCCATTTCAGACCTGTCACAACTGCACTGTCTGATGGAGCACTTTTGAACATTTTTGATCAGTTCTACTCTGAGCCAGCTCTTACTTCAATCAGCTCTTCCAAAATGTTGTGCCCACTCTAAACATTTGCCTCCTGAAACCCAAGACCCTCCCTCTAGGTCCCATGGAGGTTACTAAAGAGAATTTTATGTGGTGACCTCAGTCTCTCCGCTTAGGGTGCACCTACACTGCAGGGCTTAACTCGAAATAAGCTAAGCAAATTGAGCTACGTCAATTGCGTAGTTTATTTTGAAATAGGGAGCATCTACACAGCACTTATTTCGAAATAGAGCACTCTTCTTCCGACTTCCCTTACTCCTCGTACAATGAGGGTTACAGGGGTTGGAGGAAGAAGTCCTCCAGCTTGACAGTATTTTGGCATTATTTCGAAATGACTGCCTGCTGTGTAGACACAGACTAAGTTATTTTGGAATAGTGCTAGTTATTTCGAAATAGTGTTACAATAAAAATGCACCTCAGTCTTGGTTTCCCTCAATCCCAATTTATTGATGTCTCTGGCTGCCTTCTTCCCCTTTCCATTCCTCTCTACCCCCCATCCTCTTCCTCTCTGCTCCCTTCCTCGTCCCACCACCTCTTTGTTTTCTTGCAGACTATGTTTCTCTCTATCCCCACCTCATAGGCTCCCCACTACTTGCCTCAGTCCTCCACTGTCCCCTTTTCTCCTCTAGATGTAGGTTCCCCTGTCCTCTCAGTTTCTCACAAGGAGTGGCTCTCTCTTCTCCATAGAAAAATGGCAGCACATGCATCCTGAACACTGCCCTGCCCCCATTCTTTTACCATATTTACATTAGGGAAGTTGTAAATAAACACAATTTATAGGTCATTTCTCCCATGTTAATGGGTACAGAAAAGCCTCAACTCTCGTTTGCCTTTGGCTTTTAATAGGTGATATGGATGATCAAAATGACCACAAATAATTTCTGTGCTGATCATCACCATATGTGCACTATCTGGGGGGGCAAGACAGAGCAAGTCTCAAAATCCATCTCAGCTCAACTTTTCAGCTGAAAAAACACATTGGACCAACATTTCATCACATCTGCTCAATTTTGATCGAGTGCCCTGTGCAATTATTCTTCGTATTACTACAAGTTTTAACATTTTCTCTGATCCCAAGTCATGCAAACCAGATGCTTCATAACATGTTATAGGAGACAGAAAACACTCCTACATACCATATGGTTAAAGAGGGAATTAACTGGATGATTTTATGGCCATTTACATTTTTGTAGATCATATTTATCATCTCTTCCTTGCCCCCAGTTCAGGTCATATACTAATAGCCCTTTGTCAGTGAGACAGTGGACTCAGATATGACTAACAACTTCTACTGATACTGCTGGTCTTTCATCCAGATTGTCACTGTATACTGCTACTTGGTATATACAGGCAGTCCCCGGGTTACATGGATCCGACTTACATCAGATCCCTACTTACAAACGGGGTGAGGCAACCCCGCACTAGCTGCTTCCCCCAAGCAGACCAGGGAGACGCAAAGCTAGCGTCCCCCCCGCAGCAGACCAGGGAGATGCGGAGCGGCTTTTCTCAGCAGACACCTCAGCTTGAGAATAAAGGACTGAGGGAAGTGAGGTGTGGGAGAATAAAACTGAGCTCTGGAGAAATGTTTGGCTAGAGTTTCCCCTACAATATGTACCAGTTCCAACTTACATACAAATTCAACTTAAGAACAAACCTACAGTCCCTATCTTGTACGTAACCCGGGGACTGCCTGTACTGCTACTTAGTTCAGCCCTGTCCTGTGGTCTTAGTTCCATAAATCTTTCAGCCTTCATCTTAGCTCACTCCATTTTTGCAGGCAGATGGTCACTAGTCACATCCTAGCCACCTAAATAGATTCATATGCTGCACTCATCACCATGGTTTCTGAGCACAGAGAGCAGGATGTTCCTATATATTATGGAAGGAATATTCTAGTATTTTATCTTTCTTCATGGCTACCAACTATGTGAACACACATCAGGCACTGGTAGTTGTTTGTGGTTTGGGAATGATTTGGCTTTTCTAGCTATAGCCAAACACTTTTACTATGGGTGACCTAACTTACGCAAATGCGTCGTCTGTATTGTTACTTTGTCTCTTGCACCAGCCCTATCTGTTTAGCTACTGTCACATCTTGTTATAATCCTGGACTGCGAGCTCATGGGGGAAGGTTCAGTCTTTATTTTATTTGTTTATATAGTGTCCGGTGTGGGGCTGGTTATGAAAAGACAAAGCCTGTGGGGGGCCGGCAGGGGGGACGTATAAGCCAGTCTACACAGGAAATAAAGTGAGTCTTATTTTCACTACCACCCACGGCAGATTTAATCGTCAGCAAAGTCGGTAAATGCTGACCGAGCCTCACATGGTCTGGAGCCCCCCATTTCCTCAAAGATCAGCCCTGGTGCCCAAGTGTTACTGCTTCTAGTGCTATCACCACTGCTCCTGCCAAATCCAGAACTGCTGTCCCATACTACTGCTGCCGCTGACACTATAGAGCAAGAGCAAGAGCCAGAGACCTCTAGGAAGAGCCCGGGGTAGTTCCCACTGCCCACGTTTGAATTTGCTCAGGCAGTGGAAGGGGCCTCTGACCGAAATGGAGGATCTGCCATAGGTATGACCCCATTAACTAGAACACATGGCACAGCCACCATTTTAGAGACTCCCTCCCCAGACACAGTTGAATGTGGGCAGTGGGAACCAATGCATTTTTCTTCCTAGAAGTTCCAGCAGGCTGCAAACAATGGCAGCAGCCTGAACTGGGACATGTATCACATGGCCAAGCAGCTTTGAGCCTGCAGGGGCCCTCTGCATGCATGGGCTCCTCAGCAGCTGCACCTGGAAAAGCTACTCATCGGGTTTTGAACCACACAGTCCCTTCCCTCCACCTGATACCGAGTAAAACCAGACATGAGTTTGTCTGGTGTCAGATGGGGGAGTGCCATTTTGAACAGCAAGCTTGTGCTCAAGCTCATCTGAAGAAGTGGGTTTTGCCCACGAAAGCTCATGATACTATATCACTGTGTCAAATTCTCTTGAAACACTCAATTAATTTACTAGGCAGCAGATTTAAAACAGACTATCTCTGGAACTCTTTGCCGCAAGATTTTGTGAAGGCCAAAACTATAATAAGGTTCCAAAAAGAACTAGATAAATTCTTGGAGGATAGGTCCATCAATGGCTTTTAGTCAGGATGGGTAGGCATCCAACACCATGTTCTGCATGTCCCTCACCTGTGTTTGTCAGAAGCTGGGGATGGGCAAGAGGAGATGGATGACTTGATGGTTGCCTGTTCTGTTCATTCCCACTGAAACACTTGGAATTAGCTAGTGTTGGCAGACAGGATATGACACTGGAAAGACCATTGGTCTTACCCAGTATGGCCATTCTGATATTTCTATATAGGACACAGATGTATCTGTCCCCAGCTGTAACCCACTAGATCCCATTCCCCTTCCAGAGCTGAGATAAAGCCCAGGAGTTTTAACAAGATCACTTTCTCCACAGAATCAAAAGCAAAGTAAAAATATAAATTAAAATGTTAAACCTCATCAATGTCCTTAAGTAATGTGCCACAAGATGTCAGAAAGTGTTATTAGTGCTTAATCAATCCAGTCTTTATTTAATTTTCTTTCTTTTAAATAGTAATTAGATACAAGGTTCCCATTAGCTAATTGTTAAGTTACCTGCCAAAAAACTAGAGTTTTCAACCATTTAAGTAGCCCCTAGAATCACAGTTAATTTCTCACCCACACCCACACACACATGCACACACACCAAAATCTGAATTGGTGCCCCTGATTGGAGCAGCTTGTGCTGACTGCGCAGTGAGCAGATTAAGCTGTGTCAAAAACTATATACATTCAGCCAGTGCCGTAACTAACTAATTTTGCACCTGAGGCAAGAATATAAAATTGCACTCCCTCACGTGTATATATTCATAGTAGTTATTTCGTAGACAAGGGGAAAAAACATAAATAACAATAATAATAATAACACAACATTTATTTATTATAGTTACGAGATATGCATAAACAATCAATTATACATATATACATATAATTATAAAATATCACCATGTCAGGTACTATTAGGTATTTGTTTATAATTGTAGTTTGTGCGCTTTTAATGAGGCAAACTCATCAATAATTGTGTTGAAATTAATATTATTGGCTACCTCATGTTCTATTGATAAGATGGACATATTTGATAATCTCTCTTGACCCATGGATGCTCCAAGGTAGTTCTTAATTAATTTTAGTTTACTAAAACTTCTTTAGGAAGAAGCCACAGTCACTGCCTTGTCCCTTGGTTTATGTAGCACATTCAAAACACTTGGCACAGGTGTCTCAGCAGCATGGGCTCCAGTTTTTGGAGGGGAAACCATGACTCCAACAGGCTTGGATCCTGCCTGACCCATAGAACCCAGGGATCAAAGCTCCCAGACTCCCAGCTCTAATCACATACCCCCAGGGGCGGCCCATGAGCCTAGGCGAGCTAGGCAGTTGCCTAGGGCACCACTGTCCCAGGCGCCCAATGATGATGTCGCAGCCATTGACGGCCGTGCAGGCAGGGGTGGCAATTGCGCCACCCCGCTTAGGGCACCAGCTGCTGTAGCCGGCCTCGGGCTGCTCCTGCATACCCCTAAGACCTAGAGCCACTCCCCTGGCAGAGGTGAAGCAACACCCAGGAGTCCTGGCTCCCAGCCTGACACCCCCACCTCATTCCCTGCACCTCTGCCCCTGTGCAGGACAATCAGAGCCCCTTCTCCCCCGGCCCCACACCTGGGAACTGCATTGGGGCACTTTAAGCCAGCACTTGGCGCGACTGAGCCAGTGCCTGGCCTCCCATGCCACTCAGAAGCAGCTGATGCACTGGGCGGCCACCAGGGCTGGTGACTGTTGGATCACGGAGCGGCAACATGCAGCCTGATATGCAAACTGTGGGCCGGCCAATGCTAATGGGCGGGGGAGGGAAGCGGCACAGTCTTAAAATAAGTAGCTGTCTTAAAATAGTTTTCTATATTATTTTTCTGTGCCCCCTCCTCAGCTATGCACCCAAGGCAAATGCCTCACTTGCCTTGGCCTTGTTATGGCCCTGCATCAAACATTTTCTCAGAGAAAGCTCTCCTTGCAGTTGAGAAAGATAAGATGGCAATGCTGGGACTTTATAGCATCATAGAATGATTTGCCAAGGCAAAGTATCTTTGTGGTGTTCAGTCCCAATAACTGGAAATACTCAGGCCAACACATTGAGTGAGATTCCACTTTTGCGTAGGCCTCTGATGTATGCTTTCTGGTTACAGCTTAACTTTTTGTTTTAAAAAGTCAAAGGTCATGTGACCATTGGACCTTATGCTTGCCAACCATGTTCTGACCTTTGAATTTGCTCACACAAAGTCCTGGATCTCTGTAAAAATCACACCCAGCACTACTGGGTTCCTTTCTGTACGGGAGCTTGTAGGCACTACCACAATACAAATAATAAATAATGACAACACTAATAATTACCAGAAGTAAAAATGCACCGTCTATGAACAGCAGCACTTCCAAGGAACTTCTCCTTCAATTTAGGGACTGGTATTTCATTAGCTTCCCAGGATATAGCTATAGGTGGGTGAGATTCTGTGGCCTGCACTGTACAGGGGGTCGGACTAGATGATCATAATGGTCCCTTCTGACCTTAAAGTCTATGAGTCTATCCATCTGATTCTCAGAGGTGGGTCTCTTCCAGGCTTCTCCTGTGGCTCTGGACCCTGCTCATAAATGGCAACAACAATTTCCATGACAATAGCAAATCCTCTCTCTAGATCTGAGCACATAGTCAGAGGACAAGCTGCAAAAAGGGTTCCTCCAAAAAGCATTTGGCTCAAGGATTAACTGTTTTCATTTCTCAATTTGATAAAGACCATATAACTGCTACCCAAAATCTATGCAGGCTGCTGCCTCAAATACTTGTGGCTGGAGAATTAAAGGGTTGGTAAACTGGAGAACCACTAATTATATAGCTAGCTATGATACTGATAAGAGCAATGCATTCAGAGGCTCCAGGAAATAAGATGATGTCCTGCAGGAGTCAAGAAGGAATTCCTCCTATCACCCGCTCAATGTTTAGCTTCACACAATTGGTTAGGTGCATGATGGAGTGTTTTCCCCTTCTTCTGAAGCATCAGGTCGAGCACTACCAGAGGCAAAATGTCATGATTTGTGGATCAATAGTATGACTGGAAAGACATGGAGAATCACATGTGCCTATGTTCCACAACTTCAAGAGAAAAATATGACTCCTGACCACAGCTCCTATGAGTCATTGGAATCCTTTGTTTTGGACCAAAGTATATGGTCATGCCATTATAAAACATTAGCTTGGAGATTATAAAACAATCTTTTAGGAGACAGGAATGGTATTCTGGTACTTTGCTGTGGTTCCCCGCACATGCCAGCTCCTGCTTAGTTTGCAACTGTGGATATTAGATTCTTGCTTGCAGAATCTCTTTGATTTACAAAACCATCCCCTTCTTTCCTAGCACAGCCACATTGCACTGGCCCCAGTGTTTATAGAAAGTACAGGGGAGGCAACTGAGATAAAGGACTAACCCAAAGACACACAACTGGTCGGTGGCAGAATCAGGACTCGAAGTTAGATCTCCCTAGCCCAATCCCTTATTCACAGGGCCATTCTATTTGCTTTTGCTAGGGCTGTTTATTGTACAAGGCTTTTTCAGACAGAATGACTGGTATGAGAGCCAAACAAGATGAGGAGAGCAGCAGTCTGTGTGCAGCCTTAACATCATCAGTTAAAGTGATCTTCTTTAAGACTCTATACTGACCAGTTATTATTAAACCATTTGCTGTCTCCCACATGAAGACATTTAAGAATAAGCATGCTAAGTCAAGGCTTAGACCACAATATTGATAAATATACAGACTATTGCTTCTGCAGCCTGCAGTATGAGGTTAACTGGCTGGCTTTTTCTCCTTCAGCAGAGAACAATTAAACATTTAGAGGATCCACCCAAATTGTAAATATGCCAAAAATGCTCTTGATCGTTACCACAGCATGCTCCTGAAAACACATTTGTTCTGCTAGTTTTCTCTGTCTGAACAAACAAAAATGCCTGTAAAGGTTTTGCCTTTGCCTTCTAGCGAAGGCGGCTTCCTCAGAGGCTGCAAGAGACTGGGCGGCCATGCATTCTGGATGCCATGTCTTCAAAAGAGGCCGATGATAAATGCGAAGGGCTCTCTGCAATGGACAAGAGCCCTGACCGAGCCAAGCCTTGCTTGCTATTTCAGCTGACTCTAATTGAGCATAATCCTGCCAGAGATAAAAGTGGGAAAACATCTTAAAAAGAATTACTTCTTTTTTCAGAGATCCCATCCTATTGTTCCCATTTAATGTGTTATCTTTGAGTCACGCGAATGTGACTGTGGCCTGTTTCTGCAAGCCACTGTCAGGCTGGCTTGGTGAGAGATCACAGAAAGCTAACTCTTTGAACTTAGGCTCCGAGCAGAGACTGCTAAGCTCTTCTTTCTGAATCCTATTTTTCTGAACTAGTATTATGACCTCAGTTTTTCTTTTTCAAAAATATCCATCTCCTGGCTGTAGCTAATCCAAGCGAGGTAGAATGTGTTTTTCATACAGACAGCTTTCCGAGCCAAAGGAGGATTTGTTGTTGGTAACAATGGAACATCCCCAACACATATTTTATTTATGGTTAATTCAATATGCTGTGATCCTACCTTATAGTGCATTTCATCTATGACTTTTAGTCCCATGTGAGACTTTGAGTTCCAAATCTTAAATCAAAACTCCTTTTAAATGTGATAATGGGAACAAAATGTCCCCAAGAAAACCTCATCAAGGAGATATTTGCAGATATGATGTTGAGGAACTAAGTTACCATGGCAATCACTACAGTATAAATGCCTATATGGATAGTGAGATGGAGAGACAGAAAAAACGATATTATAAGGAGTTGCCAAGACAAGACAGACATACCGTTAAATATCTCACAAAATGAAATAAAGCCCTTGGAACTATTACTGTGTAGGAAATAAATATGCATGGATTACATGTCAAGGTTTAACAAATATGTCATAAATACATCTCTACTATATGCATTTAGATCTCAATTTATGTGCAGTCTCTTGATACAAAATAGAATAACTGTGCAATTAAATCTAAATATATGTCTCATTACAAAAGTTGTATGGTGGCTCATAACTCTGTATCATTATGTAATTGCTATGCAGTTAATATACAATCATAGAATCATAGAATCATAGAATAATAGGACTGGAAGGGACCTCGAGAGGTCATCGAGTCCAGCCCCCCGCCCTCAAGGCAGGACCAAGCTCCATCTACACCATCCCTGACAGATGTCTATCTAACCTGTTCTTAAATATCTCCAGAGAGGGAGATTCCACCAACTCCCTTGGCAATTTATTCCAATATTTGACCACCCTGACAGTTAGGAATTTTTTCCTAATGTCCAATCTAAACCTCCCCTGCTGCACTTTAAGCCCATTACTCCTTGTCCTGTCCTCAGAAACCAAGAGGAACAAATTTTCGCCTTCCTCCTTGTGACACCCTTTTAGATATTTGAAAACCGCTATCATGTCCCCGCTTAATCTTCTTTTTTCCAAACTAAACAAGCCCAGTTCATGAAGCCTGGCTTCATAGGTCATGTTCTCTAAATCTTTAATCATTCTTGTCGCTCTTCTCTGTACCCTTTCCAATTTCTCCACATCTTTCTTGAAATGTGGCGCCCAGAACTGGACATAGTACTCCATCTGAGGCCTAACTAGTGCAGAGTAGAGCGGCAGAATGACTTCACGAGTTTTGCTTACAACACACCTGTTGATACAACCTAGAATCATATTTGCTTTTTTTGCAACAGCATCACACTGTTGACTCATATTCAACTTGTGGTCCACTATGACCCCTAGATTCCTTTCCGCCATGCTCCTTCCTAGACAGTCGCTTCCCATCTTGTATGTATGGAACTGATTGTTCCTTCCTAAGTGGAGCACTTTGCATTTCTCTTTATTAAACCTCATCCTGTTTACCTCTGACCATTTCTATAACTTGCTAAGGTCATTTTGAATTATGTCCCTATCCTCCAAAGAAGTCGCAAGCCCACCCTGTTTGGTATCATCTGCAAACTTAATAAGCGTACTCTCTATCCCAATGTCTTATTTGATCTAAATGTAAGGCCTTGTCCATACTCAGAGATACGGTCACATTTATTAAGATCAATTTTCTAGCTTCCGATATAGTAAAGATGAAGATGCATGTCCCAACTGTGTGCAACAGTTTGACATAACTTGTCCTCAGTGCTATCCCACAGTTCCTACTGTCCTTTGCATTCTGGGTTATACTCTCAGTGCCCAATGGGACCAAAACAGTGCAGCGGGTGGTTCTGGGTACATGCCGTTAATGTCTCATAATGCACTCACTGTCTCCCTCCTCCCACCCTGCTTGGAAGCAATGGCCAACAATCTTGTCGTGCTCTTTTTTCCCTGGTTATCTGTGCAGGTGCCATATCAGGGCAAGCATGGAACCCGTTCAGCAGCAAAGCACTATGACATCTGTCATGGCCCTTTCCCCACTCTGGCATGATAAATGCAGAAGTGGGGGCCAGCAAAAGTACCCCAAAACCTTATCTACCAGGCTTTGGTATAAAACTTCTCCCAAAAAAATCTTAACAGCCTAGATTTTGGGGATAAAAACTCTGCTGACACCACCCAAATATTAATAAAGAAATCAGGGAGAGACTACTTGGGAAATCTCACCCCTAAAGTACAAACCAGGACACAACCATTAGCCAATACCAGGTTAATAAAAAGAAAAGAGAAAGAACTTTTATTATCACCACAATATTTCTGTTGCAAGCATAATGACTAGACGGAACAGTAACAAAATAATATACTCATGGAGGAGAAATTTACCATAGGGCAGGAACTTAGGGTATGTCTACACTACCCCCCTAGTTCGAACTAGGGGGGGTAATGTAGTCATACGGAGTTGCAAATGAAGCCTGGGATTTGAATTTCCCGGGCTTCATTTGCATGAAGCCTGCCAGCACCATTTTTAAATGCCGGCTAGTTCGGACTCCATGCCACGCGGCTACACGCGGCACGGACTAGCTAGTTCAGATTAGGAACGAGGTGTACAGCTAGTTCGAATTAGGAAGCCTAATCCGAACTAGCCGGCATTTAAAAATGGCGCCGGCCGGCTTCATGCAAATGAAGCCCGGGAAATTCAAATCCCGGGCTTCATTTGCAACTCCATATGACTACATTACCCCCCCTAGTTCGAACTAGGGGGGTAGTGTAGACATACCCTTAGTTACAAAGGAGAGCAAAATCCATTTTTAAATGCACAGACACTAGATCCCATTTTCCAAACCATAAAACAATAAAACCTAATGGATATATCTAAACTTTATGCTACTTACAGACTGTGAAGAGTTTTTTCTTACAGGGAGACACCTTGTCCCCTTCAATAGCTGGAGAGAGACTACTCCCCTGAGACAAAGGAGGGAAACCCAAAAATTCCTTTGTCCCCATTTGAAATTCCTACCTACATTCCTATTTGCCAACTCTACCTGAGTTAGGTACAGTTAAACCCTTAGTCCCCAGGCTGCTGGCCATCTCTCATGATCACAACAGCATCACATTGACCATCTTGCGCCTTATGCTGCAGTATATCCAGAGCATATCCAGGACCCGCTGGAATGAGGAAAAATCTCAGGAAGCCATGAATATGCTCTTCTGTGAAGTGAATCCGATAAGCTATTGGCAGATGGTGGCATTATTCCACCCTCTTGACACAGTGGAATGCCAGTTCTGGTGTCATGAGACAAGCACAGTCTTGTGGGACTGCACAGTTATGCAGCTATAGGATGATCAGCAGTGGCTGCAAAACTTTTGCATGCTTAAGGCCTCTCTCATGAAAGTTTTCTAATTGCTTTCCCTCATTCTGAAGTGCAGCGATACTGGAATGAGATCTGCTCTGATAGCAGAGAAGCGAGTGGCAAAAGCCCTGTGGAAACTTGCAACACTGGACAGCTACTGGTCGGTTGGGAACCATCTTGGAGTGGGGAAATTTATAGTGGGAGCTATTGTGATCCAAGTAGCCAGGACAATCAATACCCTTCTGCTATGAAAGGCAGTTATCTTGGGAAATGTGCAGGACATAGTGCAAAATGAAACTTTCTTGCCAGACCACACAATTAACATTGGATGTGCTGAAATGCAAATAGTTATCCTTGGGCTATGTCTACACTCACGGCTGCTTGCGTGAGAAATATGCAAATGAGGCTAAGCATGGAATATTGCCGAGCCTCATTTGCATACCTAATGAGCCACCATTTTTGCAGAAGAGGCTCTTGCACCAGAAGGAGCTGTCTACACTGCCTCTTCTTGCACAAGAAAAACCCTCTTGCTCAATGCCACTATGCCAATTATTTTCAGGAATTTCCTTTTCCTGTGTCTACATCTCTCATGTCCTCAATTTCGCTCACATCTCCTGCAGCAGCATGTTCCTCCATCCACTCACTTGCTGCTGCACCTGCTCTAATGAAGTGAGGAGCAGACCTCACAGAAGATAAATGGTGGAGTATAAAACCTAATCTCTTAGCATATTGGAAGGTCTATCCAAACACAATAGGGACGTGTTATGTACAAGGTCACAGTTATGTTTTAAGTGTCCACTATGCAGCAGGTACACCACAGAGATCTTAAGGGAGCAGCAGGGCTTGGTTTGTGGCAGGCATGGCCAGGGCTCAAGTCCATGGGCAGGTGGGTGTCTGAACATGATGGCAGGGAGGGCATGGGGCACCCACCCCATTTGCCATGAGAGTGCAACTTTCCCTTCCCACAGGAGTCTGTGGGTGGGAAAGGATACAGGTGTGGCAACAGGGTAGAGCCTCACACGGACACTGAGGAGCCTACGGGTGGAAGAGGAGGGGGTCTAGGTATGGCAGCATGGCAGGAGATCAAGCCAGCCATTCTTGGGGATGTGTTCCATAACATGGAAAAGGAGGGAGCCGATCAGAGGACAATGATACTGCAGAGTGACCCCTGAGGGCAGCTGCACCATCAAGAGAATGGCCATCTGGGGATGGAGCTTGCCATCTTGCTAGCCACCAGACTGTTTAAGTAGCCCCTTGTCTCTGGGGACAAGCTGGCAGGCAGGGTGCATTGACTCCCTCCATCCCCCAGGACAAGCTGGTACAGTCCCCATTGCTCCAGGTCACCCGAGGAGAAGACAGTGGCCACTCTCATCCCCTCACTGAGCCCAATTCTCCTGCTCCTGAGCTCCCCCTTCTCCCAACCCTCTGCCCTGATTCTTGCACCCTTGCCCTGAGCCTCTCCTCATCCCCTCTTCCTTGACTCTTGCACCCTCCCACTTCCATGGCTTCCTGCCACCATGCCCCAACACACACACACACACACACACCCCTAAGGCCCTGCCTTAACTCCTCTATCCCCTTCACTGCCAGTCTCCCGCCCTGAAGGACCTGGGCAACGCTGGGTAAGTTTTTAATTAAATTATAAGTGTTTCTCTTAAGCAAAAGGAGGATACTCAAGCAACTCAATTTCCCCCGTTTCCCACAATTCAGATTCCCAATTTGTCTTCACTGTCTGTAACCATGGTGTAATCTTTGCCCTGAAATGCCCTTCTCCTCCCACATCGCTCATGTCTGCACATCTAGCACTACTTCTTCAGCTTCTCCTGTACGTGCCACTGCCTTGACTCTGCTATTACTGGAGGATCTTTTTATTCCCTACCTTATGGTCTCCACAAACTGCAGCTCTTCAGATTCTAGTATGTCAAGAATGCTGCTTCACGCTTTCTCTACAGGTGCATCTACACTGCACCGTTATTCTGGAATAACAGCTGTTATTGCAGAATGACAATGAGAACGTCTACAGAGCAATTCTGTTATTTCAAAATAAACTCGAAATAACAGATGGCTTATTCCGACTTTTGTAAACTGTGAAAACAGGCTCTTTTCTGGCCAGGCCTCGTGCGCATAGCCTTCCCTAGCCCAAGTTTACCTTCCCCTCAAACCAAAAATCCTGCACTATGTGACTTAAGAGCAGTAAAAACCAGGAGTAAGACACCAGGCAGGTAAAGGTCCTGCAAAGTTCGCGCCAGTCAAGGGCCATCTCACCCCCTCCCCTTCCCCTCAGCCTGTCACTAGGCAGACTGACTCTGTCAAGCCTATCACAACTAGGCGCGGGAAAGCTCTTGCTCTCTCTATAAAACAGCTACCCCTCCTGCATGCAGTTGAGGGTTCCCGAACATTTGGAAGGCAGAACACCAGCCAGGTTCTGAGGGCTGATCACCCGAGGACCCCCTCCCGCTCACTGAATCTACCGAATCTTTTGCAGAGCGTAACGAATAACGAATATGCTGTTGTCTCTGTTGTCTCTTGTATGTCTGATAAATGTGAGTATTGCTGTGTAAAGTTAGTTAAAGGTTTGATAAATAATAGTGTTAAGAGTAAGTTAGTTAGAAGTTTGTTAAATAGTATAGTTAGGAGTTTAGATAGATGTCAGATCTTATGAATAAAATTAATGTAAATATAACTGATAAAGATCCCTGGGGTGTTATTGATAATTACTTAGACTTAGAGAAACCTCAGGGCATTTTCCTCTATTGTATTGCAGTTTGTTTGTTGTTACTGTTAATAGTTATCTGGCACCCATGCATGTAAAAAGTTGATAAATAAAAAGTTATAGTTAAAAGCATTTTAATAAAAGTTAAAAAATATTCAGTACAAGGCGACCTGTTTCTGCACCTCTCTGGGGCTGGCCACATTCTCGAACCTTCCATTTTACTTTCCACATAAACCTCATTGTACAAGGAATAACATCTCTTCCAAAATAGCTATTGTATAATTTAATTATATAATTTAAGTATTTAATTGTATAATTTAACTCAAACATGTTCTGGCATAAAGTCTGTATAAAATAGTCTAATCTAAGGTCAGCTGTATTGTATTAGCACTCTATTTATTGAACTACCTTATCTCTTGCCTTACATTACTCTGGATGTCAGTTGGTTCTAAATATTTGACAGTAAGAACTTTACTGCATTACTACAGCTCCAAAGAGATTAGCAAAGAAATTGGTAAAAAATGCTTCTATTCTAATTTAGTGCAAACTTTTCTAAGAAGCTGATTCATTACTTCACAGCAAATTCTCTCTTTGAAAATTGATTTTGGTTTAAAGCAGTGAGTTAGGCAACAAAGATTAATAAAACTATCAGCTCTCACATTCCCATCTGAATTGAAATCAGAGCTGAAAATTATATTTGTATGTAAACCATTTGTAGTGATCATACAGTGATTTATTTCAGTACTCTTGGTAGTTTTGGAGAGTGACAATATACACATGGTGTCATAAATTATTTGCTTCAAAAGTCATTTATTAAATTTCATTTCTGTGCTTTGCTTCAGGCTAAGTAGCTTTTTCTTCAACAGCAGACTACAGCTGCAAACATGCTGAAAATCTCCCACAATAATGGGATCACATCTTAACCTGTTTCTCACGTCTTTTTATTCTTGGGGTTTGTCCTGAACAAAAGGGGCTATTTATTTCTTTGTGTCTTTCTAAATGTTACGGTCCTAAGGCTCATCCACATCCTAGCTTGAACTTAGCAATTTTTTGACAAAACTTTTCCACCAAAAATTGCAGTTTCAAGTTGACTGAAAACATTTTCTGAATTTATGCTGAATTCATTGGATTGTTTTAATTGAACTAAAGATCTTTTTTTTAAAAAAAACACCTTATTTTATTCAAAATAACTTTTTGGTTTTAATTTTACATCAACTTTATTTTTTAAAAGGTAAAAAAAAAACTTGAACTTGAAATATGTGTTTCATTTTGGGTTGACACCAAACAATTTCTTGAAATGTTTTGGTTCAACTAGTGAACCAATGAACTGATTATCTGTACAGTACTCATCTTAACACACGACACTGGACATTTTGGAATCAGTGTGGGACTGATTAAACATATTTCATTTCTGGACATCTGGCCCTTAGGAGGAATCAGAGGCAGATCTTCAGACTTACCCATGTAAGATTCCAAATGAATGTCTTTTTTGCATGCTGAGCTGGTGATGCTCCCTTTGGAAATTGAAGACTGATCACTCTCTTGGCACACTTGGCTTATATAGTAATTTGCTGTTGACTTAGGGTGGTGGGGGGAGGAGTTGGTTTGGATGTATAGTTCTGGCAGCTGAGAGCTTCAAGTGTCCCAAGTCCATTTCCACAGAAAATGCCCTGACTTGTTTGCTTTGGACACTCTCAGAAAGAAGCCTCCCTGGAACAGAAGAATACTCTGATTTCGAGCTGGAATATATCTACAACCGACAAGAGACTGGTAGAGCTACCCAAAAAGGGCACAATGTTGTTTTTCTTTAAATTGCATAAACTGTATAATGGGCAATAAGGGAATTGACAGTTCTATTTCTAGCAGCTGGCAGTGTTATCATCACCCTGTGAAAACAGTGCACTGATACTGCTGGTAGTTCCAGATTCTCAGTGTTGTGGATGCAATTGCTTTAACGATAAGGAGATGTCCCCTTACTTTGCCCCTGTAAGTAAGCAGCTTTAGCAAGCTAAATAAACTGAAACACTATCCGGCATGTTTTTTAATCTTCTAATCATTCTTTCCTCGAGTCGTGGGCTCCAGAAATGGAACCAGTGTTCCAGCAGAAGTCACCCCAGTGTCGGATACAGAGGCAAAGTAAGCTTCCTGCTCCCTGGAGAAGGCTCATGTTCTTAGTATGGAAGTTCAAGTGTTCAAACCTTGTACGAGACCCAAAGAGGCATAGTTGTGTCTGAACTAAAAGTGAAGTTGAAGTATAAGAGAAGCATCACATTACATGGTGTTTCACAGATGTTAATGAATCCTCACACTCCTGTTCAGTGTAGTGCTATTATCCACATAGGGAGACAATGGGGCAGACAGGTGAAATAAACTGTCAAGGCCATACGCTGACTAACAGGTGAATCAAAGATGAGAATTTAGGACCTACTGATTCCCAGTACTGTGTGCACCCCTCCTGACCAATAGCAAATAAATACTTTGGCACTTCCTATATTTATCTGTAGAGGCCTGCAAATCCACAGATATCTGCTTTATAGCCGCATCTGTGGATGTGGAGCAGATGTCCACGGCTCATTTTGGTGTGTATGGACACAGATATACATTTTGTATCTGTGCAGGGCTCTACTTATCTGTGTTGACTAAGTGACAGGTTTCCCCAGAGGGAACTGAGGTAACACTGAGCCCTAACCCACCTGCCTGGGCTCACTCACACACTGTGCAAAGCCACTCCTTCTCTTACACTTCCTCCAGCAATCACACAGGTGGGGACAAACCCAGCTGTAGTTGCATGCAGGCTCTCTGAGCAGCCACTGCATAAACTAACAATAGATAGGCTACCGCTAAAATAACAACCAGCTTCCCAGCCTATGACCCCAGAGCTGTATCATCCTGCCCTGATCCAAACTGACCAGACAAATTTATTATCCACCTCGCCACCTCCTCAATGTTGAGAGGAAATGCAACAAGCCTGTGCAAAACCAAACAGATTTCTAAGCACTTCACTCTGAAATCACTGGTTTAGATTAAATCATAAAATCAACGTATTAATTTAAAAACGATGGATGTTAAGTGATTATGAGTGATTGCAAACAGATCAAAGCAGATTACCGAGCAAATAAACAAAAATGAAAAATAAGCTTAATGTACTAGATGTCTAGGATTTGAATTAACAATCTTTCACCCTGACTGATGATACAAGCAGGCTGCAGATTCTCAGATGTTACAAGCTAAATTTGCATTACAGTTGGGAACCTCCATGTTTTTCATACAAAGGCTAGAAATCCACTTAGCCTGGGTCCAGTCTTTGTTCCTCAGATGTTTCCAGGAGTCTTCTTGTGTGAGAAGTGAAGTACCACAGCTGATGTCACTCCCTGCCTTATATATGCTATATAGCTTTACCATGTGGTGGGAACCCTTGTTTCAAAACTTGGTTCCCAGACTAATTTGTGGAAAAATACAGACATCTGATGGTGCAATCCAGAATCATGTGACCTGGTCACAAGTCTTTCTACCGTCATAGCAGCCATTACTTAAAGCTGTCCTGAATGGTTAGAGGAAGATTAAGTTCTTCCAGAATCCCTTGTCTTTGCTGATGGCCCATCAGCACTGTCTGGCTTCTTCGTTGTTGTACCCAAAAAGCTAATTGTGAGTGTCACCCAAAGTAAGCACATTTGAAATACAGACACATAGTCAATATTCATAGCTTTAGATATAAAAATATATGCATGCAAATAGGATGATCATATCCAACAAATCATAGCCTTTCCAATGACCCCTTTTGTACAAAATGCATCATAATTATGCTTTAATCATCATACTATCACCATGAAGAATATGGGGTGCAGTGTCACAGACTATATTATAATGTGGACAGAGATATCTATGCTGCTGGGGATACTACACCCGTAATAACTGCACATAGTAATAAAAGTAGAGCTTACCCCACTGAGAAGTTGTCAAAGTACATTGTGACAGACCAATAGTTACTCCTAACTAAACCATTATGGATGATCCATTTATGGATGCATGAAATCCCTATGCTCGGCATCAGAAACGAGGAGATAGTTTCAGGAATAAGACCTACTTTGTGTTTACCAAAGCATCTTCAGCTTGCTCATAAAGATCAGTTATTCCCTATTCATTGTCCTAGACTAAAAAAATCCTGGCACAAAACTGAAGTGTATCTCCTGAAGAAATCCACCAATACCCTCAAGATTGTTGACAAAAAGTGTTAATGTCTTTGCTCCATTTGGAACCGTATTACCAAAATAAAGACATGGAACCATGCACTCTGACTATCTTAGACAAATAAAATCTGGCCTGCTGCCATCAAATGGAGGAAATATGAATTCACCTCTGTCAGCATCTGTCAAAACACAATAATTCAAAAGACATGCCTCCCATGCAAAGAAGAGCAGGATTCACAAGGGAAGCTTGTGATTTGTTTAAAGAATTTACACTTGACCTGCTTTCATCTAATGCAACTTGAAGAACCAGAACTGCAAAAGAATAAATTTAACTGAGCACCAAATGGATCCATGAACACAAAGTGGTCCTTTCAATATAATAAAGAAAGTCATTTAAAGGAAATATACTCCCAGGCTATGTCTACACTGCCCTCTCTTGCACAACAAAATACGCAAATGTGGCAAAGTGTGGAATATCGCCGTGCCTCATTTGCATAATTAACGAGGTTCCGTTTTTGTGCAGAAAGGAGCAGTCTACACTGCTCCTTTTTGCACAAAACACCCCTCTTGCGCAAGAGCCATTTTGCTGCTTTTTTTCAGGAAGAACGGCTCTTGAACAAGAGGGGGGGTTTTGCGCAAAATGGAGCTGTGTAGACTGCTCCTTTTTGCACAAAAGCCTCTTGTGCAAAAATGGAGCCTAATTAATTATGCAAATGGACGCAGCAATATTCCACGCTTTGCCTCATTTGCATATATTTTTGCGCAAGAGAGGGCAGTGTATGTAGCTCCAGTGCACCACAAATTTACACATTCTATGCACTTGCTAGAATGTTAGGCCACCTCTACGCAACTGCCCTCTGCTGGATGGAATGTGGATTTGCACAGGCACGTGTGAACACACCTGCTTCTAGAGGCTCCCTCTAATGGTACAATTACTATGCAAGCTACAGTACTGACATTCTTAAAGTCAGTGTGGTCATGTCTTGCTCTAGTCCAGTGGTTCTCAACTTGTTTCAATCCACGGACCACCAGACCAATCAAAAAATTTTCGTGGACCACCTCCTTTTTGATACATGATAAAAAAGAGCAGACAATGAACATTTTGGTTTGAAATTTTATTTCTTACTAATAGATTTGTGGATTCTCTTCTCACTGACAAGCTTTTCAATGTTTGGAGTGGTACTTGATAATGCACAAGAAATATCACTTTCCACTGCAAGCCAATGCCTCTGTTTGGACTTAACGTGCAACAAACACAAAAATCCAGCCTCACACATATAAGTTGATGCAAATGGCAAAAGAATTCTGACTGCATGTGCTGACAGATTTGAGTAACTCCCGGTCACGCTGGCCCAAAATTTCTCTATGGTAGACTGCTGGTACACGTCTTGAGCCCAAAATCATTTTTCAGATCCAAGAATTCCTCCTGCAGATCCTCTGGAACACTATTAACATCTGTTGTAAACGGATTCCTGATGAAAGACAATCTATCCCTTGTCCTGTCCACCTCCAGAAAGTATTGTTGGAATTCGTCTCGTAGCTTCCGTAAATGATCGAGAATTTGCATCCGAATGGCTTCCTTTTCCCTGAGCATGACATCCACATATGGAAATTGAACCAAATTATTGCCTTTGACTCTTACGATCCAGAGTTCCAATTTGTCAAGAAAAGCCTTGATGATGCTTTGATGAGAGAACAGATTTGCACCTTTCCCTTGCAGCTGAAGGTTGTTTGTTCAAGATTCCAAAAATATCGACAAGATACGCAAGTTCTAAATTTGACTGTGTCAGCACATGTCGGAATTCCTCTTTCCCTTGAGCCTGGAGAAATAAATCCAACTCCTTTCTCAATTGAAAAACTCTGTTGAGTACGTTCCCTGCTGACAACCACCGTACAGAAGTGTAGAATAGCAACACATCAAAGTCGGAACCCATGTCCAGACAAAATCTTTTGAACAGCCTGGTGTTCAGAGCCGATGATTTGATGCGAGTCATCACTTTCACCAACCCTTTGAAAACGGCGTTCAGTTGATCAGGCAATGTTTTTGACGCCAAAGCTTCCCTATGAATGAAGCAATAAACTCTGGTTACCATTGGAGCGTGCTGTTTCACCAGCATTTGGAAGCCCGATCTTGAGCCCAGCATGGCAGGTGCACCATCAGTGGTGATACCCACAAGATTTACCCAATCCAGACCATGTACTTCAAAGAAATTGTTAACGATTTCCATCACATCCTGAGCCTTTGTGGTGGTATGAAGAGTCTTACAAAAAAGAAACTTATCTTTGAAGTCTCCCTCAACCATGTATCGTGTGAACACCAACAGCTGAGAGCACAATGTGACGTCGGTCGATTCATCCAATTGTACGACAAACAATGGAGACTTCTTTATTTCATCCACAACTTGTTCACTGATATTCTGTGATATGTCATTTATCTGTCTCGATACTGTGTCGTTAGAGACAGATATATCATTCAGCTTCCTTGCTGCTTCCTCGCCAAGAACAAGCCGCACCATCTCTTTTGCACAGGGGAGCACAAGTTGCTCTACAATGGTATGAGGCTTCTTGGCCTGTGCAATTTTGTATGCAACAATGTCGGAAGCACGCACAGCATTGCTTGTCTTATTGTAGAATGCACTTGTTGAGTCGAGGCGCTGCCGTTTCAGACCTGATAACCGCCGCTCAAAATAATCTTAATCTTTTTGCAACAAGTTGGGGTGACACTTTTCAAGATAGAGTTTCAGCTTAGCCGGCTTCATTGAGTCATTCCCCAAGACTTTGAAACAAATAACACATTGTGGCAAATCCACGCCTTCTTTTTCTTGACAAGTGAGGCCGAATTTGATGTAGTCCTCAAAATACTTGTGCTTAACATTTCTTCCTGTCATTTCCATTATAAACTAATTATACCACACCTATAAAACAGCACATGTAGCACAGGACGAATGACACGGCAACCGCTCAGCACGAGGGCAGCAGCTACACTGACACTCAGAGCCTCAGACGGAAGTTACTGGCAACACAACGCAGTTGCATCCTAGGTGACGCTATGCATGACGTGCCGCGTGCTTGTGAACATGGCGTAAAACAGCCTAACGGCGGCACCTGCTCACACCATGTGACTTTGGACAGTGTACCAAAAAAAATCACCATGGACCACAAGTTGAGAACCACAGCTCTAGTCAGTGGCTTGAGCCTAACAAGTTATAAACATTAACTCGGAGCAAGTGATACTTACTAACAAGTGGCCACTAATAAGCACTTAGGCCTCAATGATGCAATATAAGAACTTAGCTTAGATCTTTAAAGGCATAGCTTAGTATGAGTTAAGTATCCAGTTCCCACGAGACTCCAATAAAAAGCTCAGCCAAAAGGCTTAACCAGAAGTCCATTAAAGTTAATAAAAAAACTCCCATTGACCAGTCCTACAATGCCTTTCCTGAGATCCTCTGAAAAGCTTCTAAGTTATACATAGGCACTGACTTTCTAATGTGCTGGGGAGAGGGGACTCCCTCCTGGCTCTGCCCCAGGTCTCATCCATACCCAGCCTCTTCTTGGCCTAAGTCCACCTTCTTCTCCATGCAGACCCGACCTTGCTCCTGCACTATTCTTGTCTGTAGGAGCTCCAGGTTGGCACCTTTGAAGCTATGTATTTGAGGTCTCCTGTGTAATATGGTCCTCAGTGCCTATAGGAAATATGCTGACTGTTACTGACATAACTTAAAAAAACAATGAATAGTCTAGCAGCACCTTAAAGGCTAACAAAACATGTAAATGGCAACACGAGCTTTCGTGAGTACAACCCACTTCTTCAGATGAATGGAGTATTAATAGTTCAGTTCCAAAATAAATAGGGGATGAGGGGGTGGGCAGAAGGAAGGGGGGGAAATAGTGAATTAGAGTGTTCATGTTACATGAAGCTGATAGAGAAGGTGCAAATTGTTCTTAAATACCCATTGTTTGCTTGGTTAAGTTATTAGGATGTTGAAGGTAGTGTGCTAGCCAGGTAAGGTCTTTATTCATACCTTTGTGCTAGGTCCCAAACTTGTAATGAAGTTAAATTCCAGTGCTTCCCTGTGTATTTGACTTGTGGAACTGGCCTGAAACATGATGACTTTTGAGATCCATTAATGAGTGTCCCTGCAGGAGAAACCTGTTGGAGAACACTTTAACCTGCCCCAGCACATGTTTTGTTAGTTTTTAAGGTGCTGCTAGACTATTCATGGTTTTTTAAGTTTTTCCAGTTACCGACTAACTCACCTACCTCTCTGAAGCTTTTGTTACTGACATGTCATTGAGAATAGTTCATATGGCTGCTTGCCCTCTTAAAAGGCTGGGTTAACCTTACATTATCAAGAAGTGGACAAACCACCACTTTGACCATTCTGCTAATATAACATTATGAATGCTATTGTTAACCTTGTATATAGTGCTTTGCATCCATAAAGCTCATCACACTTTCCAGTGACTTTTGTGTGTGTCTGTCTTTGGGTGTGTCTACATTGCAATTAGACACTCGCAGTTGGCCCATGCAAGCTGACTCAGGCTTATGAGGCTTGGGGCAAGGAGCTATTTAATTTCAGAGTAAACATTCAGCTTTGGACTCTAGGCTGAGCTCTGGGACTCTCCCACCTCACAGGGCTTTTTAATTGCAGTGTAGATGTAGCTTTAGTTTCCTCAGGGCAAAAAAATGTGTCTTCTGTTTGGAAAGCATCTAGCATATTGTGAGTATGAACAGAAAGAAAGGCATGGATAATTAATAATGATAATAAGAATCACTCATCGAGATTCCCTTCAAGTAACCCTTCCTTCAGAGTCTATTCTGACACCCACAAAAATTTGATGCTATTCTTAATTACCGCTAATGTTCCACAGCTCTTTGGCAACCTTCCACAGGCTTGTGTGTGTGCGCACAACAGATTTCCTCATCCTGCCAACAAAAGTTTGACATGGCCCCAAAAGTTTGTTCCATGGGGAATCTCCGAGGGAGGCACCAAATAACGAAAACATTTTGCCTGCCAAACTGTATAACTATGTACAGTACTCTGCTTAGGCAGTCTGTGTGCATTCACAGCCATATTAACAGCAGCAGCAACAAAAGTTTAGGGCTGATCAGCTCTGGGAGAATGTTCACTTTGTCTCTGAGAGCCCCACTCCATGTGCTGTCTGGCGCCGTGCAACGCTTTTTGCACCGCACACCAGAAAGGAAGGGGTTAAAAGAAGCCTAGAGAGGCCACATAGGGAGCAGCCAATCCGCGAGAGACTGTGCAGAGCAGTCCATCAGAGCACAGCAGGTTTACATAAAGGAAGCTGCAGAGAGCCCAAGAAGAGAGGACTGTAGAAAGGCAATGTCTTGGACACAGCAGCTGTTTGCCGGGAAAGAAGAAGCAAAAGAGAGATCCTTGCTGACTGCTGAGACTTGCTAAAGGAAAGTCCTGAGAAGAGGCTGAAGAACATACTGGAGCTGCAGAGAAGTGGCCCAGGGAATTTAAGAGGCTCAGAGGAGAGACGTTAAGGAGAGGCTGCTATCTTCAGGAACTCTGGGTGAAGAAGCAGCATAATGGGCAAGCCTGACTTCCCCTCCCTGCCACACACACACACACTCTTCCATTCTTCACTGTGGCAGTGGCTGACCTCTAGAATTGGGAGATAGCTCACACACACACACCCCAAAAGGAGGAAGGACTGATGCTGGCACTCCTGTTCTTCAGGGTCAGTCCTGGGGCCAGTTTTGTTCAACATCTTCCTTAATGCTGTGTCTAGACTACATCCCTCTTTCGACAGAGGGATGTAAATTAGATACTTTGACATTGCAAATGAAGCAGGGATTTAAATATCCTGTGCTGCATTTGCATAATTGCGTCATGGAGCTCTTTCAAAAAAGTGCCATTTCGAAAGTAAAAGTTGTGATCTAGACAGGCTTCTTTTGAAAATGGCAGGCTTTTCTGAAAGAGTGAGGAGAACAGGATCTTTCAAAAAAGCCTGCCATTTTCGAAAGAACTGTGACTAGACCATGGCTTTACTTTCAAAATGGTACTTTTTTGAAAGAGTGCCATTACATCATTATGCAAATGAAGCACGGAATATTTAAATCCCCGCTTCATTTGCAATGTAGAAGTGTCAAATTTACATCCCTCTGTCGAAAGAGGGATGTAGTGTGGACACAGCCTAATTATTTGGATGAGGTGATGTACTACACCCTCAGCAAGTTCATGAATGACCCTAAGCTGGGGAGAGGTAGATATGTTGAAGGGTAGGGACAGGGTCCAGAGTGACTAACTGAAGGACTGAGCCAAAAGAAATCTGATGAGATTCAACAAAGACAAGTGTAGAGTCTACATTTAGGAAGAAAAGATCCCATGCACTGCTATAGACCCACTGGCTAAGCAACAGTTATTCAGAAAAGGATCTCAAGGGCTCAGAAACCAGAAGGCCAATCAAAAGCTCATGATTTTGAGGGCTGTACTGACTCAAGATTTTTTTTAATTCATGGTGTGAACATTGCTGGGGAATATTCAGCATGAAGTAGGGAGCAAAACACATGAAGTAGTGAGCTAAAGAGAACATGGAGTAGAAAAGAAGCCAGCATAAGAGGCTAAACTAATCCTGATAGAGCTCCATTGAGGCCAGTAGAGTTGTACAAAGGATGAGTTTGGTAGGCTTATGTCTAGGGGAAAAAAGTCTTCAAAGCGCCTCAGCATGAATAGGTTTTGGTAGCACTCCACCCCTTTGGCTCAAGCTAAAGTGCTGTCGGAAGAAAAAGGAGGAATGTGTAGGGAACCTTGAAAGACAAGAAGGGATTCATCATTCAGGAAAACTTGTTGAACGGTGTTTAACATTAACCACTGAGGGAAACAATATTAAAATGTATCACACAGACTTACCAGAAAACCATTGAGGAAAATACTTTTCTAAGGGCACATCTCAACTACATGTCCACATCACATTCCTTGTGCTGTTGGTGCACCCCCTCACCAAGAGTGCATGTACCAATTTAACTCTCAACGTGGGGCATTGTGAGGACTTCTGAAGATATTTCTATACTTCCTGGAGATTGATTTAGTGGGTCTAGTGAAGTCTTGCTAAATTGACCACAGATCTCTCTCCTGTTGACTCTGGTACTCCACTGGAATAAGATACATAAAGTAAGTCAATGGGGGTATGTCTACACAGCAAAGTTATTTCGAAATAACAGCCCTTATTTCGAAATAACTTTCCTAGAGTCTACACAGCCAAACTGCTATTTCAAAATAAAATCAAAATAGCGGAGCGCTTATTTAGAATAGGGTAAACCTCATTCTATGAAGAATAATGCCAAATTCAAAATAGCTATTTTGAGATAAGTGCTGTGTAGACACTTATTTCAAAATAGGGGGCCTCCAGCCTTCCCAGGGTGCCCTGGTGGCCACTCCAGCCTCAACCAAGAACACTTCTCTCCCTCCCCCTCTCCCTGGAGCCCTTAAAGGGGTAGACTCTGGCCAGCCAGCCCAGAGCCAGCAGTCACTGCCCCTGACCCAGTGGCCCCAAAACATGAGCCAGCAAGTCACTGGCAGCCAGCCCTCCATCACTCCCCAGAAGCAGTCTGCCAGCTCCCAGGAGCCTACCAGGGCCCAGAGAAGGTGGGCACCTTCCTGGTCCAGGGTGGAGATCATGGACTTTATTCAGGTTTGGGGGGGGGATGCCCCTAACGTCTATGATCTCCACACTAGACGGAGGAATGCGGCTGTCTATGGCATGATAGCTCCAGCCTGGCAACCAAAGGCCACATGCGAACCCAGAAGCAGGTCTGCATGACAATCAAGTTGGTCCAGCAAGACCCCCCAACCCTGAGCCCTGAGCTTCTCCTCCCCCTTCTTCCCCTTGCTTTCTCCTTCCAGCTCCTCCCAGGTTTCCCCCTCCTCTTTCCTCTCCTCCCCTCTCCCGCCTCCTTTCCCCAGTCTCACCAGAGTTTCATTCCCTCCCCCCAGTTTTGTTAAATAAAGAGAGTTTGTGTTCATGAAAATACATGTATTTTATTTGACATCAGGAAGGGGGTTTAGCGAGGGGTAAGTGGAAGGACATGAAGGAGGAAAGAGGCACAAGTCCCCAGTGGGGCAGACCAGGGAGGCTCTTAGTGCTCCTCAGGGTGGAAGCTCTCCCACAGGGCCGCCTGGATACTGACAGCCCCCCAATGGACCTCCTGGATGTCAGCCTGAAGAAAGTGCAGCCAGGCTTGCAGCAACACGTCCAAGAGAATCACCAGAGTGCCCAGGGGCAGATCTGGCTCCATGTTGCAGAGAGCTGTGATGTCCCGAGTCAGGGCAACCAGAGCATGCAGAGACACAAATGCTTTGCTGTCCCTCATCGAGGTAGACTAGCAAGCAGGGAAACCTGAGAACTGGTTGTCCAGGGGGATCCCTTTAAGCACAGATCTCAGATAGCCTCAGGCAGTAGCCCCACACAGTAAGTCCTTATCTGGTGCCCTGCCGGAACTGGTTCCAGTCAGCCTTAAATGCGATTCAGAATCCACTAAGTGTGGACGTGCTATTTCAAAATAGCAAAATGCTATTTTTAAATGCATTTTGTGTGTAAATGTGTTATTTCGAAATAAGTTATTTCAAAATAACTATTTCAAAATAAGATATTTCGAAATAACTCTGTAGTGTAGACATACCCTGGGAGAGTGTCTCCCATTGATCCAGTAGGGTGTACACACCACAATAAGCCAACCTACGCTACATCAACTCCAGATATATTAGTCATATAGCTGGAGTTGTGTAATTTAGGTCAACTTAGTCTCATAATGTAGACCAGGCCAACAACAATTGATGTAATAGAGGCAGCATCCATCCTTGTACGGTGTTGACTTAACCACATGGACCTAAATGGTTTGTGTCTCATGGAGGAGCAGTTATTAAATTGATGTAGTTGGGGGGAGTTCTCTCATGGGAGCTACCTTTTAGTGTAGATGCTTACAGAGTTAGGTCAATATAATCTACCTTTCATTCACCTAACTCTGTAATGTAGACCAGGCCTCAGAAATGAAAACAGGATCAAGCATCTAAAGGAATAACATCTGCAGTCATATTAGCTTGGTCGAAATATTACTGTGACTATAAATTCACGTGCTCAGGAATCTAAATTAATCAGCAGAGTACTGGGCGGGGGGAAAGGCATAGTATAGTATCATAGAATCATAGAGCTGGAAGAGCCCTCAGAAGGTCATCAAGTCCAACCCCTTGGTACCCTACAGTATTGTGCAGTGGGAAAGGCACATTCACAATTATTTGGACAAACTGAAGAAATGGTCTGAAGTAAATAAGATGAAATTCAGTAAGGACAAAAGCAAAGTACTCCACTTAAGGAACAATCAGTAGTACACATACAGAATGGGAAATGACTGCCTTGGAAGTACTGTGGAAAGGGATCTGGGTGTCACAGTGGACCACAAATAAATATGAATCCACAGTATAACACTGGTGCAAAAAAGCAAACATCATTCTGGGATGTAATAGCAGTAGCATTGTAAGCAGGACATGAGAAGTAATTCTTTTGCTCTACTTAGTGCTGATTAGTTGTCAACTGGAATATTGTGTTTTGACCTACGTACCAGATTTCAAGAAAGATGTGGACAAACTGAAGGCAGTCCAGAGAAGAGCAATAAAAATGATTAAAGGTCTAGAAAATGTTACCTGTGAGGGAAGATTGAAAGAACTGGATTTGTTTGGTCTGGAGAGAAGACTGAGAGGAGACATGATAACAGATATCACATACATAAATGGGTTTTTCGAGGGGGGGGGGAATTGTTCTTAACCTCTGAGGACAGGACAAGAAATGGGCTTAAATTGCAGCCCATTAAATTGGTATGTGACCTGCAGGTGTTTGTGAGTGGCCACAGAAGGCACTACAGCAGCATGGTGAGGCACCAAAGGCTGTAGGACAGAGGAGGCACAGCCCCTCACTCATCCGGATTGCATCAGGCAGTGTCATACCCGGCTGTGACTCCTGCTCCAGTGCCAGTTTTTCCTCTAGACTGCTCCTTGGGTCCATTCCCCTCAAAATCCTGGGCTATGGCCCTAGGACTTCCCTTCATCCAGAGGACCAGGTGACCTGTTCCAGGTCTGTTCCAATGCTGGAGTCTGTCTTTGATCCTCCAATGTGTTACCTACCAGCCCTGTGCTCTCGGGGAGCCAGGGAGTGACACTTATGGAAAACCATCCCCCCCCCCCCAGCCCTCTGCTAGAATCAAAGACAAAGCAATGAAAAGGCCGGGGAAGACACGCCTAAACTGCTTCAGACAAGGGGATACAATTAAGGATACACTCCAGCCTCATCTGCATGGAAGATAGAATAAAGAGTCATCTCCATTAGCATACAGAATGGAGACCAGCTCTTCCAAAGCAGGAACCGCACTGAACTATGGGATACCGAAAGCAGAGAAGTGCTGACTGATGGGAAATCTCTGCTCCAGATGCTAATGAACTCAGGCCTGCTCACACCCAAATTAGTCATTATCAGACCAATTCTAGTAATGATCCTATTGACATCCAAAATATTGAAACTACCTAGTTGCTTTGTGAGCTCCTTCAAGGAACATCACCCATAACCAAGTGTGATCAGTCTCTATTGTCTCGCCTCTGTTTACCCATAAACAAATCCAGTGCTCTCTTCAAACTATTGTCCTATCTCTATAAAAACTCCTACCCTTGCCCAAGATAAACTGTTCTGATACCTGGATTTAAACTGCATCAGTTCCATTGAGACTTCTTCATCTCCTGTCTGACCATGCTGGGGGCTCTACTCTGCTTATCTCCTGCCCTCTGGACCCCCAGCTCCCATCACCATTTGGGAACCCCAATCAGTGCAAGCTCTATGGAGTGGTGAGATCTCTCTCTCTTCCCCCTGCCCCTCCCCCACCCCCCAGCATAGCCTCCTGACTCTGCCCTATGTAAACTGTTAAATGGTTAGCTAGCCCTAACATTTGTCATCAGTTTCAATTTAGATTTAATATTGTAACTGTTAGATTTAACATTGTAAGTGTTATGTGTGTTTGTCTTTCTATCACGACCCAAAAATAAGTAACTTTCATTGTTAAGCCGGTTGCTTCTTTCTTTCTCTTTCGCTCACTCTTTCTCAAGGGGTATTGTTTTGGCTTCCCCATTTGTTCTGCAACAACGCTTCTTATACCCAAGCTAAAGATCCCTGTAGTGCCCAAAATCCTGTGGAGTTTGCTCATCATGTGGTTTACCAGTGAATGACTGTGGTGTGAAAGTGGGAATAGGGGGTTCTGAACTGGGGGCCTTATGACGATGGCAGCTTAAAGTGCTTTGTAATCCAGCCCACTGAGTCCAAAGGCTCATGAGGGTGCAGTGTGGCATTGCTGTTAAACCCAGCCTGCTGAATCCACGGACATATGAGGGGTCAGCTTGTGAGTGCTGATTACTCAGTCCTCTCAGGCATGCTCCGGTAGTGGGTGTGAGTATCTGTGTGTGTTGCTAAGGTGGGAAGAACCCCATCCTGAGGAACCTAGTTCCTGCAGGAGAGCTCCAGTGGGAGGGAGAATTGGCAGCAGGGAGAATTCAGCTCCATATGAGAGCACAAGTAAGCACAAGCAGCACACTGATAGAATTGTTAACCTCCCCCCAGTCCCATAAGAGTAACCCTAATAAATGAGCATAGCCCAGAGTATTGGGAAAATCTGGTAACAACTGTGGTCTCTTCTGATGGTGTTCTCAATCCCCATCTCCTGGTCTGAAAGTCAGACCATTCTTCTTTTTCCTGACATGCATGACAGTGGGCTCTGGGCTTGCGGGAGTAGTGACAGTGAGTCAAACTTCTCGTAGCAGGGCTAGAGAGATGGGGAATTGCTGGACTAGTCCACTGTCTGCTTGAGCCCCGCCTTTGCCAACCTCTTTCAGATGGTATCATACAACTGGCTATTTCAGGTACTTCTGCCCAAATCATGCTCCCTGCTGTAGTCACACCAGAGGTTAACCACAATCCTCCTCAGGCCAGCTAGCTGTACACTGCAATAGCATCTTCAATGGTTCTTTGGTCAAAACAAGCTGAGTGGTGCAGAAATGAAGCTGGCCCGATGCAATCCAACCAGGTGTGTATGAACCAGCAAATGGCTTCTGTTGCCTAAGAGGCAAGTAGAAATTGATCAGGCAAAAGGACTGGAAAAAGGAGATGGATTAGAGGGCTAGCAAAGTGCAAGTTCTGTTACCTGCCTTCAGCTACGTCCTCACTGCAAAGTGGAGAGATCTGCACTCACCTTAAAGAGCAAGCTATGCTCTAGTCTAGACTACCTGCCAGACAGACAAGCATCAACATACAAGTTGTGTCTGAGGATTGTCAGGAGAGTTAGTCTAAAAACCAGCTAAGAGCACAGGATAAGCCAGAAGCATTTATAATGTCTTAGCAGGATTTGAACAGGGTAATGCTGCTTCAGAACTCTCTCTCGTGGATGCAAACCATGTCACACATTTTGGAACCACTGTGCAGTATGCTAGCGAGGTTTTATTTAAAAAAAAAAAAAGAAAACGACTGGCAGTCTGATTAAAATATGAGTGCTTTCATGGTAAGACCTCAAAGCAATAAGCCCAAATTGCAACAGAAATTAGATAGATATGTATAAACTGCTGCCAAAGAAAAATGCTTTATATCCCCAGCAGGCTTCTTGGAGTTGGGGGGTGGGGAAAGAGGGGCATGTCTCTGATCAGAAATGTTGTATTAATAGAGGAAAAGGCCGGGCCTGCATTTTTTTTCATGTATGTTAGGTTGATTGAGTAAAAAGCTATTTGAAATAAAAAACATTCAGTAGTGTGGGCAAGGTATAAGGGACTTTGAATAAAGAGATCATTTTGAAAAAGTGCACAAGAGATATTTTAAAAACCCACATGGTTTGACTTTTTAAGACAAGTTTCAAAATGAAAAATGGCAGTGTGACTATGGAGAAAGTAGAAGGTGTGTTTTTTTGTTTTTTGTCAGGGTGAACAGAGAGGAGTGGCTGGTTAAGAGAGATGCTGAGGAGATGCATGTCAGATGAATGAAATTATTACAAAGATTAGTGTGTGTTCTACATTTATATATTTAGAAGTTTTGGTTTTAGTGGTTTAAGTTCTGAATGTCTGTCTACATTGCCAACATTTTTCAGAACCTCAAACTTGGCCAAAAATCACAGATAATCAATCTGAATATGACATGCCATTTTCTCTGTGACACTGGCACAAAATTCTGAACAAAAGTAACTGCAGACCAGGTGCCAGCTCATGCCAAAATCCCCGTGCCACAATTGAATACTGATAAATACATAGCTGGAATCTGTCTGGCTCACCTGTGTGTTAGTATTGTTAAAATAGATGTTAGAAGTATAAGAATGTTTTTAGAGTTTTTATTTTATTGGATGTTTGTAAATTGCTGCATGCATTAATCTCAGGTATAACATCTGTATCCTATATTGTAAGGTAATATTTGAACATTTGTACTCTGACCTTCTGTGATTATGTAAATCAGCAGACAGGAGTGAGATATTAACTGGTGTAAATCGTTAATCTGTAACAGAAGTTGTTTCTTTCCTGTTGTGCAGGATGTTTCATTAGCACCAGATGGACTATTGTGGGACACTAAAGAGGAGAAAAGACTCAGTGTCCTATTTCTCTCCCCTTATGCACGTATGTGAGACTGAATCATGCAAATGAATTCCTCTCATCAGCGGAGTTTGCAGCTCAGAGCAGGTATCAGGAGGGGATAAAAATCCCAAACAAAAGTAACCAATTATCTCTGTGCTGCTTGGACTCAGGGGGGCAATCCTTGTGAGGCACAAAGCAAGAGGTTTCTAGGTACTTAGCCTGGGTTAGCTCTAAAGATATATAGAGCTTGCTTGTTATAGAAGCGTCTATTACCTTTTAAAGTTTAAAATCTGAACTCATTTGCATGTATACACGTTCCCTTGCTTTAACCTTCTAAATAATCATGTCCTTTTTCTGTTTAATAAATCTTTAGACAGTTTATTATTATCAGACTGGCTACAAGTGTTGTCTTGGCCTTGGGTGTGAGATCTAAGATGCAGGTGACCTGGGTAAGTGCCTTTGGGATTTGGAATAACCTGAATATTGCTGAGTTTCTTCATGAAGTTGATGGATTTCTACTTCATATGGCAAGGCACTGAATACTGCTGTGATTCTTGGTGCAAGGAACCATCTATCATAAAATCTGTCTCACTTGGACGATAAGACAGAGAGTACTCAAAGGGATTGCCTGTGACTCCATGGCTAGGCTGTTAGCTACCTGAGGTTGGCAATCACACTCTTGAGGCAGCTTGATACTATACACTTGAGACAATTGTCCGTAGGTTTATAATCCCCCCCAAACAAGTGTTTGAAAATTCAAGCTAATACATTCCAGGGTGCTAAATGTAACCTCATGGGTGTCTATCCCTCGGCTTAAGATCAGACTGGCTAAAACAAACCTCTTAATCTTCCCCAAAACCCATCCCTGCTACCTCCTCTCTCTATCACTGTGAACACCACCACCATGCTGGTGACACCGTGCATGGTGTCGTCATGGTCGGGGACATCTTTTTATGTCCAGCAGGCAGGCTGTCTAAATCCTAAAGATTCTTCTACATACCGTCTCTAAGATACGACCTTTCCTATCCACTCACACAGCCAGAACTCTCATCCAGGCTCCTAGCAGCTTGCTCCTCATTTGCTATACCATCCCTTTCTCTAGCCCTGTCAAATGCAAACTTGCCTTGCTCGTATCCATTCAGAATTCTGCCGCAAAGATCATTTTCCTAGCCCACCACACTGATTATGTTAATCTTCTCTTTGCATCCCTCCACTGGCTCCCCCTTCTCTAACACATCAAATATAAACGATTTGCCTTCACTTTCAATGTCCTTTCTGGCAGATCCTCACCCCCACCCTAGCTAACATCTCAGGTCTCTCCAGTGCTGCCAGCCACCATCACCAACATGTTTTGTTTTCAAGCAAACACCTTTGTGCTTTTCCTCCCATGCTGCCCCTCAGATTTCGGTCGACCTCCCCATAAACCCCCACAAAATTCCTGTGTTACCCTCCAAGTCCCTTCTTCCAACCTGCCTTTGCTGTGAGTGCTTCAAGGGCAGGGACTATCTTTTTGTTCTGTGCATGGTGCATGGGTGGTGCCGGCCCCCTGGGTGCACGGCCTATGAGCCTCGTCGGCCCGGGGTGCTCGGCACAGGGGCGGGCCCGGCTGCGGGCACGCAGCACAGGAGCAGCGCCGGCCCTGGGCATGCAGCACACGGGCGGCGCAAAGGCTGTGCCGGCCCTGGGTGCATGGCATATGGGCGGTGCCGGCCCCTGGCCGTGCGGCACAGGAGTGGTACCGGCCCTGGGCGCACAGCATAGGAGCAGCGCGGGCCCCGGGCATGCAGCACACAGGCGGCGACAGCCCCACCTGCAGGCATGCGGCGCATGGGCTGTTCCGGCCCCAGCGTATGAACAGCCCCACCCCTGGGCGCGCGGCACAGGAGTGGAGCCAGCGCCGGCCCCAGGAGTGCAGCGCATGGGTGGTGCCAGCACCAGGCGCACGCCGTATGGGTGGCCCCACCCCCAGGCACGTGCACGGCTCTGCCCCTGGGTGCATGTGTGGCTCCGCCCCCAGGTGCCCAGCACGTGAGCAGCCCCACCCCCGGGTTCCCGGCAGCCCCAAAAGGTTGGGGACCACTGCACTACTGGAAGGTGCTCAGATACTGTGGTAATGAGGGCAGCATGAGAACCCACTAAGAAATGACTAGAAGGCTTCACTCACAGCCTGCAGGTGCCTGGCACAGAGAATGCAAATAATCTGAGGAGTATCAGGCACGTACATTATAAAGGTGGAGAAGAAGAAAACTGACAACAGTTGGACCCGCATGGACGCTGGGAAGGGATCCCTGGAACATATATACACTATGTTATCTCATCTTGCACTTGGGTCACATTGGACTGCGCAAAACTAGAAAATCAAACCTGAAAATGAAGAAATTGGCATCAAGCGCAGTTCTCTTTTGGGAACTAATGAGCTGAACTACTGGAAATGAAAGTGAGACAGAATATATCAACTATCTCATTAGCGTATCCAGGTTAGAGTCAGCCGCTTTGATTCTTTCTTGGCTGAAGGCAGACTTCCCTCCGCAACAGTCATTGCCAGCAATAAACACTGCAAGCGCTGGCACCCAGGAGCGAGTAACTAATTGGATGACGAAAAAATTCTCGGCAAATGGTCAGTAAATTGGAGTGGCTTTCAGTAATGGTGGTAGGGAAGGTGAAGTGGTCAATGGGAACTAGGATGGATTCCTCTTTCCAAAGCCAAGAGCAGACACATGTTCATAGTAAGCACAAGGACTGATGGTATTATGACAACCAGCACTGAACCATTGTTCCTGGTATTAACCAGGAAACCCAGATGCTGAAGAAATGTCAGTAAAGAGCTGAGTGTTATTAAATGAAGGAACTAGCTCATCACAAAAGAATGACATCCACTGGCAGATTTTCAGGAAGTAACACTGAAGTCAAGTTTCAAACTGGCATAGAGCATTCAAGCAGAAAGGGGGGCTAGGAAGTAAATGATTAACACCAAAGTATACAAAGTCTGGCACATTAGATTAAACGATAGAAGTTTAATGCAAGCAGTAAGCCAGGTGTAGGGCCAAATTCAGACTCCAGAGCAGTCTTAGGGCGCAGCTATGTTCTGGCCAGCAACAAATACCCCAGTACCCAGAGAGAGAATTTTTGTTTTTAACTTGCATAACCATTGCGTACAGCACACAAACCTGTAGAGGACCCAGGTCAAGTTAAGGGGGAAATCCTGCAGAAACATGTCAGTTACAAACAGTAGCACTAATCATGATCAGGAAGAATGTGTTAACAGAGCTGTCATTCATGTGTCTGAGTTTGCAGACACTGAGTTTTGGTAATAGTGTTCCTTGTAGGTTGAGTGCTTGGGCAGCTACCTAGGAGAGATTCAAAGGCCACCCAGCTTAGTAAAGCACCCACAACATGGCTACGTCTACACTGGCCCCTTTTCCGGAAGGGGCATGTAAATTTCATGAGTCGTAGTAGGGAAATGCGCGGGGGATTTAAATATCCCCCGCGGCATTTAAATAAAAATGTCCGCCGCTTTTTTCCGGCTTTTAAAAAAGCCGGAAAAGAGCGTCTACACTGGCCCCGATCCTCCGGAAAAAGCGCCCTTTTCCGGAGGCTCTTATTCCTACTTTGAATAAGAATAAGAGCCTCCGGAAAAGGGTGCTTTTTCCGGAGGATCGGGGCCAGTGTAGACGCTCTTTTCCGGCTTTTTTAAAAGCCGGAAAAAAGCGGCGGACATTTTTATTTAAATGCCGCGGGGGATATTTAAATCCCCCGCGCATTTCCCTACTACGACTCATGAAATTTACATGCCCCTTCCGGAAAAGGGGCCAGTGTAGACGAGCCCCATGTGTTTCTACTGGTGTTGTACATCCACACATGCCTTGGTGCACATAACAAAATTTATTCCTCACGGATGAAAAAAATAGCGGGAACGTTGTTTATTACCTCATGCTCAGTAGGGATAGCAGGGCATTCGTGGAGATGTAGCATGTTGCTGATGGTGGGTCTTCTTGATGCAGAAAAGCTCAGTTGCTAGCCTTGAGTTGCTCCAAGGACAAGAAAAACTTAAACAACCAATAGTCTAGTAGCACCTTAAAGACTAACAAAACATGTAGCTGGTATCATGAGCTTTCATGGGCATAACCCACTTCTTCAGATGACTGGAGTATTAAAAGTCCAGATCCAAGAATCAAAGGATAAGGTGACTCCTGTACCCAGCTATGGGATCTTTAGCCAATTACTGATTTATCGATTCATTAAACAGATAAGATTTTGCGCTTGGAATATGCCATATCCTGGCTAAGAACACTTTTCCCATTAGATTTGTATGTTATTGGAAACCCACTAGTGCCATATCTGATAGGGTTTATTGTCTGAAGTGCCTAGAGCACTTGTCCCTCAACTTGTGGTACACCTGGTCTAAATACACAGAAGGGATGAGCCATTCACAGAAACATCACCAATGCAGGTAACAGAGAAAAGGCATTTGGACAGATGGCCAGAGGAAAGTTCAGTAGTGACAACTCCAAATATGCAAAAATCATTAATCCAGTTCACCAAAAATCATGAGATTGTCTTTAAAATCATGAGATTATGTAAAAATAATTGATTTTTTTTATTTGCCTTCTGCTTTTTGAGACATTATGGTGCAACGTGGTCATATTTTGAACTTTTTCCACTGCTAAGAGGGCTAGAAACTTACTTTTTCTTTAAGAATGAAGGCTGAACTCATAACTCACAGACATCCTGAGTGCCGTGTTCTGTCTGATCTAGTCACACTGAGACCACTTTCAGTGAGATTACTGAGTCTGCTCTATTGCCATAGCTAAGAAGCACGTGACTTTTAGCTCATGCACTAAGCTCCAGAGGTCCCAGTCTCAATCCCATGCACCAACAACCAGGATCTGTTGGTGTTACAAGAGGACCGGGGGGCTTGTCCAGGTTTTCAGCTGGGAAATCTCTGTAGGCTGAGAGGTGCTTCCTTGACTAGGGTATATCTATAACCCACACACCTCCTGATTGTGATGTTTTGTCCAAGCTAGTGGCACTAAGAACACTTAGAGAGACAGACTATAGGTTGGACCTCCCTGATCCAGCATTCCCAGGATCTGACCAGCCCCAAATGAGGGAGTTTTCTGGACTGGGGAGGTCAATTCTGGCCTCCTGCCACCAGTCCTCTAGCCCAACTCCACTCCTAGCTTTGCCACTGGCCTCCCGACCGGCTCCCCCCATACCACCAGCTTAGCTGGGCTCGCGGCCACAGCTGGTTGCCTGCCTCGCTACTGCACAAGACCCACTGTCCTGCTGATCTCCCAGACACCAGCCCCATGGCTGTGCCTGACTCCTGGCCACTGGCTCCACTGAAGCCCGCTACTGTGCCGGGCCACCGGGCTCCTGGACACCAGCCCCACTGGGCTACCCCTGCCAGCTCCCCTGCCCTGCCAGAGCCTGCTGCAGCACTAGCCCCTCTGCCGTCAGCCCACCTAGACTCCTATGGCAGGGCTCCCAGACACTGGCCCCACTGCTCCGCCAAAGCCCGCTGTCATGCTGCACTCCTCCCCACGTGGCTGGCCCCCCCTCCAGACCTCCATGGCAGGGCTCCTGGCCTACCGGACCGTGGTTGTTGCCAGACCAGAGAGACCTGGTATAGAAAGGTTCAACCTGTAGTCAGTCTGTCTATTGCCTTAGCTAAGAGGCAGCTGGCTTCTAGCTCATGCAGTAGAGGGTCATATACTAAGCTCCACAGTTCCAGGTTTGATCCCGGGGTCTGTTGGTGTTACATCCTCATGTATCCACTTGAGTCCAGAGCTGGGCTTTAAGAAAACAATAATAATCATGACAAAATCACGAGAGCTGGCAACACAGTTTTAGTCTCACCTCTGGAATATCTGATTCATAAGGAAAAACCCACTCACACAGCACTGCAAGGTACCTGGAAAATAATTTAAGCTTTTTCATTCCTGCAGGCAACTTATTCAGATGTGCTAAGGAAAAAGTGCCAAGGATAGTCAAAGTCCCCTTCATAGTTCCAAGATGTAGGAAAGCACAGGACCATGACTAAATAATGAAAAGGGGTGTCTGTCTTTAGAAAGAGACTGAACATGCCACCTTCTTTTTTAAATGGGGGTGGGTGACAAGGAGAAGCTAGTGATAGACAAGGAGTAACGTAAAGAAGGCTTTGAAGGGTATATTTGTAATGTTTTTTACATTAATTCACTGGCTGAGGGACAGCACAGAGCATCTGTTTCTAGCTATAGCACTGCTCATGGAAAATACTCTGGCAACTGGTAAAACTCCCCCCTCCCCTTCTACTTCTTCCCCAAACTGCACATGCACTGGATTGCAGACACTACTGCTTGGGGCATTTCAACTGTAATCATTGGCAACAGATTAGTAAGTGGAGTCCAATTATCGTCTCAGATTTATTATTTATGGTTATAATATGGTGACTTACGCGGCAAACAACAGAGCTGCTCGGTCGCAAGGCTTGTCTTCCTGTGCATTTTTTGTTTGTTTCCTTTCTGCCACTTTTGTTTATTCACTCCTTTTGTCTGAGAAGCTGCCTCCTTAAAGCTTCACAGTAGAAAGTGAGGAAGGAAGGGGGAAAGGAATCAGACATGGGAATTGGGGACTTATTTTGTCTTGTGCATTTATAAGAGCTAGGCAAAGAATAGCTGCAACATGGAGATGCACCCTCAGAAATATACATGGAAATGAACTTCAGGAAAGAATGCAATGAGTGCCCCCTCCTAAACTTTGAATATTTTCTTGCTGAATAACAACCTAGTGCTAAGCACAACTGCACTCATGTGATCCATGGGAGCGGCTGAGAAGAGAGTTTAAGGGCTAAATCCTGGCAATGGAGCTGCCTGGACACATCCCTGCCCCCTTTCAGGCTCTTTGAAGAATCTAGCCCTACCCTTTTCTAGACTAGGAACAGTGCCCCCCAGTGCCCTCTACTTCAGTCCCCCGTCTCCCTTAATTCCTAGGGTGTGGTGTGCATCCTGGATCTAAGCAGGGACAACTCCACTGATTTAGGGGAGCTGCCCCCTGCTGGCAGAAGAGATGAATTTTAGGCCCCCAATGTTTTTAGTGTAGGAAGGAAAACGAGAGAACTGTGACTATCCTAGAACCAGAGGGGGAATGACAATGACAGGTACATTGTAAACCTGTACTAGACATAGCACAGAGACTTCGCTACATTTAAATCATGACATATTTGTAATTTTCTTCATATCAGAACAGCTGCATAATTAAAGCCCTGCCATCATCTCCACCATTACACCTTCAAGGGTTCTTTAGGTCCAATCAACATAGAGAGTTGTTGGGATCATTTTACCAGTTTGTGCCTTCTCTTCTTCTCTTTTTTTCCCCCCTCCCTTCTTTGTGCTGGTTTTCTTGCACTCATCCAGTAAATAAATACTGTGATAGCAGCTCTGATGATTCTCAGGGTATCAGGACTGTAAGGGTATGTCCACACTGCACACTTATTTCAAAATAAGCTATTGCGGAAGAGTTATTCTGAAATAGCTTTTTTCAAAATAGCACGTCTACACTGCAGGGAAGCATCAAAATTAGTCCGAGGCAGGCTTTCCTAATGTGGACCTGCTATTTTGATTTAGAGTCCCAGGAGGTGCTGCGGAGGAATAACTTAGAACGGCCCTGGTGAGGAGACATTTCGAAATAGCAGCAGTGGAGCATCTACACACACCTTATTTTGAAATAGCTATTATTTTGGAATAGGAGTTATTCCTTGTAGAATGAGGTTTACAGATTTCAGAATAAGCCATCTATTATTTTGAAATTATGTCAAAATAACAGAATGGCTGTGTAGATGCTTGCATTGTTATTTCGAAATAATACTAGTTATCTCAAAATAACGGTGCATTGTGGACGCACCCTAAGTCTACTTTGTTACCCCCTGCTGCCAGCATGAGGGAGTCTTGCTTGTGGTGGAAGGGTGTTAAATCCCCAACACCTGTCTGTCAGCTACTCAAGCGCTCTCCTTTGGGATATACCAGCCCTGTTCTTGCCTGGCAGATGAACAATAGGTGCACCCTTGTTCTGTGATTAAATCTCTAGGAATACGTCCAACCAAAACTGGCAACCCTCTGTACCACTGAAGTCAATGGGAGCAGAGGATCAAGCTGTTAGAGTTCTATGGTGATCTCATTGCTATCAGTGTCTGTATAGCAAGACATCCCGGCTCATTGCAGTCTGATACTCTTATTCCTACTGCACTGGGAACAGCAAGTTCAGCTGGGACACTTCTTCTAGTACTGTAGGATTTTGGAATGTTTGGGCATAAAATCATAAATAGTCAGGAAGAACACATATTTTGTACCATACAGTGACAAAATGTGCTTTAAATTGTTCTTTCCATTCGTCTGTCCCTGTTTCCAACATTATGATTCAGACTTGCACACGATGCAGAGTTTTTATCTCTCACACACTCTTTTTTTATATATACACACATACATACATATGTATATATGAAAGAGTCTTTTGGCCAGAAGGTCAGCATTCTCAACCTTTATTTCAAAATCATATGGAAAGTGTATTATAAAGAAACATACTGGGAATTTTGACTCTCAAGGAAAGAGAATATATTCAGCAGATGTTCCTTATTAAAGGAGAATGAATTAGAAGTTGGTAAGAATCTTGTCCCAAATTAAATTCTGAATCAAAGACTGTCCATACAATATGATGCTAACCAGCCTTACCTCTGAAGACTAGAATTATTTATGAATGGTCAGTCTGGTTACCTCCAGAATTGCGTTTTAGAAATAAAAGGTCTAGTGGGCTGATTCCAAACAGCAAATGATGCCAGTTTATGGGGGTTTTGTAAATGCCAAGTGGCCTGCAGATTATATTGATACGTGTTTGAGAGGAATCCATTCACCACTTTGAAGTAATATGATGCAGCCGTCTCAAAACAAATTTTTATGAAATCTCTAAACAATCCCCTAGCAGCAGGATCAAGGAAAGTTTTTTTCCTATTTCTTGCAGACCTTGCTGTCACAATCCATATCTTTCTCACACCAAGTGTATGTCTATACTGCAGAGATTTTTTTGGAAAAATTCCAGTTATGTCCACACTGCAATCGCGTTCTTCCAAAAAAAAAAAAATCGAAAGAATAGAGGGGGTTTTCCACATTGGTAAACCTCATTCTACGAGGAAGAGCTCTTTTGAAAAAAGGCACGTGTGGACTGGGAAGAGGGAGTTCTTTTGAAAGAAGAAGAGGAAAGAGGAAAAAGCACAGGTGTCCTGGTGGCCACTCCATCCATAGTAATCACAGCTTAAATGTGAGATAGCATCCACACTGAATGGACGCTATCTGTTGAAAAAGCAGATCGCTTTTTCAATGCGCTTTTGGTGGGTAGACATTCTCTTTTGGAAAATGTTTTTCCAGAAGATCTCTTCCAGAAAACCTTCTTCTGAAAGAAGCCTGCAGTGTATACACAGCCCAAGACTAGGCCAATATAAGCCCCATTATGGGGACAGTGAAGCTGGTGCAGAATGAGGTAGGGTGCTTCACATGCCCTGCACCATGCCAGATGCACATGCTACCTGTATTCCAAAATCTTCTCGGGCTGCCTTTTGGGTTTCAGATGGGCTGTGTCTAGACTGGCAAGTTTTTCCGCAAAAGCAGCTGTGGAAAAACTTGCCAGCTGTCTATACTGGCCGCTTGAATTTCCGCAAGAACACTGACTTCCTACTTTCTGAAATCAGTGCTTCTTGCAGAAATACTATGCTGCTCCCATTCAGGCAAAAGTCCTTTTGCGCAAAGCTTTTGCACAAAAGAGCCAGTGTAGACAGCTCAGATTTGTTTTGCGCAAAAGCGCATCTAGATTTTGCGGAAAAGCATCCATGCCAATCTAGACGCTCTGTTCCGCAAATGCTTTTAACGCAAAACTTTTCCGTTAAAAGCATTTGCGGAAAATCATGCCAGTCTACACGTAGCCATGGGTTAGTCAAACAATGGGTTTGACTATCATGCCCTAAATGGCTTGGAACATACTAGCTGAGAGATTGCCTCTCCCTCACAGTCCCCAGTCTTACCATTTTGTAGTAGAAACTGACAGCTATCAGGCCAGGTCCTCCACTGCTGAAAATCAGCGATGCTCTATTGGAAACAATGGAACTATGATGATTTACACCAGCTTAGGGTCTGGCTCATAATGTATATTCCTCTTTTTTAAAGTCTGATTTAAAGCCTGCTCTGATTTGTCTCTGTGACAGTAAGCCAGAAAGGTTAAGCAACTTGCCGGCTAAATGACCCAAAAGACATATTAGAGAAGGGTATAAATGGTAATTAGGACCTTTCCTTGTAAACAGTGAACCCAGAGACCTTAGATAGACTCACTAGAGCTTGGAACTACAAAGCTGAGTTGTTAGAGAATTAGAGGTAATACGGATTGTTTGTGTTTACTCATATCTTGTTAGATGTTAACCATGTAACTGCTTGAGCTCAAATGCCACAAATGACCTTTCTGCGGTGCTCTGGAAGCTCTAGGAGGGCAGAAAAGTTGTTGCTGAGCACAGGGGCTCACTTTTCCCATTGTGTGCTCCAACCTGGGAGCACCCGTGGGGATGCTGGACCACAGATGTTGTCGGACCAGGAAAGTCTGGATTATAGAAGTCCAACCTGTAATATAATTGTCTTAATTTCTCTTTGAAGTATTCTATAAGCTATCTATAAATGGTGGGAGATGGGTAATACCTTATACTAATTCATGCATCTAATTACCAATGGTGCTGAGCAAACAGGAGATTACTCCAAAGCCCCTACTCTTCACCCAAGGTATGTCGGCTGCCAACAAGCTAGCAATGGCCCACTAGAGCAGGGGTTTTCAAACTCCAGGTCGCAGCTTGTAAGAGCAAGCAGCTAGCTGGCTGTGAGAGACTTTGTTTGTCTGCGCCTCCACAGGCAGGGGCAATCATAGTTCCCATTGGCTGCAGATTACCATTCCCGACCGACAGGAGCTGTGGGAAGTGGTCTCCCGGTCTGCACCGCTTCCTGCAGCTCCTATTGGCTAGGAATAGCGACCCTCAGCCAATGGGAGCTGTGATTGCTCATGCCTTGCAGAGGCACAGGCAAACAAAGTATCTCACAGCCAGCTAGCAACTTGCTCTTACAACCCGCAACCCAGAATTTGAAAACCCCATGTTCTAGAGAGCTACAAAAAGAACTCTTGGGCCCTGATTCATTTATCCCAGATCTACTTAAGATTCATATGGGGAAGTTGGAGTTGCAAGACTGAGGGTCATCCCGATATTGGACATTAAACTGTAATCAATGAGACTGATTCTTTGCAGTTCTAAAACTCATCTCTTCTGCGAAACTGATCTGAGAACTCTATTCATGTCTGTATGTACAATGATCTTTTACCCTATGCTCTTTGTTTTTTGAAAAATCTTAAAATAGTTGTTAAGAATTGGCTATAAGTATGTATTCTTATAATTCTGAAATATTCACTGGCCTAGTAGTAATGTGTCTGATCCTTTGGGACTAGTAGAACTTTCTACATGATGAACAGGATTTTCAGTAATCCTCATGACTTGGCTGTCTGGATGGGAGGTCAAGGCTGGGTTGTTTTAAGGGAACTGTGTTTCTGGCTTCTGAGTATCCAGTAAGATATTGTAGAAGCTGCTTTGTAGCTGGCTTGGTGATTCTAAGTATTAGAATAGCCACCAGTTTTGGAGACTGTCTTCCCCACTTTATGTTCAATCAGAGCAAACAGCAATCTCAGAGTGCCCCCTCCAGGACACTGGTCACAGACTCATTTTCTTGTCTCTCTTGTCTGGCCACACACTGTACACCTAGAGCAGCGGTGGGGAGCCTCAGGACCAGAGGCCGGATGCGGCCCCCAGCTTGCCTGGATCTAGTCCCCCAAGGCTCAGGGCTCCCCTCCAGCCTGTGCTGGTGCTCCAGCCCCCTGCTGCTCCACCACGGAGCTGGAGCATACAAAATCACCTAGCCTGGGCACCCCTACACTCTGGTGTGCAAAGGGAATGTGAAGAATCATAGAACACTAGAACTGGATGACTCGAGAGGTCACCAAGTCCAGACCTCTGCCCTCATGGCAGGACCCAGTACGGTCTAGACCATCCCTGAGAGATGTCTATCCAACCTGCTCTTAAATATCTCCAGAGATGGAGCTTCCACAATTTCTCTAAGCAACTTATTCCAGTGTTTCACCACCCTGACAGTTAGGAAGTTTTTCCTACTGTTCAGCCTAAATCTCCCTTGCTGCAGTTTAAGCCCATTGCTTTTTCATAGAATCATAGAATAATAGGACTGGAAGGGACCTCAAGAGGTCATCTAGTCCAGCCCCCCGCCCTCAAGGCAGGACCAAGCTCCACCTACACCATCCCTGACAGATGTCTATTTAACCTGTTCTTAAATATCTCCAGAGAGGGAGATTCCACCATCTCCCTTGGCAATTTATTCCAATATTTGACCACCCTGACAGTTAGGAATTTTTTCCTAATGTCCAATCTAAACCTCCCCTGCTGCACTTTAAGCCCATTACTCCTTGTCCTGTCCTCAGAAACCAAGAGGAACAAATTTTCTCCTTCCTCCTTGTGACACCCTTTTAGATATTTGAAAACCGCTATCATGTCCCCCCTTAATCTTCTTTTTTCCAAACTAAACAAGCCCAGTTCATGAAGCCTGGCTTCATAGGTCATGTTCTCTAGACCTTTAATCATTCTTGTCGCTCTTCTCTGTACCCTTTCCAATTTCTCCACATCTTTCTTGAAATGTGGCGCCCAGAACTGGACACAGTACTCCAGCTGAGGCCTAACTAGTGCAGAGTAGAGCGGCAGAATGACTTCACGAGTTTTGCTTACAACACACCTGTTGATACAACCTAGAATCATATTTGCTTTTTTGGCAACAGCATCACACTGTTGACTCATATTCAACTTGTGGTCCACTATGACCCCTAGATCCCTTTCTGCCATGCTCCTTCCTAGACAGTCGCTTCCCATCTTGTATGTATGGAACTGATTGTTCCTTCCTAAGTGGAGCACTTTGCATTTCTCTTTATTAAACCTCATCCGGTTTACCTCTGACCATTTCTCTAACTTGCTAAGGTCATTTTGAATTATGTCCCTATCCTCCAAAGAAGTCGCAACCCCACCCAGTTTGGTATCATCCGCAAACTTAATAAGCGTACTCTCTATCCCAATATCTACATCATTGATGAAGATATTGAACAGTACGGGTCCCAAAACAGACCCTTGAGGAACTCCACTTGTTATCCCTTTCCAGCAGGATTTAGAACCGTTAACAACAACTCTCTGACTACGGTTATCCAGCCAATTATGCACCCACCTTATCGTGGCCCTATCTAAGTTATATTTGCCTAGTTTATCAATAAGAATATCATGCGAGACCGTATCAAATGCCTTTTTGTTCTATCCTCAGAAGCCAGGAAGAACACGTTTTCTCCCTACTTGTTGAGACACCCTTTTAGATACCTGAAAACCGCTATCATGTCCCCTCTCAGTCTTCTCTTTTCCGAACTAAACAAGCCCAATTCTTTCAGTCTTCCTTCATAGGTCATGTTCCCTAGACCTTTAATCATTCTTGTTGCTCTTCTCCGGACCTTCTCCAATTTCTCCACATCTTTCTTGAAAAGTGGTGCCCAGAACTGGACACAATACTCCAATTGAGGCCTGATCAGCACAGACTAGAGCAGAAGAATGACTTCTCGTGTGTTGCTCACAACACTCCTGTTAATGCATCCCAGAATCATATTTGCTTTTTTTGCAACAGTGTCACACTGTTGTCTCATGTTTAACTTGTCATCCACTATGAACCTCCAGATCCCTTTCTGCTGTACTCCTTTCTAGACAGTCGCTTCGCATTCTGTATGTATGAAACAGATTGTTCCTTCCTAAGTGGAGTACTTTGTATTTATTCTTATTAAACTTCATCCTATTTACCACAGACCATTTCTCCAGTTTGTCAAGATCATTTTGAATTTTGACCCTATCTTCCAAAGCAGTTGCAACCCCTCCTAAGCTTGGTATCATCTGCAAACTTAATACGCGTACTCTCTATGCCAATATCTAAATTGTTGATGAAGATATTGAACAGGAACAGTCCCAAAACCGACACCTGCAGAACCCCACTTGTTATGCCCTTCCAGTAGGATTGTGAACCTTTAATAACTACTCTCCGAGAATGGTTATCCAGCCAGTTATGCACTCGCCTTATAGTAGCCCCATCTAAGAATATCATGCAAGCCCATATCAAATGCCTTACTAAAGTTTAAGTATACCACATCCACCGCTTCTCCCTTATCCACAAGACTCGTTCTCCTATCAAAGAAAGCTGTCAGATTGGTTTGACATGATCTGTTCTTTGCAAATCCATGCTGGCTGTTATCTATCATTCTACAGGCAGTCCCCGGGTTACGTACAAGATAGGGACTGTAGGTTTGTTCTTAAGTTGAATCTGTATGTAAGTCGGAACTGGCGTCCAGATTCAGACACTGCTGAAACTGACCGCCAGTTCTAACTTACATACAGAATCAACTTAAGAACCCCAGGCTCCCCAAGTCAGCTGCTACTGAAACTGATCAGCAGCTGATTCCAGGAAGCCCGGGGCAGAGCAACTCTGCCTGGGGCTTCCTGTAGTCAGCGCTGGTCAGTTTCAGCAGAAGCTGACTTGGGGACGCCTGGGGCAGAGCAGCTGGGGTGCTGCCGGGTTGGTCCAGTAGTGCCCAGAGCGGGCGCTGCAGGACCAATCGGCAGCGCCCCAGCTGCTCTGCCCCAGAGTCCAAAACAAAAGCCTGGTCTGCTGGGGGGGGGGGAGCACACTAGCTGCGCCCCCCCCCCCCCAGCAGACCAGGGACACGGGGAGCAGAGCCGCAGCGGCCCCAGCAGACCACAGGCACCCAGACTGAAGCGGCAGCAGCGGCGGGGTCCCTCGCCTCTGAGGCTTTGCCAGAGCAAAGCCTCAGAGGTGCGGCACCCCGCTGCCGCTGCGGCTCTGCCCCCGTGTCCCTGGTCTGCTGGAGACGATCTCCAGCAGACCAGGGGCACCGGAGCAGCTTACGAACGGGGCTTTCTCGCCCCGACCTCCGGGGCGAGAAAGCCCCATTCGTAAGTGCGGATCCGACATAAGTCGGATCCGCGTAAGTCGGGGACTGCCTGTATTATCTTCCAGGTATTTGCAGATTAATTCCTTAATTACTTGCAACATTATCTGAATGTCTTTCTCCTTCTCAGTCAGGGACCATGTCAGCCACGATTTGGGTTTTTGTTTTGTTTTGCTTCTCACTTCTGTGCAGCCCCCAATTGATTTTTCTGTGGGTCAGCGGCCCCCCAACTCAAAAAAGGTTCCCCGCCTATGACCTTAACCATTCTCCTTGTTGTCTGTGATTAAATCCATTCTTCCCCAAGTTATCTGGCTTTGGGTGCGTTTCCAATCTCAGTTTCCTAAAACAAAAAAAAAAAGACTTAGTGACAGATGATGGGGAATTACTTAGTGTGTCATGCACATGTAAGCAGAGCCCCAACACATCAACAAGTACTTCCTCTCTCCCTGCTGGAGCATAGAACACTGTGGATAGACAATTTCTACTATAGGGAACTGCTTGACAGCTCAACACACAACACCAGTACAGCAGAAAGGCAGGTGGCAGGCTGCAGACTTTCTAAAGCTGAGAACCTTTCCTCAGCAGAAAAAAAGACGTCAAGGATCAGGATGAGAAAGAGTAAAAAGGAAAAGCCCCAGCAAAGCACATCCAGACTACAGCCATGTCTACAGTACAGAGTTAGGTCTCTGCTGACAATCAAACCACTATAATTACATCTCATATTGACAACGAGACAGTGTTCCTTGTGTCAGCAGAGTATGTCCAGTTGGTACTCTTGTATGTGGTGCACTGCTCTCGTTCAGTGCGAATTACCACCTTTTCCCACTAGCTCTGGGAACATGTCACAGTGCATCACGAGGACAGGATCAACACCCCAATGTAGTTCTCTATCCCATCCTTCTAAGGGCTTCTGACATTTTGCAACTGACCCTGCAAACTTTGTACCCGCCATCTCTGCCTATAAGTATGAATCCTGCAATGCCCAGTCTTATGATGAGCATTTATTGACACAACATGGCAGATACTGCAATATTTCATGAGCTGTGAATCTGAGCTGAAATGCATGGTGCCTATCCTGCTGTGTGCCATGAAAAGAAAATTCAAGACAGGTGTCTGTTGAGCTATGTAAAAATTAATAGGGGTCTGAAATGGTTCTTCATTCGTGGTTCTGGGGTTAGCCTCAGCATTACCCTTTAAAAATGCTTTTTCCTTTTGTTTTTTGTAGTTTGGGATGATAGATTGAGTCCAATCAAAACCAGTATTATCTGTTCTGATATATAAACATGTTCTTTCCCTTCATTCTTGTAGCCTAGGAAGCCAGAAAAGTATGGACTTGCTTTATTTTGTTGTGTCTTTTGCTTATCCTCATTGGTTCTGTATAAAACATCTTCAGGGTCAAATTTCTTGTAATCTCTGTAACCTGTTGATTTAAAAAGTTTGTAGCATAGAAAAGTGTTGATTTAATTAAAATTATGTAAATAGTAATTAGGGATAGGTATAATTGTATTCATTATTTGCGTATTAATATATTGGAGTTAACATTATTAAATAAAGCTTTAGGAAAAGTAGTGATAAACGTGTGAATTAACATACTAAAATAGATAAAAGGGTCTGCCACTATTAGGTTTGGGAAACAAGCACTGAATGGTGGCATTGGATTGTGACGCAGGTCTGGGATGAGCAGTGACTAGCAACTCCAGACTGCTGCCGCTCAGTCACAACTCAATTTGGACTTAAAAAGTCCACTGGGGACTTTGCAGTGATGCCATTAATCACCTCTTGCTACAAAGACTGACTCTGAGCAATGTGCAAAAAACAATGGATGGCTTTGCGACAACAGGATTCCCTAACTGTGATAGGGTAATAGATGATATCCCAGTTTTGGTCCCAGACCATCTTGTGCTGATGAAAACCAATGGAAAGGGTTACTTCTCTGTAGAATCGAAGGTGTGCATGGATCACCGGGATCATTTCATTGACATCAGCATGGGGTGGTCAGTGAAGGTGTTTGATGCGCACATCTTCAAGAACACTGGACTGAACAGAAAGCGGCTTGTAGGAACTTTCTTTCCAGACCAGAAGATTGCAACAAGAGGTGTAGAAATGTCCATAATGAGCCAGGAGACCCAGCATACCCTTAGTCCTGCGGTGCATAAAGTCTTACATCAGAAACCTTAACAGCAGCAAGAAGTGGTTCACCAGCAGGCTCAATATAACCATAGAATATTTGTTTAACAGATTAAAGGGTCACATGTGCTGCTTTTTTGAAAGGTTAGACCTCACTGAGGAACATATCATGGTCATAGAAGCCTGCTGTGATCTGCACATCATTTGTGAATCTAAGGAGGAATGTTTCTCTAAGAGCAATGCACTGAGCTGATTTCAAGCAGCCAAATACAAAGGCTATTAAGGGGCTCATCAAAGAGCTATTGGAACCAGGAAGGACTTGAAGGAACTTTTCACAATGAGCCCCTGATATATGGCCTTCCATAGATCATACAGCCAGGCACTGTTACTTACCACCCTGAAAGACCCCTGCAATGATTCCTGCCTGAGCACTAGTTGTAGTTTGTAAATGTACTAATTGCCACTGTGTAATAATTTCTACTGCAATCCTCATGTGCAAGACAAAGAAATGCTGTTTTTGTAAGTCTAAATTTTTGTTAACCAGCAATACCCAGATTTCCATTTCTTATAAGGGACATGACAGTCAAAAACATTCTCTGAAATGACGATTTCACAGCTATGTGTAAGTTTAGCTATTGCTATTGAAAATGTCCCCACAGATGAAGTGAAAAGGGAACTGCAATGGGCTAGGAACATGTGAGGAATCTAGGGGTGGAAAGGGAATTTGGGAGGGTATGGAAAATAGTTGTGTATGGGCTTCAGCAGGAGCCGAGCACACGTGTCCTGCCTGCAGCACAGTGAGGGGCCTACACAGCTCTGATTGGTCCTCCATTAATTTCATCATTTTCACAATCTGCTCCTGACTCTCTATTATCTGCTTCTGGCCCTGTCTCCTCTCCAGGTTATCCATTTCTAGATTTTTGTTTTTGTCTCTCTCCATTTTCTGTGCTCACTATCAGCCTGATCTGTTTGCAGCACAGTAAGCCCTGGTCTACACTAAGGAATTATTGTGAAATAACTTCCCTTATTTCAAAATAACAAATGAAGCATCCATACTATCAAGCCCGTTATTTCAAAATCAGGGACATGTTATTTTGAAATAACTCCTGCTTTCCATGAGGAATAAGGCTTATTTTGAAATTATTTCAAAATAGCAGAAGTGTGGACACTCTGCTGCTGCTATTTAGAAATAACTTATCCTGAGAGTCATTCAAAGTAATTACTTCCCAGTATTTTGTAGGGCTCTAAGTTGAGGTAGTGCATCCACATTAGGGAGCCTGCCTTAAACGAAGTTTGAGGCTTCCCTGTAATGTCAGCATGCTATTTTGAAATAGGTATTTCGGGAGTTATTTCGACATAACCTATTTCAAAATAATTTCCTAGTGTAAACATGCCCTAAGCGTCCTCCTTACGTGACAAGGTGCTTTGCCTGTGTACAGTAGCTGATTCTCAATAGTACATCTGCAGAAGCAAAAGAAACAACAAACGGACACTGTATTGTGTATGCACTCACAGTCATGAATCATTAAAGTTGCATACACCTCTTTCTCACTTCCCCTTGGCAAGCACATAGCATGGCCAGAGCACTAGACATGGTGAGTTCAGCCCATGGGCAAGGTGCAAGATAGGACAAAGGTTCTGGGTTGTTTCAGAAGAGGATCGATACAAGTACCTAAGGACGCTATTCTGAATACTGGCACCATTTTCCCAGGTGAGGGTGATTAAAGCTGATCTCTCACTCCTGAGGGTAACTGAAGATGTGCAGGTGCATCTCCTGCAAGTGTGCAGGCTTAGTCAATGTCACCATGCTGCTCACAGTTGAGTCCTGCAGCAATAATTACCATTTGGCACTGCAAAGTTTCCTACAATGTGGAGAAGAAACAATATAACTCTGCCAAGGATTTGCGATCCTTCAGTACAGGATTGCAAATTGTCTGCAGGACAGTTCCCTGAAGATCTCTACAGAGGATTCCTGGGAGACTGCCGTCTGCTTTAACAAACTTTTCCACACAGCCCTCCCTGCATAGCTGCACAGGGGAATGAGAAGCAGATGCAGACAATACCTAATGTCAATCCTTTCTCCCATGTACATCATGTAACAAAATAAAGGGCATCTCTACCTCTTGTAACCATGCAGTAATTCAAGCCAAATGAGTGCTTACTGGAGCTCCCCTTTCCTACTTCAGCCATACCAGAGCCAGACGGCTAGTATTGGCAAAATCTCTCTAGAGTCAAAGAGGTCCTGGCTCATCAAGCCACCTGGGAAGATTGTCACCTGTCTCACATTCTCCTCCAACTTGACCTCTCTGGCCACCACTCGGCCCTCATGATTGACGCTGGATGCAGCAGCCAGCAAAGTACCCTTTGGGTTTCTGGCAGTGGAGGTGGGGTTTCCACCAAGAAATATTAAGCATTTGCTTGTAGAAGCAGCATATTTTCAGCACCCTTTGCCATCTGGTGCACCGGTCTCAGCCCTTGATCCTAGCACGGCACTGCTGTGTACCCTTTTCATGCCCCTTCTCCATGCCACAAACAATTTTCTTATAGGTGTCAAAGTTGCCATGGATGGATCAGAGTTGCAACTGCTCAGCATCCTCTCCCCACACACCCAACAGATCCAGCAACTCCTGTGTTCTCCAGGCAGGAATAAGTTTGTTGCAGGGAATTGGCATGATCATCTTTGAAAATGCTATGTGAACTTTCCACGCTGAGCAAATAGGAAACAGAATTTCAAAAATTCCTGGAGTTTTAAAGGGGGAGGGTAGCAAGCCAGTGAACCTGGCTGCAGGGCAGTGGAGTAGAAACTGCTTAGCGTAGTGGTCATGATGGGTACTGGGAGACACCTCCTGGAGGCCACTCAGGACGACATAAGCAAGTACAAGGTCTACACTGACATGGCATCACTCTGTCGCAAAAACCATCCATGCCCCTAGACAAGGTGGTTTTATTTGTCAGTGTAGCAGGAGAATTAAATTGGAAGGAGAAGCATCATTGTGTGTACATCTCGATGAAATTTGACTTTTGTCAACAAAACGGTGTAGACAAGGCCTAGGTCAAAATGGGTGTTGTTCTTTGATTGCTATAAACAGTCATGTTAATTCAGGATCATTGCTGTCCACTGACCAAGAATAGAGGGGGCCACATTCCATGAAGGCTAGATTCCATGAAAAACAATTCAGATGTCTGGCTCTATAGAGACAACGACTGTCTCAAGTAGGAAAAGCCAGGGAGCAGGAGTGAGGACTCCAGGAACCTCACAAGAAGTTTCCACTGCATGCTTCTTGCCATAGAGAAGAGGGGTTTACAGCCTTGCAGAGCAGAAAAGAGTCATGGCCTCCTCCTCCGGGTTTCCAGGTGGCAAGCCTGCCCTGTCACTGAGCTCCCCTCTGCAGCATCATGGCTGATTTGGATACATTGCTGTTCATCACTTCCCTTCAAGGCAGCACATTCAAGGAAGAGATAAATTAATATAATTGACACATATAGGAGAGACTGTTCATGCTTTGAAATGGCCATGAAGCAGTGAAAAATGTTTTATTACAGTTCCCCTATAGATGACTTGACTGTTAAAAGTGAAATAAAAATGTCAAGACACTCACCACATTGACTCAAATTATAATAGTAACAGACATAAAAAACAATCAAGTTGAAAAATAGGAAACTTTGCAACCTCAGTTATGTGACAAATATAGATGTTGTGCTGGACATGATCATTCAGGCAGTTTGAATTATTTATTTCACGGTTACTATGTGCAATGCCACAAATTTCTCTTAGTCTACCGCTTTCCTGAATATTTCCACTTTGCAAAACAAAAAGTATTAAACTGGCCAGTGAAACATAAAATGAGTTGCAGAGGTAACTTTGAAATATTTTCACCAAGCAATTTAGGAATCACATTTCATTCCACTTAGAATTAAATGTACATTCCTGATGCCATATATGAACCCTGTCATCTGCCAACTTGCAGTTTAGCCTAAGTTGGGCTGTGTATTTGTAAGCACAAAACCAGTACTACAGTTTATCGTGTCTGTTTAACACTTTCTTAATTTAGGTTTTACAGACACATCAATGCACAACAAAGAAAAGCAATACTAAGGCACTGAATACAACAGGATTATTTTATTGCAATTTGTATTGTAGTAGCACCTAGGAGCGCATTATGCTAGTCACTGTACAAACAGAACAAGATCAGCCCTGTATATACCCCACATTCTAACCCCATACACCTCTGCACTCTATTTTCTTTTCCTATTTTCCTTTTCGTAGGGATAGTTCAGACAGTCAGATCATGATACAGAGATGCCATTGTAAGAACTGTAGGCTGCTAGTCACATTTTTAAACACACTGTATTCGCTGTCCAATAGATAGAAAAGCAGGTACTAAGTTATAATTATTCATCCAAGGACCATGACATTTAGATAACTATACCAAAGAGCCTAGTCCTACAAGGTCCTGAGCAACTCCTGGAGATGGAGTCCTCCCAACACCTATTGATTTTTGCTCTTTTCAACACCATTTTTTTTTTTTTTTTTTGTGGAAGAGCAAACATGCTCTTTTGAAAACCCCAGTGTTCCTCATTCTATGAGGAAGAAGGGGGCTTCGGAAAGAGGGGTTTTTTCCGACATTTGTCTCAGTCTAGATGGGACAAATTTCGGAAAAGCCTCTTCCGACAAAAGAATCAGAAAAAGGTACACAAAATGCGGAGCATATTTTGCGTCCCTTTTTCTGACAAAAACTTATAGTCTAGCTGTATCCTCAGACATGGAGAATGCTGTCGCTGAAACAATTTATGCTTCCATATAAATACATTTATTTATACACGTATATATAGATCTAGATCTAGATCTAGATATATACACACACACACGCTTATGACACTAAATAACCTAAAAGACAGGCACTTGTTTAAACAGAAGTTCACCTGAGAGTCTAGTGTCCCATAATGTTGCTAAAGTTGACTCTAAGAAGGTGGATTGATTTACATGTGTGCAATTTGAATCACCGACTTTATGATTTCAATCAGCAAGTGGGAAACTTTGATTTAAATAGTCTATTTTAATCATGTTGCATTTGTATTTTGTAAGTCTCAGAGGGGTAGCCATGTTCATCTGTAACTTTAAAAACAATGAGTAGTCCTGTGGCACCTTAGAGACTAAGGGTACGTCTAGACTACCGCATTTTGTCGACGGAAGTTTTGTCGACAGATACTGTCGACAAAACGTCCGTCGACAAAGAGCGTCCAGACACATTGAGTTCTGTCGACAAAGCAAGCTGCTTTGTCAACAGAACTCCGTAGTCTGGACGCAATGTTACAGGCAATAACACCTTCTGTCGACAGAGTTCTGTCGACAGAAGGCGTTATGCCTCGTAAAATGAGGTTTACCAGCGTCGACAAAACTGCTGAGTTCTGTCAACGTTATGTCGACAGAACTCAACGGTAGTGTAGACGCTGGTATAGTTTTGTCGACAAAAGTCCACTTTTGTCGACAAAACTAGGTAGTCTAGACACACCCTAACATACATACATACATATTAGTATCATGAACTTTTGCGGGCAAAACCTGAAGAAGTGCATTTTGCCCATGAAAGCTCATGATACTATAGTATATATATTTATTTTTGTTAGTCTCTAAGGTGCCACAGGACTACTTGGGGCGGGGGGAGGGGATGCTGTATTTTGTAGTTATTTTCCTAAAGAATGGTTAATTCTCATTGTTTGGTAATCATTAAAAAGTGTTGTATGCAGTGTTGAAGCTGCAGTCAGTTCCAGGATAGAGACAAAATGGATAAGTCAATCAATATATTTTATTGGCCCAACTTTTGTTGGTGAGGGAGACAAGATTTTGAACTCCCACAGAGCTCTTATTCAACTCTTTGTAAGTTTGCATCTTGTTTCATTAAATTTTCATCTCAGGACAGCCTTTGCACTAAATGTAATGTTTCTTTGGGCTAACCAAGGAGAACCAAATATGTATAGATGTAGTGTAAGCAATTCTATAGCTTAACTTGCATGAGTCAGATAATAACAAGTGTGAAGATTAAGTATTTTAGAAAGCAGTGAGTTATACATTTCTTATTTACTAGGTGATTAATTTTTTACCTGTAATTTGCATCAAGTTCTATTTAGACAGAAATTTAAATTCAAATAAAATGCACAAATCAGCATTTGATTTGATTTTATAAAAAACTACCTTAAATGTACTAGATACATGAGAAAAAAGGTTATCAGAATACATGCTTGCATTTAAAACTTATCTATTTTAAATTGGAAATTTGTTTCATTTTTGTTTAATCCTATTGTTAATGAACTGCATTGACTATTTTTTCAAGATTTTAGAATTGCAAGACTGCAACTTCTCGTACTTACTTTATACTCAGATTAGAAGAGGAAAACAAGCTTTTTCTGTTTTTCCAACTCCCAACTGGTTTCTTAACAAAACTAGTTATTGAAATGAACTAACTGAACAGACTAAAATGAACAAAATATTCTCTGCAGCTGCAAAAAAGGTTACTGCTGTCAAAAGCTGGGTTCAACAAACTGGTTCCAGCTGCTTAGCCAGTGACTTCCAGCAGTTGGACTTTCTTTAAAACTTGGCAGCAAATATGCACTATTTAATAATATTGTGCATGTAATGTAAATTATTTTGATAAATTATAACAAGTTTAGCCCTAACATAAGTGGTCAATTTATTTTTTAAAAGTTAATCTGCATTTAATTTTTTAAAATATGATTTAGCATTAAAAAGCCCATTTTTAACTTTAAAAAATGCTTACTCATTCTCATTCATCTTGCCAAGTATTATTCTTCCACCTTCCTAAAGCACCTCTGTTTTATAATATTTATTATAATTCTAAGACTGTTAATTATAGCTGCTTTAGGCACCTCAACTCCATGCCCAGATCAATAATTTCCCCATCACTTTCTCTGGGCATGCATGAGGTATGGTATTTCTAGACACAGCACCTTTCAAATGTCCCTTTGCAAGACATGATATTGTAAAGGGTGCCGAAATAAAAACTGTACACACAACACTAGTGCAACAGTAACTAATGCTGCTCTAAGGTTTCTTTATCATGCCTAAACAGACATGGTGAGGAGCAGGGGCCATTGTGGTGCTCTGTTTTTATACCACACAAGGAGCCCTGGCCCATGACTGGATCACCTAGGTGATTAATTAATTATTAAGGATGCACGTGTATAATGTGAAGTGATACAAATGTCTGGCCTTGCCATGAAATCTACGGTTATTTGTCATCAAGAGAAGCATCTGCCAACCAGCAAATAAAGATTTAACATGCTTCCTCCCTTAGTCTCATCTAAGAGTTCAGCAACACTTCTCTGGTATGAATGGCAAATACATATACAGTTAGGATATTGCCTTACATATTAAGGAATTGGCAAAACTAACTATGACCAAATGGCATTGATTTAGCCACCTCTGGATGGATCAGTAGGGTTTATAGATGGACTGATCTACTGCTAAAAGTGACTAGTATATGAATTATATCTCAAGCAGCTCCTTACAATCTTGCCAGGGAGAAACTGGTAAGATCCTAGTTCTAAATTTTTCCACTTATCTTACTGGTAAAGTCATATGTTTCATTCAATTACTCTGGTTTGCCTGATCCATTCAGAATAAGTTACTTGCTGAGGGAACAAACAGCACAGGCTAGCAGGGTTGCCAATTTTGCTTGGATGCATTCATGGAGATTTCACCACATGACAAAGCCTTTAATTAAAGATTAATTTTTAATTCTTGGAAACTCCAGGCCAAATCTTTTGTAGTTACCATTAGTTCTCTTCACACAGCCCAAAAATCTTTTTTTTTATCCCTATACCATACGTTCCCCAGAGTGTTCCTTCAGTCACAACATAGCTTACTGGATACATTCCACAATTACTTGTGAATTTCTCAGACTTCCTTGTAGGCCCCCCCAAAAAACTAAACCCTGCATATGTAGTATTACAACCAAAAATTCTGTTTTGCATAATAGTGATGCTAGAAAGCCAAGTAAACTGATTAACCCATGAAAAGCAAAATCCACGAAAAGCAAAATCCACATGGGGCTTGAGGCAAGTGCCACTGCAACAGACACACTCCTCTCTCAGATAACCACAGCATTTTATATTTGCCTTATTCAGAATCAGTAGCAACACAGGCCAGCTAGTCTCCAGTGAAAGGAGTGTGGTACAGAAGTTAAAAGAAAAATGTAATACACACACACACACGCGCGCTCATTCTCAATGGGCAGTGTGCAAATGATAATTTTGATCATTGCCTTTAATGCTCTGGCCTTCCCAGTGATAGATTGCTCCCACCAACTTCAGCAGTGAAGGATCATTCTGTTAATTTCAGCATGCTGGAAAAAGTTCTGCTCTGCCCTGCCCTGCCAGCATAAACCTGCCCTAAAGCTGATGAAGCTCCATAGCATCAAAAGAAGGAGGGCGGTCCTGGGGTTGTGTATAACTGCCATAATGGGTCCTACACCAGCTCTTTGCCTGTTTAGTACAGGGACTATTGGCCAGGCCACAGAGCCTGGGCCAGTATAATCCTGTACACAAGCAACCTCCAGCTATTGGAATGTCCTACTGAGCCATAAGCAGCTGATGCAACACAGTAACTGTTCCAATTTTCAATGAGGGGCCAGCCCAGTGCAGGTCAACCCAGGATTAATGGGCGCAAACAGCTAAAGATGGCCGTTAGCATCCCCTTTCTGGGCTAAGCCAAGCACTCCCCCGCTACAGCTCAGGATCCAAACCACTGTACATAATTTAAAAATTGATTGTTCAGTTTCATATCCTGTATTGTCTCCTTTCCAGCACTGCTCTGTCTGCCACACAAATACTCACAATCCTGAAACAGTTGGAGAGGATATCATCCAAACCTCAGTGTATAAGGACAGATGGACAATAGCAGCCATTTCACAGCAGTGACTTGTGTTTAACATCAAATGAAGTTCAGGAACAACTCCAATTCCCAGCAATGTAATAAGAAAAGCAAGCTGTTCATACAAATTCTGATCCTATCCCACTGAAATCACAGGAAAGACTCCTATTGACTTCAGTGGGCTTTGATTCAGACGCAGAGACAGGATTTAATTCAGACATGCAAATGTTCAACTAGTTGTGAAAAAAAACCTACACTTGATATTATGTAACAAATATACACAAATCTATCTTATCATTTTAAAAGGTTTATAACTGTTTCTTCCCTGATCTACAGCAGTATTGGTTTTGTCAATTGTAATTAAATTCAAATGTCTTTCAAAAGTTTCCTGAGACCTAGAAATGGGGCAAAGGAACAGCTCCTAACACTCTTGAACAAGCCTCTCTAAAATTGCATTGGCAGACTCTGGGGAGAATTGAGCGCCCAACTATTTTCAGCCAAACAGATGGATTGGCCCAATTAGTGCCTTTTCTAGAGTGATAAATGGAAGGTATAGACTGGAGACACTGCCTCTTAAAGAAAGAGCTTTTGCATATCTTAATGCCCCAAATTCTGGTCTTACTTACAATGGATTACACTGAGTAACTCATTAAGTATGGAGGATTTATGATGCTGTGACAGAGCAGAATTTGAGTTGCAGAAATGGAATCAGCCTCCAAAATATTACAAGAGTGGTTTAGAAATCCTGAGATTTGTTCAAACAAAAAATTGGGGGTTCTTCTTGTGGGAGAAAAATCAAATAACTCCAATTGTGTCTAAAGGGGGGACTGTGCAGGAAATCAAAAGTCTCTAAAAGAAAACTGCTGTAAGGGTTAAAAAGTTTTCCAGGCCTCTCTCCCTGTAACAGAGAGAAATCAAATTAGCTCTAATCAAGACCCTTACAATGCCTATCTCAAGTTCATGGATACTCCTAGTCTGTCACAATTTGTCATGTAAACCCTTATCTTTGTCACAGTTTGCCTTGTAGACTTCTCCACTCAAGTTCTGATGTGGCTTTGTACTGTAAAACTTACTTCTAGCACTCCTGGGGTGAACAGAAGTCTCAGAGTACTTCTGCTGAGACTTTGATATGTTAAAGAAAAACAATCCACAACTGAACTGTCTACTCTAAGCATTCTGTATAAAGGATCCAAAAACCTGTAACTCAGGGCTGACTGCGATGGCTCTGCTGTCAGCCTGCATGCATGCATCATAAAGTTTTTCCTTCTAGATTTCTCTCCTGCCTCACTGATTTGACCTCCGGCCTCGGACCCTTCAGGGGGCTCTGTATCCCAGTGGAGTGAGATTTCCCCCTCATTCTTCTTTGCTTGCTTTAAGTTAGGATAGGAGGAATCTGCATACCAAATTTGGTGGCCCTAGCGTTTACTGTTTAGGAGGAGTACTTTAATAAATGGAGTTGCAGACAGGCAGATGGACTCACAGGCAGACAGATGCACAAGTCTCTAAAGTATATATAGAGAGATGAAAATCAATAAGACTCCTTATCTTTTAAATTTGGTGGACTTATTCCATGTCTTCTTTGTACATAATTGTACATAAGCATTTCACCTTATTTCAGACTTACATTAGAACAAGGCACATTTTTCACACACAAGAACGTAGATCCGACTCATGGCAAAAAAAAAATGTAGATTCTAATCAAGGATAAAAGATTTCACAGTATATTTAATTCATAAAGAACACAATGTAGAGCATTAGTTGGAGTGAAAACACTCTGCGCATAAGCTGTGATCCTTGTTTGGTACCTTACAGGGTTTTTTTTAGCTAGGTGGAAGAGAAATGCAAGTTATGAGATTCTTGCCTAGTAAATCTGAAACTAAAATGGCTAAATGAGTATTGAGATAGCTAGGGAGGGGACCGCCCAGCCTTGGCTTATGTATGGATCTTTACACAGAGGCTGTGTCTACATTGCACCCCTTTTCCGGAAAAGGGATGCAGATTAGACACATCGGAATAGCAAAATCCGCGGGGGATTTAAATATCCCCCGCGGCATTTGCATTTACATGGCTGCCGCTTTTTCCGGCTTGGGGATGAGCCGGAGAAAAGCGGCAGTCTAGACGTGATTCTCCAGAAAATAAACCCTTTTCCGGAGGATCTTTTATTCCTACTTGAGTACAAGTAGGAATAAAAGATCCTCCGGAAAAGGGTTTATTTTCTGGAGAATCACGTCTAGACTGTCGCTTTTCTCCGGCTCATCCCCAAGCCGGAAAAAGCGGCAGCCATGTAAATGCAAATGCCGCGGGGGATATTTAAATCCCCCGCGGATTTTGCTATTCCGATGTGTCTAATCTGCATCCCATTTTCTTGTTGTCATCATAGGTGGTTCCTACTTGGGTGGGCTGCTTTTCTAATTTGAGGGCCAAAAAGTATCAACTATTATTATTAATAATTCAAGGCATATATATTCCATATCTGTCCTTTAAAGCTACTACAGGATTCATTTCTCTAGTCTGGGACTTTCAGGACTTGACTGATGCTGAACCAGAGAATTTGCCAAACATGAGTGGTCATTATTGTCTAGCAGCATTACCAACATTTCCACTGCTTCCTGGGCTCTTAGAAGACATTTATGGGTAAATTAGTGCTAAACAGCACAGAACACTGAAAGTCGGGACTGGTAGCCGGAAATAAACTTTATGGAACTGCAGGAAAATTGGCCACACCCATAGTAAGTGGACATCCAGCTAACTAAAATCATGCCAGACCACAGATGTTGACAGACCAGAGTGCTAGACTAGGGAGGATTAATCTGTATTAGCGAAAAGGATAACTTCCTTTTCTCCATATTATCACTATCTGCTAACCAGAATTTGTAGGATAGCAAATGGGAAGGTAATAGACTTTGACTATCAAGGCCTTTGCATTTTGTTCCAAGGGCCAACATTTGCAAAAGGCTCCTTGTGACTCATTTGGCACTTTCAAGACTGAACAGACAATTTTGGATTAGCCCTAACTGTTCCTTTTTTGCCAGCATAGCTATGTCAACCAGGAAGGGGGAGAAAGAGGGAGTGGGAAAAATTATGCTCCTAATCCCCATAATTATGCCAGCAAAACCTCTGGTGTAGACATAACTGCGAGAGTGAATATTGCTTCTGTTGGCATAGATAAGCTACATCCCTGAACCACTTTAGCTATGCTGGCAGAAGCCCTTTTATTGGACTATGCCACATCTCCACTGGGGGCTCTGCCAGTCAAGTTACATGGGAAATGCCCTTGTAGTGCAAACAAACCCTCAGAGTGCATCACTGGGGCTCAGACAGAATTGGAGGTGCAAACAGCACCTCACAAATAGAGTCTGGTCTTTCTAAAAATCAGGCTCCAAATTATTTCACTCATAGGTACCTAACATTCTGCCCCCACAACAGCAGTTTGTAATCCATCCCATTTATGCTGTAGACCACGTTATGGAATAGGACTCCCTGGCACATTTCTCCAAATTAGGGAGCCCTTTAGGTTTGAGAAAGTTGCAATTTCTCCTGAGAGTAATTCAGTCATGATCTGTCATGGCAGATTATGCCTTTCCCCACACATCTCTTTACAACCAAGTTGTCTGTGAAGCAGTGTGCTGCAGTGAATAGGGCACTGGAAAAAAAAGTCTCAGGAGACCTGTGTACTAGTCCCTATAGATGGCTGGCAGCTTGCTGTCAGAAAATGCTGATTAAATTAAACTAAAACATTCCACATGAATATGTTTAGTCCATCAAAACATTCAACAAACACAAAGCAGGCAGACAGCCCTCATGCACCAGGTCTCCATGCCACTCAAATTTGTTCCCACACCACCATTCCAACATGAGTGAAGGCCAGTGGGGCGCCCAACATTGCTCTTCCCCACTGCTGCCTGTAGGTCCAATACCTGCACCAGACAATCAGCCAGAGCCGAGCCACCATGGATGGGGAGCTGCAGTGAGTGCCTGAAAACCAACCAGGAGAGGGAAGGAGAGGGAGGGGGAGAGGTGTGTGTGTGAGAGATTGTACAGCAGGAACCATTGTGACCATTTAATCTGACCGTATGCTCTCTTCACTTCTCCCCACATACTGAGCCCTGGTCTACACTATAAACTTAGTTTGATATAACCATGTTATATCATTTAGGATATGGAAAATCTACATCCTGGAGCAACATGGTTATTCTGACCTAAGCCCTAGTCTAGACAGCGTTATGATGACAGGAGAGTTTCTCCTTTTTACATAATCCACTACCCTGAGACAGAGCAGCTAACCACGCCAATGGGAGAAACTCTCCTTTTGGCATATGTAGCATCTTCACTAAGCCCTATAGCAGCAGCACTTTAAATGTAATCAAGCCCTGAGGCTTCTTGACAGGTGGTTTCTCCAACAGTGGTTGCCCTGATTGACAAAAATAGGAGCCAGGATATTCTAGAATATCCCCCAAGCACAACAAGACACTTTTATGCTGTGAAAAGTTTTAAAAGTGTAGAGATGTCTTAGGAACCTGCACACTGAAAAGAAAATGCAAAGTTCCTGGTGTCCCTACCCTGGGTCTTCACTCACTCTATTAAGAATGAAATTTTTTTTAAAAAGAGTTGGGTTTTGCTGGGATCTGATTCTCCTCTTTCTTACTCTCATGGGTTTCAGAAACTCTGAAGTCAGTAGACCTATACTTGAGTCTAACTTGTGGGAGAAATGACAGGCTTGATTCTCTACTTTTATACAGATTTGTCTGCATCCGTAGATAATGGTCTTAAAGCTCCTTTGTTTTCTAAGGTTATTTTTAAATCACACAAAGCCACCAGTTTAGAGAAAATATTTGCAGACACAGAGACCTACAAAAACTAAAAAATACAGTATGGAATTCCAAGCTTGGCATCACTGTTAACTGTGTTGCTGACTTGCTATGATCTACAGAACCTGCCAGAGAAAAATACAGTGGCTATGTACCTCCATCTGCTGGTAACATCTCAAAACTGTACTTGAAAACACACACAATACTGAACGCAACTGCCTTGAGGAAAGTGTTTTCTTAGCTCTTTGTGTTGCACTGTAGAGAAACAGAACTAGCAAAATCTTGTTTGGGGGATAAGGCAACAAGCTGCGTTTATTTTCCCTAGCTACTAACATTATCTACCACACATTCACACAGTTCTACAGATGGGATATAATTACCAGCCTCCGTTTCTCATGCTAGTCCACTGGCCAGGTGGTTTAGACACAAGGAGGGGAGCCAGGTCATGTTGGTGCACACCAATGCTCCTGGAGGAGGATCGTAGAACCAAAAGACCCAATCCTAATGTTTTGCACCCACCTTTCTATGTTGTTTAGTCCATTGATCCTGTCCTGTATCACTGCCTCAGGGCACTGCATGATCATAAATCATCAGTTAACTGCAGATGTGACTGATCTTTTTCTTGATAGGGCTTTTGTCTCTCTCGAGTGGGTTCTTTTGCATGTTCTGTAGCCATGAAAGTGGTGCTGGTAGCAGGTCACCCAAAGAGGCTGGCTTCGGGGACTGATCCTTTTACATGCCCGCCCACATTTACACTTTTAAATGAGATTAGAGTTAAGGCAGTATAAAGGTTGAAAAGGAGTTTCAATTACAATATGGAGTCACTGCAATGTATTAAAAAGGAGTTATAAATAACATTCTTCAAAGGCAATTCTTAACAGGCTACTAACAAATTAATTCAAAAGCAGCTAACAGTTTCATTTATAAAATCCCACTCATAACATTTGGGCCACCATTCACAGGGTTACATAACATCACATTGGTAGCTATAATTTATTAAAAAGGGCAATTTCATTCTTCAGCCCAACATTTGGATCAAAAACAGTGGCAGTCAAGATTACATCTGAACACATTTTTGAGTTATTAACCAGAAGCAAGTCTAAGAAAAGCCAAAGGGGAGGGAAATAACTTCATTTATTAGATAGTAATAAACCAACCTCCTTTTATCATTTCTAAATCCAGCCAAGAATTTTACCCTGAATATATTATTGATATTACTATAGACAGTGATTCACTGCCTTGCATCTGTGTAATCATATACAATTGTGAAAAAGGAGTATACTATTGAAGTGAAATGCTACCAATGCAGAATGATAATGTTTTACATCTGCTTTGCTATTTCACTCTATAAGAATCCCTAAAGTAGGAGGGGAACCCCACAAACATACACACAGTGACACAATTGTGAATAAAATTAATAATTACATTTCCTGTGCCTAGATTTTGCATTTGCCCACATTAACTATTTGGAGGAAATGTGTTACCATAAGGAGGAAATTCTCATTCGTACAAATCTAGGCCTTTCTGGGTGAAGTTACCATACAACTTAAATGGGAGATATGTCCAAACTGGTATGTAAAAACAAGCAATTGCAAGACCCTCAAACATTCTTAAAGATTCAGGTTTCATCTCAATTTTTTCCCCTCACTTCTATGATCACTAATAAGCAAAAAATACTTAATTTGCGGCCTACTGATGGGGAGAGGAAGGAGTCCGGGACAATTTAAAAGGACCCCGGGCCCACAGCTGCTGCCACTACTGGCAGCACAGCAGGGCTAAGGCAGGCTTCCTGCCTACCCTCACTTCATAACACTCCCTGAAGCAGTCAGCACTGTCCCAGCAGCCCCTCAGCTAGGATCTCTGCACACCACCCCCTACCCCAAGTGCCAACTCTACAGTTCCCACTGGCTGGGAAGTGTGGCTAATGGAAGCTTTGGAGACCGTGCCCATGGGCAGCAGCACAGACACACACACTCACACCCCCGTCCTACCTGCTTAGAAGATGCTGCCAGATGGGTGTGATGGTCACTTTAAAGAATTGCCCAAAGTAAGTGCCAACCCTCTGACTCCCTCCCAAACCCCAAGCACCTGTCCCATCCCAGAGCCAGCACCCCTCTAGAGCCTGCACCCCACAACTCATCCCACACCCCAACCCCCTGCCCCAGCCTGGAGAAAGTGAGTGATGGTGGCGGAGAGTGAGAGACAGGGAGGGGAGAGAGCAGTGAGCAGAGGTGGGGCCTCAAAGAAGGGAGTGGTCTCAGAGAAAGGGCAGAGCAGGGCAAGGCAAGGATCTTTTGGTTTGTGCAATTATATAGTTGGCAACCCTACTGGGTGGGCATGTGGAAGCCCTGGCCATGCCAGAAAAGCGTGCCTAGCAGCGCAGCTGGCAGCTCATTAGGCACCAACCAGCGCAGGTGTGACAACACCCAGATGTCAGGTATACCGCCTGGCTTGTACACGTGTGGGGACTTGTTGACTGTTCTGCCCTGGGGTCTGAAATTGTTTTTGGCAGGCCTGAATAACTCTGTATTCTCCCCCCCACGCGCACGCACACATATACACACAAAAAAGGTAAAATGGTTTTCTGCTTTCCATCACAAGAAAAAGCACAGCTATTAAAATTCTTAACTGCTCAAATGAAAGCAAACGGAGATCTCAACTGAGTTTTAGCAGCAGTATAAAAGCCCCATCTGCTGGCCATTTCAGTGACTTGCTAATAATACAATAATCCATACCTGAATAAAAGTTGTATAACAGTAGGAATATACTATCATCCACCTGCCTAAGAGTGAGCTAGTGATTGTGAATAGGGCTGCCAGATGGCTTCAACAAAAATACCGGACACACTTGACATTACATCACAATCTACATTACATCTTATTTAGAAAATACCAGATATTTATATTTTCTCAATTTGTTTCCCAAACAGAAAGCTCAAATACGGGACTGTCCGGTTCAAAACCGGACACCTGGCAACCCTAACTGTGAAATCCTCATATAGATTAGAGAGGCTACAAAGACAGGAGAGAGATTCAATAATAAAAGAAAATCTCAGCTACCCTCACATTGACTGTGGGCTCAGAATGGGATGTAATGGATTTTTAGACATCATAAATGACTTCTTCTTGGACTAGTTAGATCTGGAGCCAACAAGGGGAAAAGCAATTCCTGATTTAGTTCTAAGTGGCACACGGGATGTTATCTAAAAGGTGAATATCGCTGAACCATTCAGTATTAGCAACTATAATGTAATTAAATGTAACATTCTTGTAAGGGGAAAGATGACAAAGAAGCCCACCATAGTAGCATTTAACTTCAAAAAAGAGAAACTACACAAAAATGAGGAAGCTAGTTAAATGGAAATTAAAAGAAATCACCACAAAAGTGAAATGCCGCATGATGTGTGAAACTTAAGACACCAAAAGAGAGGCCCAAGTTATATATGTATACACATGAACACCCCAAATACAAAAAAAACCCACCCACCCACCCACCAAGAAGGACAAAAATGACCACCATGGCTAAACAGAAAAAGAGAGCCAATTAGAAACAAAAACAAAAACAAAACAATCATCCTTTAAAAGTTGGAAGTCAAATCCTAGTGAGAAAAAATAGAAAGTAGCATACAGCCTGGGAAGTCAAATATAATTAGGTGATCTTGGCCATTACAGGCCAGTAAGTCTAATTTCAGTACCAAGCAACTGGTTGAAACTATAGTTAAGTCAGAATTATTTCATCACACATCTAGATAAACATGTTAGGCTGGATAAACGGATAAACTTAAAATACAACAAATGGTCTGATAGCACTTTACAGACTAACAAAACATGTCATGATACCAACTACATGTTTTATTAGTCTATAATGTGATACCAGACCATTTTTTTTAAAGTTTATCCTGTACAGACTAACTCAGCTACCCCCTGAACATGTTATGCTGGGGAAGTCAACACAGCCTTTGTAAAGGGAAATCATGCCTCATCTGTCCATGATAATTTTTTGCGGGGGTCAATAAGCAAGTGGACAAAGGTGATCTAGGGATATTGTGTACTTGAATTTTCAAAAGCCTTTGATACAATCCTTTCAATAAAGGCTCTTAAGCAAATAAGGAATCATGTGATAAAAAGGGAAGATTTTCCTCATGAATCAGTAACTGGTTAAAAGATAGGAAACAGTGTAGAAATAATGTTTATTTCCCAAATGGAGAAAAACAAATAGCAGGGTCCCAAGGACTTGTGCTGGGACCAATGCTGTTCAACATACTCATAAGTGATCTGGAAAAAGGGATAAATAGTGAGATGGCAAAATTTGCAGACAATATAAAAATAGTCAAGATTGTTAACTCTAAAGCAGATGATGAGGCATTACAAAGGAATCTTGCACAACCGGGTGACAGGGCAATAAAATGGCAGATGAAATTCACTTTCACTGTTGATCAATGTGAGGTAATGCACATTGGAAAACATAATCCCAGTTACACATAAAAATTTGGGGTGGGGTCTGAATTAGCTTAAAGAGGTTGTGGAGTCATCATGGACACTTCCCTGAAAATATTGGATCAATGCAGCAGCAAACAAAAAAAAAGTGGAGCACAGGTGGAACACATTGCTAGGCATAAGGAGTTCATCTTGAATGGGCTCTTAAAACATGAGTTAAGTGGGTAGTTATCCTGTCACTGCAGAAATGCTGAAGGAAGGTTGGTAGGTTAGATTGTTGTATGGAGCCATAAATCCACTGCTATGATCAAACACTCCACAACATACCTGTCAAGTCCATAGGCCCTACACACGCCTGTCAGAACACGTGGCGTACCTCATCCAGTGTATTAAACAACAATGTGGCCGAAATAAGACAATCACCATTCTCCCAAATGAACTCACATGGAAAAATGATGAGACAAAAATGTGATCTCATCCACAAATTTTCACAAAATGACAACACCATATCCAACCTCTTTGTCCGGGGGAGGGGAGAGTGCTGAGGGGACATTAATTTTTACTTGGTGGCTACTCCAAGATTTGGTAAGTGGGCAAGGGCTGCACTTCTGTGGAGGGGAACTAGAGTCTGGGATGGCAGGTGAGGTGCAGAAAGAAGCTTGGGATAGAGGACTAGGGTGCAGGAGGTGGTGTGGGGTCTGGGAGGGAATTTGGGTGAACAAGTAGTATAATGATTTGGGGCAGAGGCTTGGGGTGCAGGGTCCAGCAGAGGGTATGGATGCAGGAGAGGATTCTAGCCTGGGGGTCAAGTGTAGGAGGGGGTACTGGGTCTAGGATATGACCTAGAGAAGATGGGGAAAGGAGATACAGAGGGTTGGGTGGTGACCTGGGGCAGGAAGTTGAGGGGAGAGAAGGACTAGGATGCCGGAGGCAGGCTCTGGCTGGGAGGCACTTACCTACATAGCTCCCAGTCAGCAGCTCTACAGGAATCTGAGACAGGCTCCATGCCTGCGTGTTGGACTGGGCTGAGCTGGCTGCTCCACAGGGCTCTGCTCAACCATGGGGGGAACGAAGGGGGCGAAGTATGGGAGGAGAAGGGAGGAGGCTTTGCTCACTGCTCCTGCCACCAGCAAAGTTTCTCAGCTCCTATTGGAGCAGTGTGGCCCCAGCTCTAGCACCCCCAAGCCATCCCCCTCACACGCACACTCCCACCAAAACTCCAGTCAGTTCCTGCACCCTCTCTCCTGGCCAGACCCCTCCAACCCCAGCCCAGAGGCTCTGCCCCAGCCATGCGCCAGAGTCGGACCATGGTGCAGCCCCAGAGCAAGCCACCTTTCCCGAGAGCAGCTGGACAGCCACCATGAGGGTAGAGGTTTGGGGTGCAGGCTCCCATCAGGCAGTGTTTACCTCAGGCAGGTCCCAGAAGCTTTTAAGCTGGCTCCCAGCCACAAGCACCAGCTCCTGCCTCTTTCCCCCCCCCCCCACCTGGCCGCTGCTGCTGCCGCCGCCTCTGTAGGAGGCAACAAGGGAGGGGATGCATCTAGTTAGGATTGATAAATAAGGCCAGGCTTATCGGTTAATCATGAAAACTACACACTAACACCCTATAACACATATACCTATCCTGGAATATCTCCCCCCGCCCTTTCTTCTTGCCCTGAAATATACCTAAAGAAAGGGTTACTCTTCCATGGTTATGCAAGCACTGGCAAATCATGAGGGGTGGCATGTTTCACAGACATCAGTGTTGGCTGGTCAGATATGATTTTTGATGCTCCCATCTTTAAACACACAGGACTACTCAGAAAACTGCAAGCAAGCACATTCTTTGCTGACCAGAAAGTTAACATTGACAAAGTTGAAATGCCCATAGGGATCGCAGGGGGCGCTGCCTGTCCCCACGTGCAAGATATACTCTTGCCAAGGAAAGGTTCAGCTATAAAGTGCAGAATGTGCTTTTGGTGGACTAAACAGATGCTAATGAAAATATTAAGCTGTACAATTACTTAAGTAAATGTACAGTTATACTCTCCTAAATGGCAAAAAGATGTACCAAACCTAGTGAAAAATCTCTCTTGTAAATCAACATTAGTAGTTCCATCAATGAGAATGCACTTTTTATGAAAAATGAAGTACAAATGGAAAAGATTATTCAATCAACTGTTTAAATCAAGGCTTTCTACTTCATAATTTAAACTTGGCTCCCAGTACTGCATCCTCTTGCTAAACCACATTTTCTACCTGAACTGAGTTCAAAAAAAAGTTTTTTTTCTTAGTGCCTTGGGTAGGAGGAGAGAGGGGAAAGCTTATTTCACCACAAAGTCAGAGGCCAAATATTGCTTTCATTGATTTTAAAGCCAAGTAACCCATGTATAGGCAAAAAAAGTGCAGAGCACACAAAGCTTAGCTTGGCCTTCTATCAGGTATCCGCAAAGATCCCAGGAAGTTTGTGGTGATGCCTGCTGTATGCAGCTAGCTTGATGGTCCCTTTGTGCTGCAGGCGAAGAGAAAAATATCTGGATAACTACAGATTTTGTTATTGAATTTTTTATTCATGGCAACATAAATGAGGTACATACATTTCTATTCAAATTCTTAAGTGCAACAAGGATTTAAGTTAGATCAAAAAGCATCAGAAAACAATCAGATCGTTGTCAATTTCCATCAGTTATATTTCTATGTGGAACAGTATGCAGCTGTGGGAAAACTTCTCCCAAAAAAAAGGGACCAAAAAAACTCACACGGAAGCTTTGAGGGCATAATCATAAGTGAATCAAGTATCCCACTATACCTCCATTCAGCAGTCTTGAAAAAAATATAAAGTTTGCTACCATCACTTTCCAAAGAAAGTTCCCTAGCCCTGTATATTTAACTTGAAATGCATTGGTATGTCATTTATTAAGCTCTTTATAGTGCTTCATATGTAAGTATTCCTCACAAAGCCACTGTGATGAAGAACCACAATGAAATTTTAAAGTTATACCCCCGTAAAGAATTACAGAATTGTTTCCACTTGTTGCGCAAGAGTTTAAAGCTTTAAGTCTATGTATAAATACCTTTTACAGAATTAGACAAGCAACACTTGGCTTGATTGCAAATGTTTTCATTAGATGCATTAAAGTATTTTCAATAGTGGATCAACTCATTAACAAGCCAGTAAACACACTACAAAAGTGATTTCAGAATACAACTGCTGATCTTGTAATAGTCTGAGACCTCCACTTTATTTTTTGCAAGCTGTATATCTCGAAGATACATTCTCCCAGTTGATCACATTCCAGATAGCTTTTAGATAGTCAGGTCTAACATTTTTATACTGAAGATAATAAGCATGCTCCCACACATCAATTCCTAGAAGAGGAATAAGACCTAGAGAAGATGACAAATTAACTTAGAGAGGCTATGAAAAATATTTTCAGATGAATAAAAAACATTTCAAAACTTTACTTCAAAATATTTCTAACCACGTTATTCTTCATTTCTGTAACAGCTAAAGACAATGAACAGGTTATAAAGTTGCTTCCCGTAGAAAAGGAAGTGCAGTAACTGATTTAGTGATACATAGCTACAAATACACCTAATCCTGAGGGCATAATTGAATTCTAAAAATAAAGTTCTGAACTGGAAAACTATTTTAAGGGACACAGTTACAGCAAAATACTCTCCTGTGATGTAACAACCATACTTCGAGAAATTGTGCTTATGTAACACTCCACTATAATACGTTTAAGCCACAAAATACATTCATTACACTGATTTAGCTATCTATCTATATATCCTAGTTTATGAGAAAACACCTAAATTGGGAATTTTAGAAGAGAGGAATATTTACAGTAACAAGGAATTGCAACTGAATCCAGGTCTTTACAGTTGCAGATCCACAAATATTCATTTCATCCCATGCTCTGTTCTATATAGGTTAGTCAAGTGTATGGCCCTCAACACCACAGTAGCGGAGTGCCTTCCAAATTACAGGCAGTCCCCGGGTTACGTACAAGATAGGGTCTATAGGTTTGTTCTTAAGTTGAATTTGTATGTAAGTCGGAACTGGCTCCAGATTCAGCCGCTGCTGCTGAAATTGACCAGGGGCTGACTACAGGAAGCTGGAGGCAGAATTGCTCTGCCCCCAGCTTCCTGGAATCAGCTACTGATCAGTTTCAACAGCGGCTGAATCTCGAGCCTGGGACAGAACAGCTGGGCTGCCGGGTAGGTCCCTGTAGGACCAACCCGGCAGCACCCCAACTGCTCTACCCCAGGGTCCACAACAAAAGCCTGGTCTGCTGGGGGGGGGGGTGCACTAGCTGCACGTCCCCCTCACCCCCCGACAGGAGACCAGGGACACGTGGAGCAAAGCCGCAGCGGCGGCGGGGTGCCGCGCCTCTGAGGCTTTGCTCTGGCCACTGCGGCTTTGTTCCGGGTGCCTCTGGTCTGCTGGGGACCGTCTCCAGCAGACCAGGGACACTGGGAGCAAAGCCATGGCGGCGGAGTCCCGCGCCTCTGAGGCTTTGCCAGAGCAAAGCCTCAGAGGCGCGGGACCCCGCCGCCGCTGCAGATTTGCTCCCAGTGTCCCTGGTCTGCTGGAGACGGTCCCCAGCAGACCAGAGGCACCCGGAGCAGCTTTTCTCGCCCCGGAGGTCGAGGTGGCAGGACCGCTGCGCTCTGGGCGGTCCCGCTGCCTGCGAGCTCCGGGGCGAGAAAGCCCCGTTCGTAAGTGCAGATCCGACATAAGTCAGATCCGCGTAACTCGGGGACTACCTGTACTACTTTTCATCATTTTCAGTAAACAGACAGTCACATGCAGCCACATTCACTAGGGGAATAAAAGATGCATGTATTAAATTAGCCTCAGTGACAGCTAGAAAGGGCATTTTCCTCATGTGTTTTCTTTCACAGATCATTTAAACACAAAAACAAGAAAAACTAACCTGTTGTTCCTTGTAGAGGGTCCTGATTGTAACAAGCAGTGACCTGCAGGCAGCCTTGGCCCTGGTTAAAACCAAGCCACCCCCAGCCAGAGCCTTGAACACCAACTGATACTGCTGTCAGCTTCTCCTTGAAGTTTCCGAAGGAGCCGAAGTCACGCTTGATGGCTTCCATCAATTCCCCTTAAATTTATAATAAAACACACACAAACTTTACACTATTTTCCAGCTCACATGAAGATTTATTTTTGAAGTCAGAGAGAGGCAGAGGCAGTTGGCTGCCCCTTCCTCATTTTCTGGGAAAGAAAAGAATGTTAAAAAAAAAAAAAATCAAATGTTATACATTAGTAGTTTATATAGATACTGCCGTTTAAAAAGAAAAAAAATCTCAGCAAAGTGTAATAATCAAGGTAAAGGTACTACCATGTTCTTACCCAGTACTTATGGCCTTGTGTGTTTTGTCAGAAAGACAGATAATCCCCAGAAGGATGAACATGTGTGGTGAAGGAGTATTTTTGAAGAGTACTAGTATGCAAGACAAGTATCTTTGTAAACCTTCCCACAGATTGCACCTCTGATATTCACTGAGCAGGTGCCAGCTCATGCCAAAGCCCCCCAAGGCCTCAATACAGAGCTGGAATCAGCCTGGCTCACCCGTGGTATTGTTAAAATAAGGATTAGAATTATAAGAACATGTTTAGACTCTGCATCCCATATTGCAAGGCAATATTTGAGCAGTTATATTGCAACCCTCTGTGACTAATATAAGAATAGCTATAGTGGGTCAGACCAATGGTCCAACTAACCCAGTACTCTCTTTTCCAAACACCGGCCAATGCCAGGTGCTTCAAAGGGAATCAGCAGGACAGGGCAATTTATTGAAAGATGAATCCTCTGTCATTCAGTCCCAGTTTCCATCTGGTAAGAGGCTTCGTGACACCAAGAACATAGAATTGTACCCCTGATCATCATGAACTAATTCTTTTTTTAACCCAGTTATAGTTCTGTACTGACTAGGGCTCTATAATGCATCATGGAACATGAAATCTAGTCTCCCATTGTGAAATTTGGTCTTGCGTGCGCTTTCACCCTATTCTAGAGATTTCACAGGGCAGACCAGTGTTTCTCAAACTGGGGGTTCTGATCCTAAAGGGAGCGGCAGGAAAAGGGTCACAAGGTTATTTTAGGAGGAGCAGTATTACTGCCTTACTTCTGTGCTTCATCACAGCTGGGTGGCTACTTTAGTAAAAGTTCCTAACTTAATAAAAATATACCCATGACAGAATCTTAACCTTAACGTGCTTTGAGGAGTCATTGTTAACTACTTCACAGCAACAAAGGCCTAGTTTCTACCAGAGCAGAATTGACTATCTTTATTATGTACTATCATGAATCCCAGACACTGAGAACTGACACCTCTACTCACAACACTTTCTGATTTTACATAGTAACAGAACAAAATTTTTAATTTTTGGTGGAGGGCTAAGGATCAGAATCGTATCAGGATCAGGGGCTCAATGTTAGGTGCTAGCAAACATATTAGAAGACTGCCAATTTTGAAGCATCTTAATTTTTCAAGATCTTTTAGCTTAAGTGAGACACGGCACACAAGACATTTCCTTACAGGCCTCATTTTGTCATAATTAATTGCGTGTGTTAATGCTGACATATTGGTAAGCAATCAAAAAGGAATACTAACCTTGAGGCTCACCTCCCCCGTTAGGAGAAAGGTTTGTCCAAAAGATGGTGTGGTTGATATGACCCCCACCATTGAACTTTAGGGCAGGCTGAAGAGACACCTGAGCTGTAACATCACCTGAAGATCAACAGAATTAAATGGAAGAAAGTGTTGCCACAGTAATGAATGAAGTAAGCACTGATCATACCAAGAAAAATACTTCACTATACTATAGTGCTGTAATAGATTATTAGACTGTGAAAAGCTAAGTTTGTGGCATTTGTGCCCATCGCTACATTCAACACAAAACGGTTTTAACATCTCAGCTTTCTGACATCTTGACACTAGAGATCTAAAACCCCGTGTAAGTGATTAGCCATAGCACAGTATTTAGCTGTATCACAGTGTTTAACCGGTTAATTGATTAAAGCAAAGGCGGGGGGGGGGGGGGAGGTCCCTCTCCATTTTGGCTGGCCAGAGCACCTCTGCCTGTGGCAAGCCCCATGAGGCTGGAGCAGCCCCCTTCCCATGGCAGGCAATGAGCTATTTCAAGCCCCACTAGTTAACTGGAACCAGTAAGTCTCATTGTTAAGAGTGAGGCTTACCAGTTAATCATTCACCATTCTTCCATTTGCCAAGATAAGCAGAAGGGAGTAAAATGCAGATGCTATAGGTTGTAAAATGTACCTAACTCACAAGAGTGTTCTGAATTCATGTCCCCTGCAGATGTCTTTGCTTCCTTGCAGAAAATGACTGGGAAGCCTACAGAGCCATCACCTGCCCCTCCCCAAAAGCATGAACATATCATTTATCATGCCTGGAGCACTGAGTGAAGAGGAAAAAAAAATCAGTGCATAGGGAGTCAGGATGAGGTAAAGACTGAGGGTGGAGAGGTTTGGGAACCTGGTTTATCTTAACCTACTAACCCCGGTAAAAACTACAAACAGTTTTGTCTTCACTAGGATTTTACCTCACATTAGTTAGCACATGTTAACTAAACTGGAGTAAGAACGCTGCTTTCCCGCCCCCCGTGAAGACAAGATGTGAAAAGACAGCTCAGCTTAGCTATTCAAAATCACTATTTAGAAAACTGAGGCCAAAACCCAAACAACCACTTGATAGACAAAGTTATGATGATTTTGCAACCAGCATGAGCTTCAACAGAGCTGCATGTTACTGTACAAGAAGTAAAACATGTACTTACTACAGGTTGAACCTCTCTAATCTGGCACCCTCAGGACCTGATGATCCAAAGCAAGAGACTTTGCAGAACTACAGGAGGTCAGTATGGTCTAGCAGCATTACCAATGTTTCCACTGCTTGCTGGTCTCTTAGAAGACATTTAGGAATGAACTGGAACTAAACAATGGCACAGAACACTTGAGAGCCAGGACTGGTGGCTGTAAACAAACGTTATGGGACTGTGGGAAATGTGACCACACCCAAAAGTGGACATCCGGGTAATTAAAATCATGCTGGACCACAGATGTTGCCAGACTAAAGAGGGTCAACCTCTTTTTTCACGTATCTAAAAGAGCATTACAAGGAGAGGGGACAAAATTGTTCCCCTTGGCCTCTGATGATAGAACAAGAAGCAATGGGCTTAAATTGCAGCAAGGAAGGTTTAGATTGGACATTAGGAAAAACTTCCTGTCAGGGCGGTTAAACACTGGAAGAAATGGTCTAGAGAGGTTGTGGAATCTCCATCATTGGAAATATTTAAGAGCAGGTTGGATAGACATCTATCAGGGCTGATCTAGACTTGGTGCTTGGTCCTTCAGTGAGTGCAGGGGACAGCACTTAATGATCTCTCAAGCTTCCTTCCAGTTCTAGTATTCTATGATCCTGCAGAAACCGTAGGCAAACTATTAACTGCAGTTAACCATAGGCCCCCATCTGGTAGAGACTGTATAAGTGCATATGAAAACAAGGTCTACACCTTAAAGAACTAGTTATCCAAGGATCTGACCCCACAACTACTACCAAATCCCTAAAACTGTGAAGGGCCAGGTACAGAATTGGGGCCTAAACTGGGGGGGAAGGGGAGGAGGACACGCCACGCCACACATTTAACCACTGTCCTAAACTGGACATAAATTTCTTCAGGTATCTTGTTAATTTGGTATTTTTCAAGTGCATACACAACTCTGGAAAGCAATGTCTCTAAATACACTAACATTTAGATCAGCTATGCTATACTAATTAACAGAGTACAAAATAGCATACACCTACAGGTTAACATGGCTTTAAATATAATATGTGGTCAAACAAAAACATTTCTTAGTAAATTTCATTCTAGTTTAAGTTTTAATTCTAAGAAAGCACGCTTTTTGCATGTGGCTTATGTGTTGGGGGTTATTTTTAAACTAGATGACAAAACAGACTTTGCTCTTTCCTAGCTAGGTTTAGGAAACCGAATTCTGAAGACAAAAATTCACGCTGCTGGGAGTGTTGATTCTATTTAAAAAACATGCAGACAACTATTTACTAACACTGCCGTACATTAACAAAAATACTACACAGCAGAACATTAAGGATATACAGAATACATCTGAAAGCTTTTTTATTTTTAGGGATAAACAGTTTTCTGATACACACATGCAACTCAAAGTGAAGTCAGTGGAAGCTGTGTGTACACATCTAAGAAATATTTGGTATGTACCATTAATACATCATGTGAGGGACAGTTTACAATGCTGCAGATATCTGCTTATCCAGGAGCAACCAATGGAGGCAACAATCCTTTATATTTATAATTACTATACACTTGTGCAATATAAATAATATGTCTGATTCTTTTCCTATTTACACTTTTCCTTCCTTAATCCTATTTTCTCTCATTCTTCTCTGCAACAAAGCTCTCTTCTAACCACTACTAAAGGGAAAATGCTTTCTTTAATCCAGACAAAAGAGGGAACAAAATTTATGCTTCTCCTAGACAAAACTTTGGGGGAAAAAAAAGGGGGATTCTAAATGAATGACCTAGTTAAATACCAAGAAATTTTTAGAAATACCCTGATTTATGTGCATAAATCCCACTGACCTTCAAAGAGCATATAAAATCATCTAGTTTTGGAAATGAATTGCACATGCTGATAAATAACCATCACATGACACTGTACAGTAGTGCGTAAGTCATCTTCTTGCATATGGCTTGGGTAGGCAGCACCAATCATCCCAGTTTGACAGCCAGCAAAAAAAAAAAAAAGTGAAGGGAATGCTCAGATAGGATGTGCTTCATTTGTGCCATTAAGTCGCATACAGATGTTTGTTTCATTTTCCACTGAAACGTTTGTCTACATTTCTCATGAGATGTCCGGATTTGATTCAATCTGCACCAGTCTCTCCAACATAAATCAAAATACAGTGGTTTCTCAACAGCCAACATGCTAGTCGCTAGCTACATGTGGCTATTTGGCCAATTGAGTGTGGCTAGTTCGCTATAGCAGTAGCCACTCTAGTGGCTACTGCTTCAGAACTGGTTGGACACCATGGACAAACTGTCACATTGGAATTCTGCCTCAACGTGGCCAGAAAGTGAAACTACTTGGTCACAGCAGTTCCAGTGTGGGCGAAATCCTGCCTGCTACACTGAGCGAGTATTTTCAATAATATCAAGACAGTGAAGCAGCACCAGTTTCACGAGCTTGCTGGTGGTTGAGATCAGAGATGCAGCAGTAGCTGGCTGCATCCTCTGGGGGCTCTTGGGGGTTTCAACACGGTTGCCAGCTTTTTGGCACTTCTGACTCTATGCACAGCAGCAAATAGCACCACTAGCATTATTATTATTAAGTAATAACCAATTATAGTAGATGTGACTTTAGACAGAACATAGCTAAAATAATCAGGCATTTTGCTGCACCAACAAAAATTGATCTGCCTTGCTAAAGGAAGGTTTGCTCATTTTTACCAGCCCAGTATTCTGACAGAACAAGATTTACTTCTCAATATAATTATACTGAAACATATTTAAAAACAATGCTAACAGTATTTAAGATTATTGCTGCCAACTTTATTAATACTGTGCACTTCCAGAGAATTTTTCAGAAAAACCTCAAGTCTGAGCCCACTAATAATATCACACACTTGAGAGGAAGGTGGACACTTAAGTTTATCCCATCTATAAAAGTAATCTGGTTCTCAGTTAAGTGTTTTTCCTGCAGTCACAACAGTAAGACTGTGGCAAACTTGGGAATAAGACTTGTATCTCAAGACTACCAGTCTAATGAACTATAAGATTATCCTGTCTCCCTAAAAGGAGTTATAAGCTCATACATTCTCACTTTTGAAGTAAAAATATATTTTTCAAGCAAGACTGACACTTTTGCATTTCTGAACACACTGCAATTATATTATCAAAAAGTTCACATTTATATTGAAAACCAGCTCAGACATTTTAAAACTTCTGCTTAAGAAATGCAGTGAAAGGGCTGCAATTTACTTAGTGGTCCAAATTTTAGTCTTAGTTACATGGTAAATATGGAGTAAAGTCAATTGTGTTTACTCTGTATTTAAAATACTGTAACTTCACATCAAACTTTAGCGTATCAGCAACATTCAAATTAACCATAAAATCCAGTCCCTTGCTAGTTGTACCATAGATTATGGAAGATAAAAATTAGTTTAACACAATGGACGTTAAAGGGAAAGTTTTGCATATAAGGATAGAGTACATTCCTTTTACTGAGCTGACTATTCAAATGTCTCTTCACTAGGCTTAACCCCCCCCCTCCAAAAAAAGGGGCTTTCTTCCCTTTTGTTGACAGACCCAGACAAACCTTTAGCCAGTGCCTCTTTATATTTCTCCTCTGTAACATTCAGATTATTCACATAAGCTGCATGATGTTTGCTGTGGTGTAGCTGCATGATTTCTGCACTGATGTGGGGTTCCAGGGCACCATAGTCATAAGGCAAGTCAGGAAGAGAGTGTTTTTGTCTAGAGGCCAAACATCCCAAAGCTGCAATCAGCTTGGTGTTGTTCCTGAAAAATAGAAAAAAAACCCTCATTTTGTTGAGCATTCAATATTCGTGATTTTTAAAAAAAAGCAAATATGGTTATACAAATGGTCTCGTGCCAGATCCTGACACTATTATGCTGATTAGTCTCTTGTTGTAAGACAGTGACAATATCTTGGACAAACCATATAGAATTAAGATAAAGTTTAACTTCATTCAGTAAAGTTTACTGATTTAAGTTTAATACCTATGGGGTCCAGTGTATTGATTTTTTACTTATTTGTGTGACATTAAAATATTGTTTGTAACTTTTCTAAGAGACTAAGGTATATAAGTGGCGAGGAGTCCTGTGGCACCTTATAGACTAACTGAAGTGTAGGAGCATAAGCTTTCGTGGGCAAAGACCCACTTTATCAGATGCATGATATATAAGGTATATAAGGAAATGTTAGGAACTTCAAAGAACATTTGGAGACAACACATGTAAAATGGATTTCCAATGAAATACTATGGGGTAGGAATGTAAATTCCCATTTAATTAGTTAACCAGTTATACATTGTTTAATAGATTAAATGGGGCTGAGCAGGCTGGGGGACTACTCTGTTAACCAGTTACCTTCCAGTAGAAATGTGAATGGTTAAGAGGAATGCAAACGATCCACCGTAAATCCATCCTTCTGAAGCTATGCCCTAGGAAGCGAGTCCCATTGTCCACTATCTACCAGCTCTTCAAACTGCAGGGAAGATGGACTCCACTGTTCATGAGTGTGCTAGTTCAGATCTCAAATTGCTATGAACTTGTAACTACAAAAGAGACCCCTCTGGGAGACAGAAGGACTTACCTGCTAGAATCAGGTGGTGAAGCAGAGGGAATTGTTTTTGAAATTTTATTTCTGTAACACTTTTACCTCAAGAATAAAAATAGACTTGCATAGGAAGAACTGGGTGGTAACTTATAACCACAACAATTGCACTATTAAGTCTTTTAAAAGAAAGCTAACAGGTTTGTTTAGGCAAACTGTCTTTGAGAGGCATAATGTAACAAAGGCAGGGAACTGCTCAGTCTGGAAATATCCCAGTCAGAAGAGAGAGTTGCAGATTCCCACCTTAGCAAGGTAATAACTAGGCAGCTGGATGACAGTGTGGGTGCCTTGCTGGCACACAGAGTGGAATACAAGTGCAGTTGCCCTGATCTATAACACTTCTCAAGTTGTCCCATTAATTTCATTGTGATTTCTTGTGGGATAAGGTATGTCTCAATGTGAGCAGCATTGGTAGCATTTCTCTCTATGTAATTAAGAAATTATGAATGTATTGCCAGCCCCAGGTGATCTTTTCTCTGCAAAAAACAAATAGAAATCTCTTCTTTTTAAAACAAAAGCCAAGATTCTTATGGAATCTCTTGGTTCCAACAGCTAAGGCTTTAGGGAAAACACCATTGACAACACAAACAGTATAAAATCATGACAGTTGTCAACATCCAGCTCCTTGATTTGTAGCCGTATTGCTCTATGGACATTAGAGACTCAAGATAGGTGAGGCAATATATTTTATTGTACCAACTTCTGTTGGTGAGACACACAAGCTTTCGAGGACCTGAAGAACAGCTCTGAGTAAGATCAAAAGCTTGTTTGACCAACAGAACTTGGTTCAATAGAAGGTATTATTGAACCATCCTTGCTTCTCTGACACCACATATTTTACACAAATGAAAAAATCTAGTCATTGGGGCTTAGCAGTTTGAAGAGCTCAAGTCTCTGAACACCTTAGTATGTTTAGTTCAGGGTTGGGCAACTTTTTCCTACTGGGGACACTGACCCTCAGAAAAAAAAAATCAGTTGAGTCAACACACACCTCCACGGGGGAGAAGGAGACGACCTCAAGGCTTCCCCTAGGCTTTGGCCTGCCAACTTTTTCAACCGGACACCAATGCCAAGAATGGCAATGGCATCTGGTTCACTCACTCAGGAAAGTTGGCAATTCTATAATTGGGATGGGGCCAAAATTAAGGAGTTCAGGATGCAAGAGGGCTCCAGTCTGGAGCAGAGGGTTAGGTTGGGGGGAGGGGAAGGGGGAAGAAGGTGAGGGCTCCAACTGGGAATAAAGGCTATTGCGATGAGGGTGTTGGGATTCAGGAGGGGGCTCTGGGATGGGCCAAAGGGTTTGGATTGTAGGAGGGGGCTCCTGGCCAGAGGCTAGGTGGATGCTGGGTCTGGGTGGAAGTTAGGGTGCTGGAGTGGGTTCAAGGCAAAGTCAGAGGGTAGAGGTGCATGCTCAGAGGGAGTTAGTGGGAAATCAGGGGAGGGCTTGGGATGCAGGAGGGTGTGCAGGGCATTTATCTTTGGCCTCTCAGATTCAGAAGTGGACAGCACGGCTCTTCAGCCCCGGGGACGGGGGGAGGGAGGGGAGAGAAAGGGTTCATACTCCACCCTTGCCTGCAGATCCCACCCCCACAGCTCTCATTGCCCATGGTTCCCAGCCAATGGGAGCTGGGAGGTCACCGCACCTACAGCTTCATGCAGGGGTGCCAAAGCTAAGGCTTCCAGCCCGCAGCACAGAAACTTGCCAGGACATGGATGAAATTAAGCAGGGGGGAGGGGGGCAGAGGTTCTCTACTTCTGGCTAGCTTTAGTCACAGAAGTAGCCCCATTTCAAGAACCCCTCAGATCTGCAGAAGCATTTGCAGCACTAGCACAGGGTGAAGCTGCTGAGAGTTTAAAATTATAATCTAACCACAGCCAGAAAACCAAACCCAGTCCTGGCCTTGCCACAAGGACAGGAACCTGACCTGAGAAGAGGGCCCATACCAGCAAATTTCCCAGCTTGGGAAGATCAAAATAAAGCAGACCTAGAAATCACTGTATGAATAAACCACTGGCCACTAACTGGTCTGGTCCCCTGCCATGGCAGAGAGGTAGAGGATAAGAGGAGACGATTTCCTTAGGCTGGGGGGGGGGGGGTAACGAAGTGGGGGGAGCAGAGTGGGGTTAGGCAGTAACAGGGGGTGGAGCTGAGGTACAAAGGGCAGAGCAGGGACAATGAAAGAGGGCTCAGTGTAATAGGATAAAGGGAGCAGCAGGGGAACAGGGTAAGGAGCAGACGGTGTGAGGAGGCAGAGGAAGGGGGTAGCAGGGCAGGGGTGATAATGGAGGAGCATTGGCAAAGCAGAGGAAAGGGGAAGCAGGGGGCGATGGGGGAGCAGAGCAATGGGGTGAGGGGGGAGAAGGGACTAGGGAAGGGGCGGGGAACACACTCGATTCCGAGCCCGTCCCCGGACACGCGGCGGGCAGGTCAGGGTGACATTGAGACACGTGCGCCCCCTCCCGCGCCGCTGGCCGGGCGCTCACCTGCCCCGGCGCGCCAGGCGGCACAGCATGGCCATGGCGGTGGCTCGGGCTCCGCGCAGCGCACGCTCGGAGGCAGGGAGCCAGGAGGCCGCTGGCTGCTCCCCGGGCCGCAATGAAGGCGCCTGCGCCGCCGCCTCCCCGCCCGGGCGCAACGCGGGGGCGGGGCCGGGCGATCAGCTTCCTCCGCCCCGCCCGGCCCCAGGCTTTGCGGAGGCTCGGGGGCGGCCGGGGCTTTAGCGCCGCGCGGAGCTGGGGGCTGGCGCCGAGCCCGTTCCCCAGCGGGGGTGCCAGGCTTGCAGGGCGGACTCGGGGTGCAAGTTTTGTTTCGTGCCTCTGATGCGCGATTTGCCTGCAAACGCATTGTCTTGTGTATGCTCGGGGTAAACCTGCGTGCGGAGCGGGGCAGGGGCTAGATGTGCAATAAGGATAAGGAATTGCACGTTTTCAAATCGTAAGTCTGCAATGGAAGCTGTTGAGTCGGAAAGCGAAATAGTGGTACAGTTAGGGGACCTCGAGACAGCAGCGCTATTTCAGGATCCATCCGTATCCCAAAATAGCCTTTTCTGTATCTTAGCAACAACCAGCCTGTTGTTTTGAAATTGATCATAACAACAGGCTTGCTATTCTGTCATCCCGATAAACCTGGTTCCAGGAAGATAGCAGTCTCTTTCAAAATTACCATCTCAAAATAAGAGGCACAATTTGAATAGCTTGAATTAGGTAGCTTATTTTGAGCTACAGGGCCCTGGAGAGACATACTCTTACAGACTGAGGATAAGTAGAGAGCTCCTTATAAAGGGCAACAGATTTCCCTAAAATGCAATGGATAGATTACATCAAGATGTTATATGAAGTAAAGATCTCTTTATCCCAGGCCCAAAATCATAGCATCTTCATTTCAAAGAGTGGCAAAAATAGCTAGCATACTGTATTGTGCCTTTCATTCGGAAGTCCTCCTTTGAACCATAAACAAACAGGAATCAAAACTGTTGTATCCAACACTGAGGTAGAAGGGGGTAGCTGTAGTAAGTTGAGGGTCAGTAACATGGAGTCAGCAGGCCTAAATAGAGGCCTGTAACATGAAAACAGAGACAGGCCTTGCAATCTAGTGAGCAAGACTTTGGTTCAGTAACAGGAGCCAAGAAAGAGGCCATACTGATAACTGTATAATTGTGTAAGTTAGGTAGAGCATGGAAGAACACAGGGAGGCACTGGGTACAGACTGTAAGCAAAAGGGGAGTAATGGAACATCTTAAGGAATGTCCTGGTACAAAAACTCCCTAAAAACTAATGCACATACCAACCTAGGTTCAGGACCGGGTCGAGATTAACAGCATGAAGGATAGTAAGTAAGCCCCCCTTCCGTAAGGTGAGGGGTGGTAACTAGGCAACAGAGGGTGGTAACCTGGTACGTAAAGAAATGATGTAAGTTGTTTGTACCTGTCTATAAAAGAACACCGCAAAGGGTGCTCTCCGGCCGACCTTGGGGAGGGGCGCACTAGGCGCCTGAATGGCAGGTGTCATTGCCTAAACTTACAGAATGCACAGTAGCTTAACTTTGACTAACTGCTACTGTTAATATCTGATATATGGCAATAGGCCTGCCCGGTGTTGGTACCTTGTCAATGCCGGACCATAGTGCCCAGTGGTGTAACATTGTACTGATCTCTGTTACCAACTGGTAGAGCTTTGCATTTGACAATAAACCTGCTCGATTGATTTCAAACCTTGCCTGCATCTGTCGTTTCTGGGGCCTCTCAGAGATCTCCTGTGTTTACTCAAGTGCACGGGGTCTAACACTCTAGATAAAGGGCGTACCGATTGTTACGCACGCAGCTGAACATTTATCATTACCGATGGAGTAGAGGTCCTGTCAGGAGCGCGCCAGGATGACCCTGACCAGACGACGCTGACACTGACAGTCCAGACCACCGAAGGTACCGAGGTACGAAGACACCTAGGGTATGTCTAGACTACATGCCTCTGGCGACAGAGGCATGTAGATTAGGGTACCGGACATAGTAAAATGAAGCGGCGATTTAAATAATCGCCGCTTCATTTAAATTTACGTCGGCTCAGCGCGATAGTCTGGACGCTTCCCTGCCGACATCAAAGTTATTTGTCGACCACCCAGGTATGCCTCCTGGGATGAGGCTCGAAACAACCTCATCAGAGGCACGAAACAACCTCATCCCAGGAGGCATACCTGGGTGGTCGACAAATACCTTTAATGTCGGCAGGGGAGCGTCCAGACTATCGCGCTGAGCCGATGTAAATTTAAATGAAGCAGCGATTATTTAAATCGCCGCTTCATTTTACTCTGTCCGGTACCCTAATCTACATGCCTCTGTCGCCAGAGGCATGTAGTCTAGACGTACCCCAAGGTACAACAGTAGTCACTTCATAATAGTTTAACACAGGTTCTAAATCTGTTTGTATGGTCTACATTTTAATTATTGAGAAAGTCTTGTGGACATCTTTCTTTCTGCTCATCTTTACATAATTCACTTCCCCCCCACCAAATCACAATCGCATAACATCTGTCTGTGGCAAATATAGCATTGCTCATATGGAAAGATGTTAGGAAACTATTGCATGTATCTCTGCGGTGTCCAGCCAGTTCTGAAGCAGTAGTCACTAGAGTAGCTACTGCTATAGCAAACTAGCCACTCAAATAGCCACTAGGGACTAGTGTGTTGGACACCACGGTTCTAGTTTATGTTAATATAATTTAGCAGTCAGAAACAAGGAGAGAGAATAAACACCAGCTGACCAACTCTGGGCAACAAACTGTGGACCAGTTTTCAGAAAAGTGGTTCCCACTTAAGTGCATTGGCACCTTTAGAACAAAAAGACTGAAGAAAGGTTAGTCACCCTGTGCACTAATGAGATTTTCCAGGTGTGTGCCTGGGTCCGTGCCTGACTTCTGGTTCACGTGTGCCTTTCACTAGAAATTTCTGATAACAGTATCTGCCTGGCCTTCACATGCTTTTTGGCTAACTTCATGCTTAGTATCAAAGATGTATAGAACCACATGAGTGAATTGCCTTCAGTTCCTTCAGTACCATAAAATCCCACAAGATTAAACTTCCAAGCAGAGGGAAAGTGGAGTATCTTTCCATCAGGATATACATCTTCAAGAACTCCAGTGATTGCACAAGGTAACTTTTCTTTTTTTGAGTAGTACCCCACTGAGCACGCCACTTCAGGAAATTCCAAATGGTATCTCTAGAAGGAGGATGGGAACTTTGGAACTGGTTGTAATACTCAAAACAGAAATGCAATGCTAATACAGTATTTGACTTGGAAGCATGAACCAAAGCATATTTAGAGAAAGTACATATTGAGGGCCAGACTATAACTCTACAAATTTCACCAATTGGAACATTTTCAATAACGCCACAGAGGTACACCAGGATATTATAGAGTGGGTTAGTACCTAGAAAGTTGGATGTTGGAAATCTTATAATGAGATAATAATGCCAGAGATCTACCTTGAGAGACTGAGTATAGATTGTGGATCCTTTCTCTCAGTCTGCAAATGAAACAATCAGGGAGATTTTCAAGATGGTTTGGTTCTGTCCAAGTAGAAGAGTAGCACCTTTCTGACATCCAAGGTATGGAGGCCAGCTTCCTCCCTGGTCTAGTGTGGCTTCTGGAAAAAAACTGGAAGATGAACAACCTTGTTAATGTGGAATTAAGAGAACACTTAGGGTGTGGTTGTAATGAAGAAACCTTTTCCTGAAAAAATACTGTAAAGTACTCCATTTCCCCCAACTCTGGACAGAGGCAGTGGTCACCAAAAAGGCTTTCTTCATGGATAAATGAAGTACAGCCACTCCCTGAGTTACAACCATTCGCACTTACAACCAAAGCTCCCATGGAGCGGTCATAAAGGTGGTCCCTGAGTTACGAACGCGACCTGCGCTTACGAACAGTGCAGTCGTGTGTAACTCAATGGGGTCCGAGTTACGAACAGTTCGAGTTATGGACCAAGTGTTGGTCCGTAACTTGTTCATAACTCGGAGAGCGGCTGTAGAGAAATGGAGGAGGTTACATAAGACAATCAAGGAGCATATTTAAATCCAACAAAGGAGTGGGCTGTCTAATCTGTAGGGAAAGATTCATCAACCCCCTTAATGAATCTTGTTATAGGGAGGCAAACACTGAGAATCCCTCTACAAATGAATGAAAGGCCATGATAGTATAGGCCATGCATATACAACCCGAGATCCATTTGGATAACCTTTTATTTGAAATGGATAGCCCTTGGGATTGCTCTGTAGATGAGACAAAGGGTTTTGGAGTTCTGCAAAAGAGTTTAGTACATTGTAAGTAGAATGCAGTTGCCCTGTGGATGTCTAAGGTATGCAGCACCGCCTGCCTGTTATCCTTGTGGGGCTTTGGGAAGAAGATGGGTAAGTATATGGGTTCATTGCAATGGAATGAGGTAAGTACTTTTAAGAGAAACTTGTGTTGTGTATGGAGGACCACTTTGTCCTTATGAAAAATAGCGTACAGGGGGGTCCGCCATCAAAGTTCCTAGTTCACCTACTCTTTGTGCGGAGGTAATTGTGACCAGGAAAGAAAGAGTTACTCACCTTGTGCAGTAACGGTAGTTCTTCGAGATGTGTCCCCGTGGGTACTCCACTCTGGGTGCTAGTGCGTCCTCGCGCCGGCGACCAGAGACTTTTTCTAGTAGTTTCTGCTGTGCCGCACATGCGCCATGGCGCCCTCTAGTGCTATTGGAGTCTGTTGGGTGCACGCAAGGCGCGGCCCCCTCCATTCCTTCTCTACCCACTAGAGTATTAGGCTCCAGGCAGGGGAAGGAGGGAGGGTAGTGGAGCACCCACGGGGACACATCTCGAAGAACCACTGTTACTTCACAAGGTGAGTAACTCTTTCTTCTTCCTCGAGTGGTCCCCATGGGTGCTCCACTCTGGGTGTCTACAGAGCGGTTGTTGGCTCATGGAGGTGGGTGTGGAGCCATGTGGTAGTCACTGTAGATAGAACTGCGTGTCCCAGCGCCATAGAAGTTGCAATTGAAGAAGAAAGCGCATAGTGTTGCGCAAACGTGTGGCCAGATGACCAGGTGGCAGCATTGCAGATGTCTTGCAGAAGAACCTTGTTAAGGAAGGCAGTTGTAGAGGACATCGCTCTTGTGGAATGAGACGTTATGGATTCAGGTAGGTATTTACCATGTAACTCGTAACAAGTTCGTATACAGGAAGTGATCCATTTTAAAATTCTTTGAGATGAGACTGCCTGTCCTTTAGACCGCTTAGCGTAGGAGAGGAACAGTCTAGGTGAGGCGCACCAAGGCGTGGTGCGGTCCAGGTAAAAGGCTAGTGCCCTGCAGACATCGAGTGTGTGCCATGCGGCGTGAACTGGATCAGTGTGCGGTTTTGCAAAGAAGGCAGGTAAGTGTATAGGTTCATTAACATGGAAGGGGGAAGGCACTTTGGGGAGGAACTTCGGGTGGGGTCGAAGTATTACTCTGTCCATAGTAAATACCGTGTAAGGAGGATTGGCCATCAAGGCCACAAGTTCATTCACCCTTCTGCTGGAGGTTATAGCAACCAGAAAAGACACTTTCATGGACAAGTGAGACCACGCACAGGTGGCTAATGGTTCGAATGGTGGTTTCATCAGGCTTTTAAGAACATGGTTTAGATCCCAGATGGGAACTGGTGGTTGGACTGGTGGGAAGGTGTTCTGCAAGCCTTTAAGGAAGCGTCTAGTCAAAGGGTTAGCGAGGAAGGAAGCGCCATCGATAGGATGGTGAAAAGCTACTAAGGCTGCCGCATGTACCCTGATTGTACTAAGAGCAAGACCCAATTGCTTGAAGGATAATAGGTAATCCAACAAAACAGGGATAGGGGCAGAAGCCGGACATATTGTGTGTAAGTCGTTACACCAGTGAACAAATCTATTCCACTTATATAGGTAAGTTTTTCTGGTGGAGAATCTTCTACTATTAATCAGTATCTCTTTCACCAGTTCCAAACAGGTAGTCTCGGCATCCTGGAGCCATGGAGGAGCCAGGCATGGAGGTGAAGTTTGCGAAGGTCCAGATGGAAGGTCGTGCTGTGGTTCTGTGAGAGGAGGTCGCGATGGAGCGGGAATGGAAACAGATTCATCGCCGCCATCCTGTGAAGGTAAGGGTACCATGTCTGCCTGGGCCACGCAGGTGCCACCAGTATAACTTGGGCCTGATCTGCCCTTATCTTGTTGAGGACTCTGTGCAATAGAGGGAATGGGGGAAAAGCGTAAAGAAGATGAGCGCTCCGTGAAATGGAGAACGCATCTCCGAGGGAGTGTTTCCCCAAGACTCCTCTGGAACAATAGAGATGACACTTTCCGTTGTTTTTTGTGGCGAAGAGATCTATGTCCGGTTGTCCCCACTGAAGAAAGAGTGGGGTGAGGACATGCTTGTCTATCTTCCATTTGTGTTGATCGTGGAATGTGCGGCTGAGGGTGTCCGCTGTGATGTTGAGCACCCCTGGGAGATAGGAGGCCACCAAGATGACATGATGAGCTAGGTACCAATTCCAGAACCTGATGGCTTCTGTGCACAGGTGGCGAGCGGGCGCCGCCTTGGCGATTGATATAGTACATGCAGGTGGTGTTGTCTGTCATGATGGTGATGGACTTGCATGCTATGAGCTTTGTGAAATGCTGGCACGCATATTTGACTGCTCACAACTCGAGGAAGTTTATATGGAAAGTCTGTTCCACAAGCGACCATTTGCCCTGCGTTGTAACATTCCCTAAATGAGCTCCTCAACCCAAAAAGGAAACATCTGTCATCAGTGTAAGTGTAGGCAGAGGACTCTGAAAAGGAACGCTTTCTGACATGTTTTGTGGGACCGTCCACCAATGGAGAGAGTGGAGGATGCAAGGTGGAATAGATACCATTTTGGAGAGTTGATCTCTGGAAGGCTTGTAAGCTATTGCCAACCAGGATTGTAGGCCCATCATGTGAAGTCTGGCTAGTTTGACTACATACGTCGTAGATGCCATATGGCCTAGAATCTTGAGATATTGATGGACTGGCACGGTAGGAGCTGTGCATGCGGTAGTGGTAAGGTAGCGAATGGTGGCGAACCTGTGCTTGGGTAAGGTGGCCCTTGCTGCTACCGTGTCGAGGTAGACACCTATAAATTCCAGCCTCTCAGTAGGGGTTATAAAGGATTTTGCGTGGTCATATGAAAGCCAAGGTTTGTCAGAAGGTGTATCGTGGTATCGGTCATAGCCTTGGCTTCTTTGAAGGAAGAGCCCTATATGAGGCAATCGTCCAAATATGGGTATATCATGACTTCTTGATGCCGGAGCGTAGCCATTACAACAGCTAGGGTTTTGGAAAACACTCTTGGAGCAGTTGAGAGGCCAAAGGGGAGCACTCGGTATTGATAATGCCGAGTCCCCACAGTGAAACGTAGGAAATGCCTGTGAGCTGGATGTATCATGACATGAAAGTAGGCATCCTAAAGGTCGAGAGCCGAAAGCCAGTCCCCTTGGTCAAGAGCGGGGATGATCATTGCTAAAGTTACCATCTTGAAGTGGTGGTAGGCAATATATTTGTTCAGCCACTTCAAATCCAGTATGGGATGCCACCCTTCATTCTTCTTCTGGGTTAGGAAGTAAGTTGAGTAGAATCCCCGACCCTGGTATGGTGGTGGAACTGGTTCTATAGCACCCAGCTGCAGGAGATGAGAAACCTCTTGATCGAGAAGGGTTTCGTGAGATGGGTCCCTGAAGAGGGATGAGGTAGGAGGGTGGGTGGGAGGACGGGAAGTAAATGGGATAGCATAGCCGTATTGGATCAATTCCAGAACATATTTGTCCGATGTAATGAGGGCCCATTGATGAAGAAAGGCCCGAAGAGGGTGGTGGAATTGACGTGTATCAGTGTCCTGGGTGACAGAAGAATGGCTTCCTGGCTCTCGATCTGTCTTTCAAACCTGCTGCTTGTTTGCAGGCGGGTTGGTAGACGAGTTGTTGCTGTTAGGGTTGCGGCCTATGGCGCTGAGGTTTTGGTCTCTGACAGAAGTCGTATCTGGATTGGTGTTGTCTGAATGGCTCTCTGGGGCGTTGGTAAGGCTGGTACCTAGTCCTCTTGAAGTGAGGAGTGTACGTACCCAGAGTTCTAAGAATGGTTCGGGAGTCCTTCATAGAGTGCAAAACTTCATCTGTTTTGGCAGAGAATAGGGTGGCCTTATCAAAAGGTAAATCCTCTACCTTTCGTTGCTAATCTCTTGGAACCCCGATGATTGGAGCCATGACAACCTGCAGAGGACGATGGCGGATGCTGTAATGCGAGCTGTGGTGTCTGCTACGTCCATAGCCAACTGTAAAGCTGTACGGGCGACATTATGGTCTTCTTGCATAATACTGAGTAAGGTCGGTCTCTTACGTTCCGGAAGATGGAGAAATATTTGTAGTTTTATTTTAGATCAGAGGAAGGAAGTGTAAACAAGCATTGTGGGCTGCCCTGAGCTTGAGCAGATTGATATGTTGTTTCGCTTCCTCTGGGACCGATTGTGCTTGGACAACTTGATGGCCTAGATGGGCTTCCCATCCCACTAATGAAGCATCTGTGGTGATTGTTAGTGATGCTTGCAGTTGTTGGAAGGGGTCTCCTTTGCACGCCTTGTCATGAGTGGTCCACCATGTGAGTGAACTCTTTATCTTGGAGGGCATAGCAAGCCATTTGTTTACATGATGGACATGTAATCTGTATACTGTGCGTAACCAGGCCTGGAGTAACCTCATATGGTGGTGGGCATATAGTATCACAGATGTGGTTGTGGCCATGTGTCCCAGGAGCTGGAGACTGTGCCAAGCTGTTATGCACGGACTGATTTGTGCTAGACATATAGTCTACGATCGCTGCGAATCTCTGTTGTGGAAGGGAGGCTGTTGCTATACTGCAGTCTAGATGCACTCCTATAAATTCTAGACTTTGAGTCTGAGTGGGTGTGTACTTTGATAGATTTATCTGGAGGCCTAAGCTGTTGACTAGGGTTCTGGTGGTTTTGACTGTCTGTTCTCTGACACGCACTGTGGGACCTTTTAGTACATAAGTATGGGAATATGGTGATCCCCATTCTGCATAAGTGAGCTGTCACCATGGTGAGGACCTTTGAAAGACCCGCAGGACTATTAAAAGCCCAAAAGGTAGCACTCTGTATTGGAAGTGCAGGTCCCCTATCATGAATTTTAGAAAGCATCTGTGTGCTGGATGAATCGATATATGAAAATAGGCATCCTAGAGGTTGAAGGTAGACAGCCAAGCTCCCTTTTCCAAGGCAGGAATAATAGTGGCAAGAGTTACCATCTTGAATTGGGTTCAAACAAAGCAGTTAAGTTTGTGAAGGTGTAAAAATAGGCTTCCACCCTCTTGTCTTGGTAGTGAGGAAGTAGTGGGAGTAGAACCTCTTGCCCTTGTGCTCCAGTGGTACTTTTTCTATCATCCCCGGTTGGAGGAGGTATTCCACCTCTTGTACAAGCACATGTTTGAGAGAGGAGTCCCTGAAGCGGGAAGGGCATGTGGGATGGGAGGGGAGATAACTAAAAATAGGATGCAGTAATGTGTTTTGATGATTTCCAGGATCGACCTCTCGGTGCTGATGGTACACTATACTGGATAGAATGCAGCTAGTCTGCTGCCAAATGTTGTGGGAAATTTGAATTGCTGCCATGGAAAAGCTGGGGCTGTCAGACCCTCAACCAGCACTTCAAAATGCCCTAAAGTGGATGCATTCAAAATGGCGTGAAATGGATGGTTACTGAACTGTTGTCTGATCAGGGCCCGTCTGCACCTTCTTTGGAATGGATCAGTGCCTGTTGTCATATAATCTGGGTTTTGGTTGAAAGGTGTCAGTCTCTACCTTTGTGTGAATTACCTTCCCTGTTTTCTTTTTGTAACAGGTATGTGCATGTTGAGTGTCTTTAGTGTGGCTCTTGAGGCATTGATGGAGTTGGCAAAGAGCTTAGTTCCCTCGAAAGGCAAGTCTTTGATGGTGGCCTGCACTTCTCTGGGGAATCCGGAGAATTGGAGCCATGATGCTTGTCACATCATAACTGCAGAGGCAATGGATCTTGCTGTGGTGTCTGCGGAGTCTAGTACAACCTGTAGTGCTGTTCTAGAGATTAGTTTTCCCTCATTAACATAAGAATGTCCATACTGGGTCAGACCAAAGGTCCATCCATCCCAGTATCCTGTCTGCCGACAGTGGCCAATGCCAGGTGCCCCAGAGGGAGTGAACCCAACAGGTAATGATCAAGAGATCGCTCTCCTGCCATCCACCTCCACCCTCTGACAAACAGAGGCTAGGGACACCATTCCTTACCCATACTGGCTAATAGCCATTAACGGACTTAACCTCCGTGAATGTATCTAGTTCTCTTTTAAACCCTGTTATAGTCCTAGCCTTCACAACCTCCTCAAGCAAGGAGTTTCATGGGTTAACTGTGCGCTGTGTGAAGAACTACTTCCTTTTATTTGTTTTAAACCTGCTGCCCATTAATTTCATTTGGTGGTCCCTAGTTCTTATATTATGGGAACAAGTAAATAACTTTTCCTTATGCACTTTCTCCACACCATTCATAATTTTATAGACCTCTATTATATCCCCCCCCTTGGTCTCCTCTTTTCCAAGCTGAAAAATCCTAGTCTCTTTAATCTCTCCTCATATGGGACCCGTTTCAAACCCTAATAATTTGAGTTGCCCTTCTCTGAATTTTTTCTAATGCCAGTATATCTTTTTTGAGATGAGGAGACCACATCTGTACACAGTATTCAAGATGTGGGCATACCATGGTTTATATAAGGGCAATAAGATATTCTCCATCGTATTCTCTATCCTTTTAAATGATTCCTAACATCCTGTCTGCTTTTTTGACTGCCACTGCACGCCGTCTTCAGAGAACTACCCACAATGACTCCAAGATCTCTTTCCTGATTAGTTGTATCTAAATTAGCCCCCATCATACTGTATGTATAGTTGGGGTTATTTTTTCCAATGTGCATTACTTTACATTTATCCACATTAAATTTCATTTGACATTTTGTTGCCCAGTCACTTAATTTTGTGAGATCTTTTTGAAGTTCTTCAGTCTGCTTTAGTCTTAACTACCTTAAGCAGTTTAGTATTGCCTGCAAACATTGCCACTTTACTGTTTACCCCTTTATCTAGATCATTTATAAATAAGTTGGATAGGATTGGTCCAAAGCCAGTCTTTAGGGGAAAGCACTAGTTACCTCTCTCTACTCAGAAAACTTACCATTTATTCTTACCCTTTGTTTTCTGTTTTTTAACTAGTTCTCAATCCATGAAAGGCTCTTCCCTCTTATCCCATGACAACTTAATTTACGTAAGAGCCTTTGGTGAAGGACCTTGTCAAAGGCTTTCTGGAAATCTAAGTACAATATATCTACTGGATCCCCCTTGTCCACATATTTGTTGACCCCTTCAAAGAACTCTAAGGGTATGTCTACACTACAATGTTATTTCGACATAACGCATCTACACACAAAATGCATTTCAAAATAGCATTTTGCTATTTCGAAATAGTGCGTCCACACTGACTGGATGCTGAATCACATTTAAGGCTGGCTGGAACCAGTTCCAGCAGGGCACCAGGTCAGGATTTACTGTGGTGCTGCTGCCTGAGGCTATCTGAGGCCTGTGCTTAAAGGGACCCCACTCCCCAGACACCCAGTTCTCAGGTTTCCCTGCTTGCTTGTCTACCTCAATGAGGGACAGCAAAGCATTTTGTCTCTGCGTGCTCTGATTGCCCTCACTCAGGACACCACAGCACTCTGCAACATGGAGCCAGAGCTGCCCCTGGGCACTCTGGTGCTTCTCTTGGACACGTTGCTGCAAGTCTGGCTGCACTTTCTGCAGGCTGCCACCCAGGAGGCCCATCGGGGGGCTGTCAGTATCCAGGAGGGCCTGCAGGAGAGCTTCCACCCTGAGGAGCACTAAGAGCCTCCCTGGTCTGCCCCACTGGGGGCTTGTGCCTTATTCTTCCCTCACGTCCTTCCACTTATCCCTCCCTAACCCCCCTTCCTGATGTCAAATAAAATACATGTATTTTCATGAACACAAACTCTCTTTATTTAACAAAACTGGGGGGGAGGGAATGAAACTCTGGTGAGACTGGGAAAAGAGGCGGGAGAGGGGAGGGGGAAACCTGGGAGGAGGGAGATGGAAGGGGGAAGCAAGGGGAAGAAGGGGAAGGGGATGCTCAGGGTTCAGGGGGCCTCTCTGGACTAACTTGATTGTCTTGCAAACCTGCTCCTGGGTTTGCATATGGCCTTTGGTGGTCAGGCTGGCAGCTATCCTGCCATCAATGGCCACGTTCCTCTGTCTAGTGCAGAGATCGTGGACGTTGGGGGCATCCCCCCCAAATTTGAATAAGATCCATGATCTCCACCCTGGACCAGGAAGGCGCCTGCCTTCTCTGGGCCCTGGCAGGCTCCTGGGAGCTGGTAGACTGCTCCTGGGGAGCGGTGGAGGGCTGGCTGCCAGTGGCTTGCTGGCTCATGTTTTGGGGCCACTGGGTCAGGGACAGTGACTGCTGGCTCTGGGCTGGCAGGCTTGGAACAGGCACAGGCACTGTGGCCAGAATCTACCCCTTTAAGGGCTCTGGAGAGGAGGAGAGGGAGAGAAGTGTTCTTGGTTGAGGCTAGAGTGGCCACCACAGAACCCTGGGAAGGCTGGAGGCCCCCTATTTCGAAATAAGTGTCTACACAGCACTTATTTCGAAATAGCTATTTCGAATTTGGTGTTATTCCTCATGGAATGAGGTTTACCAAATTTGAAATAAGCGCTCTGCTATTTCGAATTAATTTCAAAATAGCAGTTTGGCTGTGTAGATGCTAGGAAAGTTATTTCGAAATAAGGGCTGTTATTTTGAAATAACTTTGCTGTGTAGACATACCCTAATAGATTAGTAGGACATGATTTCCCTTTACAGAAATCATGTTGACTTTTGCCTAACAAATTATGTTCTTATATATATCTGACAATTTTATTCTTTACAATTGTTTCAAACAATTTGCCTGATACTGACATTAGACTTACTGATCTGTAATTGTCGGGATCGCCTCTAAAGCCCTTTTTAAATATTGACATCACATTAGCTATCTTCCAGTCATTGGGTACAGAAGCTGATTTAAAGGATAGGTTATAAACCATAGTTGTTAGTTCTGCAATTTCACATTTGAGTTTTCAGAACTCTTGGGTGAATACCATCTGGTCCTGGTGACTTGTTACTATGAAGTTTATCAATTAATTCTAAAACCTCGTCTAATGACACTTCAATCTCTGACAATTCCTCAGATTTGTCACCTACAAAGGATGGGTCAGTTTTGGGAATCTCCCTCATATCCTCAGCTGTGAAGACTGAAGCAATGTTTAACATGAATTGTCCTCTTTTATTATAGGGAGAAATTCAATAAAAGATGTAAGATGATCAAATATATTGTGTGTATTTAGCAAGACGTTCTGTATAATTGGAAATTCTGAGCTGGAGGCTGGTTGATGAGTATGCATTCCTGCCCATCAAGTCTAATCTCTTCCAATACCTAGCAGAAGGGACTGCATAGGTAGCTTCTTATTTGCCTCTCTAATTTATAGCATCCACCACCAGGAAATTTGGGGTGAAGTGGGGAAATAAAAAGTCTGCTCCTTTGGGAGCAATGTAGTATTTTTGGTCTGACCTTTCACAGGTTAGAGGTATTGTGGCAGATGTCTGCCAGATAGTTTTAGCTGAGTCCATGAGCACTTCATTCATGGGGATGGCAAGTTTAGCACATGGGGAAGGCATGTAGTATGCCTCAGCTTATATTGGGTTTCTGGCATGGCTGAAAGGGAAATCTCTAACGTATCTGCAACTCTCTTTTGGGCATCTGGTCATCGCCCATTACAGCCACATCTGCACATGAACTGGAGAGAGTGGGTGACAGCTGTTGGAGCTTGAGATCTAGGAGCTGGAGATGGCTGCTGTGGTTATTGTAGCTGCTGTGTTCTGTAGGCTGCCCAAGGGTCCCAGTACGGTGGGATGGGTGGTAGGAGACACTGTGGTGGTTGCACCAGCTGTGGTTGTTGTGTGGGCTTAGGTGAGGAATGCCTAGGCGTATGTGCCTGAATGGGCTCATCATCCTCATTGTCACTGGATAGAAGTGGCACTGAGGTAGCGGAGGTGGATGAGAGGCTGAATCTGGATGTATATGGGATACCATTGGTGGGTGCCGAATAAAGGTGTTCCTGGCATCAAGGAAACCGTGAGTTCTGTCACAGTAGTAAATGCCTGTGGTACCAGCGGAGGAGGAAGTGGTATGGGCACCAGTGGCACTTGCAGCACCGGCTGCTCAGTTTGAGGTGGTGCCAACTGTTTTATGAGCCTGCCAATGTGGAATATTTGCTTGGTGCCAACGTTAAAGTTGGAGGGAGCATGGCAGTGCTTGGTGCTGAGCATGGTATGGTTGGTACCATGGCTGGTGCCGATGGTGCCTTGATCGATGCTGACAAGGTTTTGTGTTTGGCCTCTCTTGATGCCTTGGAGGAGGAGCATGCCTTCTCCTTAGGGTCTTGGCTCTTGGTGCCGGATTCGCTAGCTGCATGGTTTTCTGGCACCTTCGATGGTGTCGGTGATGAGGCAGTCTTTTTCTGGAGAGAGCATTTCTTCGAGGCGGAATCAGTCCCTGAGGAAGAGCGGGACCTCTTCTTGGGCACCTGACCCCTGTCATGGTCCTTTGGGCTTGACTTGGTGGGAGCCCCTCTCTCCAATAGCACACCAGGGGATGGTTGAGTGGGCGGTGTGGTGTGCTCTGGGTCGGAAGCTGGATGACCGGTTTTCTCTAGGTGCATCATTTTTAACTGGAGTTCCCTGGTTTTTCTCATCCCGGATGTGAGTTTTTTTTGCAGTGGGAGCACCATGGGTGGGAAAGATGTCTGCATAAACTTGAGGGATCCTTTGACCGATTAAGTGAATTTGTTACTTGGTAAGGGACAGTCACAAGCTTGTTTAGACTAGGTTTTATTTTTTAAAATATAGATGACTGAGTCACCCCTAGAAGCAGCAAAGATATAAATCTGAAGTGTTGAGTTATGGAAGTACAAGCTGTCATACAACCTAGCAATTAAACACAACTTTTTGCCAATATATGGGTACTTACTTGCACCATAGATATGTGGTTTGTTAGATTCCAAGGAAAGGTAAGTTCTGGCTGTCACCACAGTCAAAGAAAACCCCTATGAAGTCTATCTACTTCACTTGGAACAAAGTGACTTTGTTATATAACTGGCCCTTGAAGAGCTAATTGTCATGGTTAGAGGACTATTATTACAAGTCAATGTAGGTGAGCCATCACTGTCATGATTTTATAGAATGCTCTTGAGGAAAAGGAGAGGCTAAAGCAAAGCACTTGCTAGTGGAAGTGGTCCTAGTTGACAATAAAATGAAGTAACTTCTTGTGGAAGAGGCAAATTGTAATGTGAAAAAAAAAATCAATCCTAAAACTTGAGGGCTACAAACAAATCCACGGAATCTTGACACTGGAATCTCAGCTGTAAAGGTTACCATTGTGAATTTCTCAAATATCACATGTGTTCAAGAGTCTGAAATCTAGTATCAGTCTCCATCCCATTCTTTTTGGAGACCAAAACACAGTGGGAAGAGAATCCCTTGCCTCTGTGCTAGTGTGGAACTGCTTTCCCCTGCATAGAGGAGAAATGACTTTCCAATTTAGGAATCTATTTTACAATCATCTGTTGAGACAGGAAGGGGCTGGAATGTGGGCAGAGAGGATGGAGATGAAATGGACAGGAGTAACCAGAGGTCATTGCCTCCAAAACCCATAATCTGCTTCTGTGCAGGAAACTGTCTTGCCTATCCCTATTCTGAAGAGAGTGAGGTGGACTAGTACAGATAAAGATTCTAGAGGTGGGGCAGTTCCAGACCTATGACTAAACCAAGATGAAGGGGACACGTAGATTATAATAGCAGTTGTGGTAGGTAGTATCTGTGTTAGTTCAGAAGGTGTTTGGTATATTAAGATCTGAACTGGATAAGCTCTCTGTGCTATTTGTGACCTGCTAGATTTTCTTTTGTTTGCAGGCATTTATGTATATGGCAAATAACCTGAGTGTAGCCCTAGAATCTGTCAAAGTATGGAAGGATTCTTTGGTGGACTTGAATTTAAATCCATCAAAAGGAGTATTTTCAACAGTATTTTGAAGTTCCCTAGGAAACCCAAACAGCTGTAGCCTGCAATGAGACTCTTGCTAGAGTTGACCCTCAACTATTATGGCATTAGAAAAGTAGCTAATGTGTTAGTCTGTTATGAGCTTTCGCAGGCAATACTCACTTCTAATGTTCAATAAAATGATTTAAGTTTTCCTCAATGGGTGTGGTTATATTTCATTATCAAAGCTTGGTAATTTGCAATCCAAAAGCATAGAGTTGCTAAAGAATAGCTCTAGAGATGAAATTGGTTGAGTTGCTTTTGGTCTCTCTCATAGGGCATACACCTTGTGTGATGTCTGTTGTGTTCATTAACATCCTTCACAACTAAAGATGTTGGTACAAGGATGGCTGGAGTGAAAGTGCAGAACAGGCACTGCTATGAAAAAGTCTCCAATCAAAGACATATCAACACCTGAAGTGGAGCACACACAGGGATATTACTTGATGTTTAATGTACTTAATTGTGTAAATTTAGGGAAATATTTATTAAACATGCTAGTTATGACCATTTAGATATCTATACATAATATTCAAACTGCTTAGCCAGTCTCTTACACTGCTGTATTTACTCCTACTTATGCTGCATTCTGACAAATGTGTTCCAATAAGCAAGCATTTAGCAAAACAGTATAATTTTTATCCCATTGACATGAGTGCAGAACTCCCCCCCCCCAAAAAAATTTATAGGCTAGATATTAATTTTTATTTATCTGAACTCTGGACATTGGAACACAACATTATAGCAAGTAGAGAATAGAGGAAAATGATTTTAATGGGTACAGTATTTGAATAGCAATTAACTTAATTTTCTATGCCAAAGGTTACTCGGCCAACTTACCAGTTGTATAAAAATTATCCACCTTAGAATAGAAAGAGCCTAAATGCTACCAAACTACTCTTCCAGTCTTTTTTCCATAAGTGAATTTTAACATACCATTTTTATACTAAGATTTAAAATGTGAACTGGCAGTTAAAATTTTCACTTAAATATTCAAAATCAGAATGCCTTGTTTTACAAAGTAGATAACTACATAAGGGACAAAGTTTTTAAAATCACATTTGAAAAAATCAATTACAAACATACATTGCTGTAATTTGAATATAATATGAAAATACTACCTTTTCCTGTATTTACTCTGAACATTTGATGGTACTGTGCGGTCAATGTTACTGTTTACCTGCAGCTTTCCTGTTGCTGTGAAATATGCAGATACCAGGGAAGAAAAAAAAGTTACCCATGAAGCCACAAAAGTACTACTGAGAGTCAATGCAGATTGAATATCTGAAATGGCTTTTAACTCATTTATTGAGCTCTACTGTATTTCATGTGAAAGTCTACTGGAATACTGCAGGCTATTACATAAATCAGGGCTACTCAACACGTGGCCCATTGGCCGCATGCGGCCTGTTTGTTTGCGGCCGGCGGTGTGGTTTGGGTTTACACAGGGCTCAACACGCGGCCCCTGGTTGGGATCCTTTGGCCTCTACTGGAAACATGCTCCACAACAGCAAGGTATTGCCCAACTGGGGTGAGCATTGAAAGATTCAAGCAGACGGGCTGGCTGGAACAGACATGTACAGGGTGTCGGTGTTTCTAGTCCCCAGGGAGGAGTTGCCAGGAGCACTGGGGCATTGTGGGAAGTGCTTTGTATTCATTCCTGTCAGGGTGAAAGAAGCTATTTGTATATATTTGCAACCACACTTAAGTTGTGGCCGTTGGCATGTGCTGTGAGTATCATTGTGGCCCCCTGGGGCTTCCAAAGTTGAGTAGCCCTGACATAAATGGTTTTGTTTAATGGCATTTTATCTCCATACCCATTTCTTGGATGTTGCTGTAGTGGACTAACTTGAGTGTAGAGTCCTGAGTCCAGAGTAGTCTACAGTACCAAACAAAACAAATGTTTATTCTTATAAGAATTTAGTAAAATTGATTGTAGAGAATAGTAACTAATGTAGATTTTGAAAACCATCTTTTAATAGCTTACAATACTGCTTTATCATAAAAGTGCCAGTGCTTCCACAAGTAGGCTTAAGCTGGCAGCACTTTTGCTGCCTCAGCTATGTACAGTGTAAAAGTTATCGGTCTGGTGCTTGAAGGTTTGTTAATAAAAATACCCATTTGTATCATTATATAGCTAAATCACTTTGGTTCCTAATTCTATTTGATCCTTAAACTCACCTTATAGCATGTAATATACTTTTTAAATTGCTTTGATTTTACCTTTAAAGATGTCACCACAAATCCAGGTGCTGAAGAGCTTGTAACAAGCCACTGTATTTCACCAATACAGTGTAGCTGAAAATATAAAGTGTGATATATTTTGAAGCAGTTTAATATTTGCTTTAAACAACAAAGTTAGTTATAACAAGATCGTAACTAACTTAATATCTTCATCTTTTATAGTATTTACAAACTAAGCACCACCAGACACCAAACCAATCTGGAATTAAACTACAAGAACTTATTTTTATTTATTGAAATAAAATGCCACAGTAGGTCTCAAAGGTGAGTCTTCAGCATATTTTTTACTATGTAGATTGGAAGTGGGCAAATCAACAGAAAACATGTACAGTAAAATGCACTGTATGTAAATACATCATATGAAACCAATGCAGACTAAAATAAATTACATTATTAAAAGTCTTTATTTAGGTTTGGTCAGTACAGGTAAGATAATATCGGAGTCACAGAGCAATATGCATAAACAGGATACAACAGTTCTTAAAAACTGAGTAACTATGCACACAAACTTCTTAAACATTCAGTCACCTAAGGAGAAATGCACAGATGTATGGTGGAAAAAACTGTAATTAACACTGGAACTACTACAGGACTCCTTCAACAAGTCCATCTTTTAGTGATAAAACTACTGTACTGGGCAAACTTGGCAATCATAAGCCACAGCTAGTATGACAAATTTTGAATGTGGTGTAAGTATAACAATGAGTAAGAATGCCCTTACACAGCACATGTTCTAGATATACACAGATTTGTACAGACATCATTTATAATTTGTGGAAATAATTTCCATTTCAACTTCACATTAACTCATATAAAAATAACTTGAGCCTACACAAATGTCCTTTTAGCAACATTCAACGTAATTAACTGTTAAAATTTCCAAAGTGGCAGAGGTATTGAAGCAAAAAAACCCACAAAAAGGCAAAACTGTGACAAGTATGCACTAATTTAAATGGTTTCTGGACAGTATCCTCTCCCAATTTGAATGACACTGTATAAAAGTGTTGCAGAAAAAAAAAGGTTACAAAACTGAACCTTGGACATTTACATTGGAGTCCAAACCATTCTGAACATGACGAGAACCCGCAGTTCTGTTACCTTTCATGCTCACTGTTTTCTCCTCTTGAGGATCATGATTCGAGTCTGTGTCATTTGAGTGGTGAGTGAGTGAATTTTCACTGCCAGTGGGAGAGTCTACACTTTCATACCCAGTACTTAGTTGGTTTATGTAGCTACAACCTCCTCTGACAGTTCTATCTTCAGAGTGGTTGGAGAGCTTATTACCATTCCCTGGAGATGCTGGGAAATCATCTTCTGTACCACTACCCTCCCTATAAAATCCAGGCCCAGACGTCCTCTGGTGGGAAGAGCTGCCGTTACTCGGTCCGTTAGCCAGACGGCTGCAATCTTTACCTACAGCCTCTCCCTGGTCTGTAGGCTCAGAAGATGGAGTCCTGCTGGTACCTGGGGCTGAGGCCTGGGACTGCTGCTGCTGGAACTGAGCCAACTGCTGGCGAGTCTCCTTTAACTGCTGCTGGAGAACCAAAATGGTACTCTGCATACCCTCTACCTCCTCATCAAGCTGGATGATGAAGTCATTCAATTCTATATAGAGAAAACACATTGGAGGACACATTTAATAGTTCACATCTAGATTCTCAGGCAGTTAAAATAAATCCAAGCAAAGATATTACTAAAGGTTTGTATGCCAAGGTTCCTATAGGTCTGTATTTTCAGCTGCTGAATCTGCAAAATGTATGATGAAGCAATATTTTGTATGGAAGAAACCCTTAGAATTCCTTCCCAATGCCATTTGCACTTTTTAAAAATAGCTACTGGGTGGGAGTGTGGAGAAATCCATTCTTGGAGAAAGGGAGGATGTAGAAATACATGCTGGGACATAGCTGATTAGTGGGCAATATACTGCAAGTAAACAACTTCCAGATACAACAGTTTAGTAATTAGTTTAGTTAAAGTGACAAAAACACATTCTTATGCAAGATATGGGCTACACGTAGTTACTGTCAGTAAACTAATGATTCAGAATAAGTGTTAATTATTTTTTGTCCTTTCAACCCTGCATAAGTAGTACAACAGGAGATGGATTCCAGTATGACTTACACATCATTAACAGAACTGTTAACCAATTCCAACCATAAAATTGTAGTATGGATATATAACAAAAACAGCTTGCCTCTCATAGCTTGGATTGAGGTTGCAATACTAGGACTTGGGGAAAGGAAAAAAGTGTATTTGTAAACTGAGCAAATTTTATTTGAATCCTACAATGCAATATTTGGTCTTTTTTTTTTTTTTTACATTAAGCCGCACATTATAAGATGACCAAGCAAAGCATGCAGTCTATATTACTTTATTTTGATGATTTATAAGCAAAGGACTTTAGAACTCTTAACTCATATTATTTGCAACTACACAAAAGACTTAAAAAACAGAAAGGAAATGGTCAGGGTAGAAGAAAACAGAATTGTGGGCTGATTAAAGTCTCAGGACTTCTATAACTTCACTTAGAACATTTGGTTCCACAAAAAGGGTGTGCTCATACCCCCAATGGTTACTTTGAAAATCACTCTGGAACTTGTAACATTGCACTATATTCAAGATTAAATATATCAGTGGTAATTCTTAAAATATCATTTGCTTTCATTGTTTTAAATTACCAATTAATAAAATTAAAAAGAAAAAAAGTCAGTTGGGTAGTTTAACACATTAATTTGGGGAACCAAAAAGGTACTCTTGATTACAATGTGTTACTGGAAATTGATGCCAGTTGTAGAAACTTTATGCAATTCTACATGTCTAGAGGAATTCAGGAAAAGTATCCTCACAAAAGGAAATGTATAATCCTATCTTCAAGAACAAGTACATCATGTCACATAAATAAGGCTAAGATTTTATAATGGATTTTTTTTTGTTTTGTTTTTAAGTAAAAATGAGTCAGATTGCTGCCTGTGACCTAACAAAAGTTTACAGAGGGTGTGATATGTCCAGGCCTTTTTAATAAAAATAACTATGGCAGAGCTATGTAGGGGAGAGGAATGGAGTCTCATGGGGAAGGACTGACAGGCTGAGCTCCCTGCCATGCTGAGGGGCACAGCCACAGCTCCATTAACCACAGTGGGGGTGGCACAGCAATGGCAGGCACACAACCCCCACCCCACAGCCATCTGTAGCTGCGGGACAGTGGTGCCTGGCTCCCAACTGCAGCCCCTACAAGTCATGGGCACAACTGGAGGACACAGCACCTTGAGAAGCTGCGAGGCAGGCTGCAATCATTGGGCAGGATCACATGGCTCTCACTGTAGGTACCAGCAAAAGCCACTCAAGTCTTGGGCTGCAAGGTCCTGGTTATATTCAGGCCCAGTTGCAAAGTAGGGTTATGTCAAGACTGCAGAGTTATACTGGAAAAAGATTATGCAAATTGTGAATTGCAATTTGCGTATCTTTTTCTGCTTTTTTTTTTTCCTGGAAGAGGCTTTTCGGGCATTTGACCCATCTACATGGGGCCAAATTTCAGAGAAACCTCCTCTTTTGAAACATCCATTATTCCTAATACAATGAGGAATACAAGGATGCTGAAAGAACACATCTGCTTTTTTGGAAACTGTTCCAAAAAAGCAGACATGTTCCTTGTATCCCGGAAAAGCTCTGCCACATTCTTCTGGTATCCTGGAAAAGCTCTTCAGTGTAGACATAGCCTAGGGCACACAGTTCTACCTCCACCTTCTGAAGGGTAGAACTGAGAGGTCAGGTAAAAATCATGCTCTCTGATGCTGTGATAGCCTTACACAAACTGTTAACTAGATACAGGTTATATTAGTCAAAATCCACATAGTCCTGTTGGATTTCTAGTTTTGCTTTTTCATAACCGGTTTCAGGAACACAGGGTCAGACTTAAATCCCAAACTTTAAATATTTTACAAATAATATCTATTGGAGAGTCACTGTTGGGGCAATATGTTTAAAAACAATTCCTTACCCATGTTACAAACAACCGTTAAGGCTGAAAATTTAGTAGTAGAGAATTTTTTCCTTCATTTCAACTATGGAGAAAATTAGTTTACAAGTAGTATCTCTTGCAGATTCAGACATTAAAAAAAGCGCTTCAATATTTGGATTGTGAACATTACAGAACAATTGCATAAAAACCAGTCACTGAAACAAAGATCACAGAGAACATTTGTAATGATTTTAGGTATTGTTAAAGTCTGTGTTTATCAAATTGTGAGACACATTTGACTAGAAAACATTCCATTAATATTTGCATGGCATTTTTAAAAAGAGTTTTAGCTTTAACCGTTCAGTATTTGTAGTGTGTTAAGACCCAAAATATGAAATGGTTTCATTCTCTACCCTAAAATGGCATACACATACCCCATCATAAATAGTAAAGTTAGGAATGACTTTTTCATTTTAATGATCTAAGACAACCAGTATCAACACAAGGTATTTAATCTGACACTGTCCCTTTAATTCTGGGAAAGGAAAAAGTGTTTCAAGTGGTCAGGAAATGAAAGAATTTACAATATCCACATGATCAGTAGATTAAATAATTAAGCCAGTGCAAATGCAAGGCAATTTCCATTTTTCTTAAAAAACCCTTACCATCCTGACTGCTTTTTAGTTCCTCACTATATTTCTTCTGTAAAGCCAGCTCTGCCTCAAGCTGTGCAATGCGTCCTTGTGACAGCTGCCTTCCAAGCTCTTGATTCTCCTGGATAAGCATTCGACACTTCGCCATTAACTTTTTGCCTGTTTGGCTGCAAAGGAAAGAGCCATCTATCACAAAATGAAAATAAAACTTTCTGCAATCTTCCTCAGTTACAATTATAAGAGCTAGGAGATGCCATTTCTGCATGTCAAAATTTAAGGAACATTGTGCCCTCAAGGTAATTGTCATAGCAGAAAGTCTCCCTATAGTTACCACATACTGTTCCAATGTCTGCTGATCTTCTGTTGCTGTTCCATAAAAGTGAAAGGCAAATTCTATTACTGTAAATATGGCCACAACCTTTGATTACTTGACATCTGGACTATCAAGACAGAATTTGGCATTTGTCCATTCTCAAAGGAAGAAAAAAAGATTAAGTATGCACTTGGTAATCTAACAGCATGTTAAAAATGCTTTTTTGCTTAATGTACTAGAAGTATTTTATTACTATTCAACTTTTTTACAGTCAGGTTGGGAGACTGAATTTCATTTTTTTGATCAGCGTGACGTATTTCTTAATGTACCTGAATGATTAAATATTTGTAGTTTTCCTTAATTTGCACTTTTTACTACAATTACATTGCTTGTTTTCCCAGCACCTACAGTCAGCTCCTCCTTTTTGTCTTTCAGAGAATTTAAGGGGAGATAATGGAAAATGGAGCTTAAAAACACAAGACAGCAGGGAGGTTCAGTGTCCTTTTAAGAATGGTTGGCGATCAAAAGCCAAGACAACATCAGATCAAAAAATATTTAGTGGGGAAAAAAGCAGATTTGACATTCTGCTTTTTGTAAAATCAGGAACACATGCACATCTTAAATCTTCATGTTAAAACTGCAATGTAGAGCATTATAGGAACTAGTATGCAAATTAATATATAGGCAATAATGTATTTCATAACAGAATAAAATTGATAGCTAAAAAGCTCTTAACACTGTTGGTCTACCAAAGCTAGAAAAGCAACCAAACACATTTTGCCTTCCTTGAGGTTCAGCAACACATATAATGAATCAGTCCTCTATCACAGGAAATGAAAGCTCTGGAAAAAACAGAGTTCATCATGTTTGTTACTGAACTTCAGGACTTGTAGTGGGTAACAAGCCTGAGGAGGTCAGCTTGAGATTGTGTAATAAGATTACAAAGGCAGAATGAAATTTTGTATATTAAGAAGGTAAAAAAATTGCTAGTATGCTTCACAACCACAGCTCTCACCAGAAAAACCTCATCCAAGAGTCACTTCAAATCATCTCTCAAATTAATACTATTAAGCATTCAAGCTTTTAACACTTCAGATTAAGAGATCTGCCATCTCTGTCCCATTTAAAGTCTTCCAACTGACTCTCCCACATTTTTCAGATGGGCTGCTCCAGAAGGAATCTGGTTGTGTAAAATCCTGGAATATCTGCTTAATGCAGCAACCTGTTCTTTATCTTGATGTGATGTCCAATGCCAAGTCCTTGAAGCTTAGAGTTGTGCTGACCTAATACAATACAAGTAATACAATTTAAGGTAAAAATATTCTATGGGATATTTATTCTGTGTAAACTATGATCACTTTGGACTTAACTAACTGACAGATATCGTGAAAGACAGGCCTACGCCAGGATTTAGCCATTTCCAAGTTCCTGCTACTGGTAGGCTTTTTATTCTGTATTTATTACCACTATCGATTTCAAAAAGTTTAAAGTTCATAATCATGTAAATGTTTTGTAGCAGTCATTGCCAACTGTTGCATTTAACAGCATGCACCATAACAACCTCAGAAACTTTATACCATTCTAGAGTGCCTGCTAATTTCTTCACCGTGTCTGTTCCTGCCACAAACCTTTCTTTTTATTACCCGTATAGGAATTTGCACAGTTACCTATAATGCAATTTTTCCCCCTTAAGACTGTCCAAACATTTTGCATTAGTTTGATCAAACCTACCTTGCATGTTGAATTATGTAAAGATAAACACACATGCAAGAATATCAAAGGCAGTATATCTTGAAATAATTCTGATTCAAATCTCAGAACCAGGTTTTGCAACTGTATGTTTAACAAATTCATGTGACCACATATTAAAACACCTGTAAAAATGAAAGCTGTTAAATTTCAAAAGACCAACATCTTTAGCAGTAAACTTCGTATGAGTGAAGTTTCTGCTGGTATTTTATTTAAACAAAAATGTGTAGTATGTACTGAATGCATCAATGGTGATTAAAATAGCTTAATAAAACCACTCAATCCTTCCCATCTCTAAACATTGGTCAGCAAGAATAATGCTGTATGCGCATCTACTACAATGAAGTCCCAGGCTCGATGCTAAACTGGACTGGAGCAGATGTGTTGTGTTAGTTCAGAATACTTTCAGGTTTTGAAGGAGAACATCAACCCTTTCAAACATGAAATGAGGTGCCATGAAATAAGAGCGGTTATCACAAGGAGGACAGGACAATAACAGGAAACTGTTCCTAATGAAAGGATAAATGAAAATTTCTACAAACCTTTTATAGCTTTAGCCATCTGACTCATTATCCCTTTACCAATGAAAATAAAATCATGAACCCAATGACAAATAGAAGAGTTCCCAAAATATTTAAACAACCTAGAAATACTGTTGATTCCTTACATTCTATTTCCTGAACATATATAATATTTATACATTTGCACCATGATTTACACTCAGATTACACAGAATTTGAATTTGGGAATATTGTTCAGTTCTCTTTTATCACTTACTTTTAAATACAACATGCCTCCTCCCCAAGACTATATAAAAAATGAACAAAAAAAATGCCTAAATACTTCTGTTTGAAATTAAGACAAAGTGATAAGAAACATCTGTCACCTTAGTGACACAGCATATTTTGAGCCAGAGGACAATTTTGCATCCTGTTTCGAAATATATTAATAAATTTATAAACTCCAAGTTAACCCCACGCTAACCAAGCAAATTAGCATGAGTAGTTTTTACTGCATATTATAGTAAATAATACTTTCAAGTTACTTGGTAAAACACTGACAATTGTTCATTAATGCAAATCTTACCTTTGGATACTAGATCATTAAAGTCTTAAATAATACTTCTACCACAAGGTAGGTTCAAATATATGTATGGTATTTTTTAAAAGTTAAGATTGTGAAGGTTTGTGTTCTTTTGATGTAAATCCACTAGTGAGGCTTATTGTTACCTACACAAAAAGCATACAGCTTAAGATACTTAAGTGAAGTGAAGAGTTCAAATGTAAGTGATCTTAATGAAAACTTCATTTTGAATAATAAGCAGTTCTCACTTTAAAATACCTTTTATAAATCTGGACTGGCAGATTCTGGGGTTTAGTTTTAGGGTTGCTTTTTGTTTTGTTTTTTGTAAAGTCCTGGTTACACTGAACTTTTCATAGTGTTGGATGGAGTGATGAAATAGTGCCCGGTTTACTTCATTATCTAGAACACTATTGTTCTGATAAACTAATTGGCTAAAATACATGAGCACTATACCAGTCCACATAATTTCACATTTCTCTGCACACTTACACATCCCAAACACGTAATCTGAGCTATGCCATATTACTATTCTTGCAGACAACTTGGGATAACATTACAAAAAAGCATCTGTATTTGAGCAGCAAAGCTCCTGATTGATTCCAGCCAGAAGGGTGCATGCTTTTAAGTTTTTCTCTTAAGAGAATATTGTCTTCTCTCTCTTTTCAGAGAACGAGACATCTTAAAAGGTAACATTCTCGTTCATTCCCAAAGAAGTTTCACAATACAATAGTATAATCACTGATATTCCTTAAACTCTATGTTAACAACTCTTTCAAGGCACATTTTATATAGAAATGTAATACAAAAAACAGGCATACAATGAAACAAAAGATACCTCACACCAACACTGAAGACAGGTGCCATTATGGATACCTTATATATGAAGCATTTGAGATAGTTTCTTAGAATAGATTAGAAAAATTCTCATTTTTCTGCATAGAAATATGCAGTGAAATACTTATCACAACTAGTTTTCCTCATCATACACTCTAGTTGTGAAAATAAATATTGCTTCAAATAATTTAAAACCTGCAATTAGATATTACCTATATTTTTGTACAGTCCTAATTTTAAGAATCCACAGTAGTATCAACCATCCAGAGAACAAATCCATAATTTAAAACCATATTGACTTAAGGCTCCGTGAAATGCTATAGAGCCTAAGTGCTAAACAGTCAATCAAAAGTGTACACTAGTGCTGATGCAATGTGAAATAGCACTCTGTCATGGCTATTCAAAGTTGGTTAGCAAATAAACTCTTTAATGAAAAATTCACCTCATTGAGTTTTGACCCAGCAGTTCAGTGAACAAGCAGGAAGTCCACAGTCTTATTGGCAAAACTGACTTACAGTGTCTCTACGTCACTAGGCTCAAGGTTAAGAGCGAAGCATATTCCATTTTTACATTTTACTGGAATTTTACATGTTCAATTCAGGATTTAAAATCGCTAGGTTCTCTCCTCCAAACTGTCTGTAGACACAGTGTGCCACAGACTTAAGACTTCTGTTTCTCCCTCTATTTCTTCAAATAGAACCACTTTGCATGTTCTACATGTTCTAGAAAGGAAAAATATTCTGAGGTGGCCACTTCTTCAGAATAGTCCGACGTCATCAGGCCTCTGAAGCAAAGGGGGAGAAAAAAGCTGAAACACAAGGTTCATCTGGTAAGTTTTACATTAAGCATTACAAGCTGGACAGTATAAAAAAAATGTGGCTTTTTGGCTCAAAACGTCTGAGTCTTGGTGTGGAAACGAGTACTTGGCTGTCCCACCATAGCATTCTCGCAGTGGGACTGTCAGGGAAGTCTTGACTGGGGAGTATTTGTTTTGTTTACCTATCAGGCGTAAATTTCCAGGCACTCAGTTCATTTTGGGCTTGTTCCAGTTTGTCTTTAGTCTGTTCCAGTTCACCTTTCATTTTTAGGAAAAACAAGTTGATGGCTGGGTCCACCATTGTTGATCTCAGTTGGGCAACACTGGGCTGCTGGACTTGCTTGAGGTACTGAATCTGATTCTGCACAAAAACAAGAGAAAAACTGTTATTCATTTATAATTTAGAAAGCTTCAATAATTTAAAAAATGTGCAGAGTTAAAAGAAACCAAATTGTTCTGTTCAAGATGGAGTTAAAAGCAGCTCATTTTCCTTCCATATTGTAACTGTTAAGTTTAGATGCAGATAGCAATATTAACTAAAGTATAATCAGTAGGAAAATGAACTCAATTAAAAAAAGAGACTGATTTAAAAACTACAAATTTTGCTCCTCTCCATCCAAAGAATTTATGCCCCCTCAATTTGGTTTTCATAATAAGAGTATAAATTAGTCTACGATAAGCCTCTGCTTTTCTACTGTTCACATTTCATTTGAAAAGTTACAAGTAGAAAGAATATTTAATCTAAAGTTTTCAGCTATCAAAGTAAAAATTCAATGGTTTCCCCATAGCTGTAATGAAATCCAAAGCAGAACAATAACATTCATATTGACATATAAATAATGGGTCTTATTATTTCCAAATTACTTGTTTGAAGTCTTCATAAACACATCAGGATTTCAGACAAGCATCTCTGATGCTGTTTTCTATCATTTGCAGTATTTATACAAAAAAAAGTCAAGAGGCTCAAAAGGTTGAAAACCTATCTTTGGTTACTGAGCGTATGAAACTTCACTAAACTTTTAAATGAATGTAAACTATATTTCAACAAAAAATACGGGTTTTTGTTTTGATTTATGTGCCCATGCAATGCAGTAATAAAATACTTGAGGAATAATTGTTATTTGTATTTACTTCCAATTTACATATTTTCCTTTAACACATGAATTATAGAAATTCTATTACCATATTTAACTGATTCAAATACAAAGACATGGTTTTTAAAATGAAAGAATTCACACTTCCAAAAAATGTATGTTTTACTTAAAAGGTGCTAAATAGAACTATTTTAATGCATCTTTTTGTTGAAATTATATCCCATGTTTAATATGGTTCCTAAACTTTTCATTATGTTTCTTGATTACAGTAATAACATAAGTTAAGAGAGTTTCACAGGTTTAAAGGAAAGTCAACTTTTTTTTATTACCATTGTCCCACATCCCAACCTTGTAGGTTGATGTGCACTGGCAAATCTTTGTATTGAAGTAAAGCGGAGTTGGGTACCTTTTCTGTGGGTCAGCAGTCACTGACCCCAAAAAAACCACAAATCAGTTGGCGCCCACACACAAGTGAGAAGCAAAAACAAAAACCAATACAAATACCCATACCACCCCTCACTAACGTGGCCCCAACTGATGAGAAAGACATTCCCACATTCCCTTTGCACACCAAAAGCTGGTAGATTGTGTGTGTTCCACCCCCACAGGCCCTTAGGTTCCCCACCCCTGAAGTAAAGCATCACTGAAGTCAAGAAAGCTCTGACCTGGCATGGGGATCTGCCTGCAGGATTGAGGCCATTTTGTATAAATAATAAAATAAACTGAGAAACCAAATATTTTTCTGTGCATTTGACAGAACTGTAGGTCTAGTTAGCATGACTGTACAATCAGCTTATGCTGTCTGAGTGAGTCTTTCACAGAGCAACAGAAAAATAATCTGACTGAAATCACAACCACCATGGTAAACAGCAGTTTAGTCCATGAAACCAGTTTAAAAGTCTTGACTGATTAGGTTTTAAGTATGTAACTTTATGATATTCACTGTTTTACTTGGCTTTACCTAGAATATAAATTTTAATTGTTTACAGGTCTTTCAAACAAGCAACTTGTCAAAAAGCCTTTTTTCAAAGATTCTTTCCAAGAATATGTTTATTACATATTCCCCTTTATATAAAGATATCACACACAAAACTACACTAAAACACTAAAGTTGCAAAGTCAGGCATTCAAAAGTTAGAGAATGCTGTGTAGTGCAAACTTTGTATGTTTACAAACTATATAACGTGGATTATGTAACTATTTTACTTAGACCATTTTGCAATGGTTCAGGCCCCACCAAATTCACAGCCATGAAAAGAGCATCACAGATGGTAAAATCTGATCTTGTGCGTGCTTTTACCCTATACCATATAGATTTCACTAGGAAGGATCAAAAATTTTTAAAACTGAGGGTCCTGATCCAAAAAGGGATTGCAATTTATCTTAGGGGAAATGGGGGTATTGCCACTTTTACTTCTGCACTGTCTTCAAAGCTGGACATCCAGAGAGTAGTGGCTGTTGGCTGGGCACTCAGCTCTACCACCAGCAGCAGTGCAGAAGGGTAACAATACCACAACCCACCCTACAATAATCTTGCAACCCCTCTGTCTCTTCTCTGCCCGCCCCCCTTCTACCCCCCCCGCCCAAAATCAATTCTAGGGCAGAACTACCACACTATATCACCATGAAGTTTCAGATTTAAATATCTAGAATCATGAAATAACCATGAACTTGACCAAAATGAACCACGAATCTGGTAGGGAACTAAGTATAGTTATTTAATGGGCTCCATCTTTCTGCTAAACAGTGAGCTTTCACTAACTTATTTTGTTCATTTATGAAGTCCCAGCATTCAACCATTTTTCACTGAGCCTTACTTTCCCCTTGTAAATAATGCTGCTGCTTGATTATGAATAAATTTCACTTTCAATGTTGCAACTTTAAAACAAAAAACAAAACACTTTTTAGAAGTCAAAGTATCTTACATTTTATCTTTTCTACAGCACCACTTAGATGAGGACAGTCCATCCTTTTTACCATTTGGGAAAAGGAGATTCATAAAGGACAGCAGTGCTGCTCCAAACATGTACATTTTTTTTTAAACAGGAAAAAGCAAGCTGCTCTTTGTATTTTTCAACACTCTGAAGTTAAAATGCATTTCCATCTTAAAAATATGAAAAGACGTTTCTTTAGGTGCGTCATGTCTGCAAATGCAGTAATTTAATGCTATTCTAAGACTCACAAGACTGTCACAGGCTGTCCCTCCCTTTAAAACAAATGATGCTCAGCCCTCATTGTGACCTACCAGCTAATCCCCATCTGATGGGGATACAGCAACTGAGGGTGCGTCTACACAGCAGGGCTCAACTTGAAATTAGCTACACAAATTGAGCTATGTCAACTGCGTAGCTTATTTTGAAATAGTGAACTCTTCCTCCAACTTCCCTTACTCCTCATAAAATGGAGTCGGAGTAAGAAGTCCTCCAGCTTGACAGCATTTCAACATTATATCGAAATAACTGCCAGCTGTATAGACAGAGACTATGTTATTTTGAAATAATGTTGCTGTGTAGCCTTAGTGACCCAGCTGCAGAACATGAGAAAGGACTACTTAAATACAGCTGATAATTGAGTACAGGGAAAAGTGCTATAGAGGAGACAGGATACTCCCACATGGGAAGCCCACCAGTTTGGGACTCTCTGGCTGTCCTATAGTTGAGTCACAGGAGTCAAGCTAAATCCTTTGGTGAGCTCCTGGAAGGGGGCAGGCATCCAGGAACACTATTCTGGGGCCAGTGTTCCAGAAGGGGAAGAGAAGCTACAAGAGACCCACAGGGGAGAAGAGCAGACTCTGATGGCTGGAGTGGAGAGAGAGAGAGAGAGAGAGAGAGAGCCTTAAGTGAATACACCAGTTGAGAGAGTGAAGGCCTTAAGTGAAGATGCCAGAGTCTCTGGGGAAAGAGGGCAGTGGGGGAATCCTGGGGTGGAACCAAGACAAAAGAGAAGATCGGCAGGGGCCAGGAGAAGAGGCCAAGAATAGTACTTCAGTAGAGCTGGAGAAGGCAGAACCTTAAATCTGATCATTTGTTTGGCGCTTTCAGTTTAGGATGTTTAGAAGTGGGTAATTGACTGTGTGTGTGTAATCAATACAAATTTACAAAAGCGACGAGGAGTCCTGTGGCACCTTATAGACTAACTGAAGTGTAGGAGCATAAGCTTTCGTGGGCAAAGACCCACTTCGTCAGATGCATGTCTGACTTCAAAGTAGGAATAAGACCCTCCGGAAAAGGGCACTTTTTCCGGAGGATCGGGGCCAGTGTAGACGCTCTTTTCCGGCTTTTTTAAAAGCCGGAAAAAAGCGGCGGACATTTTTATTTAAACGCCGCGGGGGATATTTAAATCCCCCGCGGATTTCCCTACGACGACTGGTGAAATTTACATGCCCCTTCTGGAAAAGGGGCCAGTGTAGACGTAGCCTAGGTGGAGAAAGCATTTTACAGATTTCTCTTAGGAGCAGCTGATTGAAAAAACATACGTGACTAGATAAGAAAGCCAGATTATATGAGAAAAACGAGTAGAAAATAATGGAGGTCCAGAAAATCCCAAACAAGAAAAGGGGACTCTTAAGAGATCAAATTAAACAAAGCAGAGAAAAAAGAACCAGAGAAAAAATGGTGGGGGGCAGGGGGGAGAGAGAAGAAGAGTAGGAAAAAGTCTCATTTACTATATATTTGAGAGAGTTTGTTCAAGAAAGCCTCCTAAAAATCGGGGTAGGGAACCTTTTTTGGGATTGGGGCTAATGACCGACAGAAAAGAGTCACCAAACAAACCCCCCCCCCCCCACTTATGTGGCTCCCATCTGAGAAGACACTCCCCACATTCCCCTCCCACATCCAAGCCTAGGAGGGCCCAGCCTAGTACATTGTGTGCTCCAGCCTTGTGGTGCGGCAGCAGGGGGGCTGGAGTGCCAGTGCAGGCTCTCCAATGCTGGGAAGGCCCCTGAGCCTCGGGGGCTGGAAGCAGGTAAGCAGAGAGCTGCATCTGGCCCCCAGGCCTGAGGTTTCCCACGCCTGTCCTAAATGATAAAAGCTAGGACCATTAAATTTGGCATATAGCTTCCTCTTAACATAACTTAAAGGTAAGGATTTAGTTGTTGGTTGTGACAAGACAATGGGATGTGCCTAGAATTAGTTTCTCCTAAAATGGAAAACGAGGGGTCTGGTAGGAAGGCATTATACTGTAGAACAGTGGTCTCCCATCTTTTTAAACACAAGATCACTTTTTTAAATTTAAGTGCAATCCAAGATCTACCTCAAATATAAATACCCTTGCCCTACTTCCTTCCTGTCCCTTCCCCAAAGCCCCGCCTCTGCTCACTTCATTCTTTCTCTTGCCCATCCTCACTCACTTTCATCAGGTTGGGGCAGACAGTTGGGGTCTGGTCTTGGTTTAAGGGATCTGGAGTGTGACGGGGGCTCTAAGCTACTCTTGGGGCAGGCAGTTGGGAGGTAGGAGCAGGTTCTAGGTGCAGGCTCTGGGATGACGTTTGGATGCAGGGGTGCTCGGGGCACAGGAGGGGGTTCATGACTGGAGTAGGGTTTCAGGATGTGAACTCCAGCTGGGCACTGCTTACCTCAGGTGGTTCCTGGGTGGTGGTGCAATGGGGCTAAGGCAGGCTTACCTTGTCCTAGCCCTGGACCACTCCCTAAAGCAGCAAGCAAACTCCATCCCAAGTCCTGTTGTCCCCTTTCTGCTCTGTGGAAACAGGATACAGGGTGGGAGAGGGGGCACCTTGACATCAGCACCCCTCTTCTCCCTCCCCTACCCTGCCCAGAAAGTAGGAGGTTCCCGAGGGGGAGAAGCAGCTCCAAGGCAAAGGGCAGGAGATGAACAGCAGTGGGGGGAGGGGCAGCTGAAGTGCTAGCACTTGATAGCCTTTTGGCCAAACTAGTCAGGATCACCTGTCAGAGGTTCCAAGATCTACCAGTGGGATCCCAATCTACTGGTTGGTGACCACTGCTGTAGAATGACCGGAAGGAGGGGAGACAGCTATAACACTATTGGGCCAGCAGGAGGCTGGGTTAGAGAAAGGGACAGCTATCTACTATACATTTCAGATAAAGTATCTGTTTGGGATGTGAAAATGTAATCGTGTACATGGTTAACTGATGAATTGAGGCTCATTGGTTAACGTGCATGGTTACATGGAGCCACACACACCCACATTGCTATATCAGAGGCAGCAGCATGGGAGGCGGGAGGGGGAGAGGAGAGAAAGGGGCAAGCAGGAGCTGCTCTCCCCATCCCATGTGTTTCCCTTGAGAATTTCAGCAGTTACACATTTACTTGCATAAATGCATTTTAATATCCCTACTCTGTCTGTCCCCGCAACCAGGGACATGCACCTCCTCCCTGGGTTGTGCCCGCTGCAGCAGCCAGGGAGAAGTGCTTCTCATCTGGCCCCAAGCTGCTGTGGTAAGAGAGGAATGGAGTAATTCATTTTCCCTCTCCCTCTCCCTCTCCTCCCCCCGCCCATCTCAGACTGAAATGAAGAAAAATAAAAATAGAGTTAGGGACCCAAAGCAATGGGGATCTTATGTGAAGTAGGGAGCCATCTGCTGGCAAAAGTTTGTAAGAGATCTACATATTTGAGAGAGTAAAACAAAAATTGAGTTAAGGACTTAAGCAACACCAGGTAAATCTTCTAGTAATTGTTGCTGGTTTTTTACCATTCCCTCTGATTCGGGTAGGTGATCAATGCCATAATTTATGAAAGGTTTTGTTTTTTTCCTTCTCAGAATTTTGAAATTTAACAGCTCAGTTGTCTCCCCCCCGCCAAGGTTACGTATTTCTTGGTCCTTCTTTTATATTTAAAGGTTTACCTGGCATTGCTCAGGTCTTTAAAACATCAAGGTCCCCCCCCTCCCCTTCATTTAAATTCTTTTTCTGAGGTGAGCCTGGGAGTGAAAGGTTTCATATGAAGGCTGTCCTGGGGTGAGAAAGGACTTCTCTCACCACAGCAGCTTGAAGCCAGAGGAGAAGCACTTCTCCCTGGATGCTACAGCTCCAATGGGCATGGGGAGGGCAAGGAAGAGAGGCAGGGAATCTCCGCTGACTGGGGCAGGACCAGATTCATCTGCCCCCTGTACTTCCCAGCCAGAGTGAGGAATGCAGCAAACTGTGCACGTTCCTCTGGCTCCCTGACAAAGGGGAACAGTCAGCAACATCCCCATACAAATTTGGGGGGCGGCCTTCAGCACCCCTGCCCTCTCTAAAAGGACATATGGGGGGGGGAGAGGAAAGAAAGGGGTCAGCCATCCTCTGTAACAAAATGTTTTTTCTGTAGCCATATTGGAAGGCCTAAACTAAAGCCTTCTTCTGCAGCCAAACTGAAGAACAGCAACCATTAGCTGTAAAGCCTGGAGTCACACACTCACAGTCCATCTAAACTGCATTAAATAGTGTGTCACACTAGGCTGTGAGAAGGGGATCCTGTCCTAATAGCACCCACTGTCACCAGATAAAGAAACATATCAAGATAGGTAGAGAAAACTTAATTAATAGCATTTCGTCTGGCAAGAAACTGTTTACCAATAGTTGAGGTTATGGAATCCGCATTCCATGATTTTTGTCCTCGCTTTCCTGTTTGTCTGGTTTGTAACTGTTTCTGTCTGCTGTATAATTAATTTTGCTAGATGTAAATCAACTAAGGTGGTATGGTATGATTGGTTAGTAAAATTATACTAAAATAATTGGGTACGGTATAGCTAAGCAGGACTCAAGTTTCACTATATAAACTAGGGTCCAAGAAAGAAAGACAGACAGAAAGAGGGAAGACCTGGAAGAACTCACCTCCAAACCTCCTCTGCACAATTTTAACATGCAGCAGCTAAGAGAGACTGACCTTGCCTGGTCAACAGGGGAAATCTGCTTGCCTTTATTAGGATTGGTGAGCATGACACTGTGCGCTTAGCATGTGTATTCTGCTTGCTTAGGAATTGTCAATATATAGAGAATAAGAATATTACTGTGTAAGGCTCTTCCAGTGGCAAAAGAGCCTGCATATCTGCAGGAAGTTGCTCCCTGAGCCCTAGGAATCAGGTAAAGGTATAGGTTCCTAAAGTGTGGAAGGGATAGAGCAATTTGTGCAGGTAACACCTCTTTGACTGCCTGGCAATTCTGTGTTTTTCTGTATGGTTTTATGAGATGCAATCCTATTTTTCTAGCACAATCGAACCCTTAACTTAAGTTATAAGAGGAAGCTACATGCCAAATTTGGTGGTCCTAGCTCTTACTGTTTAGGAGGGCTTCTTGAACAAAGCAGTCAAGACGTACACACAGACAGACTCAAATATACAGGAGATTATACATTCTACCTTAAGTAAAAGGTATATTCTACCATCATGAAAATTATACTCTTTAGATTGAATATCTTTATTATGATCCTATTTTTCCCCATAAGCTACACACAATACAGGAATATATTTTTAGCTGAATATGTAACATTAAGACATTTATCAACATCAAAAACTTACAGTACACTCTTGCATTTCCTGTTCTTTAGTTGCCAGTCTCATCACTAGGATATTCTCTCTTCGGGCAGACTCTTGCTGTTGTTGCTTCAGCTTCTCTTCAGACTCTCTCAATCCAGTTACATCATTAGCTGATATGAATGATTAAATATAGAAAGCATGAAAATTAATAGCCTAGTTTACAAAAGACTAGTTCAAAGACTATGATGTAGCTTTTTAAAGTAACCAGTGTTTGTTTTCCGAGTAAATTAAAGCAACAGTAAGTCAAATTCATCAAGGTTTAGACTAGGGATGTTAAATATTGGTTAATTAAATAGTCAATTAACCTCATGAATTTTATCAGTTAGTTGACTATTTTATAGTCCCTGAGGATGAGGCCAGCACCCAGTGGGCCACATCCCCACTCCTGAAGGAGCCCCTTGCCACTCTGCGCTGCTGCCTCTCTATCAGGCAGCAACATGGCATGCCAAGAGGGAGCTGATCCAGGAGGGGCGCCAGTTTAAAAGAAAGCTCCCCTTGCAGACCGGCTGCCTGTCACTCCACACGGCTGCACAGAGTCGGGTGGCAACAGCCCTGTCTAGGGGGAGGCACGGGGCTTAGCTCGCAGGAACTGAGCCAGGCTGCCTACCCATCTAGCTCCTAATACAATTTAAATGCAGAGCTGCAGCAAGGATAGGTCGCGGACCTGGCCAAGCCAGGAGAGTCGAGCTCCCGGCCAGCCTGCTAAAAAATTTACTGGCAAAGAATCTGGGGGGAGGAAATGCATGAGGTCTATAGCATTAACCTATAAGCTTTTGCTTATCACTTACTTGACTACACTATTACATCCCTAGTTTAGACACCGGGATTGCTCTACAGTACATTTCATTTCTACAGTACAATTTCTTCTAGACCTTTTCTGAAAAATGTTTCTATCATGTCAAATATCAGTAAGTATCAGTGGTAGCAGCCGCAAGAGCACTAATGTAAGCCAGCCACTGCTTGTGCCCTTTCTTTGCTAGCACTCCTACTCTGCTGCTACCACCCAAAAAAACCTGCACTAGTATTAAGGGGGAAAAATGTCTTCAGAAAGAAAAAAGCCACTACAGGTTGAGGAGTGTGAGCACAGCTGCTGAGAATGCAATTTCTAGTCTATAAACAATGCTGCTTATGTTCAAGCCGGAATGTCAAAACCCCATGGCCACACAGACATCACAAAATGTCACATTTAAATGTGACAGAATGAAATTGCAATTCTAACTAAACACATCATGTTAAAACAATTATATTAGATATGTCAGAAATGTAAGTTAGGGATTCAATTTTTGTTTCTACAGATGTAGTAATAGAACTTTTGCTAGCATCTGACTTCAGTGGGAACAGGATCAGGAACCAACTTTTTGCTCATAGCATCTGTCAACTAAAATGTACTGTTATTTAAGCGAAATAATGTTATTTTCTAAAACTAGTTTTGGAAAAGATTTTAAAACTATTGTTTGTACAAAATTAGTAGTAGCCACTGATTATTAGTGCTCGTACTAATGCTCCTGCACATAAAGAGGACAGGACCATCAGAGTGAAAGTTATGTATCTAGTCAGTTTCATGCATTTCTACACAGCTAGAGTGAGCACAGATGGAAACTCCACCGCATACACTCATTTTAGTTTGTTGCTCCTACAAAAACACAAGGAGCATGAAGCCACTTAGATGTCATAAGACCATAAAAATGGCCATACTGGGTCAGACCAACGGTCCATTCAGCCCAGTATCCTGTCTGCCAACAGTGGCCAATACCAGATGCACCAGAAGGAGGGAACACAATAGGTAATCCTCACGTGAGCCTTCCCCATCACCCACCTCCAGAGAAACAGAGGCTAGGGACATCATTCCTACCCATCCTGGCTAATAGATTCATGGAGGTTAGGTCCATCAATGGCTATCTAGCTCTTTTTTGGAACCCTATTAGAAGTCCTAGCCTTCACCACAGCCTCTGGAAAGGAGTTCCACAGGCTGACTCTGCACGAGTGAAGAAAAACTTCCTTTTGTTTTGAACCTGCTGCCTATTAATTTCATTTGGTGACCCCTAGTTCCAATATTGTGGGAATAAGTAAATAACTTTTCCTTATTCACTTTTTCCTATACCAGTCATGATTTTATAGACCTCTACCATATTCCCCCTCTATGTCAGTCTCTCTTGAAGCAAGCACAGATTGAACAATAGAGCAGACACTCTGAAGAGTAGTGGTAAAATGAATTCAAGATTTGAAAGTGGGGAGAGAAAAGAAAAGAAGGTGAGTCACTTATTTTATCTGCCAATCCAATTAGTGACAGATAGCTAGGACTAGTAACTCAGCTATCTCTAAAACAAATCATTCATCACAACTGAGAACAGGTGGAAGAGTCTCTTGTTTCAAAAAGGAGAAGGATAATAATATAAGCAAACAATACAAGTATGCAGGGACATTAGAAAGGCAAAGGCACAAAATGAGTTCAAACTAACTACAGACATAAAGGGAAACAAGGAGGCTCCGTCTAGACTGGTATGATTTTCCACAAATGCTTTTAACGGAAAAGTTTTCCGTTAGAAGCATTTGCGGAAAAGAGCATCTAGATTGGCACGGACGTTCTTCCGCAAAAGCACGTTTTGCGGAAAAGTGTCTGTGCCAATCTAGACACGCTTTTCCGCAAAAAAGGCCCGATCGCCATTTTCGTGATCGGGGCTTTTTTGCACAAAACAAATCTGAGCTGTCTACACTGGCCCTTTTGCGCAAAAGGGACTTTTGCAGGAACGGGAGCAGCATAGTATTTACGCAAGAAGCACTGATTTCAGACAATAGGAAGTCAGTGTTCTTGCGGAAATTCAAGCGGCCAGTGTAGACAGCTGGCAAGTTTTTCCGCAAAAGCAGCTGATTTTGGCAGAAAAACTTGCCAGTCTAGACACAGCCGAAGAGTTTCTATAAATATATTAGAAGCAAGAGGACAGGGTACGCCCATTGCTCAGTGAGGAGGGAGAAACAGTAACAGGAAGGCCTGATTGGTACTCTTTTCTTTTCACGTGCCTGTATATTTATACCTGCCTCTGGAATTTCCACTACATGCATCTGACAAAGTGGGTCTTTGCCCACAAAATCTTATACTCCAATAAGTCTGTTAGTCTAGAAGATGCCACAGGACTTCTCATTGTTTATGCATATTCAGGCTACCCCTCTGATATGTTCTCAGAGTAGTTATTAATGGTTCACAATCCTGCTAGAAGGGCATAAAAAGTGGGGTTTTGCAGGAGTCTGTTTTGGGACCGGTTCTGTTCAATATCTTCATCAACAATTTAGATATTGGCATAGAGAGTACGCTTCTTAAGTTTGCATATATGAAATGAAGCTGGGCAGGGTTGCAACTGCTTTGGAGGATAGGGTCATAATTCAAAATGATCTGGACAAACTGGAGAAAAGGTCTGAGGTAAATAGGATGAAGTTTAATAAGGACAAATGTAAAGTGCTTTACTTAGGAAAGAACAGTCTGTCTCACACATACAGAATGGGAAGTGATTGTCTAGGAGCGAGTACTGCAGAAAGGGATCATGGGGTCATAATGGACCACAAGATAAATGAGTCAACACTGACTGTTGCAAAAAAAAAAAAAAAAAAAAAAAAAGGAAACATGATTCTGGGATGCATTAAGAGGAGTGTTGCAAGCAAGAAGAGAAGCTATTCTTCCACTCTACTCTGATTAGGCCTCAACTGGAGTATTGTGTCCAGTTCTGGGCACCACTTTTCAAGAAAGATGTGGAGAAATTGGAGAAGGTCCAGAGAAGAGCAACAAGAATGATCAGAGGTCTAGAGAACATGACCTAGGAAGGAAGACTGAAAGAATTGGGCTTGTTTAGTTTTGAAAGGAGAAGACAAAGGGGACACAATAGCGATTTTCAGGTATCTAAATGGGCATCACAAGGAGGGAGAAAAATTGTTCTCCATAGCTTCTGAGGATAGGACAAGAAGCAATGGGCTTAAATTGCAGCAAGGGAGATTTAGGTTGCAGAGTAGGAAAAACTTCCTAACCGTCAGGGTGGTTAAACACTGGAATAAGTTGCCTAGCAAGGCTGTAGAAACTCCATTTCTGGAGATATTTAAGAGCAGGTTAGATAAATGTCTATCAGGGATGGTCTAGAGAAGATGGTACTGGGTCTTGCCATGAGGGCAAGGGACTGAACTCAATGACCTCTTGAGGTTCCTTCCAGTTCTAGTGTGCCAAGATCCTATAACTACAGTTAGAGAACAGTATATCTTGGGAATATTCAAGGGGCCAAATTTAAGGTACATGATTTGTACAAAGCTTGGTGGACAACTTATTTTAGACCTCTGCCCCAACCAAAAATCCCTTCTATAATGCTTTACAAAAACAGCCTCTCTCACAGGATAGGCTGTAAGACCCTGATTGCCAAAGGTGGTCTTAAAAAGGGCACTTTATTTTTTGTCTGGGCAGTTTTAAAGTTAGACTACAGACCATTTGCTGAAAATGGAAGCCAATGGAAGATCTTCAATGGAAGACAACTGGCTGAAAGTACACGAGAGATGGAAATCTGCTCTAGAGGATGCTCTTCTTGTGTGGCCTATTCTAAACCATCCTGGCCAGTGATCCATTTAGGGAACCTTTTGTGTCTGGGTTTCTGGTTATTCCTCACTGCAATTTTTTTTCCCACAAGGCACTAGGGGGCTGTACTCCCTACTTCCTAAACTCACCAACACCTCTCCCCCGCTTCCCCGTGGGTAGGCAGTCCTAGCTCTCCCTCTCCCCTCCCTCCAAAGCATGGCTGAGACAGTGCCAGCCTCAGCTCTACCCCACCTTGGGGAGGGGGGTAAGGCCAAGACTTCACCAGGCCCAGCTCTACCCCCTCCCTGCCACATCCAGCCTCACCAGCCCCAGCATCCCCACCCAGAGCACTGAGGTGGGGGAGGAAGGAGACTGAGCAGCACCTGCCCCTGAGCATCACAGAGAGGGGAGAGGAGACAGAAGGGACACAGAGTGACGATGACATCACTCTGCAGTTCTGCAGGAATTTTTTTAGATAGATATTAATCACTAGAAAGTGTACTTAGATTTATATAACATTAATCAATATGAAAGTGGACCAACTTACAATTAAGATCTGTGTATTTGCCCTCCAGAGCCTGTACATATGCTTCATATTGCTTCCACCTATTGATGGAGGAAAACAAACATTTCTGAACATTGGTTCATTTGACTGAGGCATCTTAAAAAGACACTAATATGATACACATTTGTACCATAACCAAAACAGGTTATAAGGGAAACATGCAGGGATATACATTAGATCAGTGGTTTTCAAACTTTTCTTCTTGTGACCCAGTTGGGAAAAAATCCTTTATTATCTGTGACCCAATAATTATATCTTTTGAGAAATCCCTTCTCAATCCCCCCCCATGAGCGCCCCACACAGCTACTAAGGAGCTCCCCCTGAAGAGCTCCCTGCATGGCTGGCACGGAGCTATGCCCTTTCTCCCCACAGAGCTCCAGCTGTCGACCCAGTGCCCTGTGTCCTGCAGCCCAGCACTGGGTTAACAACCCTAAGTCTGGTAATCACTGGTCTAGATTACAGTTTTGATGCAATCAAAATTTATGGAAAAAAATGGCATTTAGGCATCCAGGTCAAAATCTTAAAGCGGGGGGCGGGAAACGGGGGGGGGGGGGGGGGAGGGGTGAGAGATACTAAATAAACTACTTCGATTTTCAAAGCAATGAATTCCCAATAGACTTACACCTCTTGAAGTCAGTTAACAAATGGTAGAGGTGTACCGTAATATTTTAGTAATAACCATGTGACACCACAACTTCAGAATGTTTCATATAGAACATTCTTGCAATTATTCTGCCTAAAGAGACATTTTTCCATTTTGTTTAATGGTTTGAAAAAAGTCTAACTTGAGATAAAATTCAGTTATAGGGAAGGAGTGAAGTGTCCAAATAAAATCTGAATTTATTCATGAGAACCTGACCCATAGGAATGAAATGTATGCACCCAGTAAATAATAGTTTTGTTAAAAACTGCCATTTCCTAATGGATAGGAAAATGTTTATGTTCAACTTTTAGATTTCTTTCAGAGAAATTTTCAAGTTTTGATACTTAAAGTTACCTACCTTAAATTTTTATTTATCTGAAAATACCATACGGGATTAATTTTTAGATCTTGTCTTCTGCACATTGAGAAAATTCCCTTAGCTCAAGATTTTTTTGTCTCTAGTATTCCTGCAGTTCATTTCAGGGTCTCTGAGTACTGAGCTTGCTCTAGCCTCATTTTTCAAGAGGCTCCAAAATACTTTAGCAGTTCCTTGCAAGAAATTACTACTTGTTGTCAAAAAGCAAGCTAGATTTATGTACAAACTAACAACTTGTTAGCAATTTTGCAACTGCTGTGCCATCAGAGTTAGACAACTCCCCAAACGACAGGCACATCATCTTAACATTCAAACTCTTGAGGCAGACTGTTCAAATTCACAACTGCTGACCCTTCTGTAGGCTGCTTGTTGCAGGGGCTGAAAACGGGTCAATGGCCAGCATCAGAACAGAGCTGTAGGTGTGAGCAGTCCCAGATCCCACTTAATGGGTTAACTGTAACTGGGATTTTACATCCCTACTCTGTAGCCACCAGGATCTTCTCCCTGTATAGGTCTTCAAATAAAGACTGGAATCAAAGGAGTACCTGGGTGAAAATTTTATGGCCTGTTATACAAGAAGTCAGACTATATGATGTAATGATCCATTCTGAACTTTAAAAAATTACAATCAGGATAATAGATTGAGATCCTCTCAGTCTGTTATTGAATTACAGGCAGTCCCCGGGTTACATACAAGATAGGGACTGTAGGTTTGTTCTTAAGTTGAATCTGTATGTAAGTCGGAACTGGCGTCCAGATTCAGACACTGCTGAAACTGACCGCCAGTTCTGACTTACATACAGAATCAACTTAACAACCCCAGGCGTCCCCAAGTCAGCTGCTGCTGAAACTGATCAGCAGCTGATTCCAGGAAGCCCGGGGCAGAGCACCTCTGCCTGGGGCTTCCTGTAGTCAGCGCTGGTCAGTTTCAGCAGAAGCTGACTTGGGGATGCCTGGGGCAGAGCAGCTGGGGTGCTGCCGGGTTGGTCCAGTAGTGCCCAGAGCGGGCGCTGCAGGACCAATCGGCAGCGCCCCAGCTGCTCTGCCCCAGAGTCCAAAACAAAAGCCTGGTCTGCTGGGCGGGGGGGGAGCACACTAGCTGCGCCCCCCCCCCCCGACCAGGGACACGGGGAGCAGAGCCGCAGCGGGGTGCCGCGCCTCTGAGGCTTTGCTCTGGCAAAGCCTCAGAGGCGAGGGACCCCGCCGCGGCTGCGGCTTCAGTCTGGGTGCCTGTGGTCTGCTGGGGATGGTCCCCAGCAGACCACAGGCACCCAGACTGAAGCGGCAGCAGCGGCGGTTCCCCGCGCCTCTGAGGCTTTGCTCTGGCAAAGCCTCAGAAGCGCGGGAACCCGCCCGGTGTCCCTGGTCTGCTGGAGACGGTCTCCAGCAGACCAGGGGCACCGGAGCAGCTTACGAACGGGGCTCTCTCGCCCCGACCTCCAGGGCGAGAAAGCCCCGTTCGTAAGTGCGGATCCGACATAAGTCGGATCCGCGTAAGTCGGGGACTGCCTGTACATGTTTTCTAGACCTGAAACTTTAGTTCTTTGCACACTCAATTTATCAACATCTTGAAAATGTACCGTACAGATCTGACATTTCTTCTTCACCATAATCTGCAAGCATAACTTATCTTAGATACTGATTACAGCCCACATTGCCTCACTAGGTCTCCTGCTAGTTTTATAAGCAGATTAGTAAGAGGGGATAACAGGACTATATACAAGAGTGTCACCCAGATACAGCACTAACTTTTCCCACACTATCTTTGTCTCTTTCCCCCTAAAGGGAATAACTATCTACCATGACAGGCTTCAATGGCAAACATTTTATGGGTTTTAATACTGCTAACTGACATTTCCAGAAAAAGCAGCATTGATCTCTAATTTTAAATCCACCACAAGGAGTGAAACCCCACAAAGCTGACACCATTCCCAGATTTTAAAAACATGATGACGAGGCGCAAGGAGATCATTACTTCTGATTTTACCAGAATTGTTCCATCACAACCTGCTAAATAACATTTCCCCCAAAAAAGATTATTTGAGTAGAGTCACTGTTTTCAACTAACAGCTAGCTTACTAACAAAAGCATCACTAGACTTCCTCATGCCCAAACAGGGGCTATACTGAGCTGTGCCCAAGACGGGAAACCACCACCCTTCATTATTTCTGCACTGCATGCAATAGAGCATCTAGCACGGGGTTTGGCAACCTACGGCACACATGCCATAAGTGGCATGCAAGCCGATTTTTAGTGATATGCGCAGTCTGCAGCCTGAGGTTCCCCCCCGCCCCCTGGAGGCCACACAGCTGCCAATTCGCATCTGCCCCACAGAACTGCCCAAGCTCTCCACTCACCTCTTCCAGGCAGCACAGGGACCCCACACAGAACTGGGACAGCCTGACCCCTGTGAGAGTGAGGTCCCATGTCGCTGCTGCTCTATCCACCCCAGACCTGCCAGCATATGGGGACCCACAGGTGGGAGAGGTGGGAATAGGATGGCCTGCCCTCATGGCCTGGCCAGGACCATCCCAGAGCAGCAAGATGGGCGGGGGAAGAGGTCTGGGGTGTTGAGGGCTGGGTGGTGAGGAGGCAGTGAGAGGGAGGCTAAGCGAGAAGGAAGGAATCAGGTGAGGTCCCCAACTGACAGTTCCCCACCCTTGCCATAAATGAAGAAAAAAATTGAAACCTTTTGTTTGAGACATGAAGTAAAATATTAATTTATTTAAAATGAAGTTTGGTAAACTAACATGAGAAAGTTAAATTATTAAGCAGATCAAGCACTGTAACAAAATGCAGCACTAACAAAATGGCTCGGGGGATTATCCCTCTCTGAACAGCTTCAATCTATCTGTTCCAAACAGCTTTCCATAACAGCAGAGGAAAAACAAGATTCAGTTTCACTTATGACTGAAGAACTCCCCCATAAAAGTAGTGGATTAAATTTGCCAATTTCACTCAGCTGCTATTTGCTCAGAAATTGTATGCAGGTTCAGTAAGACAGCACTGCATCCGTTTATATTTGAGCCGCATTCAAGAGATCCTTATGAGGTGTGAAGATTGCCAGAAACTATTTTAAACAAAAAGCTTAAATTAAATACAAGTTTCTAGGTGCTTAAGTTCCCCCACTCACCAATACTAGTTTCTTATTTGCTATGTTTACAGATCTACAGACAAATGCTTTCAAGAGTGAATAGAGAGTCCAGCTTCCTCATTTCTCAGTATTTAAGTTGAGAAATCTTGTAGAGGCCTAATTTTCTGAGTGTGGAAGAGCAACAAGAAATCAAACCCCTTTAAGAAGTTTTCATTTGGATAGCCAAGAATCAATTAACTTTTGAAAATCTTGGCCATTGCCAAGTATTAAATTACAATTACTGCTGCCTGGTACATTTTATGGAAAGCAGTTTGGACAGAGTGGTACATTTTCCATTAGGATTTGAGGGAAGTCCCACTTTAAAAAGAATGTTTTGTTTATACAGTGGAAACCCCATTTATTACTTTACCTTAGGATCAGTTCCTCTCTAGGCAAAGCCTTAAAGTCTGTTTCACTAAGGCGAACCTAAGTAACAAAAACAAAACAAAAAAGACATGTAGTTGTTTGTTAGGTTACTAACAAAATAAGGAAGAATGGGGTCAGTTTCCAAACATACCTTTTTTGGGAGAGGTTCTTCATTAGTCATTGTGAACTGAGAAAGAAAACAAAAAAAATTCAAACATTAGTCTGATTTGGTCCAGTTACTGAGTTCAGAAAGTTGGCCCATCGTTGCATTTCCATCATTGATTAAAAGGAATGTTATCAGATACTTAAGTATACAAAATAAGTTTAACAAGCCACCATCATCATGCTAGTCACTCTTCTAGCAAAGTAAAACTTCACATTATATTTTGGTGACACTACTGATACTGGTATTCATGTTATCTTTACTGTGACTAACTAAAGAATGGCCTGTTCTGTTAAGATAATCTTTAATTTTAAGTGTTATTCCCCTTCTATTCTCACACATGTAGCAGGAAAATTCTACACCGCCTCTTACAGATTTAAGCAAACATCTGTAATTTTGCTTCTATTAATTCTGGTGGTAACTTACAGAGAATGCTAATTCAACACACTCATTTCCTCCACTCATATGCACAATTTACTCTAAGGGTATGTCTATCCCACAGAGTTGTCGAAAAATGGCCATTTTCCCGACAAAACTTGAGGAACTCCACACTGCAATTGTGTTCTTCCACAAGAAAAATTGAAAGAGCAGAGGGATTTTTCCGGCATTGGTAATCCTCATTCTATGAGGAAGAAGCCTTTTTGCGAAAGAGTTCTTTCGGAAAAAGGCAAGTGTAGATAGGGAAGAGGGAGGAAAGAGGAAAAAGCACAGGTGCGCTGGTGGCCATTCCATTCACGGCAATTACAGCGTACATACGAGAGAGCGTCCATTCAGCCTGGATGCTCTCTTTCGAAAAAGCAGATAGCTTTTTCAATGTACTTTTACAGTGTGGACACTCTTTTGGAAGATTTTCCGGAAGATCTCTTCTGAAAAAAGCTTCTTCCGAAAGAAGCCTCTAATCTAGGCGTAGCTTTAGTGAAACCATTTGCAGCTTTATTCTGTGCACTGCTACCAATACTGGATACCAATGTTCAGGAAACTCAAAATACTCAAAAGTTGTCCCTCTCTAAAGGGTCATGCCTTTTAGCAACCAATGCAATCACAGGTATAACAAATCCTAGTGTGTAATGGTAAAACAAACCCACCAAATTAGAGGCTCAAAATTTTCTAGTTGATTATAAGTGCTTAAGAAAAGAGAGCAGAACTCAATATCTTACATTTTCAAGTTAGTTTGTTTGGAAAGATCTCCAAAACGGTAAGAGCTAGAAACACATAATTTTGAATGGATACTACTGATTTCCTAACTTAAATAACTGAATTGGTTAGATCTCGAAATCGGTTCCCCCAGAGCCCCAATTGAGCCCACTTATAATTAGCTTTTAGTAGCGCCTGATCATAGGCATTTGCTGAACTCTTCTATTAAGCATGTCACAAACTGCAACTACGAGATCCTTTCACTCTGTCTATGAACTAAGTAGTTCATCTGTTCTCCACTAGGCAATGCGTTTTGTAAGCACAGCACTACCTATGTTAATTTCTTCAATAATATGATAAAAGAAAAAGTATTTCCACTAAAATATGTTATGTTAAAGTAATTTACGTAGTTCATTCACCACACCATTTCTTATCAAGAAATGAGTTAAATGTAAATGCGTTTTGTACGCATATCACTAGCTATGTTAATTTCTTAAAGTAATATATATGAGAAAAGTATTTCCAATAAAATATGCTACGTTAATGTAATTGACATAGTTCATTATCACCCCTTTTCCTATATTTTCCCCGGGCAACATCGGGTATTTCTGCTAGTAAAGTAATAAAACAGCAAAGACAGCAGTTTCATGTCTTTTACACACATTTGTCTCTCTAGCAGTTCACTGCTGCAATGGTTACTAAGTCAGTTGGGATCAATCTAGTTGCTCCAGAGAAACACATTTTCAGAAAGTGGTTGATAGTTTAAGCCATTAATTCCACACTGACTCAACTCAGGAGAAGCAGGTAAACACAAACATGGTTCAAGAACAAACAAACAAAAACCACAACTAATTTTTCAATTTAAACTAGGATACTCAGTGTTATGCTCAAGCCTCTCTGCATCACTTCAACATTATTTTAACACTTTCTAACCTGGAGGGGGAGGCACAGGGGGGGAAAACAGAGCCACCCCAGCTTTCCACAGGCTACGTAAGTCTTTTAAACAAAAAAAATATTTGATACCTCCTTTCTCTGAAGGAAAGTTACAAAACTAGAAAGCTGCTGTAATTTAGATGGAAGGGGAAAAAGTATAACCTCCAGAAAAGCATTTGTGAAGCAGGATAGATAGTATGCAGTCCCGAGCAGCTCTGCTCTCTCAGATTCTTTTTTAGGCAGACTGCAAGAACTCCTTTGCCAATAGACTTGTTCTCAGAGATCCTAGTTAAGGGGCAGTAACAGAAAAGAAAACCATTTCCCAAGAGTCTAATAAAAAGGAAATAATGGTGCAGCAGTAAACAGTTCTGTTTTTCCAGGGGAACATTTCAAGACTGCATTCAGTAAGGATCATTAACTTGTCCATTATTCTACCAATGCAGAGAAAAGGTGACTGTATTTTGGCTAATAGGTTTTCATTAGTTTTGCAAGACTGATGTAGCAGATCTGAAAGTTTACTAAAAAAATTGCTTAGTTCCTAGAAATGTTTTTATTTATCTTATTTTATTTTTACATATTTAGTATTCATTATTCTAAACTAGCCAATTAGCCCATCATATGACAGGATTTTCAGGTCTCTCCTCCATGTTGGGAGCTTCCGGTCTCTCGCTCGGTGTCTTTCTCTCTCTCCTCCTTCTACTGCCCCCCCCAGCTCTCCTCTGCTTTCTGCCTCTCTCTCTCTTCTCCCCCCCCCCCCCCCCGCCTCTCACTCTCTATCCGCTCTCCTCTGTCTCTGTCAGAGATGCATGCTCACCCAGGCCCTGCCCCCTGGGTGTGTACGTCACTGCCCTGCCCCTCTTCGCCTCCGCCGTGGTGCTTGGCTGACTTCTACACCGCTCAGCCGGGCTGCCACATGGGAGCAAGCAGCACAAACGGCCTCTCTCTCTCTTCTCCTCCTACTGCCTTGCCCTCTCTCTCGCTTGCTCTCAAGTGCCTCCTGGCTCTCTTTCTTTTCTCCCCCTCCCGCCTCTCACTCTGTGTTTCTCTTCTCCTCCTCCTGCTGCATCTCTCTCACTCTCGCTGTTGCTGTCCTCCACCTCCCCCGTTCTCCTGTGTGTCTGCTCCACTTTCCTCCTTTTGAATCTGGCACCCTTTCCTGAAGTCAGACACACGCTCGTCCAGGCCCTGCCCCCTGGCTGTTCCCTCTGGGCGGCACCGTTGCCTCCCGCCGTGGCACTCGGCTGACTTCCGCACCGCTCAGCCAGGCCGCCGCACGGGAGCAAGCAGCACAAGCGGCTGTTTCGGCCCCACGCAGCACCCGTCTGCCCAAACAGCCACTTGCACCGCTTGCTGCCACGCGGCAGCACAGCTGAGTGGTGCAGAAGTCAGCTGAGCGCCACGGTGGGAGGCAACAGCGCATCCAGAGGGAACAGCCAGTGTTTCAACGTTACAGAGTCACAGACATTGGGCTACTATATATATGATGGGGAGGGAAGGAAATAAAGAGAATTTCTAGCTAAAAAAGCTCATCTCAGGTGCACCGTTCAGTTCTCATAGATGTGTACCTGTTAGAAGTTTTAGAGTTGAACGGCTAAGTAAGAGGTTCATCACTTGCCCAAAAAGTGAACCTCTAGTCTAAGGAACCCAGTTTCTGCAGTCAGAGTGCAGTGCCTCATCTGCATTTTTCAAAAAGACACTTCCTGCATTATGTTTATCCTATAATTTGGTATTCATTAAAATGGCTTCTAGACTATTGTGAAATAGAGTCTATGACAATGTCTTTACTTCTGCTGGAATAGCTGTCAGTCGAGGTGGTTCTCAACTCCTTGATCATTGTGGGGCGCAAATACAGCTCTCTGTATCACATGGGCCATACCTACAGAATATACATATTACATGTAGGGACCCAAGGATGTCACATGGGCTGCAGCTGTATGCTGACTGGGCCACAACTGACCAATGAGTTGAGAATCACTGATGCAGGGTATTAAGAAGCATGATCCGTAAAGGGCTGTACTACTGGTATAGCTTGACCTACTGGAGGAAGTGGGGATGAAGAGAGGGCCTGCCTATAGAGTACATTAGAACCAACCAGCTAATTGTAAATGCTCGTGTGCAGCAACATGCCATACATAGTAGGCAATCCTGCTGGTAAAACTAAAAGTGTCAAACAGTACTACAACAATGCCAATTGGAGAATTTCTAGTTAGTTTACAACAAACTACTGCACATGAGTTTATACCCCAGTTTGTGCTCACAAGTCCAGAGAATAAAATATGGTGGTGGCAATCAGGAGCGCTGATCAGCACCCAGTGACTAAGGGGTTAACTCAGGTACCTAGCAAAGGTGTCCAGCAGTCAACCAGTATTAACAATACTAATAACAATGCAGGTAGGAATTTCCAACGGGAAAAGAAGGGTTCATGTTCTCTCTTCCTCTCCCCCCCTCAACAGGGTTTATTGTTTTCCTTACTTGGGGGTTTGGAAATCATGTCTGAGCTGGCTAATTGTTTTTTTTTCTTTTGTAACTAAGGATTACCGCCCAGAGACTTTCCCTGAGACTATGTATTGAGCTTTTACCACCTAGCCAATTTACTCTGCTTGCAACTGTAGTTTTGTTTGGATAATAAAATATTTTTTTTTATTCTAATTAACCAGTATTGGTTGATTCTTCTATCCTGGAAGATCTGATGGTGTGTATCTGCACGCCTGTGACTGAGGGGTCAGCTACCAGAGACTGCAGCTTGTTTTTCTTTTCCCCAAAAAAAAACTTGAAAAAGAAAAGAGCTTAGGGTACCCCTACCCTGTCTGCCCCATTTGTGTTTTTTATTTTGGGGATCAAAATTACTTTGTGGCAGCGAGTTCCCCAAAGTCTGGGTATTAGGATTTTGTGGGAAGTTTTTGTACTACAGCCTGTAGAGCAGTGTTTCCCAAACTATGGTCCGCGGCTTGATACCGGGCCGCGGAAAAAAAATGCCGGGCCGCAGCATGCCTGGTGACTGCCCATGCCCCTGCACCCGGAAGTGCCGGCGAGTTAAGAGCCGGGGCCCTGCTCCACCACTATGTTGAGCTGGGTCTCTTCCCAACTCTGCCTGGAGCAGGCCCCGGATCCCTCCCCGCCGGCCTCTCCTCGCATCCTCCCACCCCGCTCCCAGAGCGTCCCCTCAGCCCCACCCCTTCCCTGCCACGCGCGGTTCCTCCTCGCTGCCTGCCGCCCATGCGCGGCATTGCACGTGGGTGGGGAGGACGCCCAGGCGTGACATGACGTCACGACCCGGGGTTTTGAAACCCGCGGGAGGCACGTTGCGGGGGTTGACTGGCTCCAGGTTCAGCCTCCGGGGCCTGAGTGCAGACTCCAGCCACGCAACATGGAAGGAGAAAGTAAGGAACCAGCTTATGCAGTGGCGGAGACAAGGAGAGGCGGGGGGAGGAGAAGGGGCTTGGGAGGGAAAGGGGAAGGCACCAAGGGACAGGGGTGCAGGAGAGACAAATGCCAGGGGGCCAAGTGCGGACCACGAGGGAAAGGGCAGGAGGGGAGGTGTCAGTGGGAGGGGGGACAGGGTGATGCTGGGAGAGGAGAGGAGAAGGGCGCTGGAGGGGGAAGTGCTGGGAGAAGGCTTGAAAGAAGGGGTGGGCATGAGGAAGGTCAGGATGGAGCAAGTTGTGTGTGAAGGCCCAGAGGGGCAGGAGGGGAATGGGGCAGAGACCGGTGAGGGGGTGGGTATTAGGGAAAAAGAGGGCAAGGGGGAGGCACCAGGAGGGTGCAGGGCTTAGGGAAGGTTCAGGTGCCAGAGGATTCTGGGGTAAGGAGGAGGGGAGAGCTGGCCACCAGAAACAGAACTGGATGGGGGAGTCAGGGCAGGCTGGGGAGATTGGGGGGCTGGTGGAAGCAGGGCTGCTGCAGGGTGTGAGGTTGGGGGCAGGGAGTTGGCCGGGGAAGATGTGGGCGGGGTGGGAGAAGCAGCTGCTGGAAGGAGGGCTGGATGCAGGCAGTGGGGCTGGCCAAGGGAGATTGGGAGGAAAAGTGGGGGAGAACTGGCTGCCCAGGAGGGGCTTGGGGGAAGTGGGGCTGGCCAGAGGCACAGCAAGGGGAGCAGGGGGGGAGAAATGAATTGGCCTGCAGGGAGTGGGACTGACCCGACCCCGTTCCCCCCTCCCCCCCCACAAAGCATAAGTTAGTCCGGCACAGGGATTCTACTGTCCCCCCACCCCCCCACACACACCCCTCGAGTAGTTGCGAACTATCTGGCTGGTAGACACACACATGCAGCCTGAGCACATTTATCAGCCAGGCAGTTCGAAACTACAAACTGATACATCTAGTAATAATACAACTTACCTACTGAGAAAATACCAGACATGTTATATGTCTGGTATTTTCTCAGTTTATTTTTCATGTGTTTATATTTTGGGGCTACAAAAAGCAGAACTGAAAGAAAAAAAAGGGGGCTCCAATTAAAGTAAAAAGTTTGGGAAACCCTGGTCTAACCAGCTTTCTGTCTGTCTTACAGTCCATTTATCCAATCCATATTCCTTAACTTTCTGGCAAGAATATTGTGGGTGACCATATCAAAAGCTTTGCTAAAGCTGGCACTGGGAGATTTGGGAGGACCAGAAACAACTTATTTGAATATTAATCATTTGATTAATGAATATGCAAGTGAACATTACTGGTCCTCCAAAAGTTCATGAATGGATTTACTGGTCCCCGTGTCAAAAAGTTTGGGAACCCCTACTGTAGAGCATGTGTGGGCAATAATTTTTTTGCCAGAAGCCACTTTGGGAATTTCTGAAGTGGCCACAGACCACACGGGAAGGGGCGGGACATCAAGCGGAAAGGGCAGGGCCTCAAACAGAAGGGGCAGGGCCAAGATATTTCCTGGTTCCCCACCCCCAGACAATGACTGGTCTGGGGGTAGAGGGAGTGCCTTTGTCCCCCTGCCCCCAACATTCCCTTTAGGTGCCCATGCCCCTGGCGTGGAAGGAGATTCTGTGCTCCCCTTCCCCAAGGCCAAATAGGGCTTGGGGGCGGGGGAGCACACAAAGCCTTTTCCACTCTGCCCCGCCTTGCAAGCAGCATGCGCCACTTCAAAGCGCCACATGCTCCTGGCAGGGTGGGAGGAGGCTTTGCACGCTTTCCCATCCTAATTGGCCTGGGGGCAGGGGGAGTGACAGGGCCTCCACAGGTTGGATCCGGCCCGCAGAAGCCCTTTTGCCCACCCCTCCTGTAGAGGAAAGATTGGAGTGCTCTTTCAGGCTCCCAACGTCTGCATTCATAGTGCCAGAGTAGGGAACAGCCTTGATGGGGGGGGGGGGGGGAGACACTTTACCACTATAATCCACAACAGGAGAACTCTGCCAATGTAGTATATTAAACACACCTAGCATAGACATGGCTTATGACAAGAGTAACTTTGACAGTTTGTTTTACACAGGAAATAGGTACCAATGATTAGTTTCTATCCAGGAAAGATAGAAGCAACGTTCCTATCTGTTCTCAGGACCAGACTTATCAGCACGTTAAGAACAATAAAGAATATTTACACTTAGGAAAAAAAAGACAGATCATTAAGGACAAATCTACACTTAAAACGCTGCATCAACATAGCTGTGCTGCTATAGCATTTTAATGAAAACAAACATGGGAGACCTCTCCTGTTAGTATAGTTAAGCCATCCTGCCCAAGAGGCTGTAGCTATGTCAGTGGGAGCAGCTCACCTGCCAATACTGCACCACCTGCACAGGGGATTAAGTTAGCATTACTATTACGCTCAGGAATGCTTAACTTGCATTTATTCAAATTCTTAATTTTTTCTTTGTTAGAAAACGGTGAGTGATGCATTTATTTATTACATGCTCAATTTTTCTTGTGAGTTGTATCAACCTCTAGTTTGACAGAAATCCATAAATTAAAATGCAAAGAGAATTTTCCATTAAATAAAATTGTTAAAATGTGTTGTGTATTTAACATTTAAATACAAACTAGAGAGGTTTGATATTGATTAACTGAAATAATTGTGTAGCCACATCAAAACTTTGCGGTTACATGATTATTCAATAGTCCCCAGCAATGGGGCTAGCAGTCAGTGTGCTCCTGGCCCCACTCCCGGGGAGCCCCCTGGCACCCTCACTACTGCCTCTGATATAGGGGCAGCAGCAGCCCCTGTCCACAGAGAGCTTGGACCCCGCTCCCCCTTCAACAGAGGCTGCAACAGCATCTCACGAAGCAGCCTCCCTTACCCACCCCCATGCTGCTGCCTCTCAGAGGCAGCGGGGGGGGGGGGGGGGGGGGGCAGGAAGAGTGGAGGGAGATGGTATTGCCGAGCCAGTGCTTGTGGGAAGTCAGCAATTTGCATCAACTATTCAATTAGTCAATAAGGCTGCCTCTACCTCTGAAGTTTAGCAACTGCCCTGGGGCTGTTGCTAAACTTCAAAGGTGAAAGCACTGTGGGAAGCACGGGGCCAGTGCGGGTAGGGGGGAAGACTATTCTATAAGCATTTGCTTATTGGATTGTCGAGGAGTCATTCACATCCCCAATGCAATCTTAATTCTTCCTCTTTAGATACATAAATGTATATGTACAGAGTCCTATCAATTTCAGTCCATTTTAGTTAATTTCAATGTCAGATTTTTTAAAATCATAAATATGAAGTTATAGAGGGGTCTGATCTACAAAGGAGCTGTCGGGGTGGGGGGGGGACGACAAAATTATTGTTGGGGGAGTTGTAGTACTGCTACCCTTACTTCTAGGGATGTTAAAAATTATGTAATGGGATAAACCAGGGCTACTCAACTTTGGAAGCCGCAGAAGCCACAACGATACTCAAAGCACATGACGAAGGCTGCAACTTAAGTGTGGTTGCATATACGTGCAAATATATTATACACAAATAGCTTCTTCGTTTTTCTTAAATTGCTGTCAGGTAGACACAAGTCTTTGAATTCAGGGTGACAAGATTCGTGGTGCCAATGCAGGTTCGTTTTCTTTAACGCAGTGATAGTCTTGAGACAAAGAAGACACATTGGTTTTCCATTTCTCTCTGCAAAAGTGAATGCCATCTCCCAAACAGGGTTGAAAACCCTGTGTTCATCCAACAAGCATCTCCTCTTTGTTGCCATTTTTAATGCTTCTTAAAAAGAAAATTGTATACCAGCGTTTTGGGTGTCTAGCTTGAAGCTTCATGTTTTTTTCTGGAGTGATTTTACTCAGAAAAAGTTTCCAACCCAGAGTGCTCCAACCTGCGGTGGGCAGGTAGCTAGATTAGTCAGGTCGGACACGAGAGGCAAAAAAGACAGGTTCCCGGAAGCACTGTCCTGGATTCCCAACAGGGCTGCCCAGCCATGGCCCCGGATCCAAGTGTGGCCAGTGAGAGCCAGTCAGCACCTCTCAGGCTCTGCCCACAAGGCTGAGCAGCCAGCACTTCCTACAATGCCTCGGCGCTCCCTGCACCTCCTCCCCGGGGGCTAGAAATGCTGACACTCTGTACCAGTCTGTTCCAACCAGCCTGTCTGCTTGCATCTTTCAATGCTCACCCCACTTGGGAGATACCTCTCCATTGCAGACTGTGCTCCCAGTGGAGGCCATAGTCAAAGGAACCCACTCATGGGCCACATGTTGAGCCCTACATAAACCCAAACTGTACCACGGGTCACAAATGAACGGGACGTGGGCCGCATACGGCTTGTGTGTTGAATAGCCCTGGGATAAACAATGTAACTGCTAAAAATCTTAACAGTTACACATAGTGTGGGCTCAGCAGTATAAATCTTAGCCTTATACTGCAGAGCCCACAGCAAAGCCTTCTCCCCAGGAGCAGAGCCATGAGCCTGGCTCCCAGGAAGAAGACATCCCACTCCACTCCCAGGGAGGAGACTTAGCTGCCCTGCAAAGCTGCCTCCCTGGGAGCTGAGCATAACCAATAAGCATCAACTTATCTGTTAAATTGTTAAGTGGTTACACTCTAACATCTCCACTTACTTCTGTGCTACTGTTGGCAGCAGTACCATCTTGAGAACGTGTAACAGCTGCTAGCCAGGAAACCAGCTCTAATGGCAGAGCCACCATCAGCACACAGCAGTGCAGAAGTAAAGATGACATACCCTTATTTCTGTGATACTGCCCACAGAGCTGGCCTCTGTCAGCAGCCACCACTCTCTGGCTGCCCAGCTCTTAAAGCAGCAAAGTAGTAACGATGGCAATACTACAACCTCTCTAAGATATTTTGAATTACTGAAGTTCCCTTTTGAATTGGGGCTCCCAAATTTGAGAAACCCTGGTCTCTCTGTGAAATCTGTATAGCCATGGTGTCCAACACACTAGCCACATGTGGCTATTTGGCCAGTTGAGTATGGCTAGTTGGCTTGAACAATTTCAGAATAACGTGTCTAGGTTGCTTTAGCAGTAACTACTACAGTTGCTACTGCTTCAGAACTGGTTGGACACCACTGCTGTATAGTATATAAAGTACAAGCATCCCAAAAACCAGATTTCACAGGGCAAACCAGACTGAATGGCTGTGATTTTAGTAAGGTTCTAGATTAGGAGCAGGCAGCCTATGGCTCACAATCCAAATTTGGCTCTTATGGAACCCCAACTCACCCTCCCCTTGTCCTCCCTGCAGCACAGAGCCTACACTGGTGCCACAGCCTTCCACAAGATTGGAACACCACTGCCAGCTTCCTGTGAGGGGAGCGGGAAGAAAGCCCTAAGGCTCCACACAGGATCCAGTGTGCAGGGAACAAGTAAAGCTAGAAATGTGAGTGTTTTCCTTTCCCCAGCCTGTGGGAAACCAGGAACCAAAGATGGCCTCCTGCCCACTGCTAATTTGTTCCCCCGGGACTCACTTCCCTGGAGGCTTCCCTTGTGAACCCTTTCTGCTGGGGTATGAGAGCAGTGGGAGACCCTGTTATAGGATGCATGCCACACAGCACGAAAACAAGTGTCCCCCACCACCTCATGCCCAGACCCGCACCCCCTCATTTACCCACCCTGGCTAGAGAGCCTGGACTCTCCTGCCTCCAACATCCATCCTGCCCCAGCACTCTCTGCCCAGGCACCCTCACCCCCTCCTACACCCAACTCCCAGCCCAAATCTTGTACTCCCATCCCTTTCCCATTCACTGGCAACCCTGTCCCACACATTTAACTCATTTTTTTGGCCCTAATCCAGAGCCTGGGAGGTCCACAAAATTCACTAACCATAGAACCCCAGAAGAGTAAATCTAGGCTGAGGCCTTGAACCTCGGTCCTCTCTGCCCCTCCCCCACTGTGGGGCTGGAGCACCACAGGAGTGAGCTGTTTCAGTTGGAGGTCACATCAGTGAGGGTTTCCCCCCCCCACTAGTGTGGCCCCCTACTGATATTTTGAGGCCCCTGACCCCAAAAAGTTTCCCCATTCCTGCCATAAATAAAGACAATGTCAAAAGCTTTGGTGTGTGTTATATTTTACTTTATTTAAAAATGAAGCCTGGCCAACAAGCCCCCCCAATTAGGGTACAGCTCCCATCTGGCTGCAGTATCATAACACTCCTGTACCCCACACGCTCCAACCCTGAGCCCATCATACATCTGAACCCCTTGCCCTGAGCCCCTCATACTTGCACATCCCCAAACTCCTGCACCTTCACAGACTCCTGCACCCCTACACATCCTAACCTTGTGCCGAGTCCATCATACAGCCCAATGTCCTGCCCTAAAAACCTTTGTACACCCCAACCCAGACTCCTGAACTCGTCACCAGCCCCCTGCCATAAGATTAACAAGACAGCCTGCAGCCGTACATTAAGCTGGATTTGACCAGTTGTGATGGAAACTTCCAAGAAATGTGAAGATGCAGCAGCAGAAGTCCCATTAAATAAGTCTGTGAGTATCATGTTTCATTGGTGCTATTATTAATCGTTATGTCAAATAATAATATTAAGTTATATATTTTTAGTCATGCAAAGGGGCATTCTTATACGAATGCTCTTTGTTGACCTCCTGTTCTGAATTTTGATGCAGTTTGGCTCTTTAGTTTGAAAAGGTTGCCAGCCTCTGCCCTAGATATTACCCTTAATATGACTGTGTATTCCCCCTCACCAATTGGGTTAATGTTATCAATGCACAGGACAGATGCACAAGGGACAGAATTCATGTTGCATGAGTAAATTTAAGTCTGGCATTTCTTAACTTTGGGGTTGACGGTCCAAGCTGAAAACTCTCTCAATAGTTTTTTGTATGCGATATTATGTATACACCTCCGCCTATTGCTGAACCATGTCAGACTATCTATATCAGAAATACATCACAAGTGTTAGCATTTACAATCTGAGAGGTTTACAGAGCTGACTGATAGCACTCCTGTAGTCAACATTTTGAGAAGCAATAACTAACTTCCTCAAAACTAATGTGATATCTATAGCAGCATGAAGGAGAATCAGGCTATCGTCTAGACTACAATGTTTTACCAGAAAATCGTACACTAATTGCACTCCGCAATTTGTGTACTTTTTTCCAATAGTTTTGTTAGAAGAGGCTTTTCTGAAATTTGGCCCAATTTCGGGAAAAACTGTCTTTTGGAAGAGCCCTTCTTCGGCATCTGAAAGAGCGCATCTGCTCTTCTGCAAAAAAAAAAAAAAAAAAAAAAAAAAAGCAGAAGAGCAGATGCATTCCCTGGACATAGCCTCAGAAGTCACCCTAAATTTGTTTTGTGCTGGAATACCAACTGGTTGTTTTAAATTGCTTACTGTTTCATTGCTATATGTACTTGGATACAGAAAAAAGCAAATTAAAGAAGAGCAAAGCAACAATCATATAACCATTTCAGCATGAGGTATCTAACTCAGTGTACAGTTACTCCAGACTTGTTTGTAAGCTCACCATCATCCCCAAAACACTAACCACAGTACACAGAATGTTTACTAAAAAGTTTGTAATTTTCTGAAAGAGCACAACAATGCCATTTTCTACAAGAACAAACAATGAAAGTTATTTTCAAAACTAATCTTTAATATAGCCTACTAAAATAAACACTGAATTTATGTTGATATTTTGAATAATTTTATTTACTGCCATGCTGAAGAACAACACCTCTTCATTCAAAGATTAATTCTGGTGACAAATGGTACCTTGTCAAGTTTCTAGTCTTCTACTTTTGCTCTCAGAAATATCAAAATACAAATAAGCAAAATACAAATGTATGCATTAAGACTGCCAACTGGAACATGCAATAAGTTTATTGACTATGTAATTTTTTTTTATAATTATAAGCTGATTGGAGCAGATGTTACTTGACCATAGATGTTGACACATGAACTAAAAAGCTCAAGCTTAAACATCACAACGTTCAGTTTTATCTGATATGCTACTTTACAACACGGTCATAATTTCTGTAGTATTTTAAGGAATATGCAATATTAAAACAAGTTAAATGACAGTTAATAGCAATTGTTTTAGTTAAAACCAGGAGCCCCTCCTCCTTGTAGGAGGAACAGCCTGGAGCCGTCAGGAATTTTTTTAATACTTAGCAGGTAATTTTTATACGATGCTAAAGGCTCTTGATACTTTGCGTAGAAGCCACCATTACAGGTACGAAGCCTCTGAAGCAAACTACAAAGTGAGGCCACGGATTAGCAGAAATATCGGCGCCGCCTCAACTTTAGGCTCGGTGGGTAGAGTCCCCCCGCCCTGCCGGAACCACGCACGGAGCGTAAAGCTAAGCGTGTGCATGAGCCTCCGCGAGACAGGAACCTCCACACTCGGCCATTGCGCCCTTCCGCCACGGAAACCGCGCGGCTCCCCCACGGCCCTCTGGGGACGCGCGCAGCCAGGGCGCAGCGGACGCTCCGGCAGCAAGAAAGGCCATTTGACAGCGGGGCGCACAGGCCGCTCCCTGCGGCGGGGCCGAGGAGCATTGGGGGGGAGGGAGTAGAGCCCCCGAACGGCTCCAAATCCCGCCTACGCTGCGCTCGGCCCTTCCTAGCCGCTTTCGCCACAGCCTGAGCGGAGCCAGCCCAGACGCGGGGTGGGGACAATGGGCGCCCCCGGGGTCGGGCCTCACGCACCGAGCCCCGCTCTCGCCTGCGTCTCTCACAAAATGGCTCTAGGTGCTGCTGCGCTGCCCTCCCCCCTAATCGCCTCCCGCCGTAAGTAGCGGCCGGGCCCCCAGGCTCAGCACCCCGAGCCCCCACAGCAGCGGGGCGGGAACACCCTGGTGCTCGGTGCGCTCCAGCAGCCACGTCCCGCGAGGAGAAAACGGCGGCGGCGGCAGCCTGCGAGGGGGAGGCCGCTCGGTGACTCACCTCCTGCTCGCGGCGCTGAGGCCTCGCTCTCCCCGCGCACTGACTACCAAAGCCCGGCCCGTCGCATCGAGGGCAACACCTTCAGCGCCCAGAAACGGGGCCCTGCGGTCACCGCCTGCCCGAGCCCGCGCCGCCGCTCGCTCTTTATTTGCAGCTTCTCTGCGCTACAAAATGGCGCCGGAGGAGGAAACGCGAGCGCGGCCGCCCCGCCCCCGGGAGGAGCCGTTGCTCCAGCAGAGGCTGCCCGAGCCCGCCGCGCGCGCAGGGAACGCCGGGAGGAAGGGCAGCAGGACCCACCCGCGAGCTCTCCTGTCCCGCGCCGCCCTCGCTCATCCGGCAGCCTCTTTCCCGCAGGCCTGGGCTACTTCCTGAGCGCTCCTCCTCCTTCGTGCCGCAGCCCGGCCTGGAGCCCCCGGCGTCTCGCTCTGGTGCGGCGCTTAGCCTGGCAGTTGAACCGACATCGCACGGGCCGGGAGCGTATCTGCGGCGCGCGAGGGGGACGAAGGGGACGCGGAGGGATACAGCCTCCCACGTAAACTACCTGCTGAAGTGAGGGTTCGGGCGGAAGGAGACCGCCGTCCAGGATGCAGGAAGGCGTAGCGCTATTGGCCGCGAGCCCAGCACGCCCCCCCCCCCCCCGCGGGGAAGCCCTGCTTATCTCCACCCTCCCCCTGGGCAGAGCAGAGACTTTCCACTGCCCGGCGGGTCCAGAACATGCACCAGCAGGGGGGCCAGTAAAAGGCATGACCTTGCCCTTTGTGTTCTCGCGCATTTTGGAGCCCTTCCCCCTGCCCCCCATCGTCTTTTGGAGCCAGCCTTGGTGTTGCCTTTAAAGGGTCACCGAAAAAATAAAATATGCTCAGAAGCAAAGTTACTTACTGCTACTAACCAGCGTACTAAACAAAAAGGATCCTTTAAAACGTGATTTTTCACCATGTATGTTGCATGGTTTACTACCTGTTGCCTAGTCAGTTTAATATATTGGTTAGTTTCAGTGGTCCAGTACAAGGTTGCAGGCTTCAGGCAGTAAACTGCAAGGAAATGTTTAGATCCCATTAGTGCTCAAAAGAATAAACATTTTTTTGCTGATTTTAAAAACTGGAAAATAGTGCTTAATGTTGGACTTAAAGTAGAGTTTGAGTTTGACCAGCTACTGTTTGAACTAGGGATGTTAAAATGTTTACTTTTGTAAACGTAACCACTGAAAAATTCCAGGCCTGTACATGGGCAGGGGGTGCAAATGCACCCCCCCCTCCATGGTTTCCCCAGGGAAGGCAGGAGGAGCATGCTGCTGGAACATCCCTCACCCATGCTGTAGGGAGGAGGGGAATTAGCCCCAGCCTTCCCTTGGCTGGTCAGAGCACTCTTACTTGGGGTGTGTTCACACCCTTGCAGTCCACATTTACCCCCCCAAAAAAGACACACCCCCCCAGACACACACACACACACAGAAATTCCTGCATACTGGCCTGAATTCAGTGGTTACACATTTATATGTGAGGTGGAGGCAGGAGCCAGTGCTCCTGGGAGCCCCACAAGCACTGGGTCCTGCCTGCTCCTTCTCCACTCACCTTGCACTGCTGCTGCCTCTGTATCAGTGGCAGCAACATCGGGGACAGGCGTCTCCATGGGAACTGGCTTTTAAGCCAGTTCCCCACAAGTGCCAACTTCCACCTCGCCTCTCCCCCACATTGCTGCATCTGATACAGAAGCGGGGAGGAGGGGGTGGTAAGAGGGGTTGTAAGAGAGGAGGGTTGCATGTAACTATGAAGGTTAACCGATGACTCCAGGCTCATCAGTTAACCATGTACACAAGTATACAGGCAGTCCCCGGGTTACATGGATCCAACTTACATCGGATCCCTACTTACAAACGGGGTGAGGCAACCCCGCACTAGCTGCTTCCCCCGAGCAGACCAGAGAGACGCGAAGCTAGCGCCCCCTCCCCCCCCCCAGCAGACCAGGGAGACGCGGAGCAGCTTTTCTCAGCAGACACCTCAGCTTGAGAATAAAGGACTGAGGGAAGTGAGGTGCGGGAGAATAAAACTGAGCTCTGGAGAAATGTTTGGCTAGAGTTTCCTCTACAATATGTACCAGTTTCGACTTACATACAAATTCAACTTAAGAACAAACCTACAGTCCCTATCTTGTACGTAACCCGGGGACTGCCTGTACTCTCATATCCCTAGTCTAAATTATAATGCAAGGACTAAAAAGCATGCACAAATATATTTGTCCCTAGAGGGCAGATCTGATTATGAAAATATATGCAAAAAACAGATTTGTTGAATAAGATACTATTTTCATGTATATACTTAAGTTGTGGCCCTCAGCATGTGCTGTGAATATCATTGTGGCCCCCGGGGCTTCCAAAGTTGAGTAGCCCTGAGTTAGGGTTTGGAGGTGAAGGGCCAGAGAAAACTTCTTTAGCACTGATTGATTGCTCAGTCCAAGGGTGAAGGCAACCAAGCAGAGAGAGTCTCACCCTTCCCTGTTCTCTGCCCTGGATTCTATCAAATTTCAAAGCTTGAGCTTTTCCCATTGTCACGAGATAAGCTCTAACCCAGTGGTCACTAACCAGTAGATTGGGATCTACTAGTAGATCTTGGAGCCTTTGACAGGTGATCCTGACAGATTTGGCTGGGAGGCTGTCAAATGCCAACACTTCACCTGCCTCTCTAAGCACTGCCGTGCTGCTCCTGCCCCTCTGCCTTGGAGCTACCCCCCAGCCCTAGAGCCTCTGTGCAGGACAAAGGAAGAAGAGGAGGTGGTGCTGATGTCAGGGTGCCCCTCCCTCCACCTATCTCCACAGAAGGGAGCAGGGATGAAAAGAGTTTGCTGGCTGCTTTTTGAAGTGGTGCAGCGCGAGAATAGGGGTGAGCCTGAACCCCAGGACTCCAGTACCCCAAAACACTGCCCTATCCCTGAGTCCCCCTGCACCCAAACTCCCTCCCACAGCCTGCACCCTGAATCCTCTCCTGCACCTCAACTCCCTGCCCCCGGCTCAGCTCAGAACTTCTCTCACACTCCAAACCCTTTAGCCCAAGATCAGAATCCGCATCCCCTCCCCCTCTGCCCCAGCCTGATAAAAGTGAGTCAGGATGGGGAGGATGGAGTGCGCAGGGGTGGAGTCTTAGAGAAGGGATGGGAAGGAGGTAGGCAAGAGTGTTTGGGTTTGAGGTGGATCATGGATTGCATTTATATTGAACAAGTGATCTCATGCTTTAAAAGATTGGAGACCACTGCTCTAGTCCCTTACTTGCAAGATTTAGCAATAGTGGGTATGTAAGATATGCTATTACCCAACCCCCACACCAGTCTATAAACAAAGTTCAGCCATTACATCTGTAAAAAATCTGTAAATATTGAGGTCCACACTGATTCAACTTCATTGGGAAAACAGTTCACCCCCTCTCCTGGGCTGCAACAAAGGAAGAGCAGAGAACACAGACTGAGGCAAAAAAAGCTGAGGGGTGGTGCATAGTCTTCAGATCATTTTCCCTCCATACAAATCAGTCACTGTGTTTATCAATATTCTAATCTATGTTCTCTAGCAAGTTGTTTTGGATATTATTTTCTTTTTAATCCCATCTCTCTCTCTCTCTCTCTTTGTGCCTTTCATATAGCAGATCGATGATCTTTCATATTAAATTGTGCTTTGCAAATTGCTTATTTTTTAATATTAAATCATATGGGTAGAGTAGTAAAATGGTAGTGACCCCCTAGCACTACCCGTATATTTTAATAAAATAAAAGCATCTGGTGCAATATCAAAGTATTATTGAACAACCAAAGAAAAAACTCAACATTCTTGGTGAACAATGAATTAAGATTTTGATCACAGAATTAGAACAGGGTATGATACTTAACATTTTTTCTCCATCTCTCTCACCCAAATCCAGTTTCATGTACAAACACCTAGTGTACTGACAATGTAAGTAATACCATAAAATAAATTAATTTCTGGTCATCACCCATATTTAATTTGACTACTTCTAAATCTTCTTGTGGTATAATGTGCAGAAAATTGAAGGGAGGGGGGCTCACCTGTTTTATGTCACTCTTACCATGTAAAACAGAGGCCTTACATATTATATATGCAGGAATGGGTCTCTGCTCCTATAGAATTCAGGAGATCCACAAAAGTGGAAAATCTACAGCTGACCAGATCCTGTGGATAGTAAATAGAGTGACATGCAGGAATCAAAGCACAGTTTGTGAGCATCTCACACACTCAAGAAAAACTGCATATATCAATATGGTGGTAAGTGCTTCAACCTCTTTTGAAAGTCTCACTGCCAAAAAATGGGTGATTACAAAGACCAAGTGAAAAATGAAAGGTATGCACCATTACAAGTCAGCTAATTCCAAACACCATAAAATAAGAACTAAAAGCCACAATTAAATTAAAGAAAATATTAGAAACTTTATTGGAATCCAGAGACAGAATGAGTTGAGACTAATCCGGAATTGATCAACTTTAAGTAAATTACATTAATAGAAGTTACAGAAAGTAAGTTAAAGCAAGATGGTTATGACAGTTGACATTAAACCTAAGATTTTAACATGAAGTATTTAAAGTTTTATCAAGTAGCAATAATGAAACTTTGTTAAATCATTTCATAAATTCTCACCAAAATGCAGTGATTTTAGTAATTATGACACTTGGAGTGTATTAAAGGCTCAAAGGATCCTTAAAGTGCACAAGAGCCTGTGGAGATGTACAACTCCTGAAAATCCCTGTGAATATAAATTGCGCAAAGTCCTCTTCATCCCACCTTGGAATTAGTCAAAAGAGAAAGAGCTGAGTAGGACCAGCTCTCTATTGATCTTATAAAATTTTGCAATTTTCAAATACACACCCTTTGATAACCTTCACTCCATCCAAACAGCACCCTATAAACAACCTCAACTTGCCCTCTAAGTTCCATGTAATAATACACACATACAACCTCAACTTTTACTAAGCTACATCCAATGATATATACAAAACCATCTATAATTTTCAAAAACTCATAACCCTTTTTCACACCAGACCTCAAAAACAATAATCACAAAACTGCACTTCTACACTAACAATATTAATAGCTAACATTTGACGGAAATTCCTACGTAAACCTTCCACAACATCAGTCCGTAGCTTTCATTTAATACAATATTAAAAAACAGATAAATGTAACCACAAGTACTACCAATACTCTCCTATCAAAAATACCCTAACACAATGGGGCAAAGTTAAAATTGAATATGTGATGTAATTTGGTTGGTGTGACAGCTAAAGCAGAGTAGTTATTTGAAAATTGCAAAACAGGAGGATACTCTTACCAACTAGTTTCTAGAATCTAGACAAACATTTAGTGTTGTAGCTTTTTTTTTTAAAGTATGATATGGAGATCTCAAAATATTACTTAAGACTTTATCTGGAGTAAGCATTAACAAACCTTTCAACTTTAAAATATCTCAGAGTTGTTTTTATGTGTGTGTGGAATGCAAATACATGTCTTCCTTCCACTTACAACTATGCACTCCTCACAGGAAATAGTATTATTTTAGAAAAGGTGAGTCTACACTGCAACCTTAGCTCAAAGTAACCTATACCATTTAAGCTATGCAATAAGCATATGATCTTATTTTGTATTTTGGCATTATTTACACAGTGCCAAATTTCACATAAACCCTTATTCTGAAATCTCTCTCAATTCTTGCGGAACGAGGTTTACAGGGATGTCAGAATAGCAAGTTCATTATATTTATAAATAATGGGCTTGTTTAAAAGATGTGGAATAGCTACATTGGGAAACCGGAAGTATCCGAAAATAGCGCCACAGTATAGAGGTACCCAAAGTGATTATTTGCTTAGTCTAAAATCACATAGTCACATACATTTGAAATATTTTGAAACTCATAAAGATGAAATCAACATTTAGATGGAAATTATTCAGTACTGTTTACTATTACTAATTGGCAAGCACCTCAAAATCGGTACAAATGTAGTTCAATTCTACATTTCATAATTTTCACTGTTCTGGCATTAAAGAGGATTTTATGATGGGCAGAGAGAAGGGATAGGTGTAAATAATATGGGTGCTTCAATGGCCTTATTAGAGTGCTCCAAAGCATCTTCGTTCTTCAGTTCTGATCAATTTGCTGTCACTAACAGATTAAGAATATGAAAATGACTACTTGCTAAATCCCAGATTTCTAAATAAAAAATCAAAATGACTAAGAAGGAATCATAAATGTTAAACTTTCATAAATCAACACAACAGTCCTATCTCATTTGTAATGGAATCTGAACATTAAAGGCACAAAATATTATTTTGCAGACTGACTGACAAGCCGTTTTCAAGAAAGACCATACATGTTGTTAGATGTATTATCAGAGTTCCATGATTAGAAACAGTTAAAGGAGGCTGCAAAAAATCATTCAATCATTCATATTGTGGTTCATGAAAAATTTTCTTAAAATTACACTAAAAAATTGAGATTCTGTTTCTTATATACAATTGCCGTTTAAAACCATTAAACAGCAGAGAAATGAAGGTCAGTTTCCTGACTTTATCCTTCCAATGCATTAAGAGTTCTGATGGTGAAAATGGTTATAAACCTGAAGAGAAAAAACAATTTCGTACAACAATATTTACCATGAGGTCCATAACTAGTACATTATATTGCTACATAAATTATATAAATATTAAATTAAGAATAAAGTTAGTTTAAATTTATTCAGTATGTCAGATTATTTTATACTTGATGGAAGAACATGAGAATTACAAATATATACAATTCCTACGTACCATCAGAATGTATTCAAATTCAGAAGTGTAGAATTCCAAAAATGAAAAGAGAGCATCTCTATTCGGATTTACCAGGAGCTGCTGAAAAATGTCCATCTCAAGCAGTGAGCATAAAAAAAACCACGACACTTGTCTGTCATATTCCAGGAAAAGCAATATAAAGGGACCCTGGACAGAGTTTCTCGGGGGCAGGACAAGTAGTGTCTGATGAGATTTGGACCCTGCTTACAGGGTGCTCATGCTGACCACCAGCCACAGTGGCATGACCTCGAGAGACAAAAGGGCAGAGGCACGATCCCTCATTAAGGGGAGGCCAACCAGCCCCAATTACTAAAATGCTGTGAACTCCTCACACAGAGCAAGGAGAGGTCCAACCTAGAGCTCCCTGTGACATGGGGCTCTTAATTACGGGCTGCTCGCTCTGTCCAGAGTCCCTTTCCTTCTCCTCCAGCTTCAGGGGCTTGCTTGCTTGCTTTCCTCCTACTTGCTTGACATTTCTTAGCATCTTCCTTCTTTCTTCTCTTCCTTGGCAGCGCTGGAACCAGAGAGACACGGAGGGAGAGAGAGATGAGGCATGACGGTACTACTTGTGATCGATCAATTTTCTTCAAAAAGTACCAGAGGAGCACGTCTTTCGGAACTTACCTGCAACTGCTGCAGAATGTCTCATCTCCGGCGGCCAGGCGGATGAGCCGCAGCGAGGCGAGGATGTGGAATTCCAGGCAAGCTGGGAAGGGTGCGGAACGGGCGGGGACCCTGGACAGAGTTTCTCGGGGGCAGGACAAATAGTGTCTGATGAGACTTGGACCCTGCTTACAGGGTGCTCATGCTGACCAGCAGCCACAGTGGCATGACCTCGAGAGACAAAAGGGCAGAGGCACGATCCCTCGTTACAGGGAGGTCACCCAGCCCCAATCACTAAAATGCTGCGAACCCCTCCCACAGAGCAAGCAGAGGTCCAACCTAGAGCTCCCTGATTTCCAGGCTGGTCAGTCAAACTCGCCAGCTCAAGGCGTATTAATGCGAAATGAGAGGCGGGCAAAGACCTTTCCCTCGGTTACAGGGAGGTCGCGCTGGTCAAGATGGCAAGGGCCACAATGTGCCCATAGAAGAGGGAGGTACGTGGCATGCACCCTAATTAACAGGACTGCCACGCTGACTCGGCTGAAACAGAGACCCGAGCATTCCTTTCAGGGAGGCCGTGGGGCTGGGCTGACTAAAGCGCTCACAGGATCCCCTGTCAGCCGCGCCTTATGGTGACTTGCACCCAACATTACGGGGTAGTCACTCTCAGTAGCCAGCAGCCGGAGCCCAAAAGGGCCGACCTGAAGCCTGATTACAGGGAGGTCAGACTGCTCAAACGCACGTTGCCGCGTGAGCAACAGGAGGAAACTCCCTCCCTACGAACAGAGTGGTCACTCCGACTAGGCGCATAAGAGAGAATTGTTTTTTCATAGCGCAAAGGGAGGAGACCAGAACCCTGGATACAGGGCGGTCACCCAGGCCATGGTACAAACGTAGTTCTAAGCCCTCGGGAGCAGGAGACATGCGACCCACACCCCAGTTACTGGGTGGTCACACTATCAACAGGCCGCAATGGCAAAATGGGAAGAGGGCGGAGACCAGAACCCCAAATTACAGGCAGGCCTCAGTACCAATGGCACGAACCTAGTCCTAATCCCTTCTAAAGGGGAGGGATTCGACCTGCACCTGAATTACGGGCGGTCCGTTGAAATTAGGCTGCTACAGAAACTTTTAATGCCAAGAGCCCATAGGACAGCGACCTTCTCCTGAATTACAGCGAGGTCATGCTGCACCGCCTTCCGCAGAGCTCCATCACCCCCAGAAGCAACAGGACCGTGACTTGCACCCGAATTACAGGTTAGTAACTCGCCATATTAATGCTAATGAGGGGCCTGAAAAACGGGAAGAGGGAGAACAGAACTCAAATTACAGGTAGGTCTCAGGACCAATGGAATGAAACTTGTTCTAATCCCTTCTGAAGGAGTGGGATTCGACCTGTACTTGAATTACGGGCAGCCAATTGAAATTAGGGTGCTACATAAACTTAATGCCAATAGCCGAAAGGACAGCGACTTTCTCCTGAATTACAGTGAGGTCCCTCTGTCAATATTTTTAAATGATTAAACCGTTGCTGAGGAAATAGTCATGAGATCTGAGAGCTCTTTTAACCCTGTATATGATGAGTGGAAGGTGAAATATATCTGTGCACTTTAAGGTTTTTTTTTTATTCTGGGAAGTGTAACGGAAAAAAAAAAAGCGCTGCAGCGATTAAAAAAAATAAAATAAAAATAATTCTTCTTTCATACCCATCTCTATCATTCTCACTCCTCAGCACATGCATGCGAAAAGTTAAACACTTCCCAGATCAGAAAAAATCTCATAGTGACAGGAGAGTTGACCAGTTGTCTTAAATGGGGGCAGTTCTCCACTCCAAAAGGGGAAGAAGGGTAAAAGATGTACGCTCTTCATGGAAAAGGGTACAATTAACTAGACAGAAATGAAATGATATATAATGGAATACCTATGCCCTGCTTACAGGGAAGTACAAGTTGAATAAGAAAGGAGTACTCTAATATACAAAAGAGAGATAAAAACCCTGGATACAGGGTTGTCACCCAGGCCATAGTACAAATGTCGTTCTAAGTTCTTATTCGCTGGCCATATATGCCTTACACTTCAGTTAGAGAGTGGTCACACGAGCTATACTACACACTAGGCACAGTTCCAAAAGGGGAAGAAGCAAATGACCTAAACCTAAATTACAAGCAGGGCAAAGTACAAATGGCTCTGAACTAGCCCTAAGCCATAATGGACAGAGGCCTCCTTCTGAATTACAGGGATGTCACACTGCTCTGGGTTGCAATATCCTCCATAAGTGACAGGACAAAGACCTGAACCTATGTTACAGGGAGCCCAAACTTTTCAAGGGATTAAAATGCTCCATAGCCATATGTTGCCCGAGCCTCTCAATTATGTTGTGCTCACTCTGTCCACAGTCCCTTTCCTTCTCCTCCTCCTTCCGGGGTTTGTTTTTCTCCTCCTAATTGATTGATATTTCTTAGCATCTTCCTACCTTCTTGTCTTTCTTGGCAGCATTGGAAACAGAAAGGGGGGTGGGGAGAGAGAGACTTGTGATCAATTTTATTGAAAACATGCCAGAGGAACCCTACTTATAGGGTGCCAGATTAGCATAATATGAAGTGACTGTAGGATAAGGACTCAGTCCCTAGTTACAGGGAGGTTCCCTGCCCCAATTATTAAAATGCTGTTAATCCCTCACATAGTTCGAGGAAGGATACAACCTAGACCCTGAGCTCTAGGGTTGTCATTGAAATTCACCAGCTCAAAGTGGAATGGAGGCATGTCTCAGAACCAATGGCACTTAAAATATCCCTAATATGGGAAGAATTCATCCTGCACCTGAATTATAGGGCCATCTGTTCTGTTTAACTAGCTACAAGGTCCTAATGCCAAGAATCCAAAGGGAGAGACCTCCTCCTGAATTACTGGAAGGCCACACAGCTCAATGTACCAAATGCCTCCATCTTTCCCATAAAAGAAAGAGATAATTGTGACATGCACCTTCGTCACACATTTGTCATGCTGACTAGACCCTGAATAGGGCATAATGTAAAGAGGAAAACAAGTCAAAGACCTTTCCCTAAGTTACTGGGAGGTCAAGCTGCTCAGGGTTTCAAACCTTCAATATCCCCCAAATCTGCATGCTCAAGACTTGTGTCCTCTTTACAGGGTTGTCACTCTCACTAGCCAGCTAACAGACAATAATGCCAAGAGTCCAGGAGATTACAGACCTGAACCTTTTCTCCAGGGAAATCATATTGCTCACATTTTTAATAGCTTCAACTCTCCCATGTGACCCAGCTCTTAGTTAAGGGGTGCTCACTCTGTCCAGAGTTTCTTTCCTTCTCCTCCACCATTAGTGTTTTCGTTTTTCCCTTCTATTTGCTCACAGTTATTTGGAAGTTTTCTTTTTCTTCTCTTCCTTGAAGGTGCTGGAAAGACAGAGAGACAGAAGGTAAGATAACCTTATGGGAGGGCTTAGCACACTCTATATGCCCAACATAAACTGGGCATGAATGAGGAATTTGTTCTTGTTTTCCCCAAATTTGCAGACTGTCCAAGCCCTCTGCCATTCGCCATCCACCTCAGTGCTTCCCAGTACCTCAGCCTGACTCCCTACATCTCTTTCCCTGCCACAGGACTTCCACTCAGTCTGAATCCTCATTGTTCATCCCACTGCAGTGCTTCCACCATAGCCTGAACTGCTGCTGCTTACCCTATGCCTCAGCCCTTCCTGCCTCAGCCTGAGCCCTCCACCACTCACTCTCTGACACAGTGCTTCCCCTGCAACATGAACGTCTCCTACTACAGTGATTCCTGTCTCTGCCAGAAAACCCCCACCTCACCGCTTTCCACCTCAGCCTCACACTCAGGATTTCCCACCTTATCCTGAGCCCCCCACCTCAGCGCTTCCTGCCGTCAACCTCAGCCCCCTCAGGACAGCATTTCCCACATCAGCCTGATTCCCCCACCTCAGCAGTTCTTGCCTCAGCCTGGACCCCACCACCTCAATATTTCCCACTTCAGCCAGAGCCCCCTCAGTGCTTCTCGCCTCAGCTTCCTACATCAGGCTGAACTCCGCATTTCAGTGCTTTCCATTTCACTCTGCTTCCATGTAAGTGCTTCCCACCTCAGCCTCTGCCACCTCACCTCAGCCTTTCCCACCTCAGACTGAGCCCCCCTCACCTCGGCCCTTCCCACCTCAAACTGAGCCCCCCTCACCTCAGCCTTTCCCACCTCAGTCTGAACAACTCCCACCTCAACCTCACCCCTCTCACCTCAGTGTTTCCCACCTCAGCGTGATTCCCCCATCTCAGCACTTCTTGCCTCAACCTGTGTCCCCCAGTTCAGCATTTCCCACCTCAGCCAGAGCCCTCTCAGAGATTCCTGCATCAGCCTGAGCCCCACACCTCAGTGCTTTCCATTTCACACTCTGCCCCCATCTCAACACTGCCTTCATCAGCCTCTATCTCCTCACCTCAGCCTTTCCCGCCTCAGCATGAGCCACTCCCACCTCAACACTTGTCAGCTCAGACTTTACACCCAGCTCAGCACTTCTCGCCTCTGTCCCCCACCTCAACACTTCCCACGTTGGACTCTACACCCAGCTCAGCACTTTTTGCCTCTACTCCTCACCTCAACACTTCCCTTCTCAAACTGAGCCCTTCCCACCTCAGCACTTCCCATCTCAGCCTGAATCCTCCAGCCCTATCTGTCTGAGACTGAGCCCCCTACCTCAGCAATTTCAATCTCAAACTCTACAACCCTCCTCAGCACTTCTTGCCTCATTTTGAGCCCCCCACTTCAACCCTTCCCTCCTCAGACTGAGCTCCCCCCCATCTCAGCACTTCCCGCCTCAGCCTAAGCCCCATATTTCAGAGATTCCTGCCTCTAACTGAGCTCCTGATTTCAGCACTTCCTGCCTGAGCCCCGTCAGCCCTTCCTGCCTCCTCAGCGAACCCAGCCTCAGCTTATCTCCCCCACCTCAGCGCTTCCCACCTTAACCTGATTCCCCCACCTCAACACTTCTTGCCTCAGCACTATTCCCCCACTTCAGCATTTCCCACCTCAGCCAGAGCCCCCTCAGTGCTTCTCGCCTCAGAGCTTCCTGCATCAGGCTGAGCTCCGCATTTCAGTGCTTTCCATTTTACACTCTGCCCCCGTCTAAGCGCTTCCCATCTCAGCCTCTACCACCTCACATTAGCCCCTCCCACCTCAGACTGAGCCTCCCCTCACCTCAGCGCTTCCCACATCAGCCTGATTCCCCCACCTCAGAACTTCTTGCTTCAGCCTGTACCACCCATCTCAACATTTCCCACCTCAGCCAGAGCCCCCGTAGTGCTTCTTGCATCAGCCTGTGCCCTGCACCTCAGTGCTTTCCACCTCAACCTAAGCCCCCCCACCTCAGTGCTTTCCATTTCACACTGCCCCCATCTCAGCCTCTGCCACCTCACCCCAGTCTTCCCACCTCAGACTGAGCCCCCCTTACCTCAGCCCTTCCCACCTCAGACTGAGCCCCCTTCACCTTAGCCCTTCCCACCTCAGACTGAGCAACCCCTACCTCAGCACTTCCCACCTCAACCTCAGTCCCCTCACCTCAGTGCTTCCTACCTCAGCAGTTCTTGCCTCAGCCTGTGTCCCCCACCTCAGCATTTCCCACCTAAGCCAGAGCTCCCTCATGCTTCTTGCCTTGGAGTGTCTTGCATCATCCTGAGCTCTGCATTTCAGTGCTTTCCATTTCACATTCTGCCCCCATCTCAGCGCTTACCTCAGCCTCCACCACCTCACCTCAGCCTGAGCGTCTGCCAGCTCAGCATTTGCCACCTCAGCCCAGTTCTCCCACCTCAGCACTTCTTGCCTCAGCCGGTGCTCTCCACCTCAGCCTCTGCCACCTCAGACCATCCCATCTCAGCCTGAGCCCCCTCACCTCAGCCGTTCCCGCCTCAGCACGAGCCACTCCCACCTCAACACTTGCCAGCTCAGACTCTACACCCAGCTCAGCACTTCTTGCCTCTGCCCCCCACCTCAACACTTCCCTTCTCAGCCTGAGTCCCCCAGCGCTTCCCGCCTCAGCCTGAGACACCCCACCTCATTGCTTCTAGCCTCAGCCTGAGCAGTGCACCTCAGCCCTATCTGTCTGAGTCTGAGCCCCCCACCTCAGCACTTTCCATCTCAGACTCTACATCCTACCTCAGCACTTCTTCTTGCCTCAGTCTCAGCCCCCCACCTCAGACTGAGCCCCCTCACCTCAGTCTTTCCCATCTCAGCCTGAGCTGCTCCCAGCTCAGCACTTCCTGCCTCAGCACTTCCTTCCCGCACTTCAGAGATTCCTGCCTGTAACTGAGCCCCTGATTTCGGCGCTTCCTGCCTGAGCCCCTCCAGACCTTCCTGCCTCCTCAACGAATCCAACCTGTGCCCTTCCACTTCAATAATTCTAGCTCAGCCTGATCATCCACCATCCAGCCACCACCTCAGCACATCCCACCACCTCAGCGTGAGCCTCTGCTTCTCACCTCCCACCACAGCATTTCCCACCTCAGCCAGAGCCCCCACAGTACTTCTTGCCTCTGCGCTTCCTGCATCAGCCTGAGCCCTGCACCTCACGGCTTTCCATTTCACACTCTGCCCTCATCTCAGTGCTTTCTACCTCAGCCTCTACCCCCTCACCTCAGCCCTTCCCACCTCAGACTGAGCCACTCCCACCTCAGCACTTCCCACTTCAACTTCACCCCCCTCACCTCAGCGCTTCCCACCTCAGCCTGATTCCCCCACCTCAGCACTTTTTGCCTCAACCTGTGCCCCCCACCGCAGCCTTTCCCACCTCAGCCTGTGCCCCCCACTTCAGCATTTCCCACCTCAGCCAGCGCCCCCTCAGTGCTTCTTGCCTCAATGCTTCCTGCATGAGCCTGAGAACCTGCACCTCAGTGCTTTCCACCTAAACCTGAGCCCGCACCTCAGTGTTCCCCACCTCAGCCTTTGACCCCCTCACCTCAGCACTTTTCACCTCAACCTGAGCTCCCTCACCTCAGCGCTTCACACCTCAGCCGGATTCCCCCACCTCAGCACTTCTTGCCCCAGCCTGTGTCCCCCACCTCAGCCTCTGCCCCCTCACCTCAGCCCATCCCACCGTGGTCTGAGCCCCCCTCACCTCAGCACTTCTCGCCTTAACCCCCTCAACTCAGCGCTTCCCACATCAGCCTGATTCCCTCACATCAGCACTTCTTGTCCTAGCTTGTGGCCTCCACCTCAACACTTCCCACCTCGGACTCTACACCCAGCTCAGTGCTTCTTGCCTGTGCCCCTCACCTCAGTGCTTCCCACCTCAGCCTGAGCCTTCCCACCTCATCGTTTTTCACCTCAGCCTGAGCAGTACACCGCAGCCCTATCTGTCTGAGCCTGAGTCCCGCACCTCAGACTCTACACCCCACCTAAGCACTTCTTGCCTCAGTCTGAGGCCCCCCACCTCAGTGCTTCCAGCTCAGCCTGATCATCTGCCACCCACCAACCACCTCAGCACTTCCCACCTCTTCAGTATGAGTCCCTGCTTCTCACCCCCCACCTCAGTGCTTCCCACCTCAATCTTAGCCCCACAGCTGAGGGCTTCCCGCCTCCTTCTCTGCCCCCCATGTCAGCACTACCACCTCAGCCTGAGTCCTCCGCACCTTAACCCATCCTGCCTCAGTGTAAGCCACTCCCATCTCAGCACTTCCCGCCTCAGACTCTGCAACCCTCCTCAGCACTTCTTGCCTCAGTTTGAGCCCCCCACTTCAACCCTTCCCTCCTCAGACTGAGCCCCCTCCATCTCAGCACTTCCCACCTCAGCCTAAGCCCCATATATCAGAGATTCCTGCCTCTAACTGAGCCCCTGATTTCAGTGCTTCCTGCCTGAGCCCCTTCAGCCCTTACTGCCTCCTCAACCTCAGCGAATCTTGCGTCAGCTTATCTCCCGCACCTCAGCACTTTGCCTGGCCCCTCTCTTCAAAGCTTCCAGCTCAACCTGAGCATCCACCATCCAGCCACCCACTACCGCAGGATGAGCCTCTGCTCCTCACCTCCCACCTCAATATTTCCTGCCTCAGCCAGAGCCCCATTAGTGCTTCTTGCCTCTGTGCTTCTTGCATCAGCATAAGCCCTGAATCTCAGTGCTTCCCATTTCACACTCTGCCCCCATCTCAGTGCTTCCCACCTCAGCCTCTATCCCCCTCATCTCAGCCCTTCCCATCTCAGCCTGAGCCCCCCTCACCTCAGTGCTTCCCACAACAGCCCGATTCCCTTACCTCAGCACTTCTTGCCTCTGCCTGTGTCCCCCACCTCAACGCTTCCCACCTCAGCCTGAGCCTTCCCACCTCATTGCTTCTCGCCTCAGCCTGAGCAGTGCACTTCAACACTTTCCATCTCAGACTCTACACCCCACCTCAGCACTTCTTGCCTCAGACTGAATACAGTATGTCACATCTCAGCACTTGCCATCTCAGACATAGCCCCTCAGTGCTTCCAGCTCAGTCTGATCATCTGCCACCCACCAACCACCTCAAAACTTCCCACCTCTTCAGTATGAGTCCCTGCTTCTCACTCCCCACCTCAGCGCTTCCCACCTCAGCCTCTGCCCCCCACCTCAGCACTTCCTGCCTCAGCCACTCCCAGCACAGCACTTCCAATCTCTGCCCCCAGCCTCAGCCTTTCCCGCCTCAGCCTGAGCCCCTCCCACCTCTGCCTTTCCCGCCTCAGCCTGAGCCCCTCCCACCTCAGCCTTTCCCGCCTCAGCCTGAGCCCCTCCCACCTCAGCCTTTCCCGCCTCAGCCTGAGCCCCTCCCACCTCTGCCTTTCCCGCCTCAGCCTGAGCCCCTCCCACCTCAGCCTTTCCCGCCTCAGCATGAGGCTAGGCCTACTCTATAGCCTTTTTTTTCTATTGCTTTTCCAGAAGAGGCTTTCCGCCATTTGGCCCTGTCTAGACGTGTGTCTAGATGTGTGTCTAGACAGGGCCAAATGGCAGAAAAGCCTCCTCTTTCGGAGGAGACCTTAATCCTCGTAGAAAGAGGTATACAGGGCGCTCTGAAAGAGCATGTTTGTTCTTCTGCAAAAAAAAAAAGGGAAAGAGCAAACACGTTCCCTGGACACGGCGGAGTCAAGACTTACCTTGAGCCATTCCCACCTCAGCGCTTCCCAAATCAGCCTGATTCCCCCACCTCAGCACTTCTTGCCTCAGCCACTCTCATTACCACACTTCCAATCTCTGCCCCCAGCCTCAGCAGTTCCCATCTCAGCCTGAGCCCCTCCCTCCTCAGCCTTTCCCGCCTCACACTGAGCCATTCCCATGTCAGCATTTCCCAAATCAGCTTGATTCCCCCACCTGCCTCAGTACTTCCTGCCTCAGTCTGTGTCCCCTACCTCAGCACTTCCCATATCAGATTGAGCTCCCCAGCGCTTCCCACCTTATCCTGAGCCTCCCACTTTAGTGCTTCCTGCCTCAGCCTGAGCCAATGTTCCCTCTAAGATTTTCCATCCAGGAGTGGGGTGAGCTTTGTCTCATGCATCAATATTGAGGTCATGTGTGCTTGTTTGGATGTGTGTACTGTGGCACTCACCAGTGGTGCTGCTCCCCGAGAGACTCTCCCAGCACAGAGAACCCAGCCTGATTCTCCCTTGCTGGGACCCTGAACCCTGCTCCCACGCAGGGCCCCCACCTTCTGTGAAGATGAGACCTGCTCCTCAGGGAGCACTGCTCCTTGGGCAGTCTGTGTGCAGGGCAGGGGCTGCCCCACGTTGTTCCCAACAAGGCTGGCTGTGAGTCTTCACCTGGGGCAGAGGGAAGCTTCTGCCAATGACCAGGGTTTGCAGGGAGCAGGGTGCTGGGGGTGGAGCAGCGACATGTAGGGAGCTGGGGGGGAGAGGAGGGCAACCAGCAAGGGGATGAAGAGGTCAGAGAGTTATGAAAGCCAGAGGGCAGTGAGATGTGAAGAGAGGTGTGGGAGGGGGGAACAGGAATGCAGGGGGCCCCAAGCCCCAGAAGTAGCTGCGCCACAGCTCAACTTCAGCCCTAGCCCCAGGCGCTGCTGCACCATAGCCCGGCTCCAGCACTGGCAGCTGCTTGCCATGCAGCCTGCCTCAGGAGCAGGCCGGCAGCCACCACATAGCCCTGACCACAGCTCCAGTCCTGGGGGAAAATCATGTATGGAACATTTTGTAGAATGATGATAGTTCTTTACTTGCTTTGACACGTTGAATGTGCATTCACTGGAAGCCACTGATGCAGGGAGACTGACAAAAATACATAGTGCAGTTATATTAAGAAATACAGTCAACCGGACTAGATTGAATATTTCTTGAAGCAGTTGTTTTAACTTGCAGTTCAATTCAAAGTTGGAGGAGTGTATATGTTTCAGGAAGATGATCTCATCAAGGAGATCTTTGAAATTTTGTTGAAACTATTCAGACACTGAATATAAATCTATATAAATATAGTTCTCTGAACTTCCAAAGGAATTTAAAAAGGGTACAAATTTGTCGCAGTGACTCCAATCAATGTGTAAGATCAGATTTGTTGCAATCAATAACAACAAATATCAGAGGGGTAGCCGTATTAGTCTGAATCTGCAAAAGCGGCGAGGAGTCCTGTGGCACCTTATAGACTAACTGAAGTGTTGGAGCATAAGCTTTCGTGGGCAAAGACCCACTTTGTCAGATGCATCTGACGAAGTGGGTCTTTGCCCACGAAAGCTTATGCTCCAACACTTCAGTTAATAATAACAAAAGTTATTATTATTATAATAACAAAAAAACCCTACATTGACTCGATAGTGCCTTTCTTCATTAGATTGAGATGTTAGTTGCGTCTACATTGAACGGTTTTTCCGGAATAACAGCCGTTATTTCGGAAAAGCAATATTAGTGTCCACACTACAATTACGTTATTTCAAAAGAAAGTCAAAATAATGGACAACTTTTTCCGACACCGGTAAACCTCGTTCCACAAGGAATAAGGCCTCTTCCAAAAAAGCTTTTTTGGAAAAGGGTATGTGTGGATGCGGAATAGGGAGTCTGGTTGAAAAAAGAGGCCTCCAGGAAATCTTACAGGTGCCCTGTTGGGCCACTCCATCCATACTCATCGGAACTCTATAGTTCCTGTTCCCCTGGAGCTCTTAAGGCTGCAGACACAGAGGACAGGACTTGTGGCAGGAAGCCGGCCCTCAGAACCTCCAGCCACAGTGCAGCTGCCAGAGCCTGACGTCTGGGCACTGTTTCCCAGCCACAGGCTCTCCAAGAGCCCCCATCCCATCCCAGGGAGCATGCACAGGGCTGCCAGGGGCCACCAGAGCCATGCGCCATCCTGGTCTGGGGTGGAGATCCTGGCCCTCCTGGAGGTGTGGGGCGATGAGGAGAACCTTCAGGATCTCCACTCCAGATGGTGCTACACTGATAGGGTATGTCTACACTACAAAGTTAATTCGAACTAACAGCCATTAGTTCGAATTAACTTTAATAGGCGCTACACAGGCAAACCACTAGTTCGAACTTAATTCAAACTAGCGGAGCGCTTAATTCGAACTAGGTAAACCTCATTCTACGAGGACTAACGCCTAGTTCAAATTAAGTAGTTCGAATTAAGGGCTGTGTAGCCACTTAATTCGAACTAGTGGGAGGCTAGCCCTCCCCAGCTTTCCCTGGTGGCCACTCTGGGCACCACCAGGGAAACTCGTCTGTCCCCCTCCTGGCCCCGGAGCCCTTAAAGGGGCACGGGCTGGCTACAGTGCCTGTGCCAGGTGCAAGCCTGCCAGCACCCAGCCAGCAGACCCTGCACCTGGCACAGCACGAGCCAGCCACCCGCTGCCACCCAGCCCTCCGCCTCTTCCTGGGACCAGGCTGGTGGCTCCCAGGAGACTGCCTGGGGCCGCAAGAGGCACCCGCCTGGTCTAGTGCGGACATCGTGGACCTCATCGAGGTTTGGGGGGAAGCCTCCAACGTCCACGACCTCCGCACTAGGTACAGGGAAGTGGCCATCTAGGGCAGGATAGCTGCCAGCCTGGCCACCCAGGAGCAGGTTTGCATGAAAATCAAGGTGGTCCAGTGAGACCCCGACCCTGAGCTTAAAACATAAGAACATAAGAATGGCCGTACTGGATCAGACCAAAGGTCCATCTAGCAACAGTAGCCTGTCTGCTGACAGCGGCCAACACTAGGTACCCTGGAGGGGATGGACCGAAGACAATGACCAAGCCATTTGTCTCGTGCCATCCATCTCCAGCCTTCCACAAACAGAGGCCAGGGACACCATTTCTACCCCCTGGCTAATAGCAATCCATGGACCCAACCTCCATGGCTTTATCTAACTTCTCTTTAAACTCTGTTATAGTTCTAGCCTTCACAGCCTCCTGCAGCAAGGAGTTCCACAGGTTGACTATTTGCTTTGTGAAGAAGAACTTTCTGTTATTAGTTTGAAGTCTGCTACCCATTCATTTCATTGGGTGTCTTCTAGTCCTTCTATTATGGGAACTAATGAAGAACTTTTCTTTATGCACCCTCTCCACACTACTCATGCTTTTATAGACCTCTATCATATCCCCCCTCAGTCTCCTCTTTTCTAAGCTGAAAAGTCCCAGTCTCTTTATCCTCTCTTCATATGGGACCTGTTCCAAATTCCTTATCATTTTAGTTGCCCTCCCCTCTCCCACCCTCTGTCTTCTCCTCTCCCACCTCCTTTTCCCAGTCTCCCCCAGTTTTGTTAAATAGAGTTTCTATTTTTGACCACACGTGTCCTTTATTTTGTACATCAGGAAGGGGGGCTAGGGACGGGTAAGTGAAAGGATGTGAGGGAGGAATAGGGTACGAGCCCCCGATGAGGAGGACTGGGGTGGCTCTGCGGGCTCCTCGGGGTGGAAACTCTCCTGCAGCCCCCCGATTGACCCCCCCCCCCGGATGGCAGCCTGCGGCAAGTGCAGCCGGTCTGATGGCCGAGTGCTGTGATGTGCCGAGTGTGGGCACTCAGGGCACTCCAAGCCAGGACTGCTTTGCAAGCGGGGAACTCCTGAGAACTGTCTGTCCGGGGTGGGGGTCGGGTCCCTTTAAGCACAGCCCTCGGCTAGCCTGAGACAGCAGCTTCACGCTCTAAGTCCTAATCTGATGCCCTGCCGGCACTGCTTCCGGCCATCCTTAATCTCGGTTCAGGGTCCACTCAATGTGGACATGCTAGTTCGAATTAGCAAAATGCTAATTCGAACTAGTTTTTAGGTCTAGATGCACTTGTTCGAATTAGCTTAGTTCGAATTAACTAATTCGAATTAAGTTAGTTCGAATTAGTGCTGTAGTGTAGACATACCCATATATATGGCTAGATGGCCGAGAGCTTGGCCACAAAGGACCATACCAGGACCCTGGAGCAGGTCCAGAGCAAAGTGAAAGAGCTCCAGCAGGCCTACACCATGGCAAGAGAGCACATCTCACGCTCCAGGGCAGGACCCCACTCCTGCCCCTATTTGAGGACCTGCACCACATCCTGGGGGGCAGTGCAGCCCCTTCTCCACCCCGGTGGTAGACTTGGGGCTGGAGATGCCCATCGTCACCTGCCCAGGGGTCCCAGCCCATGAAGAGGAGGAGGAGGTCACAGCGAACATGGTGACCACCATCACCCTCGAGGTGGTGCCCTATTGCCTTGATGTTTCCCAAGCATCCTCCAAGGCCGGGGAGGGATCATCAGGTGAGTGGTCTTAGTTTTTTACACTCACAGGGCAGGGATGGACGGTGCTGAGGGGATGTGCTGCAATCATCACTCGGCCTGGCCATCATGCTGCAGTCCGTGCATGTGGATGCATGTGCAGCATCAGTCTGTGCCATGCAACCCCGGGAGACAGCATTGGAGCACCCCTAGGCTCCTGCTCACAGGCTCTGGGGAGGCCGCCCACACTTCTGACCCCTAGGGAGGATGCCCTCCCACCACGAGCCACTGCTGGAAGGAGTCTGGGGACAAGGACACACACATGACTCTGGAGTGCCACACACGGCACATGGGCATGCCTGCACATTCAAGGCAGCACTGTCTAGGAGCTCCTGACCTACCCCAGCACCAATTCCAGTCCCTGCTCCTGCTCCAGTCCCAGTCCCTGCACCAGTCCCTGCTCCTCCTCCCATGCCAACCCCCGCTCCAGCCCTCTGTCCTGCCTATTCCTCTATCCTCCTTGTACTCTCCACCTCCAAAGTTGCAGAGGTCCTCACACACAAGGCAGAGGAAGCACCCACGCCATGCACCACTCTCAGCCCCAGCCCTGAGCCTGTCCTCCCCCCTCCAAGGATGTCAGCCCCCTCCCTTCTCCCCATTTTGAGGTTCTGAGCCTGCCTCTTTACTCCCCAATTACTTCTACCCCAAATAAATCACCACAAAGTCCTCATTTTCTGCCTGCACCATCTCCAAATCAAGTATAGATTCTGCATCTATTGCTACTGTTGGCATTTCTATGTCTTGATTAATGACCTTCTCATTTTGAGGCAATGGCACTGAAATGTCATTTGTGGGTGTGGTGCTTTAGCGTCTACCAGTTGCTCCTGCACCCAACCTAAATTCCTCTAATAACTGGTGCATTATTATGAATATGAACACAGGGCAATTGCCAGATTAGATATAAAGTTTATTAATAAACTTTTAATTCTAGTTGTTTATCACAAAAAAGCCTTTAAAGGTGAATCTAAAACTGGATGAAGAGGTATTTTACAGCTGAGCCTGATACGATTATTGTATACTAAGGACACACAAGAAAAAACAGGACTATGAAAATCTCCTATGCAGAGATAAACATCTAATTTAAAGGTTAAACTCACCCTTAGACCAAGCAAAATCACTTTACAGTAAGGGTGTCTAGACTACAGGTTTTGTCGACAAAACTATACCTGCATCTATACTACCGCCGAGTTCTGTCAACATAACGTTGACAGAACTCGGCAGTTTTGTCAACGGCGGTAAACCTCATTCTACGAGGAATAACGCCTTTTGTCGACAGAGTTCTGTCGACAGAAGGCATTATTGCATCTACACTGTCCTTTGCGTCTACGCTCTCATGTTGACAAAGCGGCTTGCTTTGTCAACAGAACTGGATGTAATCTAGACACTCTTTGTCGACAGAAGCTTTGTCGACAGTGTCTGTTGACAAAGCTTCTGTCAACAAAAGCGTGTAGTCTAGATGTACCCTAACAAAATTAATTACAACTTTACAACTGTAACTTAATTATGACTGTAAACAGTGTTTCATAATGTAGAATGACCAGGGCTCGCCAAGTGGCGGTGAGCACTGCTCGCCAGCCATGCAGTTCGGCACACTGCGCATGCGCAGCCACAAGCGAGTAGATTACACTAATTGTCGAGCCCTGAGAATGACTAATCATAGAAGCTATTCCAGTCTCCTGTCACGCAGATGAATACTAGGATGTGACTGAAAAATTAGCAAAGGCCCGAGGTCCTACAGGATATGTCTACACTGCAAGCCAAAAATCAAATTAAGATATACAACTTCAGCTATGTCAGTTGTGTAGCTTAAGTTGAAATAGCTTATTTTGGCTTTCGGTGCAATCTACACAGCAGTAAGTTGAAGGAAGAACACTCTTCCTTCGACTTCCCTTACTCCTCGTGAAATTAGGGTTATCAGGAGTCGTATTAAACAGTCCTTCAGCTCAACGTTATGTCAAAATAAATTGCAGTGTAGACACACACTTTGTTATTTCTAAATAATATCAGTTATTCTGAAATAACATTATTGTGTAGACATACCCAATTAAATCAATGTTGGTAGGTATATATAGCTTCTTTTGTTGTCTCTGTTATAACTGCAAGGTGTATAATAAATGGAAATGACCGGGTAGAAAAATGTCAAAATTTGAGGCCCCTTTGTCTCCTTAGGCCCGGGCCAAATAGCCTTCCTGGCCCCCTCCTCTGATAGGACCTGGCCTCAGCCCTTCCTGCCTCAGCCTGAGCCCTCCACCACTCACTCTGCCACCGTGCTTCCTGGCACCTCAGCCTGAGCTCCTGCCACGGGGCTTCCCACCACCTCAGGCTGAACCCTCACTGTTCATCTCCCCACCTCAATGCTTCAGCCTCATTCTGAGCCCTCCCACCTCATGGCTTTCTACCTCAGCCTTACACTCAGGTTTTTCTGCCTCCCACATGAGCACTTCCTGCCTTTGCCTGGGCCCCTCCAACATCAGCACTTCCCACCTCAGACTCTGTACCTCACCTCAGCCCTTCTTGTCTCAGCCTGAGCCTCCCACCTCAGTGCTTCCCATCTTAGACAGAGCCCCCCAGGGCTTCCTGCCTCAGCCTGAGCCCCCCCACCTCAGTTCTTCCTGTCAGCCTGAGACCCCACAGCTCAGCATTTTCCACTTTAGCCTGAGCCCCCCATCTCAGAGCTTCCATCTCAGCCTGAGCATCCGCTATCCAGGCATGAGCTCAGCACTTTCCACAACCTCATTCTGAATCTCTGCTTCTTACCTTCCACCTCAGCACTTCCCACATCAGTCAAAGCCTATTCAGTGTTTCTTGCCTCAGTGCTTCCCATCTCAACCTGAGCCACCCCCCATACCAACGCTTCCCACCTCACCTTGAGCTGCTCTCACTTCAGCCCTTCTCACCTCAGCCTGAACCCGCACTCAGCGTTTTATGCCTCAGCCTGAGCCCCCCTCAACTACCCCAGTGCTGTGCTTCCTGCCTCAGCTTCTGCCGATCCACTTCAGCGCTTCCCGTGTCAGCCTGACCCCCTCACCTCAGCATTTCCCAACTCAGCCTTGCCCCCTCATGTCAGTTCTTACCACCTCAGCCTGTGCCCCCACCTAACTCTTTCCTGCCTCAGCCTGAGCCTTCCCTCCGCAGCACTTCCCACCTGAGCCTAAGCCCAAGCCCCCCCTCCTCATTGTTTCTCATCTCAGCCTGATGCCCCCCTATGGCGGGGCCGCCCCGCCACTCCCGGAGCCGGCCGCAACACGGGCTCGCCCCGATCGCCGAGAGGCGCGGTTCGGGACGGCCGGCAGGCGCCGCCCGGGGAAGCGGCGTCTGTCCAGCCCTGCGCGGGGCCTGACGTCACCCCCGCACCGGGGTCAGGCGGCGCGCACAGAGTACGTGGGGGGGAGATGTCATCCCCCTGCGTCGGGCGGGAGATTTAAAACCCTGGCCGCCCGCCCAGGAAGGGGGAGGCGAGCAGGGAGATCGGAAGACCCACGAAGGGCCGTGGGGGCCTGGATACTGGCGACCCTGGGTGAGGTAAAACCCAGGGGGCCAGCGAGGACGGACAAGGGACTTGGGAAAGAGGGAGAAGTGACCCAGAGCGGGGCCGCGGAACCCGAGAGCGGGGGAGTTTAGGGTTCGCAACCCCCCCCTGTTACTAGCTAGGACGAGCGTCCTGGCTTTAGGGCCCTGGGTCGGGGTCCGGAGTGAGGGCGGGGGCGGGCCCGGACCCCCTCCCTCTCACCCTTTCCCAAAAGGGTGGTCATTGGAGCCACGGTCGCGTTATGCGGGATAGGCATAGTGCGGCAAGCGTAGCAGGATTAAAAGCCTTTAATTAGAAAACCTAGCGCGTCCGGCGTCAACCCGGTGAGGAAGGGGGGAAGCCCCCCCTTTTCCCCCCCTTTCCCCGGGCGGGTGCGTAACACCCCCACAACAGCATTTTCTGCCTCAGCCTGAGCCCCCCACTTCAGCCTTTCCCATCTCACCCTGATCTGCCAGTCACTGCTCACTTCAGCACTTCCTACCACCTCAGCCTGAGCTGCTGCTACTCATCCTGTGCCTCAGAACTTTCTGCCTCATCCTGAGCACCTCAAAGCTTCCCACCTCAGCTTGTGCCTCATTTTTCATCCTTCTTCAGCATTTCCCATCTCAGGCAGAGCACTATCATTCACTCCATCTCAGTACTTCCTGCCTCCGACACAGTCCGATACTGATGCCTCAGCAAAAGCCCCCATTTCTCATGCCCTGCCTCAGCACTTCCCATCTCAGTCTGAGCTTCCAGCACATTCCCTGCATCACTGCTCCACACCTAAGCCTTTTCCCCCTTCCTCATCTCCTTCCTCAGTCTGAGACCCTGTGTCTCAGCATTTCCTTCCCCTCTCATTCAAGCTTCCCCGCATTACCAATTTCAAGAGACCCACAATAAGTTGGACCAAAAATATTACAAAATTCTTTTTTAAAAACCCCCACAGACTATTGTGTTCATTTTCCCATCTTCTGACTTTTGAATTCCATGTCTGTCCCTCTGAATCGCCACAGAGTGCCCAGCTGATCCTGGGTTCTGGGGAAGTGCTACGGGGAGCCAAGGATCAACTGGGGAGTCCCCAGCTAAACCAGTGCCACAGAGGCCCCTTTGAATGGTGCACAGGTGGCATTTTAAAGGCACAGCCCCCGCATAGCTGATCTGCAGATCAGCTGTGCAGGGGCTGCCCCTTTGAAAAGCTGCCCAGGGGTTTCAAAGCAGCAGTGCCACTAAGCACTGCTGCCACTTTGAAGTACCCCAACCCCCCCTTGCTGTATCTGTTTTATAGAGGCAGCAAAGGGGGCGATATCAACTAGTCAAAATACTATTGGATAAGCATGGGGGGGGGGGAGTGGAGAAGAGCCCGGGTTGGCTGGGGAAGAGAGAGGAGGAGAGCCAGGGCGACCTTGACCCTGCCCCACCTCCCAGCGGCTGGAGGGAGAGCTGGGCAGCTTTGGCCTGGCTCCCCCTCCTGGCTGCTGGGAGGAGAGCTGAGACCAGTGCAGCCTTGGCCTGGCCCCTCCTGGTGGCCAAGGGGAGAACCGGCCTGGCATGGCCTTTGCAGGTCCTCCCTCCCACCCAACAGCCAGGGAGAGCACGGGGCTGGTGTGGGAGACGGAAGGGGGTAGAGCTAGGGCTGGCACAGCCTCGGCCCTCCCTGGTGGCTGGGGGAAGTGGGAGAAAGCCCCAGACAATGGGAGCAGAAGGGAAACCTCCCAACTGGGAGAGTGTTTCTTCTCTGCAGGCCAGATCACACAGTGAGGCTCGGGACTTTCTCTCCCTGGTGCTCCAACCGTGTGGGGGAGGGAGGGTAAGGCTGGAGCACCAGTGCTGGCTCCCTGCTGCAGGAAGGAAGGGGGGCTGAGCTCGGGCTGTGGACTATTAGCGGTCTGTGGACTGCAGTTTGAGAACCACAGCTCCAAGGCCCAGTTTTGAGAAAAAACTTGGAAATTACACTAGTGCCTGGAGGCTTATTGGAGTGTCCCTTCAAATTTGGAGAATGTTACCTGTTGCCTTACAATTTCTGGTGCTCCCAGGAAGCCACTCTAAATCTCCCACAGCAGGTCATTACTTCAGGGAGCTGTTTCAGGAGCAGGGTAGGGTTGGTACCATAAAGCCAGTGCAAATGCAATGATATAATACAGTTCTGGAATGGATTGCAAACAGAATTGCATCCTAAATTGTGACATTTTATCACAAATCTCATAATATTTGGTGTTTGTTTAGCCTCACCCCTAGACTCAAGTGATTATATGAGAACGTCAGCTTTCATGGCAGGGCAGTCAGAGCCTAAAACCTTTATGGTAGTGGAGAAAAACTTTGAAAATGTAAACCTTAAAAGCTGAAGAAGCAGTCAAATTAAAAGGAACCAACATTTAGTATTTATGTTTTAAATCCTTGATTTTTAAACCAATCTCTCATCCCTTTTGAGGGCATGACTATTAATGCTGGAGTTGCCAATATGGCATAGGCACTCCACTATTCAAAACCTCAAAAACAGATGGCACAGGGACTGTGCCGCTGGTGGCTAGGCTGAAGGCCTGGCTTCAACCTAAACAGGTCCAACCCCCAGTGCAGCTTTTAGGAATGGTGTCAGCAAGGAGCAACCTCCCTGAGCCAGTTTTTCCTGTGCTGCAGATTGGCCCTGTGCTAGGACTACACCTGGGCGCCTCCTGCCCCAAGACAAAACACTTTTCCAAAAAAAAAAAACAAAAAACAGAAGAGAAGGTCACGTGGCCAGTCCCCCGACAACACTCTCCCCCCCCCCGTGTCTGTCACGTGGTGCGCCTGCTTCCCTAGCTTAGCGCCTCCCCCCTGCCCGAAGGTGCTTGAGCGGGAGGAGCTTGAAGATCGGAGCCGGGCAAGTAGCGAGGGCGGCTGCAGGCGCGGGGCCGGTGCCATTGGGAGTCCGGCGGTGGCCACCATGAGCGCAGGCGGCTCAGAAGCGGTGGCGCTTGTTTCTGCTGCAAGAACCCCTGTCGGTGAGTGGCTCCGTCGTGCGGCAGAGTCATCCCGGGCCGCTGAGCTGCAGAAGCTACAGGCGGCGGGGGTCGGTGTTGATGTGGTGCCTGCAGGTGGCCGGGGGTCCCTGCTTGCTCTGGCACGCGTGTGCGGTTGCGCATGGGGCGGCTCCTGTTTTTGCACGAGTGGAGCGGGGGGGGGGGTACACGTGGGCTGGGCTCCCTCAGCTCGGGGCTGACTTGCAGCCCTGCGAACTGATTGAGGCTGCAGGAGCGGGTGGTCTAAGGCGCTGTGCTGCTTCGTCGCCGTCTCCCCAGCTGCCAGGTCTAGTTTCTGATGCACGCGAGGCGTGCCGCCCAAAGCTTACAGGGTGCTGTGGGGAGCCTTTGAGCCGGAGCATGCTAGAGATGCGCAGTAGCCCTTGCTACTCTTATTTGCGAATGGGGGAGGGGGATAAGGCTGATGCAGCTGAGTGGCTCGCTCCCATCCTTGCAGCAGCGTGGCCAGTGGGACCATCAATGGGACTCCGCCCAGGCCCAGGGCTTGCCTGGCACTGATTGGACAGAAGCTATAGAACCACGCAGGAAGGAGGTTTGGCGATTGCTTAGCCGGTGTCTTCAGTGCTTGCTGCTTTTGCTGGGATTGGCTTATGCGGGGTAGAACCATAACCTGCTGCCTGGGGCGGTGGGACGTGATTTAAAGAGAAAGCAAACGATCCCTCTTCGCTTTGGTCTGAGGCCAGCACTTTCTGTAGGGGGAAAGATGTAAAGGTAAACGTGGTGCAAAGCTTCAAGGATGTAGGTAGCATGCACATGACATACAGCCAGTATTTGAGTCGAATAAACAAAACCAGGTAAAGAGAAGCAATACGGTCTTTCTCAGTTGAATGGAATTCCTGCTGTGAAAGAATAGATGTTGTCAGGGACAATATCTGAGTGGGGATAGATGACTTGATTTTTATCCTCCTTTTATAGTCCGTTTTGCTTGGAGAGTTTTATTTATGCATGTTTCAGGCTAATCTTAGCATGGTAGGTCTCCCCATGCTATTTGTTTAAGCCAGAAATGGGGAGCCTTTTTTCTGTCACAGGCCATCGACCCTGCCCATCCAAAAAATCAAGGGGTACTCACTCATGGTGGGAGGGGCAGAGCCTCTAAGCTTTCTTCTCTTGCAGTGAGAGGGAGAGGGCACTCATCCTTGGGGAAGAAGGTGGCACGGAGGCTGTGTTGCTGGAACAATTTTCCACAAACTTTTTACCTGGCACCAGTGGCATAGCCAATATGGGATATTTGGGTGGGCCTCAACTTTGTGAGGGTGGGCAATTACAGGGGGATTGGGAGGCTAGGAGAGATGGGGGCCCTGTTTCCCTCAAGCCCCTCCAGCTTGTGGGGAGTGATGAATGGATCCTCTGGCCACAACCTTGTATCCAACTCCTAGAGGAGATACAGCTCTCAAGCATGCATGGTTCCCAACTCCCTTCCGAGTCCCACCAGCCCATGCTAGGCCCAGCTCAGATCACCTCTACCACAACCAATTGCCCTCTTGCCCTCCTTCCAGTAGCATATTAGCCACAGGGCCAACATGGGAACCCCAGAAAAATAGGTACTCTGATGCTCCCACCTACTCAGCCTGCCGAGGGCCAGATGGGAGAGTGGGGCTTGCTTCACTGCCTACCTGGTACTCCAGCTAGGGAGCAAGGTTGGAACACTGGGGCTTGCCCTGCTCCACTCACAAGGCACTGCAGCCAGGGACTCTCCTGCAGGCCAGGAGCAGAGCCCCAGGTGGAGATCTGGAGGTAGCTGGGACCCTGTATGCAGAACTGAAGGCAGAGACCTGGGTGGGGATCTAGCAGCAGCAACCATGACCCCACATGTGGGGCAGGAGCAGAGCCCTGGGCTGGTGTCTGGCAGTAGCCAGGCTGCCGCTTGCTGGCTAGTACCTGGGAATCCCATGCAGAATGTGGGGTGCTGCAGCACCCTTCACACCCACAGTTCCTGTGCCTCTGCACTGAGGCTAAGGGCTTTCTTCCTTGCAGCAAGGTGAACTGACAGTTGTGGCTCCAGCCGCGTGGAAGGGTGGAGTGAGAGGGGCCTGCAGGAATGGATGAAATTTAACAATGGGCAGGATGAAGCCCATGGGTTGTAGGTACCCCAGCTCTGGTTTAAGATATTGTAAACTGAGGTAAAGTGTATCTGGTCTGACCAGATTATGTCTGAAGATTAGTTCATAAATATTTATGATGATTTTGTGTTCTCCCTGACTCTTGTATCATTATATCTAATATACAAAGGAGAATGTTTGTATGTTTGTGCTCTAATAAGTTGGACACTATAAGAGCTACCGCAAACAAACTTCCCATGGGATAATCTTTAATCCAGGAGAAGGTACTTTTGGACCCAATTGGGCCGGAGCTCAAGTTGTAAAAAATCAAAAAGTAACCGGCCACGCTGCACTGCAGGGGCTGCCCCACCCACCCTAGGTCCCGTGCCCACTGCCTGTGACCCCCAACGCTGTCCAGGACTTGCCCCCTCCTACCCACGAGGTTACATAAGCGACCCTCTTTCTCCCCTCCTGCACTGGCATGTAGTGCCCTGACCCCCACGCGCACAATGGCTCAGGCACACTCCCTGTCCCCCACGGCACCTGCAGCCCCAGGCACAAGCTGGGGCGCCCCTCCCGTGTGTAACCTCCCCTCCACCCGGGGTCTCAGCCTGTCCCCTCCGAGGATGACGTGGACCTATATTTTAATCCCTGTAGAATCAGTGCAACTTTTCTACCATTCATAAAAAGATAATGTACTACTGTTTTTCTACATTTTGTTCCTCCGGTTTCCCGAGCAACGCCGGGTAACTCCAGCTAGTTGTTCATAAGTAGTTTTTTGAGAGAATATTCTTTTCCCTCCATGGTACTGATGGGAAAAGTGATACTCTATTAGACTATCACCTTTTTGGGGAGGGTGATAAAATAATATAAAGAAAGTAGACTGCAATCCCCAAATAGAACTAGTCAAGGTGAGTGTGTGTGGAATTTTTAGTAGGGATGTGAAGGAGTAGTTGATTTATCTGATAAGCAAATGCTTAATGGATATCAACAAGCTTGTCGACTAAGTCACTTCCCACCCCCTTTGCTGCCTCTATCAGAAAGAGGCAGCAAGGGGAGCAGATAGAAGGGGGTACTTCAAAGCATCAGTGCCACTTGGGGCTCTAGAGGCCGGGCTCCTGCGGTGGTGTTTCAAAGCAACAGCACTGCATGGAGCCTGGGGTCAGTGGGGAATCCCCAGCTGACCCCAGGCTCCATGTGGCGCTTTCACTTTTAGAGTGTAGCAACAACCGTAGGACTTTACCTACCCTTCAAAGGCAGAGGTGCCCTATCGATTATTCAATTTACCACAATTTAACATGCCTAATTTTTAGGACACAGTAAGAAATGGAAGCCTGGAAGAGTGTCTTATGGTTAGCTGGTATTAGGTCATATAGTTACATTTTAAGCTTCTCCTGAATTTTTTTTAGCTAGATCAAATGGGGATCCCAGAAGCCGCTTTTTTTGTTTGTTTTTTGTTTCCAGAATGGAAATCGTATTCCTTTTTTCCCCAAGACGCAGTATTCAGTGGAAATGATATTGCTAAAATCTTACTCCTACCCCTTCTCCTCCCCCCCCCCACACCTTCAGCTCTCCCTCAAAGAATTAACTAAACAAATGGCAGAGTAGTCAGACTATAGCACTTCAGTACTTTAAAGAGTAGGAAGCAGAACTAATCATGGGTTTAGAAAGGACCTTTTACAAGTCAATTTCTGCTGATGTACTGTATCTTAAAATTTAGCTGATCTGGTCTTGTCTAATGTGCTACTCTGATGATCAGTGTGAACTAGATGTTTTATTTCCTGTGTTCTTTTCTCCAGTCATTGACTTTGACTTGAGAAGGAGTAAAATGAATCCTGAATACAAAAACTAATTCTCTCTCCTCCCTGACCCTCTCCCTCGTAAGCTGTATAGTGAAATCTTGGGCAATTCATCCTCAGAATCTCTTTTGGAATCACAGGGTTAAAAAAACATAAAAATCAAATTGTTTGTTTTTTTTTCATATAGGTTCCTTTAATGGTGCCTTGTCCACAATTCATGCCCATGAACTGGGCTCTATTGTCATTAAAGAAGTACTGCAGAGGGCAAATGTCAATCCGGAAGAAGTATCTGAAGTTATATTTGGACAAGTCTTGACAGCAGGTAGTTTTGTTAATTTAATTCTTCAGCACTTGTACGAAAAGTTCCATTTACAAATGACAAGACAGATTTTTTTCTTTAGTTTTACAATGAGATATTATCTAGTGCAGGGGTGGGCAGTGATTATTGATGGGGGGGCACTCCAAGATTTTGGAAAGTGATTGAGTGCTGCACTCTTCCATGATATTAATGGAGGGGGTGCGAAGTCTGGGATGGAGGTTGGGTGCAGAAGGGAGCTTGGGGTAAGGGATTGAGGTACAGGAGGGAGAGTGGGGTCTGGGAGGATGTTTGGGTGAAGGAGGCAGATGTGACCTAGGGCAGGGAATTGGAGTGCATGGGTTTGGTTTATGATTTAGGGTAGGAGGGGATTGTGATCTGGGGCAGGAGATTGGGGTGCCAGATCTGGGAGGGGGTATGGGTGCAGGAGGGGGCAGAGGGTTTGGGTATATTGAGTGGTGAGGAAGGGAGGAGCTAGGGTGCCAGAGGTAAGTTTTGGCCAGGAGACTTACCAGCCAGCAGCCCAACCAGCCTGCCTGTCTGCGGAGCTAAATGCTTGCAGAGTTTACAGCGTTTCTCAGCCAGCCTGCCTTGAGCCTGCAAAGGCTACAGGGCCACATGCTTGTGTCAATAACTGAGCTGGAGGGAAGGGGGTCATGGTGCTTTGTGGGCTGCCTGTTATTCAAATGAGCAGCTCCCAGTGGCCAGTTTCTGGCCAGAAACCTGTCAATAGGATTGTGCTGGGGCTGGGGGCAGTGCCTGAAGTCTTGCCCCCCTCCCCTCTGGCATCACAGTTTTAAAAGAGAAATGGCCCGGCAGCCGTTTTTCTGAGCAGTGTGCAGGGCAAACACAGGAATCTGCCTGGGGCTCCCTGCTGCATCCGCGGGCTGGATCTGGCCCACAGGCTATATTTCACCCAGTCTTGATCTAGTGGAATATTATAATGATATTTGTTGGGATTTGTTCTCTGCTATACATTAGGGATGTTACATTTATATTCATTAACTAATCAAATAGTCAGTGGGATTTCCATTGACTATTCGATTAGTCAATAAGGGTGCCTACATCTTTGAAATGTAGCAAGAGCCCTGCCAAACTCTTGCTACAGTTCAAAAGTGGAAGCTCCGCAGGGAGCATGGGGCCAGCGGGGGACTCCCCCAGCTCCTGCTCCCCTATCCTTGCTGCCTCTCTGATAGGGTACGTCTAGACTACGGGGTTTTTTTCCGAAAGGAGATATGCAAATTAGCATTGAATTTGCATATAATCTTCCTATCGCATTTTCTAAAGCGAAAGTAGTCTGGATGCGTTTTTTTCCGGAAAAAAACTCCTTTTTCGGAAAAAAATGCTCTTCCTAAAAAAAGGAGGTTTATGCGGTTTTTCAAAAAAGGGTTTTTTTCCCCAGAAAAAACATGTCCAGACTACTTTCACTTTTGGAAAAAAAAAACCATAGTTTAGACATACCCATAGAGCAAGTGGGAGTGGGGGTGGGAGGGGCGACTAGTCCCATCACTAGTCGACTTTCCCATAAACTTATTCTTATCGGATAGTCGACTAGTTGTTTACATCCTTACTATACATTCATGCCCCTATTTTATTCTTCCATTGAAATAGGTTAATTTTAAAATGTCATGTTAATCAATACTATTCTTAACACTGTTGGCAGTTAAGGATTGAAGAAATCGGTTCCCAGCTTTACCTCAGCCCTCATTCTGAACACCATGTATAAAGCTGTAGCTATCTAATTTACTTTTCTTTTAATCCAAAGAGGAATTAACAAAGAGCGTATGTAACATTAATCACAGACTGTGACCTTTTACTGTTGTAACCAACCAACCTCTCATGCCCCCCTTGTCTCTTGTTAATCATTGCTTGCCATGGTAAGTGCGATTATTTTTTTTCTTCAATTGGAAACTCCTCAGAGCAAAGAGCTGCATTGTATCTGTCTGTAATGCAGTGTATGCACTTGTGATGCTCTAAAAATAATCCTTAGATTAAGATCCCATAAAGAGAAATTTCAGATTATTTTGATCAGGTAGAAATGCAGCTGTTAAAGCAGAAGACCACTTTAATATGTCTTTGAGTTATTTGAAATATAAATTTTACCACATAAGTTTTTATCTATTGGCTCAATTCTTTGTCCCCTGTATTCTGTAGTTCACTGAATGGTATGCACGCTTTTCTTTTATTAGTGAGTTTTGTACAAAATAGTAGGCACTTGCTTTGGCCTGGAGACTTGAATGCTTTATGTAATACAGTTTTCTCCATCAAAGGTTACAGAGCAAAGAATGAAAGCTTTTATGACTGTTGCTATATGCTTGAGTTGTATCTGTTTCCTAAGGAGTATATGCTAATATTTGGCCAATGTCTGTTTAGTTTTAGAAAAGCACTATTTTAGTTATGTCACATATTTGTCTGAAATCTGTAACCAATGAAAAAGGTTGTAAATATGATTTGTTTTTCAGCAAATTGTGGCAGTATGTATTTTTTACAAAGCTTTTACCTGTCTTTGCTAATAACAACAAAACTGACATATCCAAAATTATAATCTGGTAATCAAATACAGGAAAGTTCCTGACTGTTCTGAATTGCAGTTTGTTCCCCTGTCTCTTTTGTCTGTAGTGTAGATAAAGCTCTCTCTGACACAGATGGCAGAAGCACACTGTAGAATATAGTTGTTGTTGTTTTTTTTTTTTTTGTCTGCTCTGCTCTGAGCTCTTCAAAGAGAATTGCAAAACGACTGCATCAGGAGTAAGGATATTAAATTGCCGTTACCTAGTTAATTGTATAGTTGATACAATTTGTGTCGACTATATGATTAGTCAGTAGGACTGCTCTGCAGAGCTGCAGTGGGGATAGCTCCAGGAGCTGGCTTGAGCCTCCCCTGCTGCGGCTCTGCATTTTAAATGTAGTAAGAGCCACCAAGCTCTTACTACATTTAAAATGTAGAGGTGCACCCGGCTCATGCTGAGACCAGTAGACCCTGTTCACAGCAGATAGCCCTGTCCACAGGGGGCTCAGCTCTCCACAGGGACCCCTACAGGGAAGGTTGCTGCGAAGCAGCCCCTGTCTATCATCCAGGGACGGTACTGCGGGGAACCGGCTTTTAAGCCAACTTCCCCCAGCACAGGGTCCTGGTTTTCCCCCCACTTTTTGCCTCTCATAGAAGCAGCAGGGGGAGGTGCCGCAGGGAGTTCGGGGTGAGCGGGGACTGAAACAGTCCTTGCTTTCCCCGTGTTCCCACTGTGGTGCTTCAAGCCTTTGAAATGTAGCAGGAGCCCCTGTTTCAGTCCCTGCTCTTGCCATTTCCCCACTATACCTCTGTCTCCCCTGCCCCCCAGAGACCGTACTAAGGGGAACCAGCTTTTAAGCTGGCTCCCCCAACCACCAGCTCCCCCCCCCCCCCCCCCCTTGCTCTGCTGGCTGTGGGGGGAGTGACTAGTTGAGTCACTACTCAACTATCCGATAAGCTTTTGCTTACTGGATAGTTGGCTAGTTGCTTACATCCCTAATCAGGAGCCTTATAACAAACTCTTAAGAGTGTTGTGAGGGATGTGTTATTGCTCAAACAAAGTTGTGTGTGTTGAGGGTTTTTTTTTTTTTTTTAAACTTAGCTGAGGTAATCACACTACTTTAGGTAAATACAAAATTCCACTTAGGAAGAATTTCTAGCCGTGGAATTTATGTGAACAAAACCTTCTGGTGTCAGAAAGCAGAAGAATTTCTATGACTTGTCCCATTTGCAGAAAGTGCTGGTAATTACCTTATTGCAGTTTTCCCTCTGCCCCTGTCGGAGCTCAATTAGCTAACCCCTCTTACCTGCCATTTGTCACTGGGAATGAACTATAAACATGGGGGGCATCTTGTTGTCACTGAGAGGTACAGAATGTGTATGTTGGCCTATTTACCTCTGCATCTGTTCAGCTCTGTATATTCTCGCAGGCGCTGGTCAGAATCCTGTACGACAAGCCAGTGTTGCTGCAGGAATCCCATATGCAGTACCAGCTTGGAGCTGTCAGATGATATGTGGTTCAGGCCTAAAAGCAGTATGCTTGGGGGCTCAGTCCATACTGACAGGAGATTCGAGCATTGTGGTGGCAGGAGGCATGGAAAGCATGAGCAAGGTGAGACAATAGTCCTTTTTGGCAACTATAAAGGGTCAGGCATGATTACTATTTGATTTTAGCACTTTCATAATCTGGTAGGAACATCTTCAGTGGAAATTTTGGGAGTATTTCCTTTGTTTTTGAGCACTTAAAACTCTTAATGAGTTCAACTGGAGTAACAAGTGAGAGAATGTGGAATTGGTCTATACAGGCAGTCCCCGACTTACGCGGATCCGACTTATGTCGGATCCGCACTTACGAACAGGGCTTTCTCGCCCCGGAGGTCGAGGTAGCGGATTGCTACCTGCAAGCTCCGGGGCGAGAGAGCCCCGTTCATAAGCTGCTCCGGTGCCCCTGGTCTGCTGGAGACCGTCTCCAGCAGACCAGGGGCACCGGGCGGGTTTCCGCGCTTCTGAGGCTTTGCCAGAGCAAAGCCTCAGAAGCGCGGGAACCCTCCGCTGCTGCCGCTTCAGTCCCGGTGCCTGTGGTCTGCTGGGGACTGTCCCCAGCAGACCACAGGCACCGGGACTGAAGCGGCAGCCACGGCGGGGTCCCGCGCCTCTGAGACTTTGCCAGAGCAAAGCCTCAGAGGCGCGGCACCCCGCTGCCGCTGTGGCTCTGCTCCCCGTGTCCCTGGTCTGCTGGGGGGGGGGTGCAGCTAGTGTGCCCCCCCCAGCAGACCAGGCTTTTGTTTTGGACCCTGGGGCAGAGCAGCTGGGGCGCTGCCGATTGGTCCTGCAGCGCCGCTCTGGGCACTACTGGACCAACCCGGCAGCACCCCAGCTGCTCTGCCCCAGGTCCTGATTCAGCCGCTGCTGGTCAGTTTCAGCAGCGGCTGAATCAGGACGCCTGGGGCAGAGCAGATGGGGTGCTGCTGGGTTGGTCCAGTAGCACCGAGGAGTGGCGCTACTGGAGTAACCCAGCAGCACCCCAGCTGCTCTGCCCCAGGCGTCCCCAAGTCAGCTTCTGCTGAAACTGACCAGCGCTGACTACAGGAAGCCCGAGGCAGAGTTGCTCTGCCCCGGGCTTCCTGGAATCAGCTGCTGATCAGTTTCAGCAGCAGCTGACTTGGGGACGCCTGGGGTTCTTAAGTTGATTCTGTATGTAAGTCAGAACTGGCAGTCAGTTTCAGCAGCGGCTGAATCTGGACGCCAGTTCCGACTTACATACAGATTCAACTTAAGAACAAACCTACAGTCCCTATCTTGTACATAACCCGGGGACTGCCTGTATATTAGATTTTTGTTTTTCCATTATAGGTTAAACTTTGCTAAAAGTTACCACTATTTTTGTAGACTTCTCTTTTTTAAATACATCTATTACATTTGTCCTCTTCCCCTAACCAATACCTCTTTAGTGTTTTCCTTAAATGCTGGTTTTGGTTTTTCAAAACTATCAATTATTTCTGCACCTTCAATCATATCCTCCAGCTATTCACTTGAGCAATCTTTTTTTCCTAGTGAGACTATTTTTAGATGTAATTTATTAAAACATGCATTTATAATGATATATGTAAAAGGAAAGTCAGAATAGATTTGTAGTGGTCTGTAACTTGAATTAAGCCTTTACTGAAATTCAAGATGTAATTTAGGAATTTTAGTGTGACATCTAATAAAGAGATCCTGTTATGTGACTGCACGTAATGTGAAAATAATATTGTTTAAAGTATAGATGTAAATAATAAATATTCCTATTTAAAATCTAGAAAGAGAAATTTAAAGAGAGATTCACTTAAGGCCTGGTCCAAAGCTCACTGTAATCAATGAGAATGTTTTTACTGATTTTGGTAGACTGTACTAATGCTGATATGAACCCTGATTGATCAGAATAAATCCTTCTAAACTGAGCCTAGACTTCTTGACCACCTTTTTTCTTTCTGAACTTTGCTGTTTAGGAGGATAGATACTAGTTTTTGATGGTGGGGAATGGGGATGTATTTGGATAACTTTGCAAATTCTGGTAAAATTGCTTATTTCTCTTATCTCCATGCTCCAGGGATGCAATTAGAGTGTCTCATAATTTATCATTATTCTTGGCAATAATTATAAATGCAACATCTGGCTTAACTAGAGAGGGAATAGAAACCTTGGAGACAAGACTGATTACACTGTGTTTTTAATTTATATTTCAAACCTATTTTAATTTCCCTCTGTCCCCATGACAATGAATAGCTTGCTCCTGACAAAAGGCAGTGGCAGTATTGCTGCTTGCTCTGCAGGATGCCCAAATGCGGGAGTAATCTGAAGACTACTTATCTCATTTGTGAACTGTCTGTTGGCTGGGCAACACAGTGCCTTCTGCTGACTCACTATTAGATTGAAAACCTTGGAGTGAGAGAATTCACTTGCTACTTGATGGCTGGAAATGAGACAAAACTAAATGGGTGGCCCCTCCTCTGCTAGTTGTTCTTAGGTCTTTTATTCATTATATTGGAGAGGTTTCCTTTGGCTTTCAGACTAAGGTCTGACTTTGCTGAAGAGATTGGGTGTGAGAGAGTTCTTCCCAGCAAATCCCTAACAGTCTTCTAAATTTCTCTCAAAATATTTTATTTGCAGGCTCCTCATTTAGTTCATATGCGAGCTGGAGTGAAAATGGGGGAGGCCTCTTTGCAGGACAGTATAATCAATGATGGTCTTACAGATGCTTTTTACCATTATCACATGGGTATAACAGGTAAGTAGCAACAGTTAGAGACTTTGTCAGAAGGGACAATCATGATTATCTAATCTGCTCTTCTGCATATTACTGGATCACAGAACCTCATGCAGCCACTTCAGTAACTCAACCAGAGATTATGGGCTTACTGCAGAAGTAAATCTTGGTTTAAAGACTTGAAATTACAGTGAATCTACCATTTTACTCTAGTTCTCAACTAGGGATGTGAAAGGTTGACCAATAAACATCATCACCCTTAAATGGGTGATGCTTATCAGTTCTGGTTAACCTGTGGGGGTTGGATCAGCTCCCTGCCCTCCATGCACTGAGGCTCTCCAGCCCAGCTGCAGCAGCCTGTGACAAAGTGGGGATTGTATTAACTCTGTTTGCTTGTTATGTCATATGTGATTTCTGCTGTCCTGTGCTGCTTAGTCGTAACTCTCTGTGTATGTGCTTCAATTTCCCTGGGCACTGCACTGGTGCCCAGCTGGGCTTAAAGTTTTGGGTGTGACTCTCACTGAGGGGGAGGCTGCCTCAGCTCAGCACAAGCACAATAGCTCAGACTCACTTTTAACATGAGCCTAGGTGCGGGGGTGCAACCAAGTGACACCTTTTTGCCTGGGAGGCCAAGCTGGAGCAGTCCTCCCTGCCTGCTCCTTCTTTAACTGGTTAAACTGGATGTTTCTTCAATTAAACAGGATTTTATATCCCTGTTCTGAACAATTAATTGTAAATTAGCATGGGGATGGGAGTGCAGTGTATAATTCTGGAAACTTTAAAATGTGATTTTAAATATACTTCAATAGAAATTAAGTAATAATTAAGAAATAGACTATGATATTTACAAGTTCATATTAATTTTTCCTTTTATGTTTCATATTATAAAATGGACTTGGAAAGGATACTTAACCATCTGCGCTAGCACGGTCAGTTGTAGGGAAGAAATTTGATCTGCCTTATCTGTTTCTCTCTTCACCATGTTGTCCTACTCTACATCAGATATTGATGTAATGCTTTGTAACTGATATCTGAAATTAATCTCTGAATTCAAATTTTAAATTCTTTTCCCCCAGACCTCTAAGTAAAAGGCCAGTACTGGAGAACATGCACAAATGTGTAGGTAACAGTTCTGCACTGGAAAGGGTAATGAGTCTTCAACCTCTGAATTTATGAAAATAGTGTATCTTCTATGGTACAGTCTTTCCAATGTAGAGTTGCTGCAGAGATACTTGAACACAGCTGTCCAGAGCAATCATAGAACACTAGAACTGGAAGGGACCTTGAGAGGGCAGAGGACTGGACTCGATGACCTCATGGCAGGACCCTGTTCTGTCTAGACCAGCGGTTCTCAAACTTTTTGGGCTCCGGGACTCTTTACATGCGTAAAAATTTATGCGGAGCCCCAGTGGTCCACTGATTGTATGTGTTGTACCTATCAATGTTTCCAGTTTGTCAACCTTGTGGAGCCCCTGGAGATGTCTTGCGGAGCTCCTGGGGCTCCGCGGAGCACAGTTTGAGAAACACTGGTCTAGACCATCCCTGATAGATTTCTGTCTAACCTGCTCTTAAATATCTCCAGAGATAGAAATTTCACAACCTTCCTAGGCAACTTATTCCAGTGTTTCACCACCCTGAGGCTGTGTCTACATTGGCACCCTTTTCCGGAAAAGGGATGCTAATGAGACCAGTCGGAATTGCAAATGCCGCGAGGGATTTAAATATCCCCCGCGGCATTTGCATGAACATGGCTGCCGCTTATTTCTGGCTTGGGGTTTTGCCGGAGAAGAGCGCCAGTCTAGACGGGATCTTTCGGAAAATAAACCCTTTTCCAGAAGATCCCTTATTCCTAAAAGGGTTTATTTTCCAAAAGATCCCGTCTAGACTGGCACTTTTCTCCGGCAAAACCCCGAGCCGGAAAAAAGCGGCAGCCCTGTTCATGCAAATGCCGCGGGGGATATTTAAATCCCCCGCGGCATTTGCAATTCCGACTGGTCTCATTAGCATCCCTTTTCCGGAAAAGGGTGCCAATGTAGACACTGCCTGACAGTTAGGAAGTTTTTCCTAATGTCCAACCTAAACCTTCCTTGCTGCAGTTTAAGCCCATTGCTTCTTGTCCTATCCTCAGAGGATAATGAACACTTGATTTTTGCTTGTGCAGAACTTTTTGTTTTTTAAAGCAACTCTGGATGGTGATCAGGGGTGGACATGTTCAGCCCCAAAAGTGAATGTAGGAGAAAGCCATGAACAAGTGAAACTAGGGGCTCAGAATGAGCAGTGTTCTGTAAGCTTAACTGACTGCTACCAGGATACATTGTCTTAATAGGCATTCTGGAGTTTTAACTTAAGGCCTAGTAAACAGTAAATTATTGAGTCTTACCCCACCCCACCCCCATTCAAAACTGATATTTTGTTTTCTTTCAGCTGAAAATGTGGCCAAGCAGTGGCAAATTAGCAGACGAGAACAAGACCAATTTGCTGTACAGTCACAGAACAGGGCAGAGAGTGCACAGAAAGCTGGCTACTTTGATAAAGAGATTGTTCCTGTTCTTGTGCCTTCTAGGAAAGGTAAGTATGTGTGTGTATTTAAATAAAAACTGTCATTGGACTAGCTGGGCCTTGACTATCCATTACTAATGGTGTCTTTGTGGAAAACCTATTTTACAGGTGGAGGGAGGGAGGGGGGCTCGGCTCCTCTTTTCACTCTTTAACAGTGAGGGAGGCTTTTTGAAATGAGAGAGAGAAGATGGAAAAACATTGATCAGAATTTCCAAATGTAATTTTATTTTTTATATGGAGATATACTCTCTCATAGAGCTGGAAGGGACCTTGAGAGGTCATCTAGTCCGGTCCCTTGCCCTCATGGCAGGGCCAAGTATCATTCCTGACAGATTTGCCCTAGATCCCTATATGGCCCACTCAAGGATTGAGCTCACAACAGTAGGTTTAGCAGGCCAGTGCTCAAACCACTGAGCTATCCCTCCTCCCTTAGTTATCCCTAAGCACATACGTAGAATATAATTATTATATTGCTGATCCTACATTCTTCTTTGTGGCTAGACCCCTCACTTCAACAGGGCTTCTGTCTACATGGAGTCAGTTGAGTTACATTAGAGTAATGAGTTACATTAGACCTATGTTACGCTAAATTTAAAACATATTCACACTCACCCTGATACTCACTGCATAAACCTCACTCAGTGGTGAACTACATAATGAAATAGCCTAGAGAGTCATTCCATTATACTTAATTATTTGTGGATTTTCTCAAAGCCTGCCAACTTCTTAATATTGTCTGTGAGATTCTTTTTTTTTTTTTTTATTAAGTCGCGGGGTGCTTTTTTTTTTTTAATAGATTAGCCTTTGGCCTCAGGATCCATTTTGGGGCGGGAGAGGACTTGCATATACTTTGTATTAAATTCACACTCCCTAGATTCATTAGTCTGTTGAACTCCAGGAGCATATCATCCCATTTCTTTGTATTTTGTAAAATAGCTAGTTAGCACTCACATATTGTGCCGCTAGGCTGACTGCCCAGTCAGTAAAGGGAGAGGAAAAAACCCAAACTGAACCACTGAAGGCTTCTTTGACATCAACTTGTATAATATTAATATCCATAAAGGAAATACACAGAAACCTGTTGGAAAACACTAACTTGCCTGGGCACTCATTAATGGATCTCCAAGTCACCATGTTGTTTCAGGCCAATTCCACAAGCCAAATACATGGGGAAGGGTTGGAGCTTAACTTCATTTACAAGTTTAATTCTTATGCAAATGGAATGAACAGACACTTCTGCTGGCTCGCACACTACCTTCCACAACTTAATGAATTAACCAACCAACCAACCAACCAAATAATGCATGTGCTAATTGTTCAGTTTCTTGAACAATCTACTCTCTGTTTCCCCCCCCCCCCCCCTTCCCTTATTTATTCTTGGATCCGGACTTCTTATACTCCAAGTAATTGGAAGAAGTTGGTTGTGCCTATGAAAGTTCATGATACCATCTACATGTTTTGTTTGTCTTTAAAGCACTACTAGACTATTCATTGTTTACGTTTTTCCTACAAGATTCTGTTCCCTAATGAGCCGTTCTAGCAGAAGGATGATTAGGAAATAGCAGAGAGGAAAATTGTTTTTGAACAGGCAGGCAAATTTAGCAATTGGGATTTTCATGGTATTAAACTTTTCCATGGTGGTTTCAATGTCTTTTTCTGTGCTGCTGCTTACCATGTCCTTCTAAAATCTGTTCAGCACAATCACCACCCTTTTCTTTCAACTCTCATTAAAATCTTGCTTTCATAGCATCACTTACAGAAAATACTTGTTTCAGAAAGCCCAAGTGTAAAGTAGCCATATGCACTACTACCAGCGCCTGGAAGCATTTAGGTAGATTATGGGGCTAAAAATAAACTTGAAGTTCTTGTGTTTTGTTATAATCCTGACAACTATGAACTTGAAAAATTAAACACATTCCCACCCTCCCCCCACCCCAGTTGTGTGATATATTCCTTAGTGGCTACTACATAGAAGTTACTCTTTGTTCTACAGCTATTTTGCTCGATTTAGAACCCTGTTACAAAAGTAAAGTTGCACGGAATTGATCTCAAATTCATGTCTGACCATTTTGCAGGTCCTGTAGAAGTTAAAGCAGATGAGCATCCTCGCCATGGAAGCACCCTAGAAACAGTATCAAAGTTAAAGCCTTGCTTTCTGACAGATGGAACTGGAACAGTAACTGCAGCAAATGCCTCAGGTTTGTAGATGGGTAAACCAACATGCAGTAGGACAGCAATTGCAAGCAGCTCAGGACAAGGATATATAGCACTGAGCTCAACTGCACATATTATAACTTGCATATCTGTGTGCACTTTTCCCCTAAATACTGCTGTAGTAAGATGATGTGCAGGAGACTTATGTCATGTCAGTATCACTGTTTTCAACTCAAAACAGCCTGTCATGCCATGAAGTCAAAAATGCTTTTATTACTGACATATCTCAGCAGTGTCCACATTTCCCTGGTTCCTCATCCTTCTGTTTCTTAGTCTAACTGTATTTATCACTCCTTCCCCCCGCCCTCATTTTAGCATTTCTGCTTGACTCCAGTGGTCTTCCTGCACATTCAGTACTAGCCATAGATTGTATATAGGAAAATCAAACACCCAACACTAAAAAATTGGCATTATCATGGGATTAAACTTTTCCATAGTGGTCTCAATGCCGTTTTCCATGCTGCCTCTTACACTTACCATGTCCTTCCAAAATCTGTTCTTCACAGCCACCACCTTTTTCTTTCAACTCTCTTGTTAAAACCTTGCTTTCACAGCATCACTTACAGGAAGTATGCAGCACATAACTCCACCCAACATAAAGGTGTGTGCTCATCTGTGCCTACTGATGAAACCTGTCACATCTTCACCAAAACCAGTGGAGCTGCACAGACTTACACCCGCCTCGATATCTATAACCTGTATACTATCTTACTTGTCAAACCTTTAATTTAGACTCACTCTTTAGGGAAGGGACCCATTGCCTTTTTACTGTGAAGACTCTAACAAATAAACTTAAGCAATTATTCACTGCTCTGCAGGTGTGAATGATGGAGCTGCAGCTGTAGTTCTTATGAAGGCATCTGAAGCAGCTAGAAGAGGTCTTACTCCATTGGCGCATATTGTGTCCTGGGCTCAAGTGGGTTTAGAGCCATCCATCATGGGAATAGGACCTGTCCCCGCAATAAAGAAAGCTGTAAGTAGTAGCAGAAGAAACATTACTTGTCAAGTTTCCCTTTGACCATCCAGACTTAGTTTTTCTCAGTGAAAAGCCATAAATGTAGCATCTAATAATTATATAATGGAGACCATGGGAAGTGTTGATTCTTTTTTGCCAGGATTAGTATCTGCATTGTTATTTTTAGACAAGGTTTTATGTGGGTCAAAAGTAGAAACTAGCTTAGTTCATGGAATGCCTCTCAATTGTCATACAGAAAGCTTTAACCTAATAGTAACTCTTCTAAAGGTGAACAGGACTGATACATGAGAGATGAAAGGGCGGAGAAAAATAAAATGAGAAGACCCTGAAAGGTTAAGTTTTTTGAAAATGCCAGTGCCATTTCTGGACCACTGCCTGTAGCAGCTTCCTGCCAAAACTGTGAAGTCAGAAAGTCCATTTTATAGCAGCTGATAGAGATGTTAATCCATGACCATGTTGCTGCCTTGCAAATTTCTGTAACGGAAGCACAAGCCCTTTCTATGCAATTGCAATGTCTTGTGTGGTGCACCTGATGCCTTGTTTGCCTCCAAAGGTGCATAGCTGGATCCATTTAACTGATTGTTTAGGGCTTCCTGCTCAGTGACCCTCTCTGGATCCCTGCTTTTGAATCTGTGACCCTTGCCTCCTTCCCTATTTTTATTCCTATTTGTTATCCCTCATAATCTTTGTGATGTCTGGATCCAGTGACTGCTCCCCTTATGCAGAGTGAGAGGAGCCTTTAGACTTAGATGGGCTTGTAACCCCCCCCCAAATACTCAGAGCTTCAATAGTGACAGAGCAACTGTGTCTCTTGGCTCAGCTCTCCATTTACCTGTATTGCACTAGGGCAGTGTTTTCCAATTGGTGCTCCGCGGAACCCTGGGGTTCCGCGGAGCAAAACGAGGGGTTCTGCAAGGAGCTGGTGCTCCCCCGCTCCCTCTGAAAAAGAGAGAGAGAGAGAGCCGGCTAGCCAGCAGAGGCATGGGCGGTGAGTTGTGTGGGCTTGTGGTACCCACGCTCCAGCAATATTTGGAGCTGGAGCGGGTCCCGACTCCCTCCCACCCCGACCCCAAAGCGTCTCTCCCCCGTCCCCATCATGCGCAACCTTCCCTGAGCTCCCCCTCGCTGGCTGCTGCTGCCCTGCACAGCGCGCTCAAACCAGTGGGTGGAGAGACGCCCAGACGTGACGTGACGTCACGGCCCGGGATTTTAAACTTGCTGGGCGCTGTGATGCGCCGCATGGCTGAGTTGCGGGTTCGGAGTCCGGGGACAGAGCACAGACTCCGGCCCCACAAAGTGGAAGGCAGAAGGTACGGGAAAGGGAGAGAGAAGGAATGGAAGGGGCTTGTGCAGAGGGAAAGGGGAAGGGCTGGGAGAGGAAGGTGCTTGGTGCCTTCCCCTCCGCCTCGCACAAAGGGACAGGGTGGAGGAGAGATAAATGGCAGGGGGCCAAGCGCAGACAATGAGGAAAAGAGCAGGAGGGGAGATGTCAGTGGGAGGGGAACAGGGTGATGCTGGGAGGGGAGAAGGTAAGGGCATTGGGGGCTAGAGGGGTGAGGGGAGGTGCTGGGAGAAGGCTTGAAAGAAGGGGTGGGCATGAGGAAGGCTGGGATGGAGCAAGTCATGTGAGAGGGCACAGGGTTCCCATGTGAGGGGAACGGGGGCAGAGGGTGGTGAGGGGTGGGCATAAGGGAAAAATGGAGCAAAGGGGGCAGGAGAAGTGAGGGAAGGGGGAGGCACCAGGAGGGTGCAGGGGTAAGGGGATTCTGGGGGTGAAGCAGAAGGGCAGATACCTGCAGTGGAGGGACCACCATCAGAGGAGAGACGCAGGGCAGGTTTGTAGGGGGAGGTGTTAGAAAAGGGGATGAGGAGGGGTAGTTCACATGATCAGAGTGGGGCTACTGGAGAAGTGGGCACAGGGAGGAGAGAAGGGCTGGTTGAGGGGGGCAGGTTGCAGGAGGGCTGAGGACAGTGAGAAGAGCAGGAGTCAGGACAGCAGAGCAGGGTGAGGAGTGATGGGGCAGGAGGCACCAGTTGAGCTGACATGGCAGCAGAGGGAGAAGGTAGAGGTTTAAAAATACTTAACTTGGGTGGCACATCCAAACAAGCCACATGAACTCAGTACTGGTGCACAACACAAAATTCATTTTGCTCATGTGAGGAAACTCTTAGGCTATGTCTACACTGGTTGTTTCTTGCACAAGAACACATTCACTCTTCCATGTGCGAACTGTGCTTTTGCAGAAGAGCATCTATGGCAGTGTGGACGCTCTCTTGCCTAAGAAAGTGCGGATGGCCATTTTAGCCACAGGGCTTTCTTGCTCAAGAAATTCATGTTGCCTATCTACACTGGCCTCTTGTGCAAGAATAGTTGCTTAAAAGGGCTTATTCCTGAGTGGGAGCATCGTAGTTCTTGCGGATGAAGCCCTGATTTCATACATGAGAACGTTAGTGTACTTGCGCAAGAACACACGGCCAGTGTAGACAGGCAGTAAATTTTTGCGCAAGACCGGCCGCTTTGGCGCAAGATCGTGCCAGTGTAGACACAGCCAAGGGGAGGGAGGAAGGCAAGGGCAGGGAATCAGCACTGGCTCAGCATGTCTACATGGTTTGGGGGAAGGTGCAGGGAAATTGAGCTCAGCTGGGTTGCAGAGTGGGGAGGTCTGGGGGTGTGTGTGTGTGGAGCTCAGAGCTCAGTTTGACTGCAGGAGGAGGGAGGTGCCAGGAACTGGGGCTAGACTCAAGGGGAGGGAGGGACAGGGAATGGGTTCTTGGCTCAGCAGTTTTGTGGGGCTTGGAGGAAGTGCAGGGAAATGGGGCTCAGCTGTGTTGAGGGAAGCATGCAGGGAACCAGTTCAGGGCTCAGCTGGGCTGAGGTGGATGGGAGAGGGCATACAGAACAGACGGGTAGCTCAGCTGGGCTGTGAGGGGCTGCAGGGACTGGTGCTGCGCTCCCTTGGATTGTGAGGGATGGTTTTGGGGGAAGTGCAGGGAACCAGCAGAGGTGGACAGTTCGGTTGCAGGGGGTAGAGGTGCAAAGAAGCCTAGTGGGGAAAGGGGGGGGGGACCAGGAGCCCTGAAATGACCTCCCCAGGTCCAAAAATTCCTCATCTGGGACCAGTCAGGTCTAGAGGGTGCCAGATCAGGGAGGTCCAACTCCTACCCAAGTCCTCTCCTCGCTCCCTCCCTCATAGCCAGACACCCTACCTACCACCCAGACCTTGTCCCCTTCCGCCTCCCAGATCCTGCACCCCATCCCTATCCTGCTCCTTGGCAGCCCTGCCATCCGCCCTGGCCCCAGCACCTTGCCTCACACCCCAGGACTCAGCACTGCCCTGGCCCTGGCCCCAGCACCCTGCCATCCACGCTAGCACCCAGCAGCACCCTGTTCCTTGTCCCAGCACCCTAGTGCTCAGAAGGACCATGTCCCTGACCCCAGCACCCTGCCACATGATCCAGCATCCTTCCACCCAGCAGCACCCTCTCCCTAGCCCCAGCAGCACATTTGGGACCATATTACTGAGGCTTGGGGGATTTGGGAGGAGCTTTTTTTTTTTTTTTTTTTTTTTTTTGCATCTCACGTGTGTGACCCGACTGACTTTTCTGTGGGTCAGTGACCTTTGACTCAAAACAGGTTCCTCACCCCTCTCATATATAAAGACAATGCTAAAACCTTTTGAGTTTGACATTTTATTTAAAAATGAAGCCAGGCTAACAAGCACCCAATTGGGACCAAACCCCCATTTCACTGCAGCATCATAACACTCCTGCACCACCTGACCCCAAATCTGAGCCTATCATAGACTGGAACCCCCTGTCCTGAGCCTCTTGCATCCCCACATCCTCAGTCTTCTGCCACAACATTCCTCCACCATCCACACATCACAAATCTGTGTCCTGAGCCCATCACTCACAACCTTCTTTCCCTGAGCCCCTCACATATCCAGCCCAAATTCCTGCACCCTCACATCCACAAGCCCTGGCTTGCTTAGCACCCCAACCTTCCACCTGAACCCAACACTTGCCAGCCTAGAGCCCCCTCCCTGAGTCAACAGCCCCTTCTCCTGCAGCCAAATTCCCTCCCAGAGTTTGTACTTCTCACCCCTTCCCACACCCAAATCCCTCATTCCCACACCTCACTCTCACTAGGTTGAGACAGGTATAAGGGTTGGGGATAGCAAGTGATGGAGAAGAAGGGAACAGAGCGAATAAGGCCTCACAGAAGGGAGATGGGGGAAGGAATGTGATTTTCATAAATTGGTGGGTCCCTCTCTCCTCCCCTGCCCCCCAATTTTATTTATTTATTTTGCTTGACAAGCCTAGGGGTTCCTTGAAATTCTGAAAAGCTAAAAAATTGGGAAACACTGCACTAGGGGAAGAAAGAGTCCTGCCTGCCAGTTCTATAATCTCCATCACCTCTGTATGTAGAGCGACACTCCTTGTTCTCCTCTAGTTGTTGATGTACACCACAGTGGTTGCATTGTTCAACTGGGCCAAAACATGCTTAGCCTCTGGAACTTTCTGTATGGCAAGCTTGACAACTCTGACAGGCTGATGTGGGATGCCAAAGCTACCTGTGTCCCAGGGAGCTTGGGCCTCCTGTAGACAGGAGTTGCTGCCTCTGATACAGTGGCAGGGGCTCTCCAGGAGTGGGCTGGGAGCCAGGTACACACTACCTGCTCACCCCACCCTTGGGGACCATTTTAGTAACCATGTAACTGTTAAATTGTTGCAACTACACAATTACTAAACAATCCCCAATGTAAAGTTACTTCCTTTAAAATATCACAAAATATTTTCAAATATTCAGCATATAGTATTATACAGGGCTGTCAAAACTGGTATGTTTTAAAAATTAAATATTCCTTAATGCTGCTGTATTTCTACTTCAAGCACTATTTACTGGTATATTGCTGGAATAATGCTAATACCAATGAAGCCTGGAAAAGGAAGCTCAACAATTCTCTCACTTGTGCCACAGGTGGCTCTAGTGAACACTATGGCAAACAGCTTATATGTAGGCTTACTGTAGAACTAAAGGTCTTCACAGTTGTCCCCCACAGTGACATTTTGTAATCAAGTGTAGTAGTGGATATTAGTAGTTTTGCCTCATTTAATCACTAAACTTGGGGGTAAATGAGCCAAAGTTACAGAAGAGAGTGTTAGCCCATGATCTCTCTAGTCAAACCAAGGTAAGTTCTGATGGGACAAAGACCCTCCATTGGCCACTAAAGTACAATCTCCTTATTTGTTATATTTCGTAGGTTGACAAAGCAGGTTGGACACTGGAACAAGTTGACTTGTTTGAAATTAATGAAGCATTTGCATCACTAGCTGTAGCAATAACTAAAGAACTGAAATTGAATCCAGAGAAGGTACGTAATAGGAGAAAACTTAAATTTCAGCAGTTCTTTATAAAACAATGGTTTGGGTTAATTCACTCCTGAGAGAGGGAAACATTTAATTTTTTCCTAATTATATCATATGCTGTCCAAACTAAGCTGCATGTGCAGCCCCAATATAGCTTTGCTTCTATCCACAAGTGGTTGAAATCACAGAAGTTAGGCTGAGGTTACACTGTAAGGGAATTCTTATTTCACTGACAGGCTAACTGGCTGTGTTCAGGAATCTGATTCTCTAGTACAGAGGCTGACAACCTTTCCAGACTAGTGTCCCCTTTCAAAAATCTAATCTCTCACAGCCCCGTTTCACCCCTGCTTACACAGACATGTAGAAGTGCCAATACTTAACTGAAAAATTACTTCATCATATAATCAATTGGAATATACATTACTTCTACCCCCGCGCCCTCCCCCCCCTTACTGCCTCTATCAGAGGCAGGGGGTGGAGGGAGAGAAGAGTGCAGGGAGCAGGAGCTAGCTTAAGTTGGTTTCCCCCAATAGTCTCGAGGGGAGGACGGAGGCACAGTGGGGGACTGGGCACAGCTCTTACTACATTTAAGAGGCAGTGCCAGAGGGAGCCCTGTAGTTCCCCTTATTGACTAATTGATGGAAATTCCAACTAAGTGAACTGATTAAATGTACTCTAACATCCTTTATATCAGGAGTGTCCAAACTTTTTTCAAAGAGGGCCAGATTTGAAGTGAACATGCGTGAGGGCCGACCATTTTGCCTGACATTCTTTGAACCATTAAAATTAAATGCAAATTAACTATTTTATGCAAAGTTTATTGCAAACGGCATACTTTTCATTTTGTCACATGGATGACAAATCTAAACAGGTGTTAAATCACTCTGCCTTTCATATCTGAAGACCAGATGGAAAAAAAATCCAGGAAGCTGAAATGTCAGGAACATTGTAAAGTACATTACATATTATTGGTAATAAAGGTTGTCTGTCAATTTTAAGTTCAAAAAATATGAACAGGAACATAACACCAAGTATATATGTTGTGTCCAAATATATTTATAACTGATTTAGACCAACTGACATTAACTGAGATTTTACAATGTATTCATCTCAATACATATGGATTCGTTGGGGGCCATAAAAGATAGATATTGCCAAATTACCTGGGGGGCCGTATTAAACCGGAACGCGGGCCGCAATTGGCCCGCGGGCCGGACTTTGGACATGCCTGCTTTATATACTTATTGTACTAATCACTGTATAGCATACAGAGCAATATAAACACATCATACGAAATTTTAATTTGTACAGACTAGATTCAGAAGCCAGTGTTTATGTAGCTTGTTACAAAACTAAGCAAGTATCTAAAGGAATATATATACCCTGTGGAAGATCCCTTTGTACAAAAGGCATATATACCCACTGTTAACTACATGCAGTTTTTAAACTTAATTTGCACTTTATTCTGCAGGAGTGGGGACTGAAGTTTAAGACCTGATGCCTGTTGTGGAGGGGGCAAATGGGGAAGGAAACTGAGAACCTCACCTACTTTGCCTATTTCTTACTAATTATCTATATAACAAGGCTGATTTTATTTTTCAGGTTAACATCGAAGGTGGAGCTGTTGCTCTTGGTCACCCTCTGGGTGCCTCTGGTGGTCGTATTCTTGTTACGCTTCTGTACGCACTAGAACGAACAGCTGGAAAACGTGGTGTTGCTGCTCTTTGTATAGGAGGGGGAATGGGAATAGCTATGTGCATTGAAAGATGAACATAGTTCAGTCCCCTCCCTGCCTATGTGCACCAAGTTAAAGCTTTCAGCTTGCTAATAAAGCTATGCTATTTAGACAAGATTGAAGTTAGTCATTGAAATAATTCACTAGAGCCTCTTCCCTGCTAAAAATTGAACTTAGAATCTTAAACTCTACCTCTCTGCCCTGGGCTTAATGTACTGAAACAAAGGACAAATCCTGACAGCAAGTTCTCTTGTATCTATACCCAGTTTATTAACATACACGAAGTACAATAACTGGAAAGAAGTGTAAAGTGAACAATTAACAGTAACATAAATAAGTCAGACTAATTCTCAAGTGCTCCAGATCGAACAGCGTCTTCATAACACCCGCCTCTATCGTCTTTGCTTTCAGGATGCAACTTAATAAGATCATCAATTCGAAGAATAGTAATGGCAGCTTCTGTGGCAAATTTCAAGCTCTTTATTTTGACTATAGTAGGCTCAAACACACCAGCTTGTTTGTTATCACGAGGTTTCCCATTGATTAAATCAAGACCAATCCTGAAAGTAAGAAAGGGATTAAATAAATAGTGTGTATTGTACAGCACCTAGCAACTATGGTAATATGATTTGCTTAAAGTTGAAGCATAAACTTCTTAAGATTACCGCTTTGCTCTAGGAAACATCCCTAACCATACTTCTACTTCCTCTAGGAGTTGGTTATAATTTGGGGGGGTGCCCCCAGAATTTGATAAGTGGTCAAGAGTTGCATTCTGCTGATGGCAGTTCAAGATAGGAGACTGGGATACAGGAGTTTTGGTGAAAGAGGGGATTGTGACTTAGGATGGGGGTGAAGGACAGGATTCTGACCTGGAAGAGAGGTGCAGGAGGTTTGGTTTGTGACCAGGGCAGGGTGGTCACACCCTACATGCTGCTCAAAGCAGGGGCTATGAACTCTCTGCAGGCCCCTGGAAGCTGTGAGATTGTGCAAATGGCCCCCACATCTGGCCACTTTGAGCATCCTACAAGAATGTAGCAAACAGGGAGCCTGCCTGAGGCTCCTGCTGGGCCATAGGATGGTTGCAAGACCCAGGGCCTTAGGAAGACTGTATTTTACCTACCAGTGCTCTTATTTCTAAATAATGATCACCTAGATTTCTCTGCCTTTCCATTCTGATAAGTAACTTTACATTATGTATATTGTAATAGGACTTTCACACAAGCAGTCAATAAGAACTAATGCATTTAAAAAAGCTCCTAAACAGCACTTTCATTTGTTAATTTTGTAGATAGATACTTGCCATTTCAGATTTTTGCGTTCTGGGTTAACTTGAGCTTCATTGTGAAATGCTCTCAACTTTGCAACAAGATCTATGGCATCCTGGGCAGCATTTACTGCTAAGGTATTTGGAATAATTAAGAGAGACCTTGCAAATTCTGCAATAGCAAGTTGTTCACGTGATCCCTAAAGGAGAAAGAAGAGTGATTTATTCTGAAACCCATTAAACCCCATTCATCCTAGGGAAAAGGGAAAAAATGCAGCCATTAACTTTAGAGCACCACATCTAGGCAGTCAAGAACACAGCTCAGCAAGATGCTTGCCCATTGTATTGAACACATACAAACAGTGGGAGGCAGGAGGGGGGGATAGATGCAGGGAGAGGAAGAATTGTTCTAGGCCTATTAAGTTATGTTTTGAAAAATGAAGTTAATATTTTGATATAATTGTTCAAGATCTGGCAAAACCAAGTTTAAAGCACTTAAAAGCTAAATTCATGCCCCCCAACAAAAAGTTTTCGTGTGTGTGTGTGTGTGTGTGTGTGTGTGTGTGTGTGTGTGTACACACACGTACACATAGCACTTACCATGCTAGTAGCATAATTTTCAAGATATATTGAAAGTGCTGCTTCTACTGCACCACCACCTGGTACCACTGACTTGGACTCCAATACTCTTTTAACTACACACAGAGCATCATGTAAGGATCTCTCCATTTCATCACACATGAAATCATTGGCTCCTCGTAAAATTATTGATGCAGAAGTACGAGCCTTGGTACTGTCCAAAAAACAAGAAAAATGCATTTAACCCATGCTTTACTATTCACGCAGTTCGTAAAATATCCAAGCTTTTTCTTTCTGATCTCATGATTACAGCTGAATTCCTCTAACACTTAGTATGTTTAGGAGTAAGATCCTACATTGAGTGCCTGTAACTACCATCAGTACAGTAATAGGAATTCATGCAGTTGCAGAAAGTGACATGGTTAGAGGTACCTACTCAACACCCAGGAGAATGTCTGTGTCATGAAACAGATAGGGGGAGGGGAAAATCACACCAGAAACCATGGGAAAATGGTTAAATGTGCAGGCATATTTCATGAGGAGGCAGATAAAGGCAAACAAGTATCTGTTCATATCATCATGGCATACCAAAAATCAGATTAAAGAATCAATTGAGTTATGAATTGATATGATAATGTACAATATTAAACTTTTTCCCTTAAATGGGCTGATATCTGCACCAAGTTACACAAAACTAGTGTCAATAAATTGAACTTTAGTATGCAGCATTTTCAAATCTATATAGTGTCACAGAAGATGCAATAACCACCCCTCTTTCACTATAATCATTAGTAAAGTAAGGATGTTAAAAGGTGGGTAACTGACTAATCTTGAAATCAATACAATTTATATCAACTACATGATTAGTCAAAAAGGGAAGGTGCTCTGTACCGGCTCACACTGGTTCAGGAGCTACCCCCACTGCAGCTTAATTGTAGTAGGAGCCAGGCATGCAGGCAGCCCGATCTCTACTGCATTTAAACTGCAGAGCTGCAACAGAGGTATGCCCCCAATCAGCACAAGCCGGATCTGCTGCGGCTCTGCATTTTAAATGTAGTAACAGCCAAATGCAGAGTTGCAGTGGTCCTGGACTGGTGCAAGCAAGGACTGAATCAGGTTTGCTTAGTCCTACCTTGCACCAGGTCCAGCCGCCCCTGCCCATAGCCAGCCCAAGCCACCATGAACAGGTGCTGCTGCCAGAGCAGCCTCCCCTACCCAATCCCCCAGTGGAAATGGTGCTGGGGGAACTCAACTACTGGCTTACATCCCCACAATAAAGCTGATCATAGTACAGTTACTGTTCTGACTGGATTTCTTTCTACACTTTAGAGGCTCAGAAGTACTGAAAAAAGTAATTGTTATTTATAGGTAAGCTATTTTAAACAAAGTCTTAAATCAGCTATACAATTGGCCAGGCTGACAGAATAACTGGTATGATTGAGAGAGATGTCCAGCCCTAGCAATAAACAGTGAAACATCAGTTGTTTCACCACAAACTTACAATGGCCTCATACTCTATCCCACGCGTATAACTGCTCATAGCACTGAGGCTGCATGGCAGTAAATAAATGGGAAGTTACAACTAAAGATTTAGCAAAACATGTTTCCCAGGTGTGATGTACTCTAGAAAGTGTCCTTACTTCTTGATTAAAATCAGTTCATCATCACAAATTCTCTCCTGAACCACCTCTTCCGCTTGTCCCAGCAATGTTGCCTCAAAGCTTTCTTCACCTTCCAGATTAGCCAGAGTCGAACAAATGGTGGCTTTTAAAAACAAACAACTGAGAAGTTAGTGTGGACGTTATCAATTCTTAGAGGCTGATAAATAACAAGTTACTTTATAGTCATCATATTAATAGTTCTCACACTTTTGCTAAAAACAAGTTACATACTGTTCCTGCAAGATTATAACAAGACTTTCTTGAACTCTTTTAGATGGATTTTATAAAATGTATTTTGGGATTGAATAATTTTATAGTATAGATAACCAGGAGTTCAGACTTCATTCCACAGCAACTCCCTTCTAACAACAAAAATTATTACACAACCCCAGGAAAGTGGGAGGGGAGTAAAGAAGCCCTAGCCATGCTGCCCTGGGTTGCAGTGGGCAAAGCTGATGCTCAAAAGCTTCCACCCCATGTGGGAGGCCTGTAAAATAAGCCTAGTCATGCAAGGCCACAGCCCTTGGGCTTTGGCTTCAGCCCCGAATGGTAGAACTTGAGCATTGGCCCCAGAATCCAGCAAGTCTAACACCAGCCCTGGAGACCTTGTTGAAATAGGATCCCAACCCATAGTTTGAGAACCATTTCTACAGAGAATTTTTAAAAAATTCACAAACACTAAAGAAAGTTGGAAATTAGATTAACCCAACTTCTATAGTCCCAATTTTATGAAAGTCTGGTTAACAGGCTCCTAAGATACAGTCTGGTTGTGTTCCCCAACATAACAGAGCCTTTTTAATGTCAGTCAACACCTCTCCTAACTGCACCCAAACACCTTAAGCAGTTATAATTTTTCAGCAATTCCTCTTTATCTAATAATTTGTTCTAAATAATGTAACTGGCTTGCACTTCATAATTCAATACAGTTAGAGTTCAATACAGTTAATGAGATACTCCTTGTCTGAGTGTTGCAGTGAATGTTTTATATTCCAAGGATACTTCCTCATCTCTATGTATGCAGACCAGACCAATATATTCAGGGAACTGATTGCCAATAGCAGCTTTGGAAGCACTGTATTTTACCTACACTACAGCCAAAAATCACAATATGGACATACCTCCTGATGCTTTAGCAATGCGTTTAAGGTCCTTTTTTAAAACTCTGCGTACTGCCATAGCACCAGCATCCACAAAATATTTTAGACACATATCATCAATGCCACCAGTGGTTAGAATAACATTGGCACCCGTGGCCAAAATCTTCTGAATCCTCTCTTTAGTGATATCTGACTCTCTGCAAAAGTTAAGGAACACTTATTTACTTACAATCAAAAGTTATAACATTGGGGGTTAAAATCCTCCACTGTGAATGGCTAAACCATATACAAGCATCTGAATAATCAGTAGTATTGCAAACATAAAATTGCTGGGGAGAAAAGGAACCATTTATCACATGAATGTGTCAGGACAGATGAAAATTGGTAATTTTTAAAAATAAAAATACTTAATTTTTAAACATCTCACATTTTAATGGTGACCAACCAATAAGAATCAATCCTCCTTTAGGAAAATAAGTAAAAATATAAAACAATGCAAATCAATTATTTAAATCAAAGTTTCCTGCTTGCAGATAAAAATCAATCTAATAATTTGTTCTAAATAATGTAATTGGTTTGCTCTTCATAATTCAATACAGTTAGAGTTCAACTGAATACAAATTATCCAAATACATTTTATATGAAGATGTGTTTACTGCTGTAATTATTGTCTATTATACTTTTCAGAGCTCAGCAGAACACCCATAAACCCAGTAATTAATTAAAAATACCAAAATTAGTTTGAAAACCTGTTCATTTGTTTTATAAACCAGCATACCTCTGTCTAATCTGGTCCAGTTTCTCTGGATCTGTGATCACCACCTGAACACCAAGCTTCATTTTTGTTTTCTGCAGACTGAAGTCAAGACAGGCAATCTTTGCATTAACTATCCTTTTGGTCATACCTATATAAATAAAGTATTTTTGTCAGTATTGTTACAACTAAGCTTTTTAATTAAAAGTGCTAAAAATGAAAATAGTTGTGGTGTATTATTTTACTTTTTACATTTCTAACACACACAATTAACCATCTGATACTACTTTTCCTGCAGCTCTTCACAAACACTAGAACCTTTCTTTCTTCATTTGCCTCTTCACATAAAGGTACAAAGTACCTTTCCAAGGTGTTTGTATGTTTCCTTGCTTGTCAATTTGTTGTATTGTTAAGATACTGGTTCAGGATGTATTAGCACCTGAGCTAACAAAACTAATTCTTTGATTTGACATCCAGCATAATTACTATGTTGGTCTACGAAGAACTCTGGTCTTCAGCAGGGACCTATTACTCTCCCAATAAGGGATAATAAAAACCATGTTAATTTCAACAGAGCTGAACATGCCAAAATATGGTAACCTAATTCTAGTGACAGTAGCCAATTTCCTTGCTTATAACACAGGTCTCAAAGGCAGACAGAATCAACCAACTATCCTCAAGCAAAAGAGGGCTGGGATGGAACTCCCTTGGGTAACATTTATTGCTACTTACTTATTCCCTAGATCCGTGGTCACCAACCAGTCGATCGCAATCGACTGGTCCATCACGAGGCCTCGACTAGTCGATCACAAGGCATCCTGTCCGCCCCGCCCCCATTTCCCTCCCACCCCCAAGAAGCCCCACTACCTACCTCCAGTGAATATGGAGGTAGTGTCGGCTTCCTGGGGATGGACAGAAGTCCTGCAGCTTAGCGCCACTTCCAGCAATTCCGGAAGTAGCACTAGCTGCTCTGCCAGGTGTACTGTGGGAGGGAGCATCGGCTCCCCTGCACCGCACAGGAGGGGTGAGTCAGCCCCGGGGGAGGCACGCACAGTGGGGAGGGGAGTGTCGGGCCTGTGCCATGCGCGCGCGCAAGGCTTCCCTGCGCGGGGGAGAGGGTCGGCCCCGGGGCAGGCACGCACTGGTTTCCCTCGGGGGGGGGGGGGGGGGGGGGAATCCTGGGAGGAGGCAGATGCAGGGGACTCTCTGCCTCCACTGGGACCCCACTCCTTAGCCACAGAACTCTGTCCCCAGCTACAGAATTCTGTCTCCACTCATGTCCCCAGCTACAGAACTCTGTCCCCACTCCGCTCCCCACTCCCCAAACTCTCCCCACTCCCGTCCCCTGCTGCAGAACCCTGTCCTCTGCCCTCCCAGCACTCTGTTCTCTTCCCTCCCCCCGCCGCAGAACTGTCTCCACAAAATGTATAATTACGAACGCTTCATTTTAGATTTAAATAGCATGAATAAAAAACAGACCATTTATTTCATAACTATAAACACGTGATTTTAATTTTATATATCGCATAACTTAAAAATAAACTGTTTATCAGTGTGTGTAAGTAAGGGCTGGGGATAGCAAGTGATGGACAGGAGGAGAATAGAGAGGGCGGGACTTCAAGGAAGGGGCAGGGCTGTAGATCTTCGCCTGTTCGGAGATTTAAAAAGTGATCTTGGGTGTAAAAAGGTTGGAGACCACTGCCCTAGATTGTATTGTTTAGCCTATTAATCTCTTCTCCACTAACAAGTGAGCAGCAGGCTCTACTGTATTCCAGACTTTGTAATTTACGTGCACATTCTTTCAACAGTAACAACTGAAGTTCCACAAGCTTTACCCACCAATCTGGTTTCTTGACACCTGCAAAGTGCTGCATAGTAACTGACACAAAGAATGAGATAGCCAAATTATATATTGCACAAAATGTAGACTTCAAAAATAAGCTTTTAAAAGCTTATTGCCAACAGAAGTCTCGAGTTTAAAATTTGCAATAATTTTAAAATAATCCACTATGATGTATATATTCCAAACTTAAGAGCTTTATTTTCACCTGATAATCAGTATCACATATCAGGTTATTTCCATCATTCAAGTGCAAAAAGCAATAGAGAATAGACTAAATGTTTAAGAATCTATATGATTTCAGGTATCATTTAAAAAAAATCCTTATTGAGACAAGATTTCAGGGACAAATATTAACTGAGACATGGATGCAAGTTTCACTGAAGTCCTTAGTAGCTGCTTATGAGTTTCTGCAGAGACTATGAATCCAAGCGTCTGTTATTTTTCTAGAGACATTGTTAGAAACTGCTAGATTTGATTTAAGCTGCTGGAGCAACTCTACAAAATTTCAGAGAAATTCCTCTCTCAACAGGGAAACCAACACAGTGTTTCAATGACACAAAAGCGTAACGTGTAGTTATAAGACCCTGTAAATTGGGAATCAATTATGACACTTTCAATAGTTTAAGTACAATGTAGCATATTAAAGCAACCACTCTAATTTCTCTCTGAGCTTTATAGTTACATCATGGTGTGTCATGGGAATAACCCAATTCTTTACACAAAAACAATAGCAAAGCACCAGTGGACTTCAAGTGTCACTTTTTGGAGCCACCTCCTCCCCTGCAACTCTGCTTAGGATAGGGCTTGGGTTTACTTCAGAATATATCTATTTTAACATGTTTAAAATGTTTTTTTAAAAATGTTCTAAATGAACAATAGCTAATTAGCCAGTTCTTTACATCATTAGAAACATTCACAGAGAAAAATATCAGTAAACTTCAGTCATTCTGCTCACTAAAGGCTTATAAACAAGAAAAGCTGAGCTTACCTTGTGAGCCTACCACACAGTTCAGAGCATAACCGCTTACAAGAATACTCTCTTTCTGGCTACGGCCATGTGCCTTCAAAACATTAATGGAACTGATTGGATATTTGGCTTGACCCTTTTGATCTGTGAATTTAACTGCAAGCACAGCATCCACCACCATGTTGGCAAAAAAATCACCATCACTAAAATACTGTTAAGGCCAAAATGAAATACACAGCTTTGTTTTAATGCTAAAAGCAACATATATATTTTCTTGAAAATAATCATGGAAGCATTTCTGAGATAAAACAAACAAGATTAGGTAATAACAGGCTTCTACCACTTGTATGTCTTCCTCATTTTTGTGGTATTTGAATGTATTCACGTGGCTTCACTTAAACAGTGGTTTCCCAGTCTGTGTCTCGTGTACCCATTTTACCTGCCCCTGACTTGGGGAGAGGTTGATGATGGTGGCCCAGAGCAAGCCCGCAACAAGGGCCTGAAGCAGAGGAAGAACAGATCAGGGAAGGGTGGTTCCCCCACCTTCTCACCCCAAACATTCATCTATACATACTCCAGGGGGGAGATATATGTCCTACAATTTGGAGAACAGTGCTTCAAACCTTGGACTATTATCTGAAATTGATATCTAACAAGTCTCCAATTAAGGCTATGACTTAAATTGTGCAGGAGAGGCAGTTAGGGCATGAGTGCAGAGTCTGGGCAGCAGTTAGGGGGCTTGGGGTTGGAATATGGGATCTAGGAGGGAGCTACAGTGGTGGAGTAGACTTAGGGCTGGGGAGCAAGGCATTTACCTGGGGCAGTTTCCATTTGGTGGGGCTGGGGCAAATGGAACAAATGTCTCTGTGCTACACCCTGCTCACCTGCAAGCACTCACCCCCTGCAACTACCACTAACAGTGATTCCTGCAGTGACACTGCTCCAGCTGGGAGTAGTGGAGGGACAAGGAATGGCAGCACAGAGCCACCTCCTCGCACGCTCATCCAGGGAGCCCTGAACACAGGAGCTTTACAGGCTGCAGCTCCTAAAGCCCACTTTCCCCTGACTGGGGGGGGTGTGGTGGTGGGGGGGGGGGGGGGGGGGGGGGAAGAGATATTTCTCTGGCCCCAGCCATGAAAGATGGGCCACTCCCTCAGTTGTGCCCCTGTGTGGGGCTTATCAGGCAACTACGTGGCCATGCGACTTAAGAGGTAATCTTGGTGATGGGTTATTTAGTGAACAGCAAAAAAAAAGCGAGGAGTTATTGTACAGCTCTTTCAAACTTCTCGGTGTAACAACTGTGGTATTATTTTCTGCCAGAGAAAACAGCTCCAATTTCAGCATTTAAGGAGGTGTCTAATTGTATCACATTCTGCTAAAACAGATATTCTTAACCCTTAAATACAAGCTACATTTTTTTCCTCCTTTGGTAAGTTTAAGACTCATGAACTTGTTGCAATTGTCCTTTAAACAAACAGGGTTTGGTTTAGTCAATGAGAATACAACTTTTATGCAAAGTTGATACCAAGAACAATTTTTCACAGTGTAGTTACAACTCTTAAAATAAGGAGGCATCTTGTAGCACTTTAGAGATGTATTAGGTCATGAGCTTTCTTGGATAAAAACCCACTTCATCAGATGAGTTGGAGTGGAAATTACAGAATCCAGGGTATAATGTAACAGCAAAAGAAGTTAATTGTAGGATTAATGTTAATGGGGCAAATTAAGTCAGGGTGGATGTGTCTCTCATTTGATGTGGTGATATGAATATCAAAAAAGGGAAAATTGCCTTTATAGTGTATTAGCTAGTTAAGATCTTTATTCAAGTCTAAGTTGACAGTGTTTAACTTGTAAATGAATTCCAGTTCTGCTGTCTCCCTTTGTAATGGAGTGATAAAGTTTGTAGAAGGATAGCTACTTTTAAATCCATTACAGAATGTCCACGGATGTTAAAATGTTCCCCTACTGGTTTATAATGAAAAAGGATACTCAAGTTCTCTAAAACATCCTATTTTTTAAAAAAATTAAGGTTCCAATTTATTACCAAGTCAAAGGATACATTCCTATTATTTTGGAGGACATCGATGTTTTAGCTGCATTAATAAGGCACTCTCGGCCAAGTTCATCTGTGTTAATAATAAGATTTTCATTGATATATCGAACTGCCTCCCTGTCGAATAAAAAACATTTAAAAAACAATTTCTCTCTTTCTTGGGGAAAAAATCAGAGGTATGAATATTTCTTTCCCTAGCTCTCCCTTCATTAAATGTTAAGTTCATATGCATATTAAAATGTTTTAATCTTCTTACATGAAATAACTGAAACAACATAAAGACTAAATGCTGAGCTAGACCCAAGTTGACAAACCACCACGGGTCTTTAAAAATTATGCAACTATTTCCGATGATTATCTTACTTGCAAGCAAGACGGTAGCCACCAATAACAGAGGTAGGATGAATTTTCTGCTTAACCAGTTCATCTGCATTTTTCAGAAGTTCAGCAGCAATAATTACCTATTTGAAAACAGAAACAAGCTAATCTTAATATAAACATTAATTCTTGTGCCAACAAACAAATAAGTGAAGGCTATGAAAAGTTTTCTATATGATTAATGGGCAAAACAATTATAAATTTAGTAACAATTCCTGGGGGTCTCAAATTCTTTTTTTCCCATTTCTCTAGTTAACTATGAACTCATTGGGATTCTACTGATATATCTTGTCTGCAGTCAGTTGATTGAATTCTATTCTATTGGTTAATTTCAAATTCTCTCTCAGAGGCTAAGCACAAAGGACTTTTCCAACACAGAAGCTACTCTCAAATACATTTGAGCCAATTTAATCTGGCAACCCTGGGAAACACAGAATGCCAGATTAAAGATTTTGCTGAGCCAGGGAGAATGCTGCAGCGTCTGAGCACGAGGGGGTGCAGATGATGCAGTTACCTGCCACCCTGTTCCCAGGGGGGCACACAGATCTGTGCTCCCAGACACTGCCCTCTGCTGTTATCAAAGCAGCAGGGAAAAGCGGCTCTGCACATTGCCGTTCCCCCAGCTAGGGGAAAATGGGGAACTTCCTTCTTCATACTAAGGGTGTTCCCAGATTAGGGACATGCTGAGTATAGAGGTTAAAGTGTGTAACTTCAGGAAAGCTCTCAAATTTGTAGCTATTAAAGAATAACCCTTTTCCAGAATGCAGGCATACTTAGCGATGCCACTTTTTGTACAGTGGTCTCCCTTATGACTCCTATTCCTTGAACTTCTTCTAAGCAATTTTCATGGTTTGTAATAGGGCAGAGGCATTAAAATAAAATCTGTTGTCACATGATAGAATGGTCCATATTTAATTCCCAGTGCCAGGATTTATAATGCTCTGCCAAAATCTGCATTTGATAATGACTTTCAGCATATCTACCTGTAAAATTTTCTACATACCACTGAAGTGGTCCCATCGCCAACTTCTTTGTCTTGCAGTTCTGCCAGCTCACAAAGAACTTTTGCAGCAGGATGTTCTACCTCTAGCAGCTTCAGAATTGTTGCACCATCATTAGTAATGGTCACATCCTAGTTTCCAGAAAACAACAAAGATTGATATTCTTGCCCATTTATTTTTAAATTTCATGAAAACCTTAACATTAAAATGTCAAGATATTTTAATGACAACGATGGGGAAGTATTATGCCTTGGGTAATATGACGTACATTGACCTCAAGAGTTTCCTTTTAGTATTCAAGACTTGGCTTAAAAAGACAATCAGCGCTACCCTATCCATAGGATGGTTTAGGTTGGTCCCACCCCCGACTTCCGTGGTGGCCACTGAAAATATTCTCTAGATGGAACTCACAGCATTACCTGAGGCCGTGGGCCTGGCATGGCTGTCCCCCCACTCTCCACAGAGTTGGCAATCTGTTCTGCTCCACCCTTCCTTGGCTCATTGATTGTGGCTTCTCAGTGGCAGTGGGAAGCAGAGCATTTGCTTCCTGCCTTCTCAGAGAAGTGGGGTGCCGTGAGCCGGGAAGGCAATGTGGTGAAATGGGCCGCTGGGCTGCCCTAGCTCTCGCTGCCCACATGGCGAGCAGCGCGGGGAGAGAGTAACCACCATTGTATCAGGCTCCCCATAATTCTCTGGGCCATGTTGCTCAGAGGAAGGAGCCTGGGGGCAGAATAGGGGCAGAGCTTGGGAAGGGGTAGAGCCTGTGTTAGGGTAGGGTTTGTCCCAGGCTCTGCACCAGGAGCATAGGGGAAGCCATGGTGGAGGTGGGTTTGCCCCAGGCTCCATGCCTTCCTCAGGATGGCCCTGACTACAACCATGCACATGATCAATCCTAGCAAACTCCTGTTTGCAGGGCAGGAGCCTTGACATACAAGAATTTGCCTGATTGAGATAGCAGAATTCTTCACATTGTATGAATAAGAACGAAGGAAGTGTTCTAAAATGTACAGTAAACTTCTGATAATCCGGCACCTTTAGGACCCAGGGGGTGCTGGATTATCAAGTATGCTGGACTATTGGAAGGGGGGGGGGCTATGATGCATCTGGGGTGGAGTGGGGGAGGAGGCGCCCCTCAGCGCTGTGGGACCAAACCAGCAGCACCCCAGCTGCTTTGCTCCAGGCTTCCCCAAGTCGGCCGCTGGTCAGTTTCAGCAGCGGCTGACTTGAGGAAGTCTGGGGCAGAGCAGCTGGGGTGCTGCTGCAGGGTTGGTCCCACAGTGCTGAGGAGCGGCGCTAGGGGACCAACCCCACAGCACCCCAGCTGCTCTGCCCCAGGTGTCCCCAAGTCAGCCACTGCTGAAACTGACCAGCAGCTGAATCTGGGAAGCCAGGACAGAGAAGCTTCAATTGTCTGGCTGCCCGGAGCATTTCCGGGTTCCAGATGGTGCTGGACCGGAGTTTTACTGTAGCTTGAATACATTAATCTATTTTTAATTTTACCCTAGTCTAAATGTTTCAAAGCGGTAAGTAGTTCTTTCTTACTAGAAAGATTAGCCAAAGTAATGCATGTACAACAGTATCTAATCCTAAAACATGTACACACATTTACAGACAACAGCATGCATATCAAGAGCAGCAAAATAAATTTTGATTAATTCATTCTGTGTGCTTTTCTAAACAATGTCTAAACCTTCAGTTGAACAGATATAACTTCAGTTGACTAGCTGTAATGTACAGGATAAGTTTGTTAACACAAGCTTTTTCTTAAACATTAAAATAGAAAGGCATGCTTACTTACACCAATATCATCCACCAACATTTTATCCAAACCAACTGGACCAAGAGAACTCTTAACAATATTGGCGATAGAAGCTGCAGCCATAACTGAATCAAACAAAATAAAGAAATAATTCTTTATTCATATATAATTATTTTAAGAGCAGTATATTTGTCTATCAGCCCAGATTCTCCATTTCAAGAACATGAAATAAAACAACTCCTTATTTAGGCTCCAATCCAGCAAACAAATGTCCCAGTATCACCAAAAAAGTTGGGGGGAAAAGACAGTGTTTGTGTAAGGGTCCATGCTGACACACAAATGTAGCTATCAGGACCTTGAATATGACAAAATAGCAGTTTCATGACTAACAAGGGAGCCAAAGGATGCTGTTTTAGTTACTGAAATAACTAAAAAACTTTCTAGATCAAAGAGATAAATTATGTAATTCAGGTTGTCCTTCAGAATATTTCATTCTGTGTTCTGCCATTTCATATAGGAAAAAGATATTGTCAATCTTCTCCTTCAGACTTTGGCAGTGTTTTCTCTATCCCATAAGCATAGCCACTCAATCTGTAAAATGAAGGAGTAGTAGTTAAATGGGAAGAGTCCAGTCCAAATCTGATCTTTTCTTTGAAGCTTTAAATATATCAAACTCACATTCCCAGAAATCAATCTTTTATTTAAAAAAAATGTACTTGCTGCTTCCCAAATTTGCCCTTAATATCAGGAGCTTCCTTAGCCATAAGGTTAATAGGAGGCAATGAATCCCCACCCTTTTAAAGACACTACAAGAAGACTACTGGAATTGCAGACTTCGTTAAGACATTTACCACTTTTCTACAGCCCATGTTTTTACCCCCACAAAATCCCCTTCAGTATCAGCCTATTTCTGCTTATTGTGCAGATCTCCTGTAATATGTCTGAAACACTGAGACAGTTGAGGGACAACCATTCTGAGAATTTAGGGATGTGAATGGTTAAGCTTAAGGCATAAGCATTACCCTTTCTGGGTGACACTTACTGGTTATTGTTAACCCACCAGAGCTGGGCCAGAGGAAGGGTGCGCCAGGCCACCCACCCCAGTTTAAGCAGTTAACCCGTTAAACATAATATTTCTTCAGTTAACTGATTAAATGGGAACATGCCTGTGAGAACAACAACATGGCCACTGCAGATTCCAGAATCACCAACATGTCAAAAAGCGAATCACAACTAAAGAACTGGTGAAATACCAACTCAATATCCAGATATGCAAATACTTTTGAGAAGACCTAGACTAGACTTCTAGGTCTGAAGCTTCATATGCAGCTATATCATTTGCACACAAAAATAGTCTATTTACCCCATTATTTAATTAACCCATCTTGATTTTATACTAGAATTATGGTAGACATATATTATTATTTCCTTCCTAATTGTCAGACTGGCTGGAATTAAAACATTTCTCACCACTGTTTTGGATTCTCAGATATATTGACACAAGTTATATACTACAGAAGTTGAGAAACTCAGTATTTATGCGCTCAACTTGCATATGCAGCAAGTTAATCTTAGAAGCCATTTGTAATCTATATTCAACAACACGAATATAATTTGCAGGACGCACACAAGATTTGACCCATGTAGACAAATGCTTAAAAGTATCAATATTAAGGTTCACCTACTTGTAGCCTTGAGTGTAACTACAAGGGCCACTTTTCAAAAATTCTACCCCCCGGGGAAGAAAGAGCGGAGGGGGCGGAGGGAGAAGGCAGGAAGGATGGGTAGCTAACATCGTCACAGGCACTTCAGACGTTTCTATGACCGTGCAAACATTTAATAGCAAACGATTAATTACCGATTTCTCGGCTTCGTCTCCAGCCCAGAGCGAGAGCTGCAGGCAGGGCTGCCGCAGAGCGGCATTGAGGAGCTCGCCCGGGGTAAGTCCCCCATCGCTTTACCCCAAGTCGCTGCGCCTGCGGGCGTGTCAAAAATGGCGGTCGGGGCTGTTCACGTAGCAGCGAGCTCGGGTTTACCGAGCGAGCACCCTGCAGCGAAGTGGGCTGGAAGCAGCAGTGAGAGCGGAGCTCCCCGCGGCGGGCAGCTCCGTATGAACGCAGATGCCATCGCGCCCCCCCCCCGGGCCGGCGCGGAGAAAGCGGCGCGAAATAACGGGCCCGGGGAGGGAGGCCGAGCTCCGAGCGCGCCAAGGTGCGGCCGGGTTGGGCCGCGCCTCGTGCTCCCACCCGGGCTGAGGCACGTAACGGTGGCTTCAAAGCCGAGCCTACCGGGCCACGCCCAGCGGCCTCCGCTACAGGAGCCCCCCCTCTGCCCTACCCGGGCAGCACATGGCGCCGGCCACTGCGTCAGGCGGCCCGGGCCCCGCTCGCGCTGCCGTTACCGTTCTGGCTGCGGATCGCCTCCCCGGAGCTCCGTTCCCCGAACACGGCCAGTGGCCCCGCCTCCATCTTGCCCGCGCGCACCGAGGAGACTGCGGCACACACGCGTTGTAGGCGAACGTGCCGGTACTGCCGCAAGGTTCGCTGGGAAAGTGATTCCCCCCCCCCCTTCGCAACCGCGGTGCATAATGGGGAGGGACAGAGAGAAAAGAACAGTGACGTTGAACACGTCTGTCCAATCCATCAGCCCGTTACAATACGACCCAGAAAGCGCCTAAGTTGAGGACGGTGATTGGACGCTGAGAGGCGCAACCCCCTCTGCTCCTCGAACAGCCTCCTGAGTGACATTGCATGTTGGGTAGAAGGGGTGAGGTTAGGAGCGGCGGTTTTTTTTCTCCTTCTAGGAGGTTCCAGAAGGTATGGGGGCGGGGCGCGTTCCACTTGCGCAGGGGGCGGGCTGGCCTAGGGATTCCCAGGCGAGGGAGTGTTACGTCACTGCCCCGCCCTCAGCCACAGAGCGGCTGGCGGAGCCCGGGCTCGGCAGGGTGCACGGGCCCCAGCGGCCACGTGTTTGGGTCTTCGGGCTTGGCCAAGGCTGAGGGGACAGGCCACACCCCCCCCCCAAGCAATTGGTGCCTAGGAGGGCAGGGCAGGGACATGTGGGGCACCCCAATTAGCAGTTAAAATTTGGGCAGGTGTGTAGGGGACACAGTATCCCTCCCCAGAGCTTCCCCAGGAACCTGTGCCAGATAGTTTAACCAAAAATACTGACCCCTCCCCCCCCAAAAAAAATACAGGGAAAAAATTGAGGGGAAAAAAGGGGGAGGCCAAAGATGTTGGAAAAAAAAAGGTCTCCAACATCAGTTATTAAGCTATAAATACATAAATAAACAAACCAGCATAGCCCCTTTAAAAAGAGGCTTTCTGCCAGCAGCCATATTGTTTTTCTGCCCCCAGCCACAAGACAGCTTGCCTGCAGAACCAACTAAGTGAGCAGGGGAGGGGCGAAGAGAGAGATAAATATTGCTGCACCTCATTTGCATACCTAATGAGCCACTATTTTTGCATAAGGAGGACCAGTCTACATTACTCCTTCTTGCACAAAACCTCTCTCTTGCGCAAGAGCTGTTTTCCTGAAAATAAGCGGCAGAACAGCTCTTGCTCAAAAGGGTTTTTTTGTACCAGCAGCAGTATAGACTGGTCCTTGTGCAAAAGCCCCTTGCACAAAAATGGTGGCTCATTAGGTATGCAAATGCTGCAGCTGCTTTTGTGGAAAAACTTGCCAGTCTAGACACAGCCCCCTTAGTTTAAAAAGTCTGACCTCAAATCTCTTCTATTTCATATCTACAAACTTAAACCCATTGCCCAAAGTAACACCATTAACTTGTTTTTGTTCTCTATTAGAAATCTAAAAAACATTTTAAAATTAACTTAAAAATCCTAGCAGGTACACATGCTGAAGACTCTGCAGAATAAGGCTTATACTGCTGCCAGCATCAAAGCCAGTGGGACTGAGGCTGGTGTACACTGGCAGCCAGTGCACCTCAGGAGTTGGCTTACATGCACCAGTGAAGAGCTTAACAGTAACTCAGGGATTGGGAACCTTATTTGGGCAAACTGGGGACCACATCTGGCTCCTGGGCCCAAAATTCCCCACTCCAGCTGTAATTGAAAGAGATAAGCTAATGCTTATCAGTTAAATATTAAAACTCTTACACCCTTACGGTCTGTGTTGTAAAGCAGGCTTTTTCTGTCCATAGCCTTCGCGTATAGCCCATCCTGCCACCCAAGGCCCCTCACACAAAACCCAGATACTCAGAGGAGCATAGGCAGCACAATGCAGTTTTTGTGAATGGAATTTGACCTTATAGGCATCCTGGAACTCAAAGGCACCAAGAAAATAGGGAGGAAAGCATAACTAGCTAACGCCTAGCTGAATTTACAGATAAGCCTCATTTGACCGTAGCTTAACCAGTCTTAGGGGCAAGGGAAAAAGTAAACATAGGGTAATAAAACACAATTGTCTTACACTAACTATGCCCCATCTAGTCCTGTCCACGAGGGGATCACTCATACATCATGAAAATTCCTATAGGGTAGTATTGTCATACTACCTCATCACTAGCCTATCAGGCCCTGCCAAATGCAGACCCTAGCATGGCATCAGACACCGATTTTTTGTATAAAAGACCCTCTATCCCTTTGTTCGACGGAGGTTCCGTGTATTGAGGGCACGTGTCTTTTTTTTTTTGCCCGGCTAAAGGATTGATCACCCTGAGGCTGCCTCCCCACCCTTCGAGTCAAATATAGGGGTGTACGAGTCCTGAGCATGCTCCTAGTTCTAATGTGTCTTTGTGTTGTTCTCGTTGTTGGATTTGTAAGTATTGCTTAAATGTATTAGTTACTGGTTTAATTAATAGTTAAATTGTGTTAATTTCACTGTGTAATTCTGTAAAGCGTATCTAAGTTCTGTTAACCACGCTGTGTAAATTGTATAATTTTGTATTGTATAGTAGTGTGGTATTTAGGTTAAGTATAAGTGTTAGAAATAGAAGCCCTGGAGTTGTTAAGTTGTAAAAGTAGATTTATGACTAACTCCACCAGCTGCCCTAAAATAACCATAGAGGAGCTGGCTTTAGCCAAAGTTTTTATTATCATTATATTGTCTTTGTTTTGTATTTTTGTTAAGCAAATTAGAGACAGTGATTTGGTATAGTTGAATTGTAATCAAAGAAGTTTGTAATTAGTTAAGTACAGCTAAGTTTAGGGTTTTCTACGCTGTAAAAGTATTAAGCAATTGCTTGTTTTAAAAAAAAAACCCATTTGCTAATTGTTAGTTTTGATTTAAAAAAAATCATTCCACTTAATAAAAATAATTTGTTTCACCATCATCCAGTAGTTTTCACTGGGTAGTCAGCTTTAACCCTTGAGGCTCCCATCACATCACCGAACCAAGGTGTAACAGTCTGTAAAAATCAAGATCTTGGCAGTGACTAATGATACACTTAAGGAATCTCTTGTGTTTGGAGAACTAAAATTGTATCAAAAGTTTCAGAGGGGTAGCAGAGTTAATCTGTAACAGGAAAAAACTTAAACAACGGATAGTCTGGTAGCACTTTAAATACTAACAAAACATGTAGGCTGTGTCTACACTGGCATGATTTTGCGCAAATACTTTTAACGCAATAGTTTTTGCGTTAAAGTATTTGCGCTAGAGTGTCTACACTGGCATGTGCCTTTGCGCAAGAGATGTGGTTTTGCGCAAAAGCATCCGTGCCAGTGTAGATGCTTTCTTGTGCAAGAAAGTGCCGATGGCCATTTTAGCCATCGGGCTTTCTTGCGCAAGAACTTAACATTGCCTGTCTACACTGGCCTCTTGCGCAAGAACAGTTGCGCAAGAGGGCTTATCCCTGAGCAGGAGCATAAGAATATTTGCGCAAGAAACACTGATTTCCTACATTAGAACGTCAGTGTTCTTGCACAAGTACTTGCAGCCAGTGTAGACAAGTAGCAAGATTTTGCACAAAAGCGGGAGCTTTTGTGCAAAATCTTGCCCATGTAGACACAGCTCCAGATGGTATCATGAGCTTTCATGGGCATGGCCCAGTTCTTCAGATGGCCAGTCATCTGAAGAAGTGGGCTGTGCCCACGAAAGCTCATACCACCATCTACATGTTTTGTTAGTCTTTAAAGTGCTACAAGACTAAAATTGCATCAGTGCAGGACAGTGATTTTTACCCTGTGGTCCAATTTCAATCCTGGAGAAATTCTGTAATTGTTGCATTTGGAGCCATAGTAAAATTGCAGAATTCCTCCAGGACTACATCCATGGATACCTAAAGATAAGACTTAAATGCTAGCCTGTAAGACTAATGCTTGTGGAGAGCATAGGGGTAAACGTGTTTCATGAAAAAATGAGAAATAGAGAGCCAGTGACAAGTATATACAACTCTGATTGAAATTTTTAATGGAAACTTTTTTTAAATTATACAATTTATAAAAGTATCTAACCTGACCAGATTTCTAGCAAATTGACTCTGAGCCTCATAACTAAGGAAGGGGAAATAAAGGACAGCTCCAAGCCATCCCATCCTGTGCATCAATGCGTCCCTTTTGGAGACATTGAAGAGATTCAGGAAATTTACTCCTTTTAGCCTAGAGCTGGGGCAGGGAAAATTTTTGGGTTGGAGGTTGATGACCCACACACAAAAAGAAATCATTTTGTAGCCACATGCACGAGAAGCAAAAAAGCAAAAAACACACCACACACCCTTTTACGGTGATATCCTTTTTATTTAGTTTAATGACTGAGGTTGCTTTTCCTTGGAGAGTCTTGTCATGTCTTCTGGAACTGAAGAGGTTCACAACTGACTTTCCAGAGTCACATCTGTTCATCTCGCATGCACATAGTTCTTGACAAGCCTAGAACAGGCCTGTTTAAAGCAGTATGTAGTGCCAAACATTGATGCAATTTTCAGTGCATGTCTCCTTACGTTTGGAAATTTATTGGCACCTACATAGAGTCTGTAGAACTGCAGCACAGGCAAGCTGCTGTGTTTATCCCTAAGTTCATGATTGTTCTGCATTTCTGTAAGTTCATGTTGAAACACTTCATGTACATTACATACTTCTACACTCAATGGCATGAAAAAAATATTTAATTCCAGTTCCTTCGATATTAGGTCTTGAAATTGGTCACAAAATTTCTGAAGTAAATGTGCACACTCCCTGGCGTATTCTACTGTTGATGCAGGTTTTTGAGCTTGAAGGGTTGGGAAATGCGTCATGTTCCCCTTTTCCAGTTGCGTTTGCCACAGTTTTAATTTAGTTTCAAATGATTTGACGTGTGAAAGAAGGGAAATAAGAAGCTGGTTAGGCCCTTGCAATTTGACATTGAGTGCTGAGAAGTACTGAGTAATGTCAACCATGAATGCAAGGTCACAGAGCCACTTGGGGTTGCTCAGCTCAGCCACAGATTTTCCATTCATCTCCATGAAAAGTTTTACTTCATTCCTCAATTCATAAAACTGCTTCAGCGTATTCCCTCGGGTCAGCCATCGCACTCCAGAATAACTAACTACATCGCCATATGCTGCTTCATGGTCTTTCAATAGCTCTTTAAACTGGCAGCTGTTAAATCCTTTACTTTTGATAAAATTAATGCTTAGTACTGCTATTGACATTACCTTATTCAGTCGCATGGACTGTGCACACAGATTCTCTTGATGAATGTTGCAATGACACACAATCAACTTACTTGGATCAAGACCAAGGCGATCCATTTCTTTCTTGACTAAAGCAACTAATCCTTTCTGAGATTCAACCATAGCTGGAGCTCCATTAGTAGTAAGACCGCTCAATTTTTCAAATGATAACTGATAGCCATGCACTGCCGATATAACCTTCTCAAAAACGTCTTCACCTCTGATGCTGTCATGCATTGGTACTAAAGAAAGCAAGTCTTCTTGAATCTTAAAAACTGATGTGATTCCACGCAGGAAAATAGCCAGTTGGGCTGTACCAGTTATGTCTGTTACCTCATCAACAGCCAGAGAGTAGAACTCAAAATCAGCTGCAGAATCTTCCTGAGATATTTCAATATCATGAGTCTCATCCTTAATTCCATCTGACACTGTCCTGCGAGACAAGTTCATACTCTCAAATAACCTAAGTTTCTCTGGTGCCAGTAAAGCTGCGGTTGCAACGATGCACTCCTTTATAAATTCTCCATCTGAATGAGGCCGATTTCTTTTTTTAATAAGTTCATTCACCACATAACTTGCTTGCATAACACTGTCCATCTCCTTTTGTCTTTTTGTGAAAATTGTTTGCTGCGTATTCAAATTCTTTTGAAGTTCCTTAATTTTGTCCTCACGCAGCTGTCCCTGATATTCTTCATATTCAATATGCTTTGTGTTGTAGTGTCTTTCGAGGTTTGATTTTTTCAAGACAGAAATAACTTCTCTACAAATCAGGCAAATGGGCTTGCATTTCACCGCCACAATAAAGTATTCATTTGTCCACTTTTCATTAAAAACATGACACTCTGTGTCTATTTTTATTCTTTTGTTTGCAGAAGCCATGTTTAATTTGTTGGAACTCTTTTTACCTTCAGGCGGCCACCTGCACCATCAATGCATCTGCAATGAAGATACCATTTTTACTATAAGCTAGCTGTGACAAGGAGGGGGGGGGGGGGAGAAACCTGTTGCAGCCACTCTACCCAAGGAAGAGGCTCCAGGGCTTTCCCAGCTGCAGCAACCCAGACAGAGAAAGGGACTTGCCTGCAGAGTCATCCATACATAAGGTAGTTCAGGGTAGCTGTTCTAGGCCCCGTGCTATGGGGGGGAAGAGAGGGGGTGAATGGGAGCTGTCTCAACTGGCCTATGGATGACATCCGTGGGGCCCAGAAAAACTACCTAGGGCACCTGGCACAGGGGTTGGTCTCCCGCATACACACATATATTCACTCACTGCAGTGGCAGGAGCCAGAGCGATCCAGCAGCCTGCTCTGCTCCAACTCCCAGCTCCACTGCACTGAAAGTAGAGGGGGCGCGGTCCCAGCCCACTCCACGCCCAAGTGACGCAAGGCTCCTGGGGACAGGCTGTGGCCAGGGCGCGCCCAGCGAAGCAGAGCGCAGGCGGCGGGTCAGAGCGGCTGCCTGTTTCCCAACATAGCTCCGGCCGCCCCAGGCAGGCAAAGGGCTTTGGGGCTTGCCCCGCTGCCGCCCGTTCCTCCTCTCTCTGGCCACCCCACGCAGCCGCGTGCAGGAGGAAGGGCTGGCAATAGCGTCCGGCGGCGGCTGCAAGTGGCTCGGGGGCTTGACCCACGCCTGGCTCCCTGCTCTGCCCAGCGGCCGGACGAGGCCCGGGAGCAATAGAGCCGCGTGCTCCAGAGCCACCAGCCCGGGGCTTGTCCCGTCTCACCTGCAGCCGGAGCGGGGAGACCGCCAAGGCAAAAGCCGCGAACGCGGCCGAGCCCGGGGCCTGCACGAGTCGCGAGAACTAAGTTCGAAGGGCGGCGCGGGGGACGTGTTCTGCGCAGGCGCGGGCTTGGGTTGGCTCCCGCCCCTCCATTGTATGCGCGAGGGCGGCGGGCGCTGTGAGGGCGGAAGTTAGTTCTGAGTCTGCTTCCGGAGCAGCGGGCCGGCCGCCTCAGTGAAGATGGCGGCTCCCGGGCGGCAGTGACTGTCAGCCAGGGGGAGTTTTCACCGCGACTCCTGCCCGGCCGCGATGGCGCTGAAGAGCCGGGGCCTGCTCCTGGGGGCCGCGGCAGGGAGGCTCCAGGCAGCTGGTGAAGGTGCTTTCCCGCCGCCACCCTCCGACCCGTGTCACTTCCTAGCCCGCACCTCGGTCCCCGTGCTCAGTGAGCCCGCCCGGCCCTTGGCAGGGGCCTTCCGCGGAAACACTGGCGCTTGGGGAGGTGCCGTTAGAGGCAGTTTTCCTCTGGGTCGGGACGAACCTAGAGCTCCGGGGACACTCGGGGGCTGTAGCGCTACCTTCGGTACCGAGGCATTTAGAGAATTGCAAGAACCACCAAGCACAGACTTACAGTCATCTAGTAATCGGGTGTGTTTCTGATGCTCCCCTGAGCTAAATGCTTCAGAAGAAGGTGCAAGACATCCTACATAACAGGTCGTAGTAGTGCCCATTGCCTGAATGGGGAAGCTTTGCCTATACTCCTAGCTGCGTCTAGACTGGCATGATTTTCTGGAAATGCTTTTAACGGAAAAGTTTTCCATTAAAAACATTTTCGGAACAGAGCGTCTAGAGTGGCACGGATGCTTTTCCGCAAAAGCACTTTTTGTGGAAAAGCGTCCGTGCCAATCTAGACGCGCTTTTCTGCAAAAAAGCCCTGATTGCCATTTTCGCGATCGGGGCTTTTTTGCGGAAAACAAATCTGAGCTGTCTACACTGGCCCTTTTGCGCAAAAGCTTTGCGCTAAAGGACTTTTGCCTGAACGGGAGCAGAATAGTATTTCCACAAGAAGCACTGATTTCTTACAGTAGGAAGTCAGTGCTTTTGCGCAAATTCAAGTGGCCAGTGTAGACAGCTGGCAAGTTTTTCCGGAAAAGCGTCTGATTTTCTGGGAAAAACTGGCCAGTCTAGACACAGCCCTACTGGGTTATCTCAATGCCAAGGTCTCGATCCAGAGATGTCATTATTCCCCTTTATTCGGCTTTGGTGAGGCCACATCTGGAGTATTGTGTCCAGTTCTGGGCCCCCCACTACAAAAAGGATGCGGACGCATTGGAGAGGGTCCAGCGGAGGGCAACCAAAATGATTAGGGGTCTGGAGCATATGACCTACGAGGAGAGGCTGAGGGACTTGGGTCTGTTTAGTCTGCAGAAGCGAAGAGTGAGGGGGGACTTGATAGCAGCCTTCAACTTCCTGAAGGGAGGTTCCAAAGAGGATGGAGAGAGGCTGTTCTCAGTAGTGACAGATGGCAGAACAAGGAGCAATGGTCTCAAGTTGTGGTGGGAGAGGTCCAGATTGGATATTAGGAAAAACTATTTTACTAAGAGGGTAATGAAGCATTGGAATGGGTTACCTAGGGAAGTAGTGGAGTCTCCATCCCTAGAGGTGTTTAAGTCTCGGCTTGACAAAGCCCTGGCCGGGTTGATTTAGATGGGATTGGTCCTGCCTAGAGCGGAGGGCTGGACTTGACGACCTTCTGAGGTCTCTTCCAGTTCTGATTCTATGATAAGGGGATGGTTGGATGAAATAACATGATCTTGGTAACTAATTGACCATTCATTTCCAGTTGGAAATAGGTCAATGGAGGGATGATAGGAGTTGCTATAGGGAACTTTCTGGGTGTCTGGCTGGTGAGTCTTGCCCACATGCTCAGGGTTTAGCTGATCGCCATATTTGGGGTCAGGAAGGAATTTTCCTCCAGGGTAGATTGGCAGAGGCCCTGGAGGTTTTTCGCCTTCCTCTGTAGCATTGGGCACAGATCACAGCTGAAGGACTCTCTGCATGTTGGGGCCTTCAAAGTATTTGAAGGCTTCAATATCTGAGACATAGGTGAGAGGATTATTCTAAGAGGGGTGGGCGAGATTCTGTGGCCTGCACTGTGCAGGGGGTCAGACTAGATGATCATAATGGTCCTTTCTGACCTTAAAGTCTATGAGTCTATGAGTCTTTCCCATGTGTGGTTTCTGAAGCTCGCTGTGGCACATTTTTATTAGAATGGTTGTTAATCCTGATAACATTGGTTTACCTAAATGCTGCTTGTATCCTCATCTTAACACAGACAGTCCCCAGGTTACATACAAGATAGGGACTGTAGGTTTGTTCTTAAGTTGAATTTGTATGTAAGTTGGAACTGGCGTCCAGATTTAGCCGCTGTTGAAACTGACCAGCGGCTGACTACAGGAAGCCCGAGGCAGAGCTGCTGTGCTCTGGAATCAGCTGCTGATCAGTTTCAACAGTGGCTGAATCTGGACGCCTGGGACAGAGCAGCTGGGGCGCTGCCGGGGCATAGCTGGGGCGCTTCCTGTAGTCAGCCGCTGGTCAGTTTCAGCAGCGGCTGACTTGGGGACGCCTGGGGCAGAGCAGCTGGGGTGCTGCCGGGTTGGTCCAGTAGCGACAAGGAGCAGCGCCCCAGCTACTCTACCCCAGGCGTTGGTGAGAAAAGCCTGGTCTGCTGGGGGGAGGGGGTGCACTAGCTGCACCCTCTCCCCCCCCCAGCAGACCAGGGAGACGTGGAGCAAAGTCGTGGAGGACACGGGCGGTGGGACTGCGGCGCCTCTTGGAGGTCCCACCGCCCGCGTCTCCCTGGTCTGCTGAGGGCGGGGGGCGCAGCTAGTGCGCCTCCCACCCCCCCCCCAGCAGACCAGGCTTTTCTCGCTGCGGAGGATGCGGGCGGCGGGACTGCTGCGCGTCTGGGCGGTCCCGCCGCCCCCGTCCTCCGCGGCGAGAAAAGCCCCGTTCGTATGTAGGGATCCGATGTAAGTTGGATCCACGTAACTCAGGGACTGCCTGTATTCAGTTCCTGCCCCACATTGTTATGTAGCTGTGCACTGTTACACTGTTGTTTTACTCCAGGGTGGCTTGAATGTGGATGGATAATAAAGTGATCTACATACACAAACCTTGCTGGAACCTTCAAAATGGAGGGTACTATTCATTATTATAAACAGTGATCAAATTTTTATCAGAAATTTTTCTTCATCATGAAATCATACAGTTTTGCTTGTTTGCAACCTGCATATGCAATCTGCGTGCCCAGATATAAATCATTATTGCAAATCAGGCTTTAAATATGTTAGCAGAGGTATATGGGATGTCTTTATTATCTAGTTACTTAGTTTCAGAGGGGTAGCCGAGTTAGTCTGTAACAGGAAAAACCTAAACAACAACAAATAGTCTAGTAGCATGTTAAAGACTAACAAAACAAGTAGATGGTATGAGCTTTCGTGGGCGGAACCCACTTCTTCAGATGACAGGGTTGTCATACCATTTATTCAGTTAGACAATTGGCCGTGCAACCATTTATTCAGTTAAGCAATTGGCTATGCAATTATTTTTATTAAGAAGAACTTTGTAATTGTTAAACAATCCTTTTGTCATGTATGCATTTGTGTTATGAGCGTAGGCTCAGAAATATTGTCAACTCACTTTTGGAAATGTGGTATATCTTCCTCATTCAATTTACAACTCAGTCCACATGGAAAGAATTCCACTAAGATTTTCATCCCAAATCTTCAGTCCACTAATTCTACATTTCAGGTTTTGTAAACTCAATTTATGAATTCTGTGTATATTTTAATTCTTCTTTTCCTAACTTCCCCTCAAGGGCTTCGTTTCACATCTGCTGTAGCCAACTTAAGAACCATTGAGGGTGAAGTGGACACACAGGAAAACGAAGTTGTTGCCCCAGATTTCACCAATCGAAATCCTCGTAACTTGGAGCTGCTGGCACTAGCAAGGAAGGAACGAGGCTGGGAGACAACATGGCCCAAAAGAGAGTATTGGCATAGGTGAGTCAGAAATCTATTAACAATAATACAGGCTTAACAAAATACATCGTGGAATATAACTTTAAATTGTGACTTCCACACTGCAATAGTTTTAGGGCTGTTGCTATATTGCAGTTAATTTGCGCAATTAACTCAAACAATTGCAATTAAAAATATTAATTGCAATTATTCACAGTTCTAATTGCACTGTTAAAAACAGAATCCCAGTTGAAATTTATTAAATATTTTGGATGTTTTTCTACATTTTCAAATATATTGACTTTGGTTATACTGCAGAATACAATGTATACATTGTTCACTTTATATTATTTTAACATTTGCTCTATCAAAATAATAGTATTTTTCAGTCCGCTTCATACATGTACTGTAGTGCAATCTCTTTGTCTTTGAAAGTGCAGTTTACAAATATAGATTTTTTTATTACATAACTGCACTCAAAAAGAAAACTAGTGTAAAAATTTAGAACCTGTAAGTCCATTCAGTGCTACTTGTTCAGCCAACCACTAAAACAAACAAGTTTGTTTACATTTAGAGGAGACAAGAAGTGTGCAGTATTATTTACAGTGTCACCTGAAAGTGAGAACAGACATTCACAAAACACTGTATAACCATGCTAAACATTTGTATGCCCCTTCATTCTTGGGCCATTATTGCAGAGGATGTGCTTCCATGTTAACGATGCTCATTAAAACAATGCACTAATTAAATTTGTGACTGAACTCTTGGAGGGAGAATTGTATGCCTCCTGCTCTGTTTTACCTGCATTCTACCATATATTTCATTTCATATATAGCAGTCTCAGATTATGACCCAGCACATTTTTTTCATTTTAAGAACACTTTCATTGCCAATTTGACAGAATGCAAAGAAGATACGATCCACACGTAACCCAAGTTTAAGAATCTGAGGTGTCTTTCAAACTCTGAGGATGAGGTGTGGCACATGCTTTCATTATTCTTAAAAGAGTAACACTCCCATGCAGGAAAATATAGAACCCAAACCACCAAAAAATAAAATTAGTCTTTTGTAGGTGGCACCTTAATAAAAATGAATAAGCACTCGCCTGTATTGTTTTGGATTGTCTTCTGGGATGGCAGTTGAAGCTGAAAGGGGCATATGAATCTTTAGCACATCTGCTATGTAAATATCTTGCAATGTTGGCTATATCAGTGCCCATGTGAACACCTGCAGGTCTTTTCACTTGCAGATGACACACAAACGAGAAGTGAACAGTATTATCTCCTGAAAATGTAAACAAGCTTGTTCGGCTAAGTGCTAAAATGAGAGAAGTAGGACTAAGTGGATTGCTAAGCTATAAAGTTTTACATTGTTTTATTTTTTAACGCCGTTTTTGTACATAATTTTACATTTGTAAATTCAACTTTCATGATAAAGATATTGCATTATAGTACTTTTACAATGGGGGAATTGAAAAATGCTATTTCTTTTTTTAGCAGAAATATTTGTAATAAAAATACGAAGTGAGCAATGTAAATTTTGTATTCTGTGTTGTAATAGAAATCAATATATTTGAAAATGTAGACAACATCCAAAATATTGAAATAAATGGCATTTTATTATCGTTTCAAAGTGCAATTAATTGCATAATTAATTGGGATTAATTTTAATTGCTTTATAGTCCTATTATTTTTACTTAGATTAAACTGAAGATTTCATTCCATTCAGAAAACAAGATGCACCTTACAGCTTGCTGAGTGCCTACTCTCTGAAAATTGGGGTTCTTAATGGTGTTCTATTTGGGCAACCAAAGTCACTAACCATTCTTAAAATACTGTGGCCAGTAGTTTCAACTTACCAATAAATAGAAATATTAGCAGTTAGAATTTTTTGTTTATGATTCCAAATGAAATAGAATAGTTGTGGATAAGCTTTTAATTCCAGAGAAATATCTTGTATTCTGAATAGCATTAAATAGTCAGTTGAATTTAAATAAACATATTGTTGTATGAAAATTATTGCTTTGAGGTTCCATTTATAAAAGTATGAATATAGCACTGGACAAAATTATCTGTAAAATAATTTTATCACTGAAAACATTAAATGAGAACTTGCAAACTTTTGAACATGCAATAACTTTTTTCAGCCTTAAAACATGTTTCAGAAGTTTTACTTAGAGTTCTTGTTACCTCTTCAGAGTTGTCATTTACTGTACTCTGGTATGTTCAAAAGAAAATATTCAGAATCCCACCCCCGGATATTTCCCCTAATAATGTCCCTTAAAAGAAAATATTTAGATAATTAATATAAAAATCCATGAATCAGCATTACGGATGTTTTAGTGCTTTTCTTTCTACTTTGAGTGAGCAACATAAAAATTAATGATGTCCTTAACTGTTTAACTATCCTTGTTTTAAAATTTAGAAATGATGCCAGTGTCACATGTATTGTAAGTTACGAGCTCTTTTATTTTTTCTTAAGTTTTGTTTTCAGAGTTGTAAACAAGTAACCATAAAAGTGTAGGGCTGGCCTTGTGGTCCTCAAGTCCAGCTCACTGTGCAGTGAGAATCACATAAAGCTAGACTATCCATGACAGGTGTTTGACAACTTTTAAGAACAGGTTAGATGATGGAGATACCACAATCTCCGTTAGAAACGTATTATAGAATGTAGCTATCCTTAAATGTTTTAAATAGTTAATTTTTTTCTCCTAGTTAATAGTATATCTCCCCAGATGCATACTACTGAGGCTGTCTTTCTTTCGGTGTGACACTAAAATAATAAATAATGAAAAGGAGTTCTTGAGCATTTATTCGTTCCTTCTGCGATTAGCTTTTGTGTTCCATATGTATTTTTTCCCTCATCCAGACTACGGCTTGAGCGGACACAGCGATATGTGGAAGCCTTTGTTGAGCACTGCAGTGGAAATGTTGTTGTTTCAGCCTCCACCCGTGAGTGGGCCATAAAGAAACATCTGTACAGTCCCAAGGGAGTGGTAGCATGTGAAAATATTGGCCGTGTAGTGGCACAACGCTGTCTGGAAGCAGGAATCAACTTTGTGAACTTTAAAGCTGTTATCCCATGGGAATATCGCTGCGACTCGGTAAGTGTCCATCTCCTTGCACTTGATTTCTTTATACAAGTTTTACTGCTTTTGAACACTAACATGATTCTTGGGTGGCTCATGCAATGCATCTTAACAAGAGAGAACTATGCTATTCCCTCTTCTTTCACCCCAGCACCATGTGGACATCCTACCAGAGCACTTCCTTCTGACCAGCAACATCTTCCGCTATTGCAATACAGGGGACTCCATGGCACTGCATCTCAACACTAATTTATAATATCCCTGTTATTCCAGTACAGTCAGATTTAATGGGGGGAGGTAGTAAGAGGGATGAAAACTACTTTAAACCGTCATATTTTACAGCTGTTTGCTTTCTTTAAAACCAGATCCAGCGATTCCAAAAGGCTTTGACAGATGGTGGTGTCATCGTGGGTGAGCCTCGAAGAATCTATCAATAAGATGGAGATGGGGGAAAATTTCCTATAAAGAAACGTCAAACAACTGTTTTCATACAGGAGTGGATACAGAAGCAATTCAGGTCCCGAACTTGGACAATGTAGAGCATAGCATCTTGTAATAATGAAGAGATGCTCCTTTTTTTCTTCTTTTTGTTCACTTGTTCAAATGTTTTAAGATCATATGATCCATCTAATCACATCACAGTTTGACTCAGTAACTACTTCTTCAATCCAATATCTTGTGGTTGAGTTAGATCAAGACTAGATTTGTAGAAATCCGGTCTTGATGTAAACTTCAAGTAATGGAGAATGTACCAAATCCCTTGCTATGTTTTTCATGATTAATTACACTCACATCATTTAAATAAAATTTAAAAAGCTTGCAAGGTTTTTTTTCTAGTAGATTGTAGCTATTGGATGCCTTTAATCTAGCTGACACTGCTATATGAAATCTTCTCATTTTGTAGGAGAAGAGGTGACATGACACAAACAAAATTAAACTTCCCCAAACTAGTTTTGTAGCCATTTTTAATTCTTTTCAGTTCAATCAGCATGCTTTTTGATGTGTGGACATTAGAAGTAGAAAACACATTTTTCCCAGTGCTATATACAGAAGTAATACTATTTCCCTATTTTATAGTCCCTTGCTTATGCATCGAAGAATCACATTAGCCACAGCATCCCACTGAGAATTCATGTTTACTGATCATGATCCCTGAATCTTTTCTAGAGTTGCTGGATTACAATCCACTGCATTTTACTTTAATTTGGCTTTATTAAAAGCCTTGAATTTGGCTTTATTAAAACACATTTTCAAATGAGCCCAGTTTAACAAGCAGCCCAAGTTGCTCTGTGTAACTGACCAGTCATTTACTACATGATGTAAAAAAACAGACTTCACCAGCATTAATTTTATATTTTTCAAATAATAAATAATGCACTAGTATGAGGCCAAGAATTGGTCCTGGTCAGTTGCCATTTAGAAGCTTCCTTTGGGTGACTATTTCTCTCTAACTTTTTAAAATTTACTAAGCAGTAATTTTAAAATCCATGGAGTATTGACTTTTTAAATCATTCATTACTAAATTAAACCCCTTTCAGAAATGGTTGTATAGCAATCAATGTTACTTGTAAAAAGCAACCTTATAAACATTCATATGCTATCAACCTTTAATTATTTACTGATTGTTTTCTGTATTAGTCTTTCCATGGTTCTCCCCAGGGTCCTCCATTACCTTTTTAAAATATTGGCATAACCTTATTTTTTTCAGTCCTCTGGAAAAATTAAATGTCAGTGAAATTGACCAATTGCAATTCTTTCAAACAAATTGCAGAAGAGATAAAGCTTAAAATGCTGTAGATGGTATTTATATGTATAACATACTGCATAATTTATTCTCTTCAAATTTATATCAATAGGGTTACCTCCCAAAGCTAGAAGATTTGCATGTCTGCCATACAGTCTTCCAGTAGTTGCTATAGGTCTGGTTAAAGCTGGTGGCCTGTTTTCTACAGAAGGCTAATTTGTTGTGTGTCTATCTTAAAAGAAAAAGCTCTCATCACAGTACATGCTTTTTAAAAGGGCATAGCTGTAGTATAGTGTATTCCTAGTTGTATAATAATTTGGTTCTCTGGATGAAGTTGCTGCCATAATGGGTTGGAAGTCTAACTTTTTGGAACCAAGGATGTAAAACTCATTATTGCTAATCAATTATTATATGATTCCAAATAAACTACAGCAGTGAACAGTTTAAATGCTTGAGCAGAAGAGGACATTGCACAACCATACAGTTTAATATATATGATTACTAAGATTCCAGCTCTCTCCTAGCTTTTGGAACATATTTGTTGCCTGTCTTGTATTTTTTCTTCTTCTCCATCCCATAAGGGCTACTCGGGGAGCTAGGTGGTTGACTTTGGCACAGATTTGTGTCTTTTCCTATCGTTCCTAAAGGGCTGCTGTGAGATGGAACGGGGCAGAGCTCTCTGCTCCAGGGCACCTTCTCTTCTTCCCGCTAGGTTCCTGGGCCTAGAGGAAAGAAGACTGCGGACCTTGGAGCAATACTTGGCTGGGATGAGAGTCGCCTATGAAGAAGGGGGGGGGGTGCACCCCGTTAGAGACGTTAAGGACTAGTTGACTATCAGATAAGCAAATGCTTATTGGATAGTCGACTAGTTGCTTCCCCCCTCCTGCTCTATTTGATAGAGCCCCTGCCAGGGCATTTCAAAGGGGCATTTCAAATAGAACAGTCGATACACAAATGCATCCACTACTCCTCGATTAGTCAGTTCCAGGATACTGAACATCCTTACTCCCCGTCCCTACCCCTGATTCCATGAGCGGCCGCTGCAGACTGTCGCCCCCTCCCCGCCTTCTAAAGCAGGTCCAGGGAGCAGCTTCCTTGCTGCGCTGGTACGTTCCCTTTAACAGAATGGGAGACTATGAGGGGAAAGGCCGGGGCTCACGTGACGAACTAAAAGCTGATTCGCTGCTGTTCCTGTCAATCAAGCAGACGCGGCCGCGAGGCGCTAGCGAAGACCCGGCAGCACGCGGGCTTCTCTGCGGGAGAAGCACGTGGCGGGCATGGAGCTGGGCGCCGGGCAGTTCGCGCAGAGCCTGCCCCGCCTGCGGGAGCTTGTCTTGGGCTGTGACTTCCTGGGTGAGGGGCCCTGCCGGGAGCAAGCAGCGATACGGAGCCGAGCTGCCGGTGTGCAGCGGCCCCTAGCTCCGAGAGCCCGGCCGCCTGCTGCCCCGGCCTCCCCGGGAGCCTTGCTGTGTGTTCACACTAGGTCACCCCTGCTGTCCTGGGGGTGGGACTGCGGCAGCCCTATCGGAGCCCACGTGCTCGTCCTACTACCAGTGAAGCGCCTGGAGCATCGAGGCATCACTTCACCTGCTTGCTTGCCTTTGGCAAACGGAGCAGGATGGACCCCTGATGCGCTCAGCTGCCAGATCGGCTCTTGATTAATGGATGATCTTTTCAAGAATTTGCCCCTCCTCCAGGCTCATAAATGCTCTCCTCTCGCCTCCAATTATGTCCAACACCTCTTCCCTTGCAATGCAGTGAGGGAAACTAGCCGCCCCCCCCCCCGCCCTCCCATCATTGCATGCTGCAGGGAGACACATAGTGCAAACTTGGGTATCTAGGCGGTAGGTATCAAAAGGCAAGGTATTGAAATCTCAGAAACCTAGTCTACACTGCCTCTGCCTCAAACTAAATTGCACAACTTCCACTATGTAAATTACATAGCTGAATTAGATGTATTTTGACCTAGTTATCAGTGGTATCTTCCATGCAGTAAGGTTGATTGCCAATGCTCTCCCACGGACTCCACCTACTTTTCTTGTCCTGGTGGAGTACCAGATTTGATAGGAGAGCCCTCAGACGTCAATTTATGGTGTCTAAACAGATGCAATAAATCAGACACTAGTGGATCTGTCGTGCAGCATCAGTCTAACATGTAGTGATGGCAAGTTCTGAGATGTATCTAGGAAGAGGCAGAAGTTCTGTCATAGAGGAAGTGGAAGAGTACAAAAGCAAAACTACCTCAATTGCCTTGCCTACCCCTTTATCTATCTATCTATCTTTTTTTTTTTTTTTTGCACTATTTGTTTTGAAAGGTAAGTAGAGGCAGATATAATAGGGGAATGACTTGCACCTGATAACTAATAAGCAGAATCTATCAAATTTATGGTCTATTTTGGTCAAATCATAATCATAGGCTTCTAAAAACTGTGAATTTCATGACTTTAGCTATTTAAAAATGTCACTGTGTAGGAGTTTTAGGAGTTGTGACCTAAAAAAGGAGTTGGGGGTCACAAAATTATTGTAGGGTGGGTTGTGCTATTGCTGGTAGTGTCACTGCTGTCAGAGTTGGACATGACAGACCTACCTCAACCAGCAGTACAGAAATAAGGATGGCATGGTATAGTATTTTGGGTCAGGACATCATTTGAGAAACACTGCTTTTCCCAGTGAAATCTGTAATATATGGTAAAAGCACACACAAGACCAGTTTTCATGGTTTGTAATGCTTTTAATGGCAATGAAATTAGTAGGGCCCTACTAATGGGAATCACTGTTGTTTCCCCTTCCATTCCAATTCCAGTGATACCTGCTTTCTTACTTTGCCTCTTTATCATGAATGATTACAATGCAGAACTAGAAAAAGCATTCAGTCCTGAGCCTTGTCTGAATATCAAAAAAATTCCCCATGGACCTAAGTTAATGAATTCTTTGACTGGTATAGCTTATATTGTTCAGAGAATTGGTAGTGCATTACCACTGTAGTTGTAACAGGAATCTGAAAAAATCACAGATGGCACATTGACTTTTGCTGGCATTGCTTATGTCAGGGATTTGCTAGTATAGCTATACTTTACAATATAGACTAACCCCAAGAGGTTTTTCCATATTTCTACTTAAAACTTCCATCATCTTTAGTTTGTACAAGTTGAACCTCTCTAGTTCAGCGCGCTCTGATCCAGCATCATCCGTGGTCTGGCATGATTTCAGTTAGCCAGAAGTCCACTTATCATGGGTGTGGCCAAGTTTCCTGCAGTTTTACAGCCACCAGTCCTGTTTCTCAGTGTCTTGTGTTATTTAGCTCTAATTTACCCCTAAATGTCTTTAAGAGCACAGTAAGGAGTGGAAGTGTTGGTAATACTGCTAGATAATGTTGAGTTCCTGTGATTCGGCACATTCTCTGGTTCGGCACCAGTCAGGTCCCAAGGGTGCCAGGCTAGAGAGGTTCAATCTGTCTATCATATCACAGTGTGCAGTGTCCCAGTTGGAAAAATTTGATTTATTTTTGTCCACCATTGTTCTTTAAATGTTTCCCTTTTCCCTGATCTGTAAATGAAGCACTTGTTACTTTCCATTCAATATCTGTTGAACAGGAGGTAAAGTTTAGAGAAGATAAATGTAAATTAAAAGTGAAAATGTACAACCTTACAAGGATGTTGTAGTTACTGTTAAAAAAGAAAAAAAAAAAAGGATTAAGCTTCCAAATAATAGAGGGGATTGCAGTGTACACTTGAGATATCCAAACAACTTAGTCAGTACCGATCCCTGAGATGAATGGAGAGAGTAGATCCAGGTCTACACTATAAAGTATTTCAGGCAGAGCTGTATTGGTCAGGGGCAGCCTCTTCTCTTGTTTTTCCCACCAGTGTGCAGAATTAATGTTATGTGCATCAATATTAATTTTGTTCTGTTTATGATGCATCACCTCTATATTGGTGCACATGCAATTCATGTGGCGGGGGGGATAAGAGGGGCTGAGGAGTTAGGACTGTGGGAAGTGACTCAGGATTGGGACATAGGTTTAGAGGGTCTATGGAGGGGGCAGGCTCTGGAGTGGGGCTAGAGATGAGGGCTGTCCTGGGGCTGCAAAAGGGGAAGGGCACTCCCTCCAACTTTCTCTCTCGGCAGCAGTATCTGGGCTGGTAGGGGAGAAGCACCTGTCCTCTGTCCACAAAAGTTCCAGTCCAAGCTGGATTGGTGTTGGGGGAGGAACATCTCCACAACAGGTCCAGATCGGGGCTGAAATTGGGGTGCCTCTCTTCCAGTTGAGGCAGGTGTGGGTCAGGCCAGCTTGGGTTGGGTCCAGGGCTGGAGAAGAGGTATCTTTCCTTGCTGGGTGGCGCTTATCACATTACTGTTCAGGTGCGCAGCTTAGAGGGAACTTAGGTCAGTTGTGTGATAGGTTGGCCTGAGATGAGAACTCATCTATGGTGGCAGATGCCTCTTGCATAGACACAGTTAAACCAGAAAAACTGCAGTTGTCTTAGATCAATTGTTCTCTAAGTTTAGCAATCTGAGAAACCCCATTTTGATTTAAAATGTTTTGGGGACCCCTGCCCTGCCCTCTTCACTGAGGCCCTTCCCTGTCTCTTCTCCAAGGCCTGTGTCCCCGACTTCCTCCATCACCCCTCCCCCTGTCACTTGCTCTCCCCCATTCTCACTCACTTTCACAGGGCTGGGAGTTGGGTTGTGTGTGGATGAGTGCACGGCGCAGGCTCCTTGAGGGAGTTTAAGTGTGGGAGTGGACTCTGGGCTGGGATAGGAGGATGGGGTGTAGGATGAAGGCTCTGGCTGGGGCTGTGTGCTCTCAGCACCAGGATTAGGGACGTGTGTTTCAGGAGAGGATTGGGAGTGCTGGTAGCATTTATCACACCTCCCAAGAAACAACCACTTGGTACCTGTGACCAGTGAGGTGCCTCACTCTGCCTCTGCAGCTCCCACTGGTCATGGTTCCCAGCCAAGCAGAGCTGTGGAGCCAGCATTTGGGCAGCAGCAGCACATGGTTCCTCCCTGACCACCCATGCATCTAGGGACTACAGGCACTTTGTGACTACTTCTGAGAGCCACATGGAGACCAGTGGTGCTGATTAAATATGGCTTTTCCCTTTTAGCCCTGATGTGCTGTTTTGCCTAATGTAACTACATGTCTTAATTCAGAAATGAGTAAATATCAAATGACCTTCCAAATAATGAGGCACACTTTTAAGGAATAATTCCATGCCCAAATGATACCTGGCTGAATAATTCATAACATACGGGGGAGAAGGCAGGAAGATTTGATTTCTTTAGATTGTATTGATTGCCATTTCTTTTGATCATTCTTTCACTCTGAGCTTGGAGAGTTTAGAGTCTCTCACTGCCTTGTTGTCCATTCATAGTTGGTACAAAAGGCTGGAGAAAGACAGATCTCACATTTTGGGACTTTTTTATGTTCTGTCTCTACAGGCCTTGATATGGAATTCACAGGTTTACATTCTTTCTTTCTTCAAGGCAAACAGCCCAGGTAAATCTTTCACCCCCAAATGTTGTTGTCATATGATGTAGTGACTTAAAATAGCGATAGAAGTTGTGGTGAGAAAAGTAAAATAGTACATAACAGGAGATTTTTTCTTCTTCTGATCATTTAATAGTCTCTTCGATTCACCTGCTGAGTGGTATCAGAAGGCCAGATGGAGTGTTCAGAAGTTCACAGTCAATCAGCTCGGTAACATTTTTTGTTCATTGTTGTCAGAAAAGATCAAATCCTACTTCTTCCTAAGTATTTACTATCATTTCACAAACTAATAACATTTGGCTGACACAGAGTAACTGGTATATTAAAGGACTGTGGGACTTTCTGGGAGGAATAAAGGCTTGCAGTTCTGTTTTTGCTTGTCTGTTATATTTGCACTGGCTGCCCTCCAGAATAAGTTCCTTTTTATTATTGGAGTAATGTATACATGATGGCTGTGTCTAGACTGCATCCCTTTTCCATAAAAGGGATGCAAATTAGACACATCGCAAATGCAAATGAAGCGGGGATTTAAACCCCCCCCGCTTCATTTGCATAAACATGGCTGCCTCTTTTTTCCGGCTCGGGGCTTTGCCAGAAAAAAGCGCCAGTCTAGACGGGGATCTTTCGGAAATTAAAGCCTTTTCCGAAAGATGGCATAAAGCCATGTTTATGCAAATGTAGCAGGGGGATTTAAATCCCCGCTTCATTTGCAATTGCCTTTTATGGAAAAGGGATACAGTCTAGACACAGCCCTTAAGTAATTTAAAGTCAGGCTGGCTAGGCAAAAGTTTTCAGTCTACTTTATCTTGCTGCTAAATTATTTTTTTAAAAGTGTTATGATGTATGTCATCTGTAAAGAAAAAAAATGTAATAGAAGTCAACCTTTCAAGGTTCTGTTCCACACTGTCATTGACTTGCTGTGTGACTATAAGCATGAAATATAACCTTTCTGTGCCTTCAAATTCTCACCTGTGAAATAGAGGTGAGACCTAACTCACATGGGGTTTGTGGGGGGTTAATGTTAATAAATCACTCAGATTCTCAAATGGAAGAGATACTAGAAAACATTGTTTTCTATGAGGTTTCACAATGAAATACATTGTTTTACCAAGTTTCATGTTGTCCTTTGGTATTTTAGAGAGATATTTTAGGGGCTTTTCATGAGGGCTGAGGTGTACTGGCTTTCATTTTGGGGAGATGGAAACAAGATCATATCCACTTTGATGATGTCTCTAAGTAAAGACTATCTAGATTATGAAAGCATCTGATTTCTGGACTGTGGGGTGTTTTGGACAATGTAGGGATACAAAGGAAGTATTTGAACCTTGCTTGCTGAAGTCCCTGCTCGTTGAAGATGTAGAGTTTTGTTTTGGACAGAGCTTGATTTTTGTTCTCTTCCATTTACACATCTGTGTATGGTGGCCCAGTTAAAGCATGGTTTCATCTTGTAGTATAGATATCTCTGTCTCTCAGGTATGTTAAAGGTGACCTGCAAGAGGGGAAATAACGCTTGAGCCTTATTTCTTTTGACACAAAGAAAGCTTGGTGTTTTTTTTTCTTGCTCTCTTTTTAATGTTTCTCTACTTCCTTTTTATATTAGAAATTCAGTACTTGTCTAAATTACTAGATTATTAGATCATTTATTGTGGTCTGAGGATAATAGTGTAATGTGTAATGAGGTCCCCAACAATTGTAGAGTAGAAAGGCCTGTAAACCTACAGCACAGTTTGTAGCTTTCAGTGATTTTCCTTTTCTCTTCCATTGCTCAACCTCATTTCAGTATGGACTGCTTCTTATTTGAAGTTAACTTGTCTTTCCATTGAGCCCTAAAATCTTATTTCTGTTTAACTATATGGGAACCCATAGTCATGCCATCCCTTCGTACCTGGCAGTGTTAAAAAGGGATCAGTCAAATTCTAGTGCAGCAGATTTGGTACATGACTAAAATGACATGTGGAACTCGTACATCCTCTAATTTTCACGCTACCATTAAACAGGAGGCCTAGGATTAACACCCAATTCTCAATACTAAGACCTCTGTTTGTATTTGTTTCTTTCAGGGTTGTCTATATTTTCAAATGAAAGCTCCAACAAGTAAGTAAAAATAAAGTATTCTTTCTAAATAAGCTCTTAGCTGCCTGCTATGACAGAGATCATGCCGCTGAGATTCTATACTAGTGGTTCTGAGGCTCCTTAGTGCAGTTTTTCCTTGTGATTCTGTTTTAGATATCTTTATTTTCCCTTATAGGTATGTTGCACACTCCTATAACTTCTTCCTCTTTCCCACAACATTTGGAATCATGGACTCTGAATTCTCTTTCCAGGCATCTAGCATTAAGTTCCTGACGCATTATGGTTTTGACTATAATAAGGTAGGTTTTCTGTGGTAAGTGACCAGAGTAGAGGAGGCTCCCCAAAGTCTTCATTCCTTGAATAAGCAGCTTCTTGCTGTTTTTTCAATACTATGGCTGTTTTGAATACTTGGGTTGGGTTTTGGGTGTCAGAGCAATACAGGGCTTTGGACACTGAGCTATTCTGTGATCCATGGGGAAGTAACTATGTCTTTGGTAGTATGTGGAGAGGCTCCCTCTTAAGTGTAAACACCTTAACAGTGGCCACTAAACTGAAGCCCTAACTAACTCTGAAGCCCTAACTAACAATGCTTCACATTGTTGCAGTTGGCCACAGTGTACCTCCTTACTGCTCTGACACACCAACTTTAGTGGCCACAGGGCACCTTTTTGTACTTCCCCTCTCCTCATTAGCAAAGAGGTAAATGCCTCTCTTTACTGGCATCCCAGCAATGCCTTTGAATAAATGAAGCCCATGATAATAGGTCATATGCTTCCTGTCCTTCCTACTGTCCTATCTCTCACCCAGTCTGCAGACCGCACTGTCCAGCTTGGGTCAGCGTGATTGGGTGAATATCTCCAGGCTACATATACTGAAGTAGAGTTTTGGGGTCTATCAAATGTCATTTCATTGGCTAGTAGATGTGGTCCAGCCTACACAGTTTCACAGAAGATGTAAGGTTCCATGTAGGATTGAAAGCCTGGGTGCTCAAATGAAAAAATTGGTACTGAATTTGTCATCTTCTGATAATTTCAAAGAAACTTGAACTCTTAGCTAAATAAAACTTTACTTGTCTATAATGTTCCATCATCTCCAAAGTGGAAAATAGTGCCATAAGTATACTGTAGTGCTATCCAACAGTCATGGCAGGAAGTGTAGAAAAGAGTTCCCAGCTGAAACGGCAGGAGACTTTAATTAAATTGAATGTAATTACTGAGCTGGAATTTGTTCTAAAAACCTGGGTTAGAATACTGACACTGAGTACTTTCTCTATCAGCTCTTAAATGATCATAAATAGTCAGGACTTCAATTTTATCTTTCATGCATAATCTTCTATATTTCAGTCTCTCCCCACCCTTTTACTCCTTACCTGTGAACCCTTTTGAATCATAAAAATAAAATATTTCCCATCCTTTGCGTATGCATACCTCTTGGATAAGTGGTGAATTGTGGACTTTCTTAGAAAATGTTTTGAGAAAAGAATGAGGGAAAGAAATCATGTTAGAAATGACATGATTTCACCAGTAAATACCGATTTTGAGAGTCCCTATCCTGATACTATTTTTATAATTTAGCACCAGACAATCCTATAATTAAATAACCCCTTTTCTCCCACCATTCAGTTTCTGAAAGATGGAATTCCATATATGAATGAAGTACAGGAGAAGAAACTTCAGCAAGGTCTCTTAGCTGGAAACTGGAAAGTCCGCAGGTAAAGCTCTTCCAAAGCCATTTGCTCCTCTAATGACTTCTATTAGTATTTCACCTTCACTTTTCACTCAATTTACATTTTGTAAGAATACTGAAACTGAGAGAATGTCTCTCAAAATAGAGAGCCCAGTGACGGGCCACAGGGTACTGCTGTCTGTTGCTCCACAGAATGACTACAGCATAAGGGAAGCGGGGGAGGGGGGAACTCCTCTGTAAAGAGGAGTCTTGCTTTGCACTCCTTTTGCAGCTTCCTCACTTTTTCTTTCTGATCACGTTTCAGCACTTTGGACAAGGATAAAGTGAAAAAGGTGATTGATGAGGTGACTCGCTGGGTGCCATCAGCAGAGGAGGGAGGCTCTATGGTTCTGCATGATACGAGTGGTATGAAATAGGATTCCTTCCTCATTTGTTGTTTCTCAATGGCTGCAGCACCTCTTCTGAATATGTAGGGATTGCTGCTTTTTCAGCCTGCTTACATAGCTCCTTGTATACTAACACTCTTGCTTTTTCACTTAAAAAAACCATGCCCAGCCCACCATTTCTGCTGCCAGACCTTTTGGCTCCTGTCATGTTTTCATCTCTGTGCCCTGTTGCTCCTTTTTTGTCATTGTGATTAGCCCTATAAGAGAAGGTGTGTTTGGTTTTTTCCCCCTGAGGTTGTTTGGTTTCAGTGGATGTTTTTGCAGTTGTGGTAGATTTTATAGGGCTGGGAGTAGTTAAGTCTGACAGCTTTACTCATTCTGTGCTCTTCTGGCTCAGTTTTGTACTACTTGCATGGAAAAGTATTGAGAGAGATATTCAGAGGTATTTTTAAAAATCATTTGAAATGGGGATGACTCAGATTGTCGACTCTCTTTTCTGGATTGGCATATGCCCTACATTTTTCATTTTTAGCTTTGTTTCATACTATTTTATTCTTTAATTAAAGCACTTATTCTATAAACCAAACTCCTCACCTTTAAGTCCTTCTCTCTGTTTCTGATCTCAGGTTTCCAGCAATTTGAGGTTCAATTGATTCTGAGGCAGGCACTTCCAAATGTTTGGACAGAGCCCTTTGGAGACCAGAAGGTAAACTGGAAATGAAGTTCCGTGGAGGGTAGGACTTCTGTGTAGATTTGTGTGTGCCTGTCCTTCCTGCTGGGTCTCTAAAATCTTGGTTGTGCTTTAATGGAAAGGTTCCTGGAAGAGGAGAGAGCTTGCAAAGGAACCATGTGAAGGGACCAAACCAAGTTCCCCTTTCTGGGATCACATGGTTTGGGAAGCTTTGGCCTCTGTTTCTCTCACTCAAAAGTTGTCTCTTCTAGTAGGAGTGTTCTTAAGCAAAGTCTGAAATGACTCTTAAAATTTCCCCAGGCTTCTCCACTCCTCCCTCATGTACAGGTTGAACCTCTCTAGTCCAGGACCCTGGGGACCTGAGTGGTGCCAAACCAGAGATTTGCCAGACCACAGGAGGTCAATATTGTCTAGCAGCATTACCGACACTTCTGCTTGCTGGGCTCTTAGAAGACATTTAGGGTTAAATTAGAGCTAAATAAAAGCACAGAACACTGAGAGCCAGCACTGGTGTCTGTCAACAAATGTTATGGGACTGTGGGAAACTTGGCCATACCCATGAAAAGTGGACATCCAGCTAATTAAAATCATGCCGGACCACGGACATTGCCAGACCAGAGAGTGCTGGTCTAGGGAGGTTCAATTTGTATGCACAAAAGCACACATTAGGTCTTCATTGTTAAACTGCCCCTTATGGTTGCCTTGGAGACATTCATCCAGTCTGTTGCAGTAATGCTACACAGCCTTTCACAGCTAGTTCATCAGTTTGAATTTGGTGCACACTTTGTTGAATAAAAATGTTGGCCCTTGGTCAGCCTGTTCAAGTGGTGTCTGTCCAGATGCCAGGGAGAAGCTTAGAAATATCACAGAAATCACTATGCAACTAGCACCCTTATTATTCTCTGACAGAGGCTATACATGAGAGGAATTTACTGGGCTCCATTTCACCCCTAACTGCGGGCTCTGAGTCGTCATAGCTACGCTTTGGTGTGAGGAAACCTGCACCACTGTTTTCCTGCAATACCTGTTTTATGAATAGAGGGCTTCTCATTTCATCATGGTCAATTGAATACATTTTACTAGCACTAAAATCACTTACATTCCATACCTACTGTCGCACATCCTGAAACAGACCTCCTGTTTTATGTCCACCACCTGTCCTTCTAACCAAGGAGGCCTGGAAGTAACTCCCTTCAGTATTAGTTTCGCTTATCAACTGGATACTGATCGCCCTTCAGTGATGACAGTCTTCATGTTCTGTACTGAAGGGCTGTCATCTGTACTGTCTGATTTTCATCATTAACACCTGGTTACCACACAAACTGCTTGTGTTGGTTTAGTGCAGTGATTCCCAACTGCCAGGCCGTGAACCTCTGGCTGCTGGGCTGCAGCGACTCTGGGGGCCAGGGCTGGGATACACTGCCCAGTACCTTCCCTCTCGCCGTGGCTGTTGGGAATGGCATGTCCTGCCCCACCTCTCAGCCAGCCAGCACCGGGAAGGGGCGGGGTCTCTTCCTGGACATGGAAAAGCAGTTTGTTGCACAACAGGAGGGTTGCATGGAGCCTGGTATGGCAGCTGCGACCCGGGCAGCAGCACTCAGCTGGCAGCTGGGAAACAGCATAGGGCTAGGTGAGGGGGAGCGGGGCAAGTTCTGGGGGGCTCTGGGGATAGAGGGCTTTAAGAAGTGGGGGGATGACACTGGGAGGCACTGGGGCATCTGAGGTGGGGAGCTGGCCCTGGGGGTGTCTGGGGGCTAGGCTAGTAGTGGAGATCTATAAGGGCAGGGCTGGCATTGGGGGGCTCTGGGGATGGGGCTAATATTGGGAACTGGGGGGAGTTTGGAGGGTTGGGTGCAGTGGGGCGTCTGGTGGTGGGGGGCTTTAAGGGGCAGTGGTTAGCACTGAGGTGTTTGGGATGGGGGATTGGCAATGGGGGGCTCTGAGGGTGTGAGTCTGGCACTGGGGGGTTAGTGCAGGGGACTCTGGAGTCTGTGGCTGGTGATGGGGGGTAGTGGAGGGGTAGGGGGCTCTAGGAGTTAGGGCTGGCACTGGGGGGGTCTCTGGGGCTAGGGCTTTTGGTGGACTGGTAACATTTTATTTGTATGTTCATTATGCAAATCATGAATATGCAAATAAAATATTACTGGTCCGCCACAAGTTTGTGAATGGGTTTGCCTGTCCCCAGTATAAAAAAGGTTGGGAACCACTGATTTAGTGTGTGCCAGGTTGTAACTTTTTTTTCTTGTAGGTGATGGTGAAAAAGATGAGTCCACGGCATCGTTGGTGTCTGGAGAACTCTTCTTATGATTGTTGCCGAAAGGAGCTCATTCTTCTCTCTGCCCAGGGTTTCACCAGTCTCTTCCATACCCTTGTGGAAGCCAAGAAGGTGACACTATCCCTGTTCTCACCTTTGGAAGTCTTGGATTGTTACCAGAGTAGCACAGTATGCAAGTATGGAGTATGCAAGATGTTCTGTATGAAGCTGAGTGAATATATTCAAAGTAGTGAGAGCAGATTTGTTAACCCCTTCCCCACTATCAGTAAAACAAGTGTTAGTGTTTAAAGTGGTAATTTAGGTTAGAAAAAGTGGCAATTTAAACATAGCGGATCTGTTAAGTAAGCAGGTGGGGTTTAAGTGTATTTTGTTAAAACTGTTTTACTTTATTGATCCAAAAACCAGACTTTTCTACATTGCATTCCTAGTACCCTGCAAAGCAAGCATGCCTGCAAGAGAGTGATCCAGGCCCTGTTCTGACTCCAATATCTCAAACAATTTTTTTTTTAAATTCCAGAAATCTGTCACATTTCAAAACATAAGCCACTACCTGGAAGTTGGTCAGAAACATTTCTTTGGGTAGATTATTTCACTTTGACATAATTGTCCATTTGGAAATTTCTCTAAAACATCTAGTGATGGTCACTGTTGGAGCCAGCACAATGGGCCAGTGGCCTCATCAAGTTTGGAAATTCCTTGTTCCTAGCAGAATTATTGAATAAGATCCAATTTCAGAAACTTTATCCTTGGATCCATGCTGATACTGTTGTTTTACGTCTCTCCCCATAGCCACTGGTGGGACACAACATGCTTATGGATCTTCTGCATCTTCATGACAAGTTTTACAAGCCCCTCCCAGGTAGCAAAATCTTTAGCAGCATTCAAACACTGGTGCACACCTCCCCACGGCAAGTTTTTGAATGGTTGGACAGAAATCCAGCACAAATGCTCAGTAATCCTCATTCACTCTACACAGTGCGGTGTGATGCTAGATAACTGCACTAACTCACTCACTTCTAGGGCAGGACTTGGTCCCTCTGGAACACTCCCGGTGGGGTTCTCCCATGGGGCAAAAGACCAGACAGATACTCTGTCATGATTATGAGGATTGCCCAGCAGCCTGGGGATTAAGGGGTTAACTACACCTAGCCAGGTGGAGTGACCAGTAGGAATGTAGGTGGGACTTTCAAACTGGGACAAAGGAATTTGGGTTTTTTTCCTTTCTCCCTTTTGTCTCTCTGGGTGAGCTCTCTACAGCTACAGAGAGGGACAAGCATGTCTCTCTCTCTCTCCAAGACACTATTCTTCATTTTCTGTAAGTAGGGTAAAGTTTAGGTAGTTTTGTTAGGCTTTATTGTTTTAAGGATTGGGTATGGGATCTGAGATCTGGCACTGTTTAAAAGATGTTTTGGCTTTTCTTTGTAACTAAGTTCTAGGCCCATGGAGTTCTCCATGAGTATATTTTGTTACCTTCCTATCTAGTCATTATACTTGCAGCAGGAATATTGTTGTAATAATAAAAGTTCTTTCTTTTCTTTTTATTAACCTGGAAGTGGTTAATTGTGTGCCCTGATTCTTATTTTAGGGGTGAGATTTCCCAAATGATCTTTCCTCTGATTTCTTTATCAACATTTGGGTGGTGGCAGTGGAAGTTTTATTCCCAAGATCTAGGTTTTTAAGATTTTGGGGGAAGTTTTATACCAAAGCCTGGTAGATAAGGCTTTGGGGTACACTTGCTGGCCCCCACTTCTGCATTTATCATGCCAGAGTGAGGAAGGAGCCATGACTGTTTACTGCAGAGAGTGTCGAGTTTCCTTTCCCTTAGTTCTGTAATATTTTTTGAATGTTTGCTTTCTTCCAGAAAGCTATGAGGAGTTTAAAAAGAACATTCACAGCCTGTTTCCTGTCCTCATAGACACCAAGAATGTCACAAAATCCATCTGGAAGGTAAGAGGAACATTTGTCTTGGGAAGTAAAACTTGCCTCACACCTAGATGGGAAGAAGGTTCTGATCACTCCCCAGTTATGGAGCAGGGATTAGATTTAAACATTGCTTGAGGCTCACTGCCTTAGTGCTTTTTATGTCATGCTCCCCTTACTCCTAATGTAATTTGTCTGCACCGAAGCATGGAACTTCACCTGAGTCATGGTCAGAAACCGGGAGTGGGAGCTGGAATCTGGAGCCTCAGCTGGAGGTGGGAGTGGAGCAAGAGTGCAGCTGGGGACAGAGCAGGGCTGGGTGGTGCTCCATCTCTCTGCCCCCCCTCCCCGGGTGAGGAGGAGTCTGGCCTAAGATTCACTGCACTCCTTCCCCAAACATTCCTCAGTGGTGCGCACCCCACAAGTTGAGGACCCTCTGCAGTAAGGTGTCTTGCTTTCCTGATTGAGGGACTCAGGATAATTTCTAATTTCTTCATTACCACCTTTACATTTTCTTTCCTATTGAGCTGTTACTACTACTTCTGCTGAAAAGGTGGGCCAGCAGCCTTTTCCTTTCTGTAGCGGTGAGAGTGCTGGTACCTGTGCTAAGAATGTTAAGAAGCAGGTATTTCACTAATCGTATAGTCAATAGAATTCTTACTGACTACTCGATTAGTCAATAGAGGAAGGCACTTAGTTCCGACTCGCTATCTCTATTGCTATCAGGCGGGAGCTATCTCCACTGCTGCTATGTAGTTTAAATGTACTAAGAGCTGGGTGGGAAGGTAGCCTGAGCCACTGTGAACAGGGGCTGGTGCCAGAGTAGCCTCTGCCTGTGGTGAGCCTGAGCCCTCTGCAGGCAGAGGCTGCTTCATGGCAGCCTCCCCTACTCCCCTGAGATGTTGCCTCTGATAGAAGTAGCAGCGAGTTGGGGGGCAGGTGGCACCACAGAGTTGGTGCTGGGGGGAACCAGCTTTTAAGCTGCTGGCTCCCCCAGGATCGGCTCCTGCTCCTCCTCCCCCCGCCCCCACTTCCTCTGATGCAGAGGATAGAGGACTGAAGAGTGTGAGGTATCTGTTAGTACTGTTTTAAGGAATTGCTTCAAAACTCCATTATCATTTGGAGCTTAGGATGGCTTGCATTCAGGGACTGATGTTGCAGCATTGAGTATCACAACATCATAACTTACAGATTAAGTTAACATTGTGAAGAGTTCTACGGTACTTTGCTGCTTCTGAAGAAATTCTGTGGGGTGCCACAGGACATGATTCATGCCCACTGAAGAGCACTACTGGAACGACAATGTGGATAGGAAGCATACTCAGTACTTTTTAGATAGTCTGGCTGCTTTGGTTTGATTTCTGAGTCCACAGTTTATTTCCTCCAAAACACCACACCACATCAGAAATATCTTGCCTTGGTTTCTTACAGGAATTTCCATTTCCTCGGGCATGTAGCCTCCTAGAAGTTTATGAAATCCTGTGCAGGTGAGCACTGACTTCTGTGAATTTGCACACTACCAGCTGATCCATGAATCATCTTGGGAAGAGAATTTTAAACATCTGTTGTACATTATGCCTGTGTTTTTCTGCTGTAGTGTGGACTGAAATTGTTAAACAAGTTTCCCTCCTTTCTAACCTGGCTTTAACATCAGAGGAAGAAGTTTTATCTCTAGACCTTATAAGTTAATTGTAAGTCAGTTTAAAATTCTTCCCCTTGAATTACTCAGCCATTATGAAATGAGGATGGAAACTGGCTTACAGTCTGATATAGAAACATATATGGCAACCTAAGGCCATGTCTATACTAAATGGAGGATCAATGCTGCAAAGGTTGATCTTCTGGTGTTTGATTTAGTGGGTCTAGTAAGGACCCGCTAAATCGAACACTGAGAGTTCTCCTGTCAACTCCCGTTCTCCTCAGAGTCACTTGGAGTAAAGGAAGTCCATTGGAGAGTTTTCCCCTCATTCTCCCACTGTGGAAATGCTGTAGAAATTTGGCTTAAGCTAAGTTGACTCCAGCTATGTTATTTACATAGCTGGAGTTGCCTATCTTAACCAATCTTCCGGTTTAGTATAGACCTGCCCTAAGCTGTATGCTGAACTCTAGAGGATAGCATTGCTTAGAGGATTGATAATGGGCCATGGAGCTTTTTACCATTATTTGCCTGATCTTGAATTTGGGCTAAGTCTGAGAGCAGCAGAAACTTAATACTATCTCCCTGTTGCACAGGATCTTAAGTGGAATGAGTTTGCCAGCCTGGTTCTTTGTGGGCAGGTATCCATGTTACAAATGACGTTCTTGTTAGCAGAGCGGGTAGAGTGTAAGGTCCGGACACTATAACACTCCTAATCTATAGATGTGTTCCCTCCATAGACAAAATAGACAAAATACTGTGCTTAGTGATGTGATATATATATATATACTGGGCTTGACAAACAGCGGTGAAAACTGCTCGCCAGCCCCGTACTGCGCATGCGCACGCCGTGAATGAATGGGGCACGCGGCTGAAATCTACTCACCATGGGCGAGTAGATTGTATTGTTTGTCGAGCCCTGTATGTCTGTGTGGGTGTATATATGTATAATATTGGTTCGTCTCTAAGGTGCCACAGGGCTACTTGTTAAAGCAGAGGTGGGCGAACTACATCTGGTAGGCTGGATGTGGTACACAGGCCTTTTTCATCCAGCCCTTGAGCTTCCTCCAGGGAGTGGGATCAGGGGTTTACCTGACTCCTGCTGCTCCAGATGAGGCATGAGGTTGGGAGCTTGCATGTTTCCTATTGCCGCTCCCTGCCTGGGACACCATGTGGGGTTGTTAAAGCTGGTGGTAGAGCAGTGGCACCCATTTTTCTAGAGCTCCCCAATTGACTGGGGCCCCTTTGGCCCACTGGTTAATCTGCCACTGAGAGGAAGTTGGGCCAATATACAATTGGTCCACCGTACAACTTATCTACTTCGATGTGGCCCTCAGACCAAAAAAGTTGTCCCACTTCGGTGTTAAAGGCAGTGTGTTTGGCTTGGCATAGTGGCTGCTGTTTGTTGTTTTAAATATATAGTTCCCTATAGATTAGGAGAATTCTGCTGCACAAACTCATGTTTTCCTCCTGGCATATTCAGATGTTAAAGGATCTTTTTCACCGCTGGAATGGGAATCTCTGTACTGTTTTCTGGTGTTTCCTCTCCGTGTAACAGTCTTTACCAAACTTCAGTTACAGTATTGGGGGCTTGGATTGAAGCAGGGAACTTTGAACTAGCCTGCTTTTCGCTCTCTTTGGAAGTCTGTCTGTTGGCTGGTGACGGAGGTGCAAAGAGGGCAATTGAAGAGCTCGGGTCTCCTAGCAGCAGAACCTGAAGCCCTGGGCCCTTTAAAATGGCTGCAGAAGCATTGATCTGAGGGCTGGTGGGTTGGTGGGGGGATGAGGGATGCTGTGCTATCTAGGTGGAGGGGGGTGCTGGCTATCCCAGCCCTGCCATTTCCACCGGAAGTCCTGCTCCTTCTGAGAGTGCAGAGCCACCCTACCTCTCCCCCCCAGCCCCGGAGCTCAGCTATCCTGTCTGCTCCCTGTCTGATGGAGTAGTGTATGGAGTTAGGCATTCACACAGCCACATGGGCAGGAAAAAGAACGAACCTTGAAAGTCTGAAGCAGTTGTAGTTAAGATATCTCTTCTGATTTTATTGTAATCTTGGGTCATGGAAATAATATATACATTAGGACAGTGGTCCCCAACCTTTTGGGGCTGCCAGGCGCCCGGGAGCGGGGCCACTCACACGCTGGGCACCTGGGGGTGGGGCTGCACATGTGCTTGGTGGTAGGACTGCACACGCGCCTGGGGGCGGGGCCACCCATACGCTGCGTGCCCAGTGCCGGTGCCTCCAATGCACTACACACTCGGGGCCGGCGCCGCTCCTGTGCCGCACGCCCAGGAGCCAGCATCACCCACACGCTGCGTACCTGGGGTCGGCGCCGCTCCTGCACTGCGCGCCCGGGGCTGGCGCTGCCCCTCTGTCGCGTACCTGGGGCCAGCGCCATGCCTGTGACTTGCACCCATGGGCTGGCACCGCCCATACGCCGCGTGCTCGGGGCCGGCACAGCCCTTGCACCATACACCCAGGGGCGGGGCCACCCATACACTGCGCACCCAGGGGCCAGCACCACCAATGCACCACATGCCCAGGGGTGGGGCTGGCCCCGATGACTCGGCGGGCGCACAGAAATGGCCTGGCGGGTGCCATGGCGCCTGCGGGCACCGCATTGGGGACCACTGCATTATGAGATTCGGGAGATGTGCAGAAAGCCTTCAGGATACTTTAGTCCAGAAGAGGCAGCGACAACCACGAATCTCTTTTAGGTGCATTGTGCAAGATAGAAGGCTTTTATATTTGTGAATTCCATATTCATTGTTTCCATGCCACAAACTTGTCTGGCTCTTGATCTCTGTGCGTGGATTTATGCAGACATAAAGTGGCACTTCTAGACTAGTCCCTGTGCCCCACCATTCATTTCCCCCAAATATCAATCAAGAATTGAAACCTCTGGGGTAAGTTTTCAAGGTAGCGTGCAAGGATTTGAGCCATGTGACTTTGTTGGTGGTAAAAAAATAAAGAGTTAAAATTGTTGCTTGTACTACTTTGGTAATATATGATTTTATCATTGGATCACAGAGAAACTTCTTTTAAGAAATGTCTTTGGCAATTGTGTTAAAAATGGAACGCCATCGAGATTACCCTAACAGGGCAGGAGCGTGTTGCTGAAATTTCCAGTTCAACGCCCCTCCTTAGGCAGAAGGGAAGAACGAAAATTTACACTTCACATTTTCTCCACTAGTGACCTTAATCCCACCAACTCCACGTGCCCAGTGATAGCCCATGCAAGTGACAGTTCGAAATATGGTAGGTTCATCAAATTTTCATTGCTATATTAAGAGGTTTTTTTTGTTATATTCCATGGGAATCCAAATGTGTAAAAGAAATGAAACTGTATGTGGCATAAAGAACATGTGCAGGAGTACCGTCCATTCACACCCCTTAATTCCAGTCCATTCCTTTTATAAATGCAAGTTTGTTCTAATAAACCTTTTAAAAGTGATGTCATTTTTTCTTCAGCCACTGGCCTGTCGCCTCCTTAGTAGCGTCATTTTGAAAGCTCCAGAGAAGCAGCAGACTGCAGGATTAAGAGATTCTGATATGGGAGTTAGAAATAGTAGGAAATGTGAAGATGAAAGAGGAAACCCGTGGATAACTTGATCCTTAGAGAGGGGAGGATTATTTTGACTCTCAGTAGTTTGCGCAATGTTCTAAAGATGCTTTAATTTATTTTCCATTTTTGGACTCTTTTAGCTGACAAGAAATCTCCTCATGAGGCAGCATATGATGCATTTCTCTGTGGATCAGGTAAAACCTGACATTTCTTAAAGGTTTAACTGTTAGAATTCAGGAATTGCTGTCCTTCCACTGTAGCCATTCTCACTGAACAGTTGTAAAACAGGCACTTGTTACATATATACACACTAGAAGATTTACCTGGTGTTGCTCAGGTCCTTAACTCTCTCTTTTTTTTTTAAATGTACATACTTAATTTAAATCATTTATCTGGGGTGGGGCTGGGGATGAAAGGTTCAGTATGCAGGCTGCCCTAGTGCCCTGGGGAGAGAGGGAGTCCTCTCTCTACCACAGCAGCTTGGGGCCAGGTGAGAAGAGCCTGTCCATGGGGGAACAGCCAGCAATGATCCCGCATATGAATCAGGGTGGGAAGGAGAGCTTCAGCCACCACTCCGCTTAAAGGGTTCCTGGCGGGTGGGAGACTCAGGGTTGTGACAGTCCTAGCTGCAGGTGTGGGTGGGGGAGTGGGGTATGCCTGCAGACAGCTGTTTCACCTACCTGGTGATTGTCTCTTTTCGGTATGGTTTTCTGAAAAGCAATCCCCATTCCAGGCACATCCCAATATCCTGGCACAACCAAATAGTGACCTTGTTTTAAATGATAAGAGGAAGCTGCATACCAAATTTGATGGTCCTAGCTCTTACCGTTTAAGAAGGGTTCTTGAACGGCCCACCAGATAGTATTGCTCTTCCTCTCTAGTTAGTTTTTGTGTGCTCCATTTCTTTGCAACTGAACATTTATTTAGCTTTTGCTTCTGCACTCTGTTTGTAATGTCATCTTTTCATTATTCCTCTTTTTAGTTCTTTTGAAAATAGCCCACTTGCTCGTAGGCAGAATGCCATGGTGAGTGGTACTTATGAATGTCTTTGCCTTGCGATTTACCTTGCATTTACATTCACAGCTCTTTTAGAAAACAGCTGTCAGTTTGTGATTTTCTGTTCAACAACTTTGTCCAGTTTTTGAATAAAATATCAGTCAAAATGCCACTGCTCCAAGTAATTTGCTTGTTATTTTATAAACCTGCAGGTTAGAGGTTTTTATTTCAAGGCTGAAACTTTATTTAAAAAATAATTTTGTGGTGTTTGATAATCTGGGAGGCTTGTAATGAAATTGTGCATACTTTTTTCCTTTTGGTCATGATTTCAATCCCTCCCAGGCTGGTGGTCAGTGGTCTTACCATCTGACAGCTGGGGTGAAATGAACTGATGACTTCAGTCAAGTTTCTAGTGAATGTGTGTCCCACTCCTTCCCACTGTTGAGTGCACTTGTTGGCTCATGTTGAGAATAACAAGGGTTAAATGGGTGTTGAATCAGCGCTATCCTTCCACCAGTACATGTGGTCTTCCCCAATGTTCCCCAATTAAGTACATAGGCAGGGTAGTCTCAGGGAAGCTTGAGCTGCCTTGTATGTGTGCTCTGTGTTCAGTACCCAGAGGAGTTCATATTGCAATGCTGTGAATGTATGTTATTTTATCAACATTGTGTTTACACACTAAATAAATAAATCCTCCATACTTCCCTGCTCCTGTTCCTTTATAGGTCAGCTGTAGCCATAAATTCTCTAAAGCTATGGTACTATTGTTTGATTTCCCTATAGTCTAGATAACTGAAAACAATTATTTTGCTCTATTTTCAATCATAGTGACACTCTGGAGACTAGTTCCTCTTTCTCTCAGTATCTAAGTGTATTAACCAAGTACTTGAACCAGGTGAATCTGATCCGAGCTGGCTGCTCAAAAATTGTGAGTTTTTAAAGTGCATCATGTTTACTCCCATTGTATCTGAATCAGCAAATGCACAAGCTAGAAGGCTACCTGCTCACTTACATGAGTGAAAGGAAAGGCCAGCTGGTGCTTGGAGTTGCTTCTCAGTGTCACTCCAAAGAGCATTTCAAAAAATCAAATGTGCTGAATTTTTACATCATTATTTATGTTCATTTTGTCATTGGTTACAGCCTTATGTTGACTTTAGCAGTGATGTAGATAAGGTGCATTACTTCAGGAAATAAAAAACCTACCCTTTCTGAGCGACACAACTTAATGTCAACTTAATATGGTGTCTGCTTTCCCGTCAACATTGCTTCTGCCTCTCATTGAGGTAAATTAATTACATTGAAGGCAAAGTGCTCTCCTATCGACTTACTGCCTCTTCACCAGATCTGCCAAATTGACCCCTCTGTATTGACCAAGGCAGCAATGATTTACACCATAATGAAGACAAGTCCATAGTCTTTTAATTATGTCTAAGATGCCTCTTTCCCCCATTTCAGCACTTGTAATGAGATGGAAATACAGGGGCATTAAAAGGTACTCATCTGTATTAAAGTCTTCCATTTCTAGACTTCTGATCCCTACAGTAGGATAGAGGATAGATTGTTGCCTTGGATTTTTATTTTCACATGCATTTTGGTGACTTAAGTTATGGGCACCTGTGGACATGAACCATGAGAGCAAAGATGAAAACATACTTACTTGTATTATACAATTGGATACAGGCAGTCCCCGAGTTACGCGGATCCGACTTATGTCAGATCCGCAGTTATGAACGGGGCCCGTCTCCCTGGTCTCCAGCAGACCAGGGAGAGGAAGCAAAGCAGCGGAGAACGCAGGCAGCGGACAGCCCAGACGCGTCTGGGCTGTCCGCTGCCCGCATGCTCCGTGGCTTTGCTCTGCTTTGCTCCCCGTCTCCCTGGTCTGCAGGCCAGGGAGAAGGAGAGCAAAGCAGAGCAAAGCCGCGGAGCACGTGGGCAGCAGGACAGCCACGGTGCGTCTGGGCTGTCCCGCTGCCCCCGTGCTCAGCAGCTTTGCTCTGGACGCCTGTGGTACAGCAGCTGGGGTGCTGCCGGTTGGTCCCGTAGCGCCACTCTGGGCGCTACTGGACCAACCCGGCAGCACCCCAGCTGCTCTGCCCCAGGCGTCCTGATTCAGCCACTGCTGGTCAGTTTCAGCAGTGGCTGAATCAGAACGCCTGGGGCAGAGCAGCTTGGGTGCTGCTGGGTTGGTCCAGTAGCACAGAGGAGCGGCGGCGCTACTGGACCAACCCAGCAGCACCCCAGCTGCTCTGCCCCAGGCGTTCCCAAGTCAGCCGCTGCTTAACTGACCAGTGGCTGACTACAGGAAGCCCCTACCCCGGGCTTCCTGGAATCAACCGCTGATCAGTTTCAGCAGCAGCTGACTTGGGGATGCCTGGGGTTCTTAAGTTGAATCTGTATGTAAGTCAGAACTGGCGTCCAGATTCAGCCGCTGTTGAAACTGATCAGTTTCAGCAGCGGCTGAATCTGGACGCCAGTTCCGACTTACATACAGATTCAACTTAAGAACAAACCTACAGTCCCTATCTTGTACGTAACCCGGGGACTGCCTGTATTGCTTATCACTGTCACTTTTTTGGCTCTTGTGTTTAAATATTTTATATACCACTTTTAGTATTTCCACAGTCGGATGTGGATTAAATTTGAGAGTCTGTGGATTCATTTCACTTCATTGTTTTTCAGAATTTTTCTGGCACAGATGTCCCTAGCCATCGTCCACCTCTTCTGATTGCCAGTGTTCAGGGCTGGCCTGGGGTGGATGAAGAACAGATCTATCAGGAGTTAAAAGGTCTCTGCAAGTTTGATGTTAGACGACTGACCAAGAACCAATTTCTGTTGCTCTCCAATAAGTTTAACGAGTAAGTGATCAAAATTCTAATTCCTCAGCCTCTCGTCCTCTCCCTTCTACACCTCCCAATTGCTCTCTTATTCTATTCCTGCTGACTGTGTAGATAAGGGGATTCACATCCTAAGCCCCACTGCAAAATGTATGTAATATAATATGATTATGCTTTGTTTCTTAGTGTCAGGATTGTTCTGCGAGATTTTAAAGCTCACCCTAATCTGCGGATTTTTCTTTATCACCACTGGAGGCACTCGCCACAAGTGAACTGCTTGCTACAGTAAGTAGTGATGATCTTATGTACCTTCTACTGTCAGGCCAAGAATAAGCTCCCCTCCTGGACTAGGTTGTCTGGCATTCATTGTATGAAAAGCATTAATTGCTCCTAAGTTACACTGTAGCTCCACCATGAAAACATGTCATTCAGAAGTAGGCTTTATGTGGTGGTTTAGAATGTTAACTGTGTAAATTATCTTCTATCTCTGGATTACAATCTTGACTTGGATGTTTCCTTGTGGCCATCACAAAACTGCCATGCTGTCATAATTGACAGATGCTGATCTCTGAGACCCAGTACTGGAATACTAAGTTGGGGAAGAATAAAATTGTATTGAAAGTTCAATTCTGGAATATCAGGGAGAATTGCACGTTAAAGTTCCTATGCTGTATTAACCCAGTGATAGTGACACAGGTACAGGGAGAATATTAGCTCTGACTCAGAAGGAAATTTCACTTTCGTGATCACCCAATTAACCCCAAATGTGAATCTCCTAATAACATTGTACCTTTCTTCCCTTGCAGAATTTGTGGCATTGTGGCATCATGGTCTTTTCTTGCCTTTGTGTTTGGAGGATCTCCATGGTATGCTGTGTAAAAGATTACCTTCTAGAAAAATCTCAGGGTCATTTTTCCTATCTATGTGCTCTTCACCAGGATGTTAGGGCGGAGTGTTCTTATATTATTAAAATAGTAATGGTCAATAAAATGCTGTTAACATTTTTTGTTTGCCTTCAATCACCTCCCACCCCAAATCTGTGTTTAAGGAGCCTCAAGTTTTAGCAATCACATCTGAAGTGGGAAAATCCTCGTGTTTTTTAAACATATTTATTAAAGAAGTACCACCTTTTCTTCAGATGCAAGTGGAACAGAGAATCCTTTGTTTTGATGGGACTTTTATCTTGTTTCCCATGTTTTTCTTTAACAGCATTAACTAGTTCTATTCCAAGTGTTGTGCTGCTATTGTAAAGCTTGGTACATAAAGGCTCAAGTTGTGCTTTTTGAAAACTTGTTAAATAAAAGGAGTTACTTTAACTTCTGTTTCCATTTCAGCTGAGGGAAAGAGGATTATTGCTGTTTGTAAAATGGAAAAGAACAATATTGATGGAGAAATAATTGTGCAGGCTTATGAAGGGTTTTTGAAAACAATAAAATGAATGTCAGGTGACTTCTCAGTTTGTATTTTTAAGCACATGTTGTCAAGAGTACCTGACAGTAACATGTGCTATGTTGATCAGTTTTTCTGATGGGAATAAGTGAGTAGACTGAAATCTAGTGACTCCTGCCCTCTACTCTGAAATTTGGTAAGCCTAGCAATTGTTTCAAGTCTCTAGAAAGAAAACAGCCTTTACTTCTGACCTTGGAGTCTGTGTGCCTCAATGAGTGTTTCTTAGGGATTAAGAGCCTTGTTTGTCTCACAGGGATCAGATTCAGGGTTTTGTCACAAAACTCAATCAAAAATCAATTGGGAACTCTAGGGTCCAAATCTAACCCACTTCTCCATGGATATGGAAGACCCACAGACATTAGGAAGAGTTCATTGTGTTGCATTGGTTTTACTGTAGAAAGTGGAAGCAGAATATAGGAGGGACTCAGGTCCAACGAGCATCTGCATGGTGGGGAGGGTGGAATTCAGGAGCACTTGGTCTTGGGTATCCATTGCATGGATCCTTCCATCCATGCTCCTCTCTGCACAGGATCTGGACCAAGAGGTGGTGGGAAAAACACCTCAGCAGCCCAACACCATAGTATTTAATTTCCGAAAAGGGAACTATAAAAAAATAAGTTTAGTTAAACAGAAATTAAAAGGTACAATGCCAAAAGTAAAATCCCTGCAAACTGGATGGCAACTTTTCAAAGACACTGTAATAGAGGCCCACATTAAAAAACAACAGTAAGAGAACCAAAAAAGTGCCACCATGGCTTGCCTTAACCAAGTAAAAAAAGCAGACACAGATAAAAAGGCATTGTATGAAAAGTGGAAGTTAAATCCTAGTGAGGAAAATAGAAAGGAACTTAAACTCTGTGAAATTAAGTGTAAAAATCATATATACACACACACACACACACACACACACAAGCCCAGTGTCTGTGACTCTGTAACGCTGAAACACTGGCTGTTCCCTCTGGGCGGCGCTGTTGCCTCTCGCCATGGCGCTCGGCTGACTTCTGCGCCATTCAGCCGTGCCCCACACGGGAGCAAGCAGTGCAAGCGGCTGCTTGGGGTCCACACTCCCCATGCAACACTGGGTCCAAACAGCCGCTTGCGGTGCTTGCTCCCGCACGGCTGCCCGGCTGAGCGGTGCAGAAGTCAGCCGAGCACCACGGTGGGAGGCAACAGCACCGCCCAGAAGGAACATTCAAGGGGCGGGGCCTGGACGAGCGTGCATCCCCGACGGAGACAGAGGAGAGCAGAGAGAGAGTGAGAGGCAAGAGGAGGAGGAGAAGAGAAGGGGAGAGTGAGAGGCAGGAGGGGTAGAAGAGAAAGAGAGATGGATAGAGAGGCAGAAGGCAGAGGAGAGCTGAGAGAGAGGGGAAGGGAGGAGGAGGAGGGGAGAGAGAGAGAGACAGCGTGAGAGACCAGAGGCTCAGGAGAGAAGACGGACATGGAGGAGAGACCTGAAAATCCCATCTTAGGGCGGGCTAATATAATAAGAAAAGCCAAAAAGTTGTTTGAATAACAGCTTGCCAAAAAACCCAAAAAGTAATAGCAAAATGGGTTTTAAGTGCTTCAGAAGAAGGAAGCCTGCTAAACAACCAGTGGGGCTCCTGGACAATTGAGATGCCAAAGGAGCACTCAAAGACAATAAAGTCATTGTGGAGAAATTAAATGAATTCTTTGCTTTGGTCTTCAAGGCTGAGGATGTTAGGTAGAATCCCAAACCTGAACTATTCCTTTTTGGTGACAAATCTGAGGAACTGTCCCAGATTGAAGTGGTGTTAGTAGAGATTTTGGAACAAATTGATAAACTTAACAGTAACAAGTCACTGGGACCAGATGGCATTCACCCAAGAGTTCTGAAAGAACTCAAATGTGAAATTGCGGAACTATTAACTGTGATTTGTAGCCTATCCTTTAAATCGGTTTCTGTACCTATTAACTGGAAGATAGCTAATGTGACGCCAATATTTAAAAAGGGCTCTAGAGGTGATGCTGGCAATTACAGACCGGTAAGTCTAATTGTGAATATCTGGCAAGGCAGTCTCCCAAAGGGAAGGCTGGCCTTGAATCTTGATATCTATGGCTTCAGTTGAATGGCTAGTGTGAAATTTGGAAGAGCAGCTCAGAGAGACCTCTCTCCTTTACTTAAGGATAGAATCTCACAGCAGCCTGAAGGAAAAAGTCCTCATGGCAGACTGAAAGCCACGCTTGCAGTGTAACCTCAGCCTTAGGCTACTTATTGCTTCAAGAAAGCAAGGGCAATTCTTGTGTTGTGTGTTAATTTTATTTAAAAGTTTTTTCTGAGTATTATTTTAACAGGTAAGTTAATCTCTTACATTCACTGACATAGCAAAGGAGGTGTGTGTGGGGGGGAATTGCCCTTCTGCTCCCCCTATCATACCTCTGCTCGCCTGCTCCTCCTCCATCTACCACTGTTGCCGAAGCCTCCAACCCCATCCATCCACCCCCAGCCCAACCCTCCTTCCTCTTCAACAGTGAGATAATGCATACCCCAAGCTGGAAGAGGTGGGGGAAGATACAGTACAAGCTCCCTCCAGCTCAGCTGTGCACCAAGTTCGGGGCCCTGTCACATGGTGGCGGGGGGGGGGCAAATTTTGCTTTTGCCCCTGGGTGCATAACACCCTCGCTACGCCTCTGCCTGGGAGGCATAAGGATCTTGTGCAAAAAGGGGTTTTTGCGCAAAAAGGAAACATCCACATTGCTTGTTTTTCTGCAAAAACCCCTTGTGCAAAAATGGATCGGACGAGATTATGCAAATGAAGCACAAGAAAATGCTAATCCGTGCTTCATTTGCATTGCCTCTTCTGGCAGCGCTTGTAGCGTAGCCATAGCCAAAGAGAAAGGGAGACATAACACAGATATAGAGACTGATGATGGAAATGTTCAAAGAGAAAAAAGGCTTAGCTTGTTCAGGAGAGAAGGAGCGGTAGAAGAAGATTAGATTCCCCGAACAAAAATAAATGACCAGAAAATCCCAAAAGAAATAATGCTTTGTTGTTAAACTAAAAACCGCCTTTTAAAGTTTTCCTGCGGGTTTTAAACAAAATTAATAAAATTCAATCTTTGCCTGAAAATTACAGTGCACACAGTAATCAGTCTGAAATTTTGGTACTGCAAGAGGAAATGAAATTTAATAGAAGATTTGTAACTTTAGTTGCTTCTTTTTCAACTGCCTTTCACTTAATCGGTGCCTATGTGCCAACTTGTTTTCTGTTATCTGTGTTCTCCAGAACGAACTTTGTTACCAAACCTATCATCTGCAAATAGAAGAAGATGGGTTAAAATTCCTTCTGAACAAAAGCCTAAAATAATCCAACTAGATGTTTATGCTGAAACTGACAGTCCGTGTCCACAGAACCATTGGCACCCTATAGGCAAAAGTTGGATATACTAACCTACATGCAAAAGAAAAAATGTACAGCTTGATCAGGAAAAGAAATCAGAATTCAAGTAGCATCAGAACAGTCACATTTATTATAAAATAGCTCTCAAAGTAAAATGTTTCCTGATAATTAAAAGCATTTAATTGCCGTAAAGTTCATTTTTAATAGCAGTTCTTTACTATTTACCAATTAAATACTTTGAGCATTAAAACACAATGTCCATCCCATGGTTGCACTTCATACACCTAGTGGACATATTTAGACTGCAATCATGCAGTGGGAAGTAGAAGAGACAAGTGGCTTATTAAACTTATTAGGAAAGAAAATATTTAATGTATACGTGAGGCAGAGCGCACTGAGCTGGTGGCGGCAGGTCGCACGTGCCCCGCCTGGCGCAGCCTGGCTACCGCCGCTGGCGCACAGCCTGGGGCCGGCCAGGGCGGACTGAGCCTGGCTGTGCAGGGCCCCGCAGCTGCAGTGGGAAGGGTGCAGCTGGTTGGCGCTGCAGGGGTTAATGCGGCCCCCACCCCGGGTAGCCACTGCAGGGTGGCTGCTGGGAGCTGCTGCAGCCCGCGATCTGAGAGCTGGGCACCCCCCCATAGGTTGGCGCTCCGGGCAGCCGGCCAGCTAGCCCATGCCTTAATCCAGCCCTGACCAGTAGGAGTTGTGGGGGTGATGCCTGAGTGTGCAAAGGCAGTGTGCAGAGCTTCCTTGCACCTAGGGGCTATAGGTTCCTAGTGGCTACTTCCTAGGAGCCATGGTAAGTGAGAACCCTGCACTCCTAACTCTTTCCTGCACCCTAATCCACTGCCTCAGCTCGGAATCCCCTCCTGCATCTAAACTCCTTCCCAGAGCCTATACCCTCCCACATCTCAACCCCTTGCTCCAGCCCAGTGAAAGTGAGTAAGGGTGGGGGAGAGTATGCAGCAGAGGGAGGGGGGATGGAGCAAGCAGTGGTGGGGCCTCAGAGAAGGGGGGTGGGTCAGGGTGAAAGGTAGGGCAGAGGTCCCTGAAGAGGATGCTAGGAAATGGGGTGGGCAAAAAGGTGAAAACACTTTCTGCAATGTGTCTTATGCATTTTATATTTCTGGAGAATGCTGATAACTACTCAGTAGAACTTTCTGTAAATGCCAGCTGTCGCTATTTGGGAAATGTATTAAAATATTAATTTGTTTTCAATTTTTTTGGCTGTCACTCCTGAATGTTTTCCATCTAAAGTGTAGTTCAGTAGAGTTATGTATGCCCCTATTTATTAACAGATTCCTAGTAACTGATGGTACAAGTTCAGAGTATACTGACTCTACTTTGGTAAATTAGGTGGAGGTAGCAGTAGGAGGTGTGTCTTCCACTTTCCTATGAGAAAAATGCTGCAGTGTGCATGACTCCATTCCTTCCCACAGTTTAAAAAAAGAGATGTTTCTACACCATCTTGGCTTTCCTGTTATAGTAATAACTGTTGCACTTGTCATTTAACCACAGGACTTGTTGGCAGGTCTCACCCTTAAAGGGTTAGCTTTCAGTTTCGCCCAGTGCTGAAGAATTTTGTTCTGTGTGTGAATATTTAAAACTCTTTTTATTTATTTCGGAAGTTTTAACAGGTTTGCAATCTGTTGCCATTTAACTATCAAAGACAAAATAATGACAACAGTGAGCTTTTGTTTAGAGAAACATTATACAGGAATACATTATTCATTAAAAGCTCTTTTTTAAAATCCATCATTCAGCTTCTCAAAGCTGATGACACTATGTTTGGCATGTGCATGCATACTTTTTGAGTTATATATATGAGGGATTCCAGGAGTATATTTCTCTGTAAATATGACGTGGGTTTGGCAGGGATATTTGTGAGGGGAGGTTTTGAGGAATTGTGTGGGCTGAGTTTATGTGTTGTAAGTAGATGAGTATGTGGGATGATTAAGGAACGCAGTGTGAGCGAAGACAAGGGTGTTGTAGTGTGTGCGAGTTTGACTATGCACGTGAGCAGCTGTGGGGGCAGCCCACTATTGGCACAATATGCGTGTGGGTTGTGTGTGTGTGTGTGGGATTGGGGGGTGCACGCTGTGTGTGTTGTTGAGCAGCGTGTGCACGGGCACTGAGGGCATGCAGGGCTGCACAGAGGCAGAGCGGGGCACTGAGGAGTGGAAGCTGGGCATGAGGTGTTATTACGGTGCATGGGACTCAATGCTCATGGGAGGCGCCACAAGGGGGCGCACGGGCGGACCCGGCTGGCTGGGACTGACCTATCAGGCGGGGGCGGTACCCGGGACTGCGCCTCGCACAGACACATGACTGGTCACGTGACGCGGGAGTCACGTGAGCGGTTGGGGGGGGCAGGATCACATGACCCCCCCCCTCAGTTTCTCTCTAGCATGTCCCAGGGGCAGCGGCGCCCGCCAGTTCCGGCTCCGCTCTGAGGCCCCCGCGCTGCCCCCATGAGACGCGCCGCCCGCGGCCCGGGGCCCGCCCCGCGCTGCTTCTCCGCGCCCTGCCCGCCGGCCTGGCTGCTCCTGCTCCTGCTGCCGGGGCTGCGGGGCGGCGGCGAGGCCCAGAGCCTGGACTACAGGCCGCTGTGCAGGTGGGGCGCTCCCCGGGGCGGCTGCCCCCCCCCCTTGCAAGGCCCCTGGGGCTAACGGGCCGGCCCCTCTGACGGGCTCCCCGCCCGCCTCTCGGTTGGCAGCGGGGGGCGCGCGGGTCCCGGAGCTGTTGGCTTTCGGGGTGTCGGAGGAGCTGCCTGCGCCTCCTGCTTGGTTATTTGTGGGCCCCTCCTCCCCGCCCCATTTGCCGTGGCGCCGGCCCAGCTCTTTCTTCTGCAGCTGCCTTTTGTTTCCGCAGGCCCGTTCCGCAGGGGCAGGGTCTTTATTGCCTTCACCATCTGCCTTGTGCTGAGCTGCGCTCTTCACAGCTGAGCGTTTCAGCTCGAGAGCCTGCCTGGCGGAGGCTTGACCCTTATGTGCCGTTTGTGAATCTGCTAGTAGAGTGCTTTGGGATCCTTCCTAGTTCGTTTCACTGGAGCGTGGGTAATGTTTAAGGCGGCAAGGTGCTGGTCTCCTTGTATTACCTTTTGTTTATATCGTGCCTCAATGAGGCAGGTAAAGAGATCCCACTTACATTACTTAAGCTCCTAAATTCCATTTTTCAAAAGTAACTTGGACACTTGAAAATTTCATCCAAAACTTACAGGATTTGAGTATTTTTTCCAGAGGAGACATGTAAACAGGAGTAGTAGTTAGCTTTCCTTTTTGTGTGATTCCCCCCTCCCCCCCTCCCGCTTAAAAAAAGGCTAGATTTTTGTACTGGTATGTTTGATTAGTTTTTCTCATCCTCATGCCACTGTTACCCAATGCCTGGAAGTAATTGCTTTCTACTGCTGTCAGATACATCAGGATTAAGTGTGCTTGAAACATTTGGGATCAAAGGAACTGCATGAACATATGACATGACTTACAAATGTGGGTAAACTGTCCATCTAGGAGTCAACTTAAGCAAGTTTTTCTAGTTGCTAATTTCAGTGGGTGTTGGGCTAAACAGTGTTGAAAGAAAATAAAGCTGATGAGTTTGTAGCTGCCTGTGACTCAGCTTTCCCCTCTCTGTGGTTTAGTGTTTCAGAAGTTGAAATGTATGGCTGTTTTTAAGTCACAAATGCTTTGCTGGTGGTAGGGATGTTGAAACTAGGGGGCAGTAGGTATATGGCTGCATATGTGGTTTGAAGTAGGCTTTGAAGTTTTGGTTTCAGTGCCTTTCAGTATCCTTATTATAAAGGCTGTTCTAATGTCCTTCTGTGATGCTTTGGGTGAGGATGGAGGTACAGTGCAGCTACACACTTTTCATTACATTAGGGTGAATATCAAGAGAGGTTCATGCTCATCCAGAGTAAGCACTAGACATATTAGGAGCTTCAGGGGTAGCCGAGTTAGTCTGTTAGCACTTTATAGACTATGTTGTTTTTTATGTAACAGACTAACAAAACATATAAATGGTATCATGAGCTTTCGTGGGCACAGCCCACTTCTTCAGTTGACCCAAGTTATGAGTAGATGATATGAAAACTTGAAATAAATAGGAGGGGGAAGGAGATGGGAGGAAAAAGGAAGGGGGCGGGGAGAGAGACAGAGGGCATCATTAAGTATATGGAGAATGGGTACTTGAACCTAAGCAGATGGAAGTAAATAGATAGATGCTAAGACAGGAAGGATACCACTCACAGAGTGGTTAGCACCTTCAGTGGTTATGAAGTAGGTAGTGTCCTAGCCAGCCCATATCTCGATTGAGTCCATTAGCATGCTCATACCACCATCAAAAGCTCATGACGCCATATACATGTTTTGTTAGTTTATAAAGTGCTATCAGACCATTTGTTGTTTTTTTACTAGACATATTAGTTTGTTGACCCTCTCTTCTATGTATTTTAATCTCAAATGTAGTTTCAGTGAACAGTGTAGGTAATCAAGAAGTCTTGAAGATTTGTCCTGTTAATATATTATAAAACTGCCCATCTCTGATATTTCAGAAGAAGCCAGAGTATGTATACAGCTTCTCTTGTTTAAATAAGTTAGAAATGCTTAGAAATCCAAGTAACTAGGTATGAAGAAAGGGCGAGTTAAAGTATAGTTCTACTGTGAAAATCAGTTCTGTAAAAATGGCCCGAACTTACTCTTAAGCCTGTTAATGTTGTGTGCTGTCATATTTTACTTACTGAAGCAAACAAGTTTACTTAATTTTATTCCTGTAAATTCTACAAGTGCAAACACAGCTAAAACGGAGCTGTAGCCGCCTACTCCTTTTGGATTATTTACTTAACTGGGCAAACAATATACACCAGTTCAAACCTACTCAAGGCAGTTGGGGGGACAGGTGTCAGCAAGGACCTAAAATGGGTTGCAAAGTCTTTACTGTTGGTGCTAATGTGTGAAAAGGGAAGAAAATCAGTGAGACAGTTTAATTGACTTTGGCAGAGTTGGCAGTACAAATTCTACTTGTAAACTGAACGCACTTATTTTGGTATTGACATATTAAACATGGAACCCAACTGTTGGAGTTGTTTCTGGAGTATGTCTTTGGAGTAGAATGCACGCTTTAAGGATATATCCAATTCACAAATATTATTGGTATTTAGCTCTTTCAGTATTGTTTAATTCTGCAGCTTAATATGAGTTGAACTAAAAATTAATTGTAGGAGTAAGTTAAAATATTATATAGATCTGAGTTTTCTAAGATAGCCACCAAGTATGCCAACTCTATACAGGGTCACCTATGGGCATGTATACAGAAAGGATTCTGCCTTTTCAGGTGGTTGCTATATCTGTTCAGAAGTGCTATAGACCTTGCTTCTGTTCTAGTCAAGAATGTTTCTTATTAGATTACTTTCTTGTATTATAGTTGTGCGTAGGGGCCTCAATCATAACAGGAATTTGATTCACAGTAGGTAATGTGCAAACACATGAAGAAAATTCCTGCTACAAAGAGCCTTGTAGTCTAACTACAGCTTCAAAGCTACCTCTTCAAAGCTGTATTTCTAGGAGGAATAAAGTCCAGGAGTGCTGGGCTTTCAGGTTATTCTAGCTCTGAATAACTAACGAGCATCCCTCATACGAAATAGAACATTCAGAACAGTGAATCCACGTTTAGTCTCTCCAAGCAGGCTCTCAATCTTCCTTTGTATAAGGTTTCCAGTACAAGCTAAATATTTTCTTCAGCTTTGAAGAGATTATCCAGTGTTCCCCTCTTTCCCCCACTGGGGATGCAGCACTAGCAGCTGCAGTGGGGTCTGGGTGCTGCTCCAGCTGGGTCTATGTGCACCTCATGCCAATGGAACAGGAGGGAATCCAGAGAGCCTTTACAGAGTCTGGGGCCCTGCTGCTCCAGCCACTTTTATGTCATGCCCCTGCAAGACTTTTGTACACTTTTCATTTTTCAAACCATTTCTTGCATTCTTTTTTTAAAGGAGAAAGTGAGGCTGTGACTCCTCCCTCAGGTCAATAACCACCATCAGGAACAAGGCCGCCTAATGGCTCTGTTCTTTTACAAGAAAGGAAGCCCCAACCCTGTTTTTCTGGGTTTCTCTGCCATCTATTCACCAGGAAGCCTTTTTAGTTTTGTCTTAGTAAGTACTATTCTCCTCACTCTTATCCACCTCCCTCCTAGATCTTGTAAGAGCAGCAGGGGTGCCATGACAGCAGAGTATGTAAAGGAAATTGTCTGATACCACAGACCTTTCCTCTTACTAAGCTCCACCCAACCTATTGTTGTTGTCATTCATTACTGTTGTTATGCCATAATGCCTCCAGAGCAACTTCTACTATTCCAAGAACACCTAGCTCTGCCCATTCCAGGACTCAGCCAGGTTAGCACTTCAAAAGGTGGTCAATGGGCTTGGCTTTGGGTGGTCTGCGTTTCCAGATGCCATGGCATTCTTCCACTTGGCACATCCCATGGCAGCATCTGCTACTTCTATCTCAATTTGAATTGGAAGCAGCTGTCCTTGGAAACATAAGCAGAAGTAAGAAACCAAATTCTAGACATCTAATACAGTAATTCCTCATTTAACACGTGCCTGCTTAACAAGTTTTTGTGATAGGGAAAATTTTTTGAATTACACTACTGTCCCCGGAATAACACCATTTCCCCAGCCGGCCTATTGCCGATGGCTGTGAGGGGCTTCCCCTGCCTCCCTGCAGAGTGGCAGAGGGTTCACTGCTCGCTGCACCATTCCCCGCTGACTCCCCTCGCTGGACGCCTTGCTCCTTCTCCTCTGCCCCTGCTTGCAGGCCGGTGGCTGGGTTTCCCCAGCTGGCCCATCGCTGGCGGCTGTGCGGCGCTTCCCCTGCCTCCCTGCAAAGTGGCGGAGGGTTTGCTGCTCGCTGCACTGTTCCCCAGTGACCCTCGCCGGACTCAGTGCAGGTCCTGGCAGACCTGTCACAGGGGCATACTCCCAACCCAATCCTCCTCCCTTTTCCTTCCCCAGAGCCAAATACCTCCCCTCCCTGCTGTAACCCAGTCCCCTTTCTCCCCCAACCCTATGTCCCCGTCCCAACAGACACCACCGCTTGAAACACAACTCCCACCTTTTCCATTATTTTCAATGGGAGAATTTACCCCGCATAACATGTCTTCACTTAACACGATCATATTCTGAAACATATCTATCGTTAAATGAGGTATTACTGTACCTAAATACTGCACTGATGTGTCACCTAGGCATGGATCAGAAGTAGATAGCACAAAACACCATGAATGAAAACTGATGCTGATAGCATTATATGACTCCATCAGTGATGCATCACCTCAGACACTGTGCAGCATTGTGAGTGGCTGGATGACACTGCAAGTCCTATGGCAGCCCACTTTGTCCCAACAGGATATTTAGTACACCATGGATCTAGACAGGACAAGGAGGAAGGTGCCACTGTGTTCACTTTCCCTGCAAACATCAGGTGTAAGAGAGGGCCCTCTGGTAAGAACTTTATTTGAATTCATTCTTCTGACAGTAGAAACCAGAACTGAAGCCACATAAATTTTATGCTAATTTACTGACGGCCACAGAGACAAGGATTCATAAGAGTTCCATGACACTTTGGGTATGTCTACACTAGCTCGTTAGTTCGAGCTAGGTAGGGTAATTAGGGCAACCGGAGTGGCAAATGAAGCCCGGGATTTAAATATTTAAATATCCTGGGCTTCATCTGCAACTCTGGTTGCCCTAATTACCCTACCTAGCTCGAACTAACGAGCTAGTGTAGACATACCCGTTGTCAGTAATGGTGGTGAAAACCATAAACATATCACTCTGGGAGACTTCAGTACTTGTTGTCAAGGCTGTAGATTAAAAAACCTTACAACTATCTCCTCACTTGCTTCTTGAGGACTTTCATAAGTCACTTCTCAGCCAGACATACTCTGAGCCTGATCTTTGGCCTAGACATCAAGTGAGAGGATGTTACAATCCATCTCTGTCTTGGATGGATGATCATCTCATTAAGACAGTGGTTAGAGACTTTGCAGCATTCAGGCAACAAAGACTAATGATTCTGGTTCCACCACGAAGACTCAGGTACAATGAATTATGAAGCCTGTTAAAGGACATTAGCATCACACATGGGAGATGAGGAGTTGACGATCTGGGCATCATTATCATTGTACACTGGTCTCAGGAACATGCTCTTTCTTTGCTTGCCATTGCCTTCACAGATCTTTGTTTTCTGAGGAGCTGCATGCAATGAAGAAAGGGGAGGAACCTCAAGTGCCATTGATATAGACAGGATGAAACTTAACACATTTCTCAGTCTATGCTGAGGTTGTATTGTAGGCCAAAACAACCTTCCTGTCAACCTCCATTGGAATTGACAAAGATCCAGAATAGCAACTTGCATATTGTAGGCTCTCAGAATTGATGAAGCATCAAAGGCATGCACCAAGTGTTCAGATGAACTAGTATCCTACTTCACAGAAAAAAATCAAGCACATTTGGGAAGGTTCTTGGACAGCATAAGACCACTCTGCCTGCACCTACCCACTCACCAACCAACAGCTCACCTTCATTCTCAGAATTTGGTATGTTTACTCAAGATATTATGGACAGCCTGAATAGATTTCAACCCCAGACTTGTGAACCTCAGACTCTTTCTGGCTTGTGAAAGTCATGGACAATTAGTGCTATTCCTGACTGAAATAGTCAATCCCTTGAGAGATGGAATCTTCCCTTCTTTCAGTCATGCAGCAGAGGACCAAAACCAAAGAAATCTACTCTGGATATCTGTTATTTCCAACTGTCACCAAATGCCAAACCTGACATTCTGGAGTATGCTCATGAAGTAGGTTCCAACTACAACCAACTCATCGAACTGATCCTGCATTCTAGACCTGGCACAATTTGGACTTAGGCCAGGATACAGAACAGAAATTGTTTTAGTAATAGTGATGGATTGCTCTCTATCCATTGACAAAAGATCAACATCCATTCTCATCTTCCTGGATATGTAAATATATATATCTTCTCTTCTTCCCCCCCCAATGTTTGACACTGACCATAAGGTACTGCCGCTTCACCTGAGAGAGATGTAATACCAGAGTAATACAGTAAAATGCTGTTTCTAGGGAGATGCACCGAAAGAATAGCATTGGAGAACTGCACCTCTAGTATTAGATCCTTCCCTTGTGGGGTTCCAAAAGGATTGGTTCCGTCTCCAATCCTTTTCAACATGTACATGTAGTTGCTGTGTGAATAGGTCAGATGACTTGGATACACATGCTAGAAACATGAAGACACCCAACTCTACCTATACTTTACTACATACTACCACACCATTACCACCCAGATGGCCCATTTTTGAATGAGGTAAGATTAGCTGGTAGAAGCTGAACTTGAGCAAAACAGATGATGCTAATGGGCAGAAGAAAATACTTTGAGGGGTTTGTAGCCATGGTACAGTCTTCTTTGATTGACGGTTCATGTGTACAATTGACCAGTTCATTCTGCAGCCTGAATAACCTAGGAGAGCTTGGTATTAGAAGTGCTCTTATCACATCAGCCACAAGTAATGCTTGCTACCATTTCCGGTTGGCTTTAGGAGACTGTTGCATCCTGGCTGATGAAGACATGTTCTCAGTTATTTATGCATTTGGACCACATCAATACTGGATGACTGGACATGAAACCTTAAGCACATAGGAAACTCCAAGTAGTATAAAATGCTGCAGCTCCTCCTCTCAGCAATACAGGCTACCATGGGCACATCACACTTGTATTTCTGTACTGACTTCCTGTAGAACTTCTAATAAAATTCATGATCTCAGCTCTTATTTTCAGACCACTCCAAAGCCTGAGCCAAGGCTCCTCAGGTATGTTGGAACTCTCAACATTCAGTAAATCTTTTCTTTATGGGAGACAAATTTCTCCAGTAATGGTCCAAGATGAGGGCATGAACTCTGCCAGGAACAGAGCCATCACAAACTTCACTACTTTGCACTTCACATTCATTGTGCACTGACTTGCCTGCTCATGTAAACACATAGTAACAGATATTTAACAAACGCTTCCAAACAAGAGACTGCATTCCACGTGCTCCTCCCTCTGAAGAGAGAAAGAGAGAACAAACACATGACAGATGTGGCTGTATTGCTTAATGCACTGTTGGAAGGTTCTAGTACTATAGTGATGAGCACTGTATAAAAACTTTTGAGTGAAGAGAGCAGTCTCATCTATAGAAGTGTATTATCTAGAAATGTCCGTACTTAAAGGTATTTGGTGGACTTGACAGGCTATCATTTCAGACTGTGTGTGTGTGTGTGTGTGTTACATTTCTGTAATGTTCTCTAAAAGGTAAAGATCCCTCTTTCAGTAGCAGATATGAAAAGGGAGATCTTAATCTATTTGAATGAGCAGAGTCCAGATCTCAACTGGAGCCCTGTTTGACACCCTGAATAGGAAAAGAATGAACAGACAAATGGTTCCTTTTTGATGGTGTGAGGAATTGTTCCAAAGGAACTTGTACTACCAACTGATTATGTACCTGTCTGATGGCTAGACACAGCTTCATTTTCCAGAGCTAAAATGAATTTTTAACATACCTTACCAAGAATTTTTTTTTGAATCTTTTGAATATTTAACTCTGATTTGGGTTGCAAATAGATTTTTTTTTTTTTAAAAAAAATAGTGCTACAACTTGTCTTGCATGTTAAAAAAACTGGGCAGAGTCATCTTTTTCTGTGGCAGATTACACTGTAAGGAAAAAAAACCTATGCATCTTAATTTTACTGGAATGGCCTCAAGTGACAAGTCATTCCCTAATGCTGGAGAATCCTGGCACATCCATTGCTATCAGTTATCACCAGGGAATTAATTATATTGGAATTTTTTTAGAAGAAATGTTTGTGTTTGGGAAAACATTGTTAGCCTCTTTAATGTGTGTGAAAGTCTAATGGGGGTAGCCATGTTAATCTGTAATTTTAAAAAAATGAGTTGTCCTGTAGCACCTTTTGGGCATACACATGAGCTTTCATGGGCACAACTCACTTTAGATGGGTGGAGACAGGCACAGAAGAAATGAGTTGCGTCCACAAAAGCAGGTGCTACAGGACCAATTGTTGGCTTTTAATTTTATTTTTTCCTCTTTTTTTTTCTTAGAATATTAACATATTTACAGTAATACTCCGATGGTCCGGCATCTGACGGTCCGGCACTCCTGATGGTCCGGCACCATCAGGAACCCGGAAGTGCTCCGGGCAGCTGGACCATTGGAGCTGCTCTGCCCCCAGCTTCCCCGATTCAGCTGCTGCTAAAACTGACCAGCGCTGAATCCAGGAAGCAGGGGGTAGAACAGCTGGAGTGCTGCTGGGTAGGTCCAGTAGCGCTGCCCCTCAGGGCTGCGGGACCAACCCGGCAGCACCCCAGCTGTCCCGGATTCAGCGGCTGACTCCAGGAAGCCCAGGGCAGAGCAGCTCTGCCTCTGGCTTTCTGGAGTCAGCCGCTGAACAGTTTCTGCAGCGGCTGACTTGGGGACACCTGGGGCAGAGAAGCTGGGCTGCTGCCGGGTTGGTCCAGTAGCGCCAAGGAGCGGCGTTGCGGGACCAACCCGTCAGCACCCCAGCTGCTCTGCCCCAGGCGTCCCCAAGAGCAGCTGGGGTGCTGACGGATTGGTCTCGCGGCGCCAAGGTTCGGCGCTACCGGACCAACCCGGCAGCACTCCAGCTGCTCTGCTGCAGGCGTCCCCCATTCAGCCGCTGCTGAAACTGACCAGCAGCGGCTGAATCAGGGGCTCCTGGGGCAGAGCCGGACTATCAGAAGGAAGGACTATCAGGGGGTCTGGGGTAGCATCCCCCCACCCCACCCAGACATCTCATAGCCCCCCCTTCTGATAGTCCGGCATATCTGATAATCCGGCACCCCCTGGGTCCTAACGGTGCCGGATTATCGGAAGTTTACTGTACTTTCTTTGTGGGTAGCTTGCTTACTGTCACCTAATAATCCAAAGTGGTTGGCTGATAAACTGCAAAATTATATATAAGAATTTAACAGCTACAGAAAACGTGCTGAGATGGATGCTGTTTTCTGCTGCACCTAATTGTAAGTTCTGTTTCTATTATAGGCTGTGGAAAAACTACAAATGTAACTTGTACATTTCTCCAATGCTAACTGATCTCATGGCAAAGGTCTGGGTATAGCAAGTTTCTAGATCAGTTTAACTTTTGGCCTGTCTCTAGCTGGAACTCTGGAATCACCTCTCCTTCTCACTGGTCCTATCAGACCTTACAAACGGCTGGGTTTGATCTGGGTTTGATCTTAGCTTGATCTGGTCATGTGGCTCAAGGAGCTGTTCAAAGCTAGGAAAACTAGAAGGAAAATTTTCACGGTAGGAGAGCGGTGTATAGAACAGCTCTTCTCCCTTGTCCAGAGTCTTCACAGGAACCTTAAACACACAGTGTGATGTTCTCTGCAGTTCAGCTGTAGTGATCTGCATTGCTTGTTCCTGGTGCTCTGTTAGTCTGCTTGGGCAGACTGTAGTAATGAAGGGACGCTTCTTATGGAGAAGCAGTCTTCCTTTCCAAATCATGTTCTCTAGCTTTGTCAGACTAAATTCATGGTTTTCACTAGCTGCTTTTTCATAACAGATTTTTACCTAGAACAGTTATGGCTAAACATTTCATACTGGCTTGAAGGGTCCTTTTCAGCTTAAATCATGTCTTTGAATTTTTTTTAAGTGGCGAGTCTTGTGACTGTTAAGGCTAGTATAATATGAACATGTAGAGGAAAAAATCTCTCATGGGAGTTAGGAGTTTATCTTGGGTATCTGACTGCACTCTGGATACTGTTCAAATTCTTCCCCAGTTTGCATCTTTCACACAGAAGAGAGACACAACCTTTTCAAAGAAGACGATTGTGAAGTCGCAAAATAAGCTTGGGACAGATTTAGTGTTGAAAAGTACTTGTCATTTCTGCAAAGTTACTGAATTTCAAAATATTTCGACACAACAAATACTTTCAGGGGAATCCTAGAGGAAAAGACCCTCTCCCTCCCACTTGCAAAACATCTTCCTGGGTTTAACGGTTTGTTGTTGCATTGCTATACATTCTAGTCCCCTTCCAGCTTATTTCCCTTCTGCCTTCCTTCTGAGGGACCTTGCCTAGGCAGAATGAGTGGCTTATTGAAGATTGGCTTTTTTGAGCAGCCATAGGACGAGTCCATGTAGTTTTCAACCCATGTTGTGGTAACATGCAGAGAGGTGTAACTGAGTTGATAAATATGTATATTTATCAAAAACCTCAGGCAAAGATGGAGCAAAAGTTGTAAACCTGCTGCAGTGTCAGGGGAAAATAGTAGTAGAATATTAATAGAATGTTGCAGCGTTTAAATTAAAAATACGAGTAGTTGGAAAAGGTGTTGCAACTTAAATCAAAACCCAGACTTCTTAATTGTCTCCTCATAATCTCCTCCCTCATGCACTTCTAATCATAATTATATGCTGATATTCTTTCAGTTTCCTAGTGACAGTATATCGAACCATAGTTGAGATTAGAATGTGCATCATGTCCACTCCCAGCACGTGTGCTGCTGACAGACCCAGAGAACAGCCTCCAGTTCACCCTCTTTGAGGCGGTGTGCACTGGGGATGGGGAAACCAGACGATCTGTTCCTAATTCTGTTGCAACTGAGCCATGTGGCATTGGGCAAACTCAGATATTTCAGCATGCTTTAGTAGCCAGCTGATTTATTTCAAGTAGGATGTGCCACATAAATTCAAGAATTTTATGTATCCAGATCCCATCTTGCTTCCTTAATAACATGCTTCCCTCACATCAGATTGATTTTTATAGTTGCTTTAACACTTTACTATTTGCAGTAAATGAGCTCCCTTCCAGCTGCAGGCGCTTTGGCTTTCATGTATTGTGCTTCGTAAGTGGATGCGCCATAAGACGAACATAGCCGAAAGTGAGCTTTCAAAGTATAGGAATGGGGGATAAGATTTCCTGAGCAAATCAGACGTGACATAGCGGTAGGATTTTTCCATAAGGGCATACTTGCCATCAGTGTGTGTTGGCACAAAGTGCCAGGCTTGCAACAGCAGAGGGTAAGATTGATTGGGGATATTAACTGCTTCCAGTCTTTTAAGTGTGGCTCTTTAAAATTGGACCATAACTGCATTTCTTGCTGTTCAGATTTATGCTTTTTTGGAAGGCTTTGGCAAGCTATAAAGATCAGTTTTTGTTACTCCTTGATTTGGTATTTCTGGTACGGCCATATCTCTAAGGCTTATGTAAGGGACAGTTCATCTTGCAGTCTTTTAAAAGTTGTCTTTAAATTTAAAGTTTTAAAAATGATTTCTGTAAAATGTTTAACAACTGAGGGAGTACTTCACAAACCATAAAAACAAAACTTCAGTCCTATGACCTTTGCTGTTGAATACATACACACTTGTGGATTGACTTTATATTTTTTTTAAAAGCGTACGGATGTGGAACTCTAGCAGAATGTTGAGAGCCTAGAGAATAGAGGCTCATTACCACTTCAGAAAAGAGAGGCTGGCGTGGTTTGGTAGCTAGTAAGGCAATGAATACCACGTGTTGGGGGCCTTTACGGTTACATGAGTAGATGGATGTGTGTCTAACTTTCCAGTAGTTGTCTGTTGCCAATGAGCTGTACAAAACTGAAAGGTCATGTTTGTCAGAACAAATTCACATGGGATAAATGACTTTCGGTCAGTGCACGTTACAGGCTATATGAAAATCTTGACACTTGGAATGATTTTAACAGACTGATAACTTTAGGCCTTGGCTTAGCTTGTCAGTTTGAAATGTAACTTGAAATTAGGTGTCTGCTTTTAATTTACTTAAATCAGATATATGTCTTATTATTTTCCCCTAAAAATCAATTTTTATCCATGCTAGGCAAGACTGATACAATTTAAAACATTCTTGATTTCAGTGGAACTGCATTTTCAGATGGGAAAATTTTCCAACTAGTGATAACCCTTAGTCTCTCTTCCTGTCTCCTATGTCAATTTTTTTAGTTTTTACTACTGCTTCACTTAAAATAGTTTTTTTTTAAATTTAATTAGGTTTCCTCTGGCATGGTCTAACTCCTTTCTCTTTTTCCATTGCTTTGATTTTTACATTATAACTTTTTTACTCTTTGCTACTGTGGATTGGAGTGCATTCTTCTCCACCTCAGTGATAATTACTTTGAAGTATGCATGTACCTATGTGGCTAAAAATTAGACTGTTTACAGGAAAGGGGACATGCCTATGAAATAGACATTGGATTCCTTAACCAACCCATTGGTTTGCTAGTGACACCAGCTTTTCTTGCCTGATACTGAGTAGTAAGTTAGTAATTAAAAGATGATCTACTTGTAAGTGTTGGTGGTAGGAAAGCAAGTAATGTATGAAAAGTTGTTTAACATTTTGAGTTTGCAGATGGCTCTACACCTACCTATAACTTTTCCCAAGCAGCAGCAGGTGAGACTAAGAAAACTGGTCTGTTTTCTTGGTGCAGTCAAGACCCTGTGAGTAGCAGTGAAATTGTCAAACTGCTTATCAATTTGGTTTGCTGTCTCTTGGTAAAGTGAGGACTTGGGGCAGTGGTCTCCAACCTTCCTAAGCGTAAGATCACTTTTTTAGTTTAAGTGCAATCCAAGATCTTCCTCGTATCCAAATATCCAATACCTTTGCCCTGCCTCCTTTGTGCCCCTTCTCTAAGGCCCCACCCCTGCTAACTCCATATTCCCTCCCTCCCCCCCATCCTCTCACTTCCCTCAGGCTGGGGCAGAGGGTTGGGGTGCAGGCTCTGGTCTTGGGTTAAGGGATTGGTGCGTGAGAGGAGCATGGGGCAGGCAGTTGGGTTGCAGGAAGAGGGTTCTAGATGCAGGCTCTGGACGGGTATTTGTATGCAGGAGTGCTCGCGGCTAGCACAAGTGCTTGGAGTGCAAGAGGGGGTTCATGACTGGGGTGGGGTTTGGGGCATGGGCTCCAGCTGGGCACTGCTTACCTCTGGGGGCTCCTGGGTAGTGGTGCAGTGGGGCTAAGATAGGCTCACCCCTGTCCTGGCCTTGCACCATTCCCAGAAAACAACCAACAAACTCCATCCCAAGTCCTGTTGTGTCCCCTTTCTGCTCTGTGGAGATTGGGCATCTTGACATCAGCATCCTCCCCTGCCTCACACAGGATGCAGGAGGCTCCTGAGGCCGGGAGGTCAGTTCCAAGGCAAAGGGCAGGAGATGTGCAGCAGTGAGGAAAGGGGCAGGTGAAGTTTCAGCACTTGATAGTCTCTTGGCCAAACTGGTCAGGTTTACTTGTCAGAGGCTTCAAGATCTACTAGTAGATCCTGATCTACTTTTTGGTGCCCAGTGACTTAGGGCATGTCTATATAGCAAGTTAGTATGCTGCAAGCTAGAAGTAAATCTATAGCACTGCTGTATGTCATGCCCTGACAGTCTGCATGGATCCCGCTATGATGTATTGAAAGTTCCCTAGTTAGTACACTTAGACTTGTTTTAAACAGTAATGTAAGCCCCATGACTGCTTCAAAAAAGGATAAGCTGGGGTGGCTTTTCATACGCTTTAGTGATGTAGATAGAAGATCTTCACAGAGAGAGGACTAAAAAAAAATCCTTAGGGTGGGACAGTTTCTGAACTTCTCTTGTTCTCCTCTCTTCCTGGTCCTACCAGTCAGCCTTCAGTGTGGAATAAGTGTGGAATCTTCCCATTCTATTCTCATTGTGGGCAGGGGAATCATGGCTTCTAAAGATTAAAACTCCTGCAAAACTAGAGATTGGTACAAGAGTTGAGCCCCTGAAGCAGCATCCATTGCACTTTGGTAAAAATCCCAGTAGCTGGACCAGATTGCTGGGATTCTCATGGTGTTGACCTTGATTTTCATTGGTAGGGCTAGCAACTGTCTGATAAATGTCTTCAACTATGATGGAGGGGGATAGCTCAGTGGTTTGAGCATTGGCCTGCTAAACCCAGGGTTGTGAGTTCAGTCCTTGAAGAGGCCATTTAGGGATCTGGGGCAAAATCTGTCAGGGATGGTACTTGGTCCTGCTGTGAAGGCAGGGGACTGGACTCGATGACCTTTCAAGGTCCCTTCCAGTTCTAGGAGATAGGCATCTCCATTCATTTCAACTGTAGAAACTAAAAAGGGGGTAGGTGTGGGAAAGAGCTAATGTGCCTCTACATATACACTGAGTGACATAAGTGCTCTAATGCCACAGTGATCATTCATGAGAAATATCTGCACCAGATCAAACTTCCAGTGCTGGCCATTCCTTTGAATGTGGTAGTGGTTTGTTCAGTCTGAATTCTTAAAGCTTCAAGTGGAAAGTTTTTGTATGTGTGTGCGGGGGAGGAGGGGAGAATGACGGGGCAGTCTGATGGTGTTACAAGTGATCATCTCTGTTGGGGAAACATTTTCTCATTCTGCTTACATTTTCCCCCTTAATTTTACTTCATTTTCATAGCTTCACTCTGTTCTTGGGTAAATGGCTATCCATTCACTGTTAAAATGAGACGAAATATTGTGTATCCTTCAGTTCTTTTTGTCTAACCACACTATATTAGTACTAAGTCTTTCCTTCATAAACATCTCTCTCAAGCTCCTGTCATTTTTCTGACTCTCATCTGAATTTTCTGTCAACTTGGTAGTGTAGAACGGCCAGTTTTTTAAAGCAAAATTTACTAGATTTACTGATAGCAAAGATAGCTGGTGAGTTGGAAGCATTTTTAGTTAGTAGTAAAGCAGCTAAATGTCTTCCTGGGTTTTTCCCCCTGGGTCCATAACATGAAGGAATTCTTATACTGCATCAATTCAGGTTTTAGAATTGGGATTCCAGTGTTATGGAGATTATGGCATTGTCTGCTTAGCTTTGGTTAGATCTGATATTTCATGGATGGGTGTTTGATCTTGAGTAAATGGTTGCAAATGTATGTGTTAACTGACAGACTTTCTTTTGTTTTTGTTTCAGTTATACATGGGAAGCGATTGATACTGATAAACATGTGCGTTATAAAATAAATCCCTGTGGTGGTATTCAAGAGTGTGATGGATCAAGTGCAATCTGTGCATATGACCTGAATAAAAACGTCTATGAGTCAGTAGGTAAGTTAATGTTTTGTTTCTTACAGCATCAACTTCCAAAATAGCGGTTTCCAGCATGTTTGCTGTCGCTTAGAGCTAGATTTCCTTATGCGTGTTAGCCGCATCAGTGTTTTTTAAAATACAGAATAAAATTTGAAGACAAGACTTCTACTTCTGCACACTCTATAGTTTTGCAAGAGTTTATCGCAGGGGTGGGCAATAATTTTTTACCTGGGGCCACTTCAGAAATTTTTGAAGTGGCCCCGGACTGCACCGGAAAGGGTGGAGCCACAAGTGGAAGGGGTGTGGCCAGGATAATTCCCTGCTTTCCCACCCTCAGGCTCTAATTCGTCTGGGAGCAGCACGGCTTCTGCTGGCTGGATCAACCTGCTTAGTGAGCCAGATCCGGCCTGTGGAGGCCTTTTTGCCCACCCCTGGCTTACAGCAATTTATAGCTTCCAAGGCCAGAAATGGTCACTTTCATCATCTAGTCGATTTCCAATGTGATAGTGGTCCTACACTTTTCTAAAATTCCTCCTGAACTAGAGTGTATCTTTATAAAAAAAACAAAACAAAACCCCAATCTTAGTCTTTTTAAAATCCTCATCTAAAGAGGAATAGTAACAGCTAAGTGAAATACATTAACATAGTACATGTATGGAACTATAGAACAACATAAATGGAATATATGCTTGTTGGTTGAACTATGGTTTTCATGTAAAAAAACAATCCTGGATTAATTGGTTAACAATAGCTCATGGGGAAAATGGTCTCTCATTAGAGACCCATAGTTACCTATGTGCCATGCAAACATGGTGTCTCATCACTACTTCTGTTGCTGAAAATTATTTATTGTGAAGAAATAATCCTGATATTTCAAGCTTCTGGTAATGAATATTTTTGTATTCTCCCCCCATTTTGGATTCTTTGCACACTGGGTAGGAATAGTGACTCTGGAGATCATGCGATTCAATTATTTTTCAGGTTTTTTGGTCATCACTGTGCATTTCGTTGGGTAATCTGACAAATCTGCTTCAGTATGTTTTTCCCTTTTGAAAACTAAGGACGCCTAAAACCCTGGATGGATGATGGCTTTGTAATAGCAAAAATAAAAAAATCTCATATTTGGGTCTTGGCAGTTTGTGCTTACATATAAAACAAAAGTGTGTGCTTCTAACTCTGCTATTTTGGAGAATTTGGTGACTACTTCCTTTTCTCCAGGGTTTTAGTTTTAACTGATGAAATAGACTTTTATATATAATTAATTGTGATGCATTTTCCAAGGTCTTTAAGAAATATTCAGCTCTTTAAAATATATTATGCTGCATGTGGTTTGTTTTCAGTCTACTTCTCAGTAACTGTAAATTAGGTTGGTAGATGACATGTAGCTTGTTTCAGTGCATGAGAGGGTCTAGGAGAGGTGATAAGTCTTCAGTAGAACAATTGCTAGACTCAGACTACTGTACCAGAGAGCTCAATTAGGTTTAAGTATACTCTTGATGGGTTAGGGGAGATCTGTCATCTGATAAAGACATTTTCACTTTCAGAAGTGATGGGTTTAAGTGACTAGCTTGTCCTCCTATAAAGGATCCTAGCTTTAAGATGGGGGGGGGGGGGGGAGGCGAAGGAGGGGAATTTGGGAGGGGTAAAGCCCCTTTAACATATCTCAAACAAGGCACCCAAAATTGCTAGACACTTTGGAAATTCTAGGCCTTGGTTCATGAACTCATACCATATGTACAATCAATCTGAAATATCAAGTTCTTTGGAATGGCTGCTTCTGTATCTCTTACCAGCAATTCACAGTAGTCAAGGACTAAGATAATGTTCATCTCCATACAGATTTAGATCAGCTTTATCTGAACACTTTGTATATCTATAATATCCCATATGATCTGGTAGAAAATTTTGAATCTTATATAAATCCCAGGTGACAGGTCAGCTAAACTTTTGTTCCTCAGATGTGCCAAAATTCATACTTCAGAGAGGATCTCAAAATGGCCAGAGTCTGATCTCTGTTCTAACACTTTTCTCTTTTACAATGAACTGCTTTTTAGTACTAAGGCTGCTTTGCAGAATTTGTTAAAATTGACTTGAGAGAGTCCTTATTCTTTATATTCCTGATGGTGAAGCCCAGGTTCTAGAGACCTAACTACTCAAAGTATAAGCGCATGTCGTGTGATGGGTTTGGAAAAGACACTATCTGAATCACAACAGATGACATGATTATTTCACTTGATACACAGCTTTAAGTGTCTTTTCCATTGATTTGATGTTAGTGTGGTAGAAGGAATTACACAGTAAGGGGAACCAATTAAAAATTCTAAAAGACCTTGTTTGTGAAGTAATTCTGTGCTAAATCTTAAAATGTCACTTCATGATTGAGGTACGTGAAGCTCCGGCTGGGTTGATTTAGTTGGTATTGGCCCTGCTTTGGGCAGGGGACTGGATTTGATGACCTCCTGAGGTCCCTTTCAGCCCTATGATTCTATACAGATTTTGTAGTTAAAGTAATGTGGTAATTTAAATAAAACTACCTTTATGCATGTGATGGACCCAGCGGGGTCTGCACTGCCCCGGGGGGGCTCTCTCCCTCCGGGGCCAGGAGGGCAGATAGGCAGCGTGGGCAGCCGAGACCCAGCGCAGTGGAACGCGCACGGCCCTGCTGCATAGGAGGCAGGGTCAGACCCGGCTGTGGCACACAGGCCAGACGCCCGAGGGGCGTTCCGGCTATGTGGCTCAGGGAGAAGCGAGGGGTGGAGCTCCTGACCCCAGGCGCAGCGTCCTGGAGTGTGAGGATGCCAGGAGGGTGGGGCTTCCCTGCACGGCATCTCTCCCCGGGCCGCTTGAAAAGCGAACGGGCAAGCTGTCTAGGAGCAGCTCAGGAAGGTGAACATTCCGCCCTGTTGGAGGAACGAAGGAGCAACGCTGCAGCCTCCAGGGTACCGACCTGATGTGGCTGAAGACGCGGGAAGGGTGAGTGCCTGGGTCGGGTCTGCAGGCGGGTTAGCAAAGGACAAGGAATGGAAAAGCCTGGGACGGAGTGCTTCTGGTGCCCGTGGGCAGGTGTGTTTCGGGATCAACCCTGCCTGTCGTGGAGGGAACGTGCTAATCCCTCCACTCAGGGGTCCGGGCTGGGACCCGGTGGAGAGGGTGGGCTCGGGTCCCCCTCTCCCCGCTCTCAACCTATTCTACCTGCCCCAGTAGGCCAGAGCTCCCAGGAGTCGGGTGAATCTGCATGCGGATAGGACCCCAGAACCCTTATCTGGGACGTGGCATTGGGTCTGCTGAACCCCATTGCCGATCCGGCAACTGGTGATCGCACCTGCGAACTCCGCCACAAGGGATCGGACCCCGAGATACAAACCCCAATGGTGGGTCTGCTGAACCCCCTGCTCCAGTGAGAGCGGGCGCTTGCACCCAGTAAATCTGTGTCAATGCAAAATCAGGGTTGACTAGTTAAAAAGCCAAGGAATACAGAAGGTAAGGTTTCAATCCTAACTCGACCAAGTTTCACATAGCTACTACTCTTCCACTTTCATTGTGTGGCTTAAGATAATTGTTAAAGGCATGCAATAAAAGAGAGAGGATGTGTAATGTGGTTGAGTGAAGGAACTCAAACTTTTGAATTTCCTGACACTCTAGCAGCATGCTAAGACAAATATCAAGCTAACTAGTTATTTTGCTTCTAATATGATTTGCTAAAAACAGATGATGCTTATACATGTTTGGAAATAAAATACAGATCTGTTTTACTGAGTATCTGAATGGACTTCTAGTGGGGTTACTTCAAGCTTGGTTCATCAAGGTGCGTAAGCTTAGGCTTATGGCTTAAAGTTTCTGAGTAGTCCTGTTTCAGTGAGAATACTCCAAGTTGTGACTGAAATACCTTGATGAATGATGATACATGAGCTCAGCGAAATGGAAAGCTTTGTAAAAGTAGTGTCTGTCAAATCATTTGTACAGTGATCAGTTAGAATTGATACACTGAGGCTGCGTCTAGACTGGCATGATTTTCTGCAAATGCTTTTAACGGAAAAGTTTTTCCGTTAAAAGCATTTGTGGAAAAGAGCATCTAGATTGGCATGGATGCTTTTGCGCAAACGCACTTTTTGCGGAAAAGCGTCCGTGCCAATCTAGATACTGTTTTGCACAAGAAATCCCCGATTACCATTTTTGCCATCGGGGCTTTTTTGCGCAAAATGGTTCTCAGTTGTCTACACTGGCCCTCTTGCGGCTTTTGCGCAAGGAGGCTTTTTCCCAAGCGGGAGAGTCATTGTATTTGCACAAGAACACTCACGATCGTACATTAGATCGTCATTGTTCTTGCGCAAATTCAAGTGGCCAGTGTAGACAGTTGGCACGTTTTGCGGAAAAACTTGCCAGTCTAGACGCAGCCTGAAAGAAAGGTAGGTTGGGTGAAAGTGATCATGAAACCATAGAGTTCAGAATTCTAAGGAAGGGTAGAAGTGAGAACCGCAAAATAGAGACAATGGACTTCAGGAAGATGGATTTTGGTAAGCTCAGAGAACTGATAGGTAAGGTCCCATGGAAATCAAGACTGAGGGGGGAAAAACAACTGAGGAGAGTTGGCAGTTTTTCAAAGGGACGTTGTTAAGGGCCCAAAAGCAAGCTATTCTGATGTGTTGGAAAGATAGAAAATACAGCAAAAGACCACCTTTGCTTAACCACGAGATCTTGAATGATCTAAAAATAAAAAACGAGTCCTATAAAAAATGGAAAGTAGGACAAATTACAAAGGATGAATATAGGCAAACCGCACAGGAATGCAGGGGCAAGATTAGAAAGGCAAAGACACAGAATGAGCTCAAACTAGCTACGGGAATAAAGGGAAACAAGAAAACATTTTATAAATACATTTAGAAGCAAGAGGAAGACCAAGGAGAGGGTAGGCCCACTGGTCAGTGAGGAGGGAGAAACAGTAACAGGAAACTTGGAAATGGCAGAGATGCTCAATGACTTCTTTGTTTCAGTCTTTACCGAGAAGTCTGTAGGAAAGCCTAACATAGTGAATGCTAGTGGAAAGGGGGTAACTTTAGAAGGTAAAATAAAAAAAGAACATGTTAAAAATCACCTAGAAAAGTTAGATGCCTGCAAGTCACCAGGGCCTGATGAAATGCATCCTAGAATACTCAGGGAGCTGATAAAGGAGGTATCTGAGCCTCTAGCTATCATCTTTGGAAAATCATGGGAGACAGGAGAGATTACAGAGGACTGGAAAAGGGCAAATATAGTGCCCATCTATAAAAAGGGAAATAAGAACAACCCAGGAAACTACAGACCAGTTAGTTTAACTTCTGTGCCAGGGAAGATAATGGAGCAAGTAATTAAGGAAATCACTTGTAAACACTTGGAAAGTGGCAAGGTGATAGGCAACAGCCAGCATGGATTTGTAAAGAACAAATTGTGTCAAACCAATCTGATAGCTTTCTTTAATAGGATAACAAGTCTTGTGGATAAGGGAGAAGCGGTGGATGTGGTATACCTAGACTTTAGTAAGGCATTTGATATGGTCTTGCATGATATTCTTATCAATAAACTAGGTAAATACAACTTAGATTGGGCTACTATAAGGTGGGTGCGTAACTGACTGGATAACCGTACTCAGAGAGTAGTTATTAATGGTTCACAATCCTGCTGGAAAGGCATAACAAGTGGGGTTCCGCAGGGGTCTGTTTTGGGACTGGCTTTGTTCAATATCTTCATCAACGATTTAGATATTGGTATAGAAAGTATGCTTATTAAGTTTGCAGATGATACCAAGCTGGGAGGGGTTGCGACTAATCTGGAGGATAGGGTCATAATTCAAAATTACCTGGACAAATTGGAGAAATGGTCTGAGATAAATAGGATGAAGTTTAATAAAGACAAATGCAAAGTGCTCCACTTAGGAAGGAACAATCAGTTTCACACATACAGAATGGGAAGCGACGGTCTGAGAAGGAGTATGGCAGAAAGGTATCTAGGGGTTATAGTGGACCACAAGTTAAATATGAGTCAGCAGTGTGATGCTGTTGCAAAGAAAGCAAACATGATTCTGGGATGCATTAACAGGTGTGGTGTGAGTAAGATACGAGAAGTCATTCTTCCGCTCTACTCTGCACTGGTTAGGCCTCAATTGGAGTATTGTGTCCAGTTCTGGGCACCGCATTTCAAGAAAGATGTGGAAAAATTGGAGAGGGTCTACATATTATTATTACATATTATTGGTAATAAAGGTTGTCTGTCAACTTTTAAGTTAAAAAAATATGAACAGGAACATAACACCAAGTATACATGCTGTGTCCAAATATATTTATAACTGATTTAGACCAACTGACATTAACTGAGATTTTACAATGTATTCATCTCAATACATATGGATTCGTTGGGGGCCATAAAAGAAAGATATTGCCAAATTACCTGTGGGGCCGTATTAAACCGGAACATGGGCCGCAATTGGCCCACGGGCCGGACTTTGGACATGCCTGGTCTAGACAGTATTTTGTCCTGCCATGAGAGCAGGGGTCTGGACTTGATAACCTCTCGAGGTCCATTCCAGTGCTAGTATTCTATGAAAACTTTTAAAAGCAAATTGTTCCTTTTCAGTTAATCCTTAGCTGTTGTCTCTATTGAACCTACATAGTGACTGTATATCTGGATTCTAATATTCATAAATCGGCTGTCTTTCATGGTCTGAACTTGGCTGTGATCAGGCACTTGCAAAGAAAGCTTGAAAATGTTTTAGGTTTTGTGAGCGCATTACGGACTCACCAATACCACGAATGAGTTTGAGTACAATTAGAAGCGTGTAGGCTTTCAAGGAATAAAAAGGAAGAATTCAGCTAAGGCTGAAACGTCTATCTGGCCTGCATGATCTGTGTGTTATTTGAGCACTTAAGGTGTTCAGGACTAGCCAGAGAGAATTGAAGGCCTGGTTTCAGCCTTTATTCTGAACTTCCTTCTCTCCCTCTCTCATTCCCTCCCTCCCTCCTTTAAATATGGTAGATTTTAAGCAAATGATTAATATTAAACTGTTTGTTTCTTTCATAGTCAAAAAAAATGTGTAACGGTATATTGGTCATTTTTGTACAAGTATGTAGACATTACTACTCTACTACAAAGCATTCTAAGAGCTTGTCTCCACTTACCAGGATATTGATGCTGTGGAGATTGATCGCCCAGGGTTTGATTTAGCGAGTCTTGTAAGAATCCACTAAATCAACCGTTGATTGTGCCCCCGTTGACTCCGGTACTTCACTGGGTCGCGAGGAATAGGAAAAGTCAACAAAAGAGTTTTTCCTATTGAACTCCTGCAGTGGGGACACTGCAGTAATTCGACCCGAGGTGTGTTAATATCAGGTACACTATTCGTGTAGCTGGAGTTGTGTATCTTCCGTCAACTTTATCTCCTAGTGGAGACCTGGCCTAAGAATATATAGAGGTATACAGTAGAGAGGTAAGATTTACCCAAATAACGTAGGTGCCTAGCCTGAAAGGCTGCTAGTTTAAGGCCATGAGCTATGTACATAATGATTTAATGAGATTCTAATGGGCCTCTGTTTCTCTAGAGAGGAGATATATCTGAACCTAAGGTGAGGTTTGAGTATTCTTTTGAGTAGATAGGAGGAGGACTTTAGGTCCAGTGACAAGGAGCCTGTTCAAGGCATGTATGCAACTTTGGTTGTTCCTTCCCCCTTACCCTCCCTCACCCACAAACAGTTTTTTTTTTTTTTTTTTTTTTTTTGGTGGGTCAGGAAAAGCTGATAAGGATTTTCACATCTGGGAGTCACACCCAGTCAGCTCCACAGCACAGGAGCTGTCACTGTGTGGTGAGTGTCAAGCAAGATCTGACTAAAACCACCTCAGGGCAGGGCTGTAACCAGGGCAGCTGCCTGGGATGGCTTGAGGTGGCAGGGATCAGGGAGTGAGGACCATCTCCACCTCCTGGCTCACCTCAGCAGGCCATTGAGCCTGTCTGACTTGGGGTAAGGGGTGCAGCCACAAAAAAAGGGGGGGTACATGACCCCACATATGTCACTTCCTGTAAGTGATGCATACATACTCGCTCACCCTAGCTGCTAAAATGCCTAGTTTTGGCTCTGCCCCAGGTTCTCCATTCCCAAGCTGTTTATTGCACTGTGACAGACCATACTTGTCATCCCTGAACCAGCGTTCCTTCTAAATTTTTAATCAATGGGTGAAGTGAATTTTGTCTTGTGCACCAATATTGATGTCGTGCACTTGTTTGGATGTGTGCACCACCAAGCCACCTGTGCTACAATGCTACAGGGCCCTATTTGAGGTTGTATGTTTAGCACTGCTGTATAATCTGAAATCTAAATAGGACACTTGGGCCCCTAATTTTTATAACTATTTTGAGCATGGTTATAAAAATTGTATTCTGCATGAAAACCTGGAATAAATAACATCAGCCTATAATTTTGATACCTTTTGCAAAAGTTGCAATATCTTGTACTTTTTCATCACAATAATTATCCTATTTTTAAAGAGGACAACATTTCAAACACTTTGTGCTTTAACTAGAGCAGGCTGGGATACTGAATTTCACTTCTGTTAGAAATTTAGAGCTTTTGAACACTTTTACTCTGTATGTACCAGGCTTCTGTCAAAATGAGAAGTCCTATTTAGGGCTAAACATACAACCTCAAATAGGGCCCGGTAGCATTGTGGGGGTAAAAATTTAGCTGCTGAAGAGAGAGATTTGTCCCCCTACTGCTGGGCATGAAGTGAAGTTAGACACCTGGGATCCTTACATGGTGCATGGAAAGAGATCGGTGCCTCAAAATGGGATTCAAAAGTCCGACATGCTGACTGGGGAGAGCCACCTGAAGCAGCCAGTCATAAATGCCAAGGAGAAAGTGTGGCATAAGCCCTGTCTTAGCATTGTTCTGCAGCCACATGTTAGCCCTCTTATATTTTATTTTACTACAGAATCAGAAAGTGTACCGCTTGATGGTCAAGGTTTTATGTAAGTCTGTCCTCTATCAAACTATGTGCTTAGCACTAAAATGCATCTTCTTGTAAGGTGATTTAATAGCAAAAAATGAGCCAAAATCCTTTTCTTTTTTTTTTCTTTAAGTAAATCTTCTAAAGTTCTAGAACTCTTCTAAGTTTTTAGTGCATAGGGCCCCAGTTTTAGCCCTTTCCTAGGGCTGGAGCTATGGCCAAGGCCGCCTGGCTGCTCCTGGAGTTGGAGCCACGGTGTGGCGGCTCTTGGGCTTGGGATCATGGTGTGGCTGTCCCAGGAGCAGCCACACCACAGCCCTGGCTCCAGCTCTGGCACCCTGGGCAGCTGCCCACCATATAGCCCTGCCCTGGAGCTGCCAGGCAGCCACCATGTGGCCCTGGCCCCAGCTGTTCCCAGGATGGAGATGTGGTGGGCATCTGTCCCATGTGCTGGGGCTGGAACCCAGGCCGTGATGCAGCTGCTCCTAGGTCTGGGCTCGCAGTACTATTTTTATCCCTATCCCCAGCTCTGGCAGTCACCATGCTACCTGCCCTGGCTGCAGCTCTAGCCCTGGGGAAGGGTTGAAGTTAAGGCCAGGACTGTGTGGTGGCTACCCGACTGCTCCTGGGGTGAGGGCCACTGCCTGCCATGCAGCTCCACCCCCAGAGCCGCTGAGCAGCCACTGCGCGACTGTGCTGAGGAGGTGGTTGGGACTCAAATTCTTGTTGCTTGCCTGCAGAGGCATACACCTTGGGACTTAGCCCTGAACCCCATCTATACGCATCCACTCCCATTGTAAAGAGTCTTAAACTTTGCCAGACACCTAACAGGAGGACCGAACTTAGGTTGTAGGCCACTGTTTTTGGCAATACCTAGGGAAAAAGCCAAGTGTGCAGATTGCTGGCTTCTTGCCAACATGCTGTCTCGGGAACTTGAAGGTGATAAACTTCAAGATCACACCCCCATGCCTTGCTGCTAGAGGAACATATTGCCTAACTTTTGTTGCTCATTTTAGAAATTCTTGGCAGCAGCAAAAAGGCTGGCTTCTGTGCTACAATAGAACACTTTTTTTGGTCCTCTTTTGGGGCCTTCAAAACCCATCTCTCCAAAGCCTGTTCAGAGCTTTCCCAGGCTACAGCAGAATGTAACAGACCTAATTGTCATGTTGCTGCTGTTTTTAGTTTGACATAGCAACAAAACCTGGCAAGATTCTGACTTGGGTGTTGTGTTGCAGCATGGACAACAGTTGTGTGTCTGGAGATATGAGGAGATGCGTACATTGCTGTCTGCCTCGAGAGCGTTCTCTTCTCAATGAGGGGTAGAATGTTTGTAACTTGTATGCTGCCCGACCTATCTTGTTGTGTGTGTGAGAAAATTGCTGTTCTTGTTTCCTGATGCTTTGCATGATTGTGTGTGATAGCATGTAACAGCTGGGGGCAGAGGTAGACCCTTAGAAATGAAGTGCTGCCATTACTGGCATTCAGCCAGGAACACTGCTTACTGCACATGTGTGAGTTTTTCCAAGCCCTGGATAAAAATGTTTATTGTGAAGAAAACTGAGCATTCTCAAACAGAAGTTGACCAAGTCTTCATACGCTCCACAGCCCATTTACAGCGTTGCAAAATTGTGTAGAAATGGCATGTCTTAAACAAAACCTATAGATAGTTTTGATAAAAGAGGGTGTTGCCTTGCCTGGCTTCTTGTGTAACACATACTGACTCATTTGGTGTTGGCATTCTTTGTGGGAATTAAGAGTGTATAGGCAATATGCCAGCTGAGGAAACTAGAAGTAGTAATAGACATGGGTGTAAAAGCAGATTTACTTCTGAACTGGAGTGATGCTCATACCATTCAGCCTCTGTGTAGCCTGTTCTTTTATGTTTTCTTTGCCCTCATGCCAATATTAACTGTGTCTTGTAACCAGCCCTCCAGAGAGTTACATATGCTTATTGTAATTAAGGGAATGCTCCTGTACATTGCCCCTCCCCACAGTATGCAGGTGCTCTGAACAGCTGTTAGGTCACTGATGTTCTAAAATGTGTCTCTGAAGCTAAATTACCATACCAAGTGACCTGAAGTGTAATATCATTAAGGAAAAGAGAAGCGTCCGAATAGGGTGAATGTAATGTGTTAGCTGGTAAGTTTCCATTCTGATTCACATGCATTCATTTCCACCCTTACGGTTTGTAACTAGTGTTCCCTCTAAGGGTATGTCTACACTACCACCCTAGTTCGAACTAGGGTGGTAATGTAGGCAACCGGAGTTGCAAATGAAGCCCGGGATTTGAATTTCCCGGGCTTCATTTGCATAAAGCCGGGCGCCGCCATTTTTAAATGTCCGTTAGTGCGGACTCCGTGCTGCGCGGCTACACGCGGCACGGACTAGGTAGTTCGGACTAGGCTTCACGAGGAGTAACGGTAGTTGGGACTAGGAAGCCTAGTCCGAACTACCTAGTCCGTGCCACGTGTAGCCGTGCGGCACGGAGTCCGCACTAACGGACATTTAAAAATGGCGGCGCCCGGCTTTATGCAAATGAAGCCCGGGAAATTCAAATCCTGGGCTTCATTTGCAACTCCGGTTGCCTACATTACCACCTTAGTTCGAACTAGGGTGGTAGTGTAGACATGCCCTAAGATTTTTTTTTTTTCCAACCATGAGCGGGGTGAGTTTTAGCTTATGACCTCATATTGGTGCACGTCTGCTGGTTTGGATAGGTGCCACTGTGACACCCAAGTTAACACACACATGTTCCTGGCTGCCAGAGCAGACCTCCCCTCCCCCTGCCATGAGGCATGTCCCATTCCTGGCTGCTGAAGCCGACTTCCCCTGCCATGCCCCATTCTTGGCCCCATCCACCAGAAGAGGCACCCCCTCCTCCACAACGTGGCATCCCTGGGCACCGGAGCAGGCCTCTTCCTCCCCCACAGCCTCAGCAGGTCCTGGCCCCCCCTACTCCAGTGGCTCCCTCACCTCACCTCACTTTCTCAGCTGCCCCCACCTGCTGGAGCAGCTGCCTACCACGTGGCTCTGCAGAGGAGGAGGGCGGGGAGAGTTTTTATGCACAGGTGCGCACCTGAGCAAGAACATTGTTTGTAAACAACCTTCTCAGAGTTGTGGGCTGGCTGTACAGCTCACTAAGATAGAGCTTGCTGGTATCGGCGTCAAAAGTTCTACCTTTCAACCCTATCTGCAGGGCTGGATGAAAACACAGTTTGTGAGCCTGCTAGCATTGGCATTTCTTGTAGGACAGTGCACTGGCAGCTGGTACTGTCTCAAATTCTAGTACCTGGTGTTCCTGCTAAGGATGTTGAATTGCGGTTAATTGACTAGTCAATGGAATTTCTATCAACTACTCAATAGGCACTTCCACATTCCTCCTCTGAAATGTACAAGAGCCCCAGTGGGGACTCCTGTACATTTCAGAGGAGGAATGTGGATCTCTGCATGCAGCCCGGCGCCAGCAGGAAGTCCCACTGACTCCAGGCTGCACTTGGGTACCAGCTTTGAAATGTACAAGAGTCCCAAGCAGGGCTTCTGTGTATTTCAAAGCCATGGAGGCTGGGGTCAGCAGGGGACTCCCCAGCTGATCCCAGGCTCCAAACAATATTTCCCCAGAACCCAGGATCAGTTGGGACTGATTTCCCCAGTGGCCTTTCCCCACAACCCAAGGTCAGCTGGGGAGTCCCCAGCTAATCCTGGGCTCCACTGCACTGCCCTTTTGAAATGCCAAGGTGGCATATCAAAGGAGCAGCTGCCACACAGCTGATCCTGGGCTCAGCCTTGTGGTGCTGCCCCTTTGAAATGCCAAGGCAGCATAGAACTCTGCCAGCTTGACTTTCTTTTACTAGTTGTACAAAGTTAGTTGGGGGGGATGGAGGAGGAAGCAGGAAGATGTGCAGTTGATGTATTAGAAATGGATTTTAGTGTAAGATTTTATTCTCAAATTTAATGAATATTGAAAATTGGCGCCAAGATAGTTGAGTGATGACTAACAACTGTATAGACAGTTAGCGAACAGTTATCTAGTGGGGTATAGTATGGATCTATGTTGGGTCCGATCTAACTATAATTAACAATTTGGAAGTGGGGTGCAACCGCATAGTGAAAAAGCGGTTATATTAGAAACATGGACAAAACACAGATGCAATTTGCAGCTCCTGCCTTCCCCCCTCATCCTGTTTGCTGCTGCCTCTGTCAGAGGCAGCAATGGAGAGAGGGCAGGCAGTTCTCACCTTCGTGCCCCCTCCTCCCCGCTGCCTTTCCATCAGAGGCAGTGTGGGGGAGAGTGCATATAGTTGATAGGACTAACCAATGAGCCCATCCCCAGGAAAATCTTTCCCAAAGAGCCTACTGCCTAAAAGGCAAACAAGGGGACAGCAGTAGAGAGGGAGGGAGGATGGGTGATTAAATAGGATGATAAACTAATAGGATGATTTAGCACTGACTAGCTGTTTAGTACAATTCTTAGCCTAAAGGTAGAAGCTGTAAAACGAAAGAACACTCCTAATCAAAATGTGTATTACCTTTAAACAGACTAAATACACTGCAGCAGAATTGTGTTAGTAACTGCTACTAAATATTGCTTCAGCTGGAAAAACAGAGTGAATTCCAGTCTGAAAAGCATGAGGGTAAAACTTTGAAAAGTGGTTGAGGCACTCTTGAAAATGAGATTCAAATTGGTAAGTTACCTAAGCATTTATGAAAAATTTTACCCTGGGTGTGTCTTAAAGATTTAATCTAGTCTTTGTTTTAAAGTTGCCTTTAAATGCATTTGCATGTTGTCTTGCACAGTAGTTAAGCTTAACAACATAGGACATTTGTGATGGGTATGAAATAGTTAGGGTTTTTAATATACTGTATTATTGCAGCCCTTATCTTTTCATTTAGGTGACTCCTCTTCAAAAAGAATTTCTAAATCACTTCTTGAGTTCAACACTACGCATCAGTGTTCACAGCAAGGCACTCAACATTTTAGACAAAGCAACATTAACTTCCTTTGTGGGAAGACTCTGGTTAGTCTGTCATTTTGTTTCCTTATGGCCTTTGTGTAAATAACTTCTAGTGTTCTGAAGAAGAGCTTTGTGGGAGCTCAAAAGCTTGTTTCACCAGCAGAAGATGGTCCATTCACAGATATTGCCTCACTGGTGTCTTTAAATTACAGTTACTTTTTTTTCTAAACTTGCTTTTTGGAGAAATTTGAAAGAATACATCAGTTTGTGACACTACAAATGTGACTGCCAATTTTTTTAGACTCCCATTACAATCCATATTCTCGCTAAATGTGTATTGATCTCTGTTCATGGGACTTGCAAGCCATGCATCATGATGATTAAGAATCTCAAGATAGTTGTTCATTTTAGTGTTTTGCTAGATTTAGTCAAGGACTCTTTTTTTCTAATGCCTTCAAATGGATTGCAGAGTAGTATTTTTGCAAATTAAGTAATAAAGGGTATGTCTAGACTACATGGCTCTGTCGACGGAGTCATGTAAACTAGTTTACCCGGCATAGGCAAAGAAGCAGGGATTTAAATAATCCCCGCTTCATTAAAATACACATGGGGCCGCCGGGCTGTGCCGACGATCAGCTGATCCGGCACAGCGCAGCAGTCTAGACACAGATCAGTTGGCTGGGGAAGCCTTTGCCGACCGATCTCATATGCTTACAGGATTGGTCGACAAAGGCTTCCCTAGACAACTGATCTGCGCCTAGGCTGCTGTGCTGTGCCAGATCAGTTGATCATCAGCACAGCACGGTGGCCATGTGTATTTTAATGAAGCGGGGATTATTTAAATCCCTGCTTCTTTGCCTATGCCGGGTAAACTAGTTTACATGGCTCCATTAATGGAGCCATGTAGTCTAGACATACCCAAAATGATGAATTAAAGTGAGCAGAGTACAGAGCACTTGAAAATTCGTAAGTGTCAGATGTAATAGAACAATATCAAAGAATGTGGCTGATTTCTGTTCTTACGAGCTAATATATGGCTCTCAAACTAGTGTTTAGGTTTGTAAATTCTTTCTGTTTAATGCAGTGTCTTCTGATAATTAGAAATAAGAAATACTGCATTAGTCAGAAAACATACATAGGTCTCTGAGTAATCCCTCTTTGGGACAAATTCATATAAATTTTAAAACTTTAGAACAAATGTTAAATGATAGTTGAAAAGGTTTTAGTCTTGATATTGCATGGTCTCTAGACTCTCGCTTCCCCAAAATTTTGCTTGCTGAAGTGATCAGAGCATGGAGATCTGTAAATAGTTACCTAGGAGTCAAGCACTTCAGGAAATGATGTTATCACCAACAGCATTATACACCTTTATGGAAAGCAGGATAACTTAGAATATTACATGGAGTGCCAGTACATCAAAGCTTTTTAAAAGCTCCACACCCCACATGTGACAAATTGGGGAGGAATGCAGAAAGGGTGAAAGGATCTGCACCATTTTCCAGTGTCAAGGAAACTTTCTAACACTATTAGCACAAATTGTACATATTGGAAATAAGGGGTTACTTTTGAGGGCTCATGTACACAGTGTGGTGTGCATCATATCTGAAGGGACAATGAGGCCTTTCCTGTTTCTTGGCAGTATTTCTCTGCCTGTGCTTTCAAACACTTTTCCTTGTTAATGATTTACTGGGGCATGTCATGGTTTACAATTCATGCCATTCTTATTCTCAAAGAATTTGCACGATTGCCTATTTTTGTTGGTATTGACTACTTGAACTCTAATATTTTATTTCTTTTAATTTTACAGTTATACACTGAAAATTAACTATTGATTTCATTATCTTTTAAAATAGGGTTCCCCAGAACTTGTTACTGCAACTGAGTGCGTGCACTACTTTGAATGGAGGACTTTCATTGCTTGCAAGAAAGAGTCATTTAAAGCCAAGAAAGAGGTAATATTGAAAGAGCATGCTTTCCAGTTTTGGACTGCTTCAGATGGAGGGAATGGAATAGTAGGTCACATTACTCTTAGCTTTTTACAGCATACATTCAATTAGAAAACCATGATTCAGTCTTAATATAGAATACAACTTTGGCACAAATAGCAATTTAAACTTCACAGAAGCTTGGTTTATATTTTTGGACTGAAAACCAACCTTTCAACATTTTTGAATATCCCATTAGAACAAATTCTTTGTTACTAGCTTAAGCAGCAAATGAAGATGAAAATTTGAAGTAACTCTTCAGCACGTGTGCTTGTGACTTTTTGTTTTTGGCACCTCTGTACCATAAAACTAGTGTGAGGCATTTTCCCCATTTGTTGCTTGGGCAGTGTTTTGCCTTCTGTGGGGAGCCCATTGTGGTGTTTTTTTTTTTTTAATGGAATTTTTTCTTTTGGCAAACATTTCTACTGCTAGATTTTTTTTAATTTAATTTTTTTTTAAATAAATCAGTTGTCTTTGGAAAATATTTCATGTCATCTGATGTTTCTTGTGGGATAAGGACTGCATATGGCATTAACTATCACATTTGACCTTCTAGGTACCATGTTATGTTTTTGATGAGGATTTGAAGAAACATGACTTGAATCCATTGATCAAGATTTCAGGAGGCTACTTGGTGGATGACTCAGATGAAGATTCTTTATATATAAACATCTGTAGAGACATAGGTCTGAACCTCTGTGAACACCATATGTGTCTAAGTTTTGTGACTTTAACAACTCTTACTAATGCTGCTAGTAAAGGGTGTCTGGCTTTAGGATAGTAATAGATATGTAGCCGTGTTAGTCTAGTCTAGCTGAAACAAAACAGGACTATGTAGCACTTTAAAGACTAACAAGATGGTTTATTAGGTGATAAGCTTTTGTGGACCAGACCCACTTCCTCCGATCAAATAGTGGAAGAAAATTGGCACGACCATATATGCCAAAGGATACAATCAAAAAAATTAACACACATGAAAAGGACAAATCAAATTTCAGAACAGAAGGGGGAGTTTGTAACGCTGTTGTTTCAAGACAGGTTTGATTTGAAATATTACTTGAGGTTAGCCTTCCCTAGATAGGTCTTCTTGAACTGTTGAACTATTTGATAAACATCATCCTTTGGAATAGCAAAGGGTATGTCTTAAAATCGTTCAGTCCAGTCTGTAGCTCCTGCGCAGAGACTGGCAACAAAGGCATTGGCTGTGATTGGCTTCTTCTTGCTGTCATCTGTCTAGTGAGAGCTGGATGAAGCTCACCAACTTGTATTTAGCTTTTGCTCTGCAAAAAGAGTGCTAAAGCTCTATGAAGGTTCCAGTTCATCTAAGAACTTAATTAAGTGTAGTCTTGACTCTTGAGGATGAGTAGTCTTAATAAAATAATGTTCCTAAAGTTTAAATATTTAAGTCTTGGCTAGTTTGAAATTTATTTTGGCCAGTTGTGTGGAGAGTGGATGCAATATAAGCAGTTGTAACACAGAGCAATTTCTTCAGTCTGAATTTCATACATATTAGGTAACTTTAACAACAAATGAAATTTTTTTACACTGCGCTGCTGTTGCATTTTTAATCCAGTATATTCACTGGTCTGTCTTGTTTGTACAAAGCATGTGTAAACTTTGCCCACAGAAGAAACTAAGTCTGTGATTGTTTCAAATCCTATTGGTCTGGAAGGTAGAATTGAAAATTTGTATTTGTATTTAATATCAGTAGCACATCCTAACAAAATGGTCTGCAGGCTTATATAAAATATTGCGAGCCAAGAAGCTCAGGAGTAAAAGAGTGCTTATTATCATGGTATCTGAGTGGTCCTCTTTAGAACAGTGTTTCTCAGTGACCAGTCTGTGGACCCATGCCAGTCCTGGAGATTTCCTTGACAGGTTAGGAAGGCAGCAACATGGTCCCTGATATCTCAATTTTTTTTTTTTTTTTTTTTTTTTTTTTTTTTGAAATACTGAACCAGAACCTTCAGTTTGTCAAATTTCCCATTTATTTTTGGCATTTTATTTAATAATTTTTTTATGTATTTGTTGTTTTATTTTTTAAAATTATTTTTCTCAAGCATTACATAGAAAACCCCAAGTTTACAAATATTTGAAGACCTAATTGGACATGTCCAATTATGATATGGAATTTTGGCTCTTCCTAGTATGTGTGAACTACTCAGTTATTGGTATTCATCTTTTACAACAGGGCTAAACATTTTATTTATTTACTTGTCCAATTATGTCTGCAAATATTTGTAAACTTGAGGTTTTCTATGTAATGCTTGAGAATTGTATTCCAGTTTTCCATCAGCAGAGTTCGCCGAACCGTGGTGAGCCCTGCTCGCCAGTCCCGCTGTCCGGCGATCTGCGCATGCGCAGATCGCCCGAACCTGGCTCTTCCAGGTTGCAGTCTACTCGCCACAGGCGAGTAGATTGCATTATTTGTCGAGCCCTGTCCATCAGTATGCAAATATTTTTATGTATGGAAGTTTGATTAGTTATACCTGTAACTATAGTAGTTGAATCACTTTTAGCGTGATAGTATTGGCTGAACTACAATTAGTATTCTAACTTGCTTTGTATTTAGTATTCTTTCTTGCTTTGAAGCAACCCGTAAGACAGATTAAATAAAAATACTGGCGTGGTCCTGCCTTGATGATCTCTCAAGGTCCCTTCCAGTTCTAGTATTCTATCATTCTGTGATTAAAAATTAGATTTTCTTCATCTAGAATACTGCTCTCTGGGGAATGGAAAAAAGCTGTTGCAATAAAAATTGAAAGTTAATAGTTTAAAAGTTTTATCTAGTTAAGTGAAAACATCTTTTCAGCCAGAAATAATTGGAGGAGTGCATTTTATCTCATTCATGGCATCAAATGCTTCAGCAAACTTTTTTCTAATTTTGAGGTTGCTTTTAAAAAAAAAAAAAGCAGCCATTTAAGCTCAAACTGCACTTTTGAAAACTTTAGTCCAAAATTTTTTTTAAATGCCCCAAACTTAATAGCTGCAAAGGGGGAGCTAGAATGAAAACTGTTTTAGTTTAATACAGCTAAATTGTACCTAAACTGTCCCTAGATACTTTTTCTTAGTGCTGCAACACAAATTTCATTTGGGTTATATCTGGTATATTTTTTTTAAACAGGAAGCTCCAATAGTGAAACCAGAAACTGTCCTGCGGAGAGTGCTGCATGCTTGTTACGTGGAGGCCATGCTTTTGATGTTGGCCGTCCTCAAGAACAGCTGCAACTGCATGATAAAGACAGGTACTTTTGGTGGCATTTAAGTATCAGAAAATATTGTATGTATATTTGTAAGGGCTCCGTTTTGTATTTCTGGACAAAACTATTCATTGTTTGGCTGATAGATACACCTGCATTCCATTGGATCTATTTCCAATTTTCTTTCTGTAATTAAATTTTGAAAGTGGCATCTCTTTTGTACACAGACAGGAAGAGACTAGGTTTTACTCTGTTCTTGTTGCCATAATGTAAAGGTTTTAATCCTTTTTTTAAAAAACCCCATGACACCATTTTTATATGTGAAAAGCTCTAGAGGATGAGGCAACTACTTAGCTTAAAAAAAAATTAAAAAATTAAGCTTAAAATTATTGGTGTTACTCTGGCATGGAATGTAAGGATATTAAGAAGCGGGTAACTGACTAATTGTGTAGTCGATACAATTTGTGTTGACTCCACAATTAGTCAATAAGGGGAGACATGGGCCGGAGCTACTCCTGCTGCACCTCTGCATTTTAAAAGTAATAAGAGCTGGGCTGCCTATGTACTCAGCTCCTCCTACATATAAAATGCAGAGCTGCAGCAGGGATAGGTCCAGGACCCAGACCACTGTGTCTCTGCCTCTCCTGCCCTCCCACCCCTGCACCGCAGAGCTGGTGCTGGGTGGAACTGCTTCTCCCTCCCGCTTTGATGCCTCTATCAGAGGCAGCGGGTGCAGGGGGAGGGGAGGATGCGAGTAGTTATATAGTGACTCAATTACCCAGTAAGCCTAGGCTTATCGGGTGTTTGACTAGTTTACATCCCTAATGGGATGGTCTACTGCCACAAATAAAGAACTCAGTTCTAATTCCAGCTGTGTTCCAGTGAGCTGCTGGATGCCCCACAGAAAATCATTTGGCCTCTGTCTCACTTCAGGGATCTGTGTTTAAAAACAAAACAAATAAACCAAAAAAAATCTTACATGGATATTACAGTAAAACTCTGATGGTCTGGCACTCCTGATGGTCCGGCACCATCAGGAACCCGGAAGTGCTCCGGACAGCCGGACCATTGGAGCAGATCTTCCCCCAGCTTCCCCGATTCAGCTGCTGCTAAAACTGACCAGCAGCTGAATCGGGAAAGCCGGGGGCAGAACAGCTGGAGTGCTGCCGGGTAGGTCCTGTAGCGCTGCCCCTTGGAGCTGCGGGACCAACCCGGCAGCACCCCAGCTGTCCCCGGTTCAGCCGCTGCTGAAATTGACCAGCGGCTGACTCCAGGAAGCCCAAGACAGAGCTGCTCTGCCTCAGCTTCCTGGAATCAGTCGCTGGTCAGTTTCAGCAGCGGCTGACTTGGGGACACCTGGGGCAGAAAAGCTGGGGTGCTGCCGGGTCGGTCTCACCGCGCCAAGGGTCGGCGCTACCAGACCAACCCGGCAGCACTCCAGCTGCTCTGCTGCAGGCGTCCCCGATTCAGCCGCTGCTGAAGCTGACCAGCAGCGGCTGAATCAGGGACTCCTGGGGCAGAGCCGGACTATCGGAAGGGGAGGCTATAAGGGGGTCTGGGGTAGCATCCCCCCACCCCACCCCAGGCCCCTCATAGCCCCCCCCCTTCTGATAGTCCGGCATATCTGATAATCCGGAACCCCCTGGGTCCTAGAGGTGCCGGATTATCGGAAGTTTACTGTACAAGGATTAGAGTCTAATGTTGCCATTATGCATTTGCATTAGCTGCCTCTTGGCTTCTGGGTATAGTAAAGATGTTGTGACCCCAAATTGTTTAGAATCTGCCAGCATGAGATCCCTTCTTTCCTTTTGTGACACTGCAGGCAGAGGCTACAGCCAGGCTGGAGCAACCTCTGCTTAAGGTGGATGGGGGTGGGGGCGGGGAAGGTGTGCTCCTTCTGGGCTGGATTAGTCGATTAAATGGGATTTCACATTCCCGGTTTGGATACAACTCTCCAGAAGTTACCAGCCTAAGGCAGGCACCCAACTTGGAAACTTTCAGACCAAATTGTTAAAATTTTGCCAATTTATAAGCAACTTAAAATGGAATCTGCACTGGGAAGTATCAGGCTATTGAGTAAGTCAGCTTTGTCTGGAATAGTTTTGGGATGAGAGGGGAAAATAAGACTCGAGATTCTTATAACTACAACTAATCAAAAAGGTGTGTAATCACTTCTCCCCATGCTCCTTTCCTCTTTTTAAAGATAGAATTTAATATTTTTAAAATACCTCTCCTAGAGTGTCTGGTCAAATTGCGAGTATCCTGTCTCATGGCATTTGATAACTAGCTCTCTTCTGTAGCACACTTTGTATTTATTTATAACTGGATTTTTGTTCTGTCTTTGTTTGTTTTTGTTAGACTTGAACTGAGTTATGAGAGAACATACAGTGAAGAAGAGAAGCTAGATTTCTGTCTTGGCCATGATCCAGCAGTGACTATTACTTTTGTATGCCCATCAAAGAGAAGAGGAGAGGTAATTACACTCTGGACTGCGTTAATAATCATTCTCAGTTCACGTCTCTGCTTTGCTAAGCGCAGAAACCTAGTATGTGCTTGCCTATCATTCACAAAGCTTATTAATCTTGAGATCCTCAGATAGGAAGTATTAATACTCACTCCTGATTTGAATTTTTTTAAAACTCAAAATCTTTCCAGAGATAGTTGTTCTAGGAATACAAATCAGAGAAAAGGTGGGTGAGCTCCCAGCTCTGTGAAACTTGAAAGTTTGTCTCAACATAAAGTTGGTCCAGTAAAAGATACTACCTCGCCCACTTTGGAGTCTCTATAATATCCTGGGACTAATATGGCTACTCCGCCACTGCAAACAATCATGGGGATACAAATGTGTTGTGGCTGTCTCAAAGAATCCTTTCTTGATTTGGATGATGATTTCTCTCTTCTGAGTTTCAATTTGTGTTGAGATCATTAGAGCCTAGTACAAGGGTGGAAATGGTATTCTCCCTCTAGAGTGTTATTCCTAGTCAAGAAGGTCTGCTTGCTAATGAGTGCAAACTGTTGTCCAGCCTGATTTGTGTGACAAGCTTCTAGTTTTTGTTCTGTGTAATTTGGTTCTATTTTAAATCTGGCCATTTGTCTTGCATTGATTTCACTCATTCCTGTCGTTTGCAAAATAAGAGTCAGGTGCTTGCTTTAATGCTGAATGTGCTTTAAGTGGAAAGAAAGTGCCCAAGAAATTATTCTGTCTTTATAAACGGATAAGAGCTTATTTTAAAGTGGTCTGTTTTCATGACCATATTTTCCTTCTGATTAAGTCCTTATAAGAATTTCAGTCTGCTTCTCATGAGTTAACTTCGTCTTCAGGAGATACTAATATTCTGATACAGTTAATAAGTTCCCAGAAGCTTCTACCAGAAGGTAGAGAGTCAAGAAGTGAGAACTCCAGAGTAAAGACCATTTACCAAGAATATGCAACAGTGTTATGGTAGAAGTAGGATGGGGGAAAGGGGAGGAAGAGAGGATGAATTCTGTGTAACTTGAGGTCTTATTCAGACAAGTGTCTCCATTCTTTTATTCATTTTAACTCTTGTCCCCCTTTAACATGCACAGAGTAGACTGTGTATATGGTTTGCACTTATTATCCTGGCTCTGATACAATCTCATGTTGGGCAAGTCAGTCTATTGGTTGATTGGAATTGCTTGATTAGACTCTTCAGGGTGTTGATGATTAGTGTTTGAAGAAGAAAACTGTTATGACACATTTTGCAAGCTGCAGAAAATCTTACCAATGTTAGCTGCATCAAGTCAACTCTCAACAGTGATAATTATATTCTCTTATTCTTACAAACTTGCTATACCATTGATAACTTTTCAGGACTTAAGTCTTTTGTGGTACCTTAGTTCTAGATACAATGACCAACATTTTTAAATCTAGCGCTTATGGTAGGTTTTTAGATTTAGTTGCCTATTGTAAGCACCTAGATTTAAAAAAAGCTGGTCACTTTTTTGAGTGTACAACAAAGATATTGCGTTCATTTTATATAGATTAAATATACAAATCAAGATGACAAACATTATAGTGTAATATAAAGGAGTCTTTAATTTCTTCAGTCTTTCTTTAAAAAAAAAAAAAAGTCTCTTACATTTTCAAAAGCATAGTCTGTCTTTGCTGGAAACTTGACTTTGACCTAACTGTGTGTGTGGGGGGGTGGGTGGTGCAAAGGCTGGAGGAGAGGGAGAAAGCAAAAGGTGTTAGTATATGTACCTTTCATCTGACTTCTAGTCAAATGAAACTTAAAAAAACCCCTGGTCTTATTTACAACTTTAATCATGTTCACTTCTGCATCAGCGCACAGGCCCCAAACTCACTGCCAAGCTCCACTGCCGGTATGAAATTGAATGGGTCACTGAATATGCCTGTCACAGGGATTACCTGGAAAGTAGAAACTGTAGTCTGACCAGTGAACAGCATGATATCTCCATTGACTTGACTCCACTCACTCAGCATCCAGGTAAATTCCTTATGTTTCTTTAACGGAAGGAAATAAATTCCATAAGCCAAAACCGTTGCTTGTGATAGCATCTGTGTATAGAGCATTTTAGACTGAAACAGTAACACGTTTCTGCAGTACCTGTTCAGGGTTGTTCTTTTTCTTTGAACTTTAAAAAAACAAAACAAAAAAAAGGCCACATTTAATTTCCTTTTACTGTTTCCTTAGGCTATGTCACACCGTACATGGCTAAAGATGAGAGAGAAGAATATTACTATTACTTAAATATTTGTGGGAGAACCACTGCAGGCAGTTGCCAGGAAGATGGTGGATATGTTTCTTCTTGCCAAGTAAAGCCTCAGGGTAACCAGAAAAAAGTGGCAGGGAAATTTGAGAACCAAACCCTCAGGTTTGTAAACTTCCCTCAAGGCATCTGAGCCACTTTTGTCCTTCAGATAGGTCACTGAAAAACACAAAGGGTAAACATCTGATAAACATTCCGACTTCTGTCTATTAGAAACTGTTTTGTTTTGTGAAATGTACAGAATGCAGTAGGAGGGTGAATAAATAGAGCTATGTAACCAGGCCCACCGAGCGGGAAGGTGGGTGAGCAAAGGGAGCAGTTGCCCTGGGGCCTGGCAGTTCAGAGTGGCTCCGGGCTGCTGGTCATTGCTGCTACTCCGGTAGCAGCCGTCGCTCCAAACCTTTTAAATCACTGCCAGAGTTCCACATACGTCATGTTCTGTGTAGCTCTGAGTGGCACTGAGGGCTGGCTGCCAGAGGTCCTGTCGATTCTGGGAGGGAGCACGGAGCCATCCACCCCTTTTCCATAGGACCCACAGATGCTGTCTGCTCTGTTACATAGACTCTGTTTTTATTTTGTGAGTTTAATATCGTGGTAATGCTTCAGCAGAGCTGTGCTTGCAAGCACCATGGCAGCTTTACAAGACCAAGGGAGCTAAGGTGCTCCACAAGAGGGGATTACCATAAAGTACTTCTCTCCTGTTCTGTGGGCTTTAATATTTAGACTTTCAGGCTGCTGCTGCTGAGTTGCTTGGCAGAACTTTGCTGGCAACATTACATCAGAATCCTGTTGGAGCCAGGCTATATAGAGTAATGAATCTGCTAGGGTTTCTTACTATGTTCAGCTCGGCAAAAGCATGCAACCTATTTTGCACTTCTGTGATGTACAATTTGTATGATTTTTTTGGAATTGCAAACCCATATAGTGGAGCAAGATCTCTGTGGGTATATTCCTTCCTGAGGCATCTCTAAGCTAGTTTGAACACTGGTACTTTCAAAACAGCACTCTTTAGATGATTTGATATACAGGGGTGTCTCTTAGCCTTGTTCTTCAGAACACGCTTTCAGAGCTTCTTGACTCTTTTCTGGGGTAGGACAGTGAGGAATGACTTTCTACCCCTTCAAGAACACAAATGCAAACCAACTTTTTCATGAAAATATTTTCATGCCAGCTTGATTAAAAAAGGAATGTTCTTCCAATAAATGGAATATTGGATGCTGGAGATCCTGAATGAAAATGATGGTGTTCTTAGAAGTATTTAATTTCTGGTAGGAAATATCCACAAAAAAGTTGATTTTGTTCAGAAAATGTATAATTGGTTCAAGGGGAAATCCCATGCGATGTAGATGGACAGAAAGAAAAGTTAGGGCCTGAGTCTCTGCTTATCTGTACTTCATGTAGTCATTTATGTCTGTGCAAACTGGTTGTTATACACTATAAATCAGAAAGGTGTAACTAAACAAAGTGCAAGCAGTGGAGAATTGGACTTAGTGTTCAGCTTAATTGTGAAGGAGTAACAACAGAATTTCTCAATAGTTGACAAATGCCAGGGAGAAAGCAATTAGAATATTCTTATTGTTATGGAAAACTCAGTTATTATGCTGAGTAACAATGTCTTCCTATGGCTAGAATGAAGCAGTTATCAGTTGCGTGAATTGGGCTTTCATTAGGTAGGACAAATAGCATGCTAATTTTTGTCATAGGTTAATTTCAAGCATTGGGATTTTTTTTCAGGTACTCTGATGGGGATCTCACTCTAACATACCCCGATGGAGATGCATGCAGCTCTGGCTTTCAACGAATGACTGTCATAAATTTTGAGTGCAATGAGACTGCAGGTGAGTGGATGGATTAGAATTATTTTACTGTGCACTTGTTGCCTGTATGTGTGTGTTGTGTTTTGCTATTCAACTAGTGGAACTACTTCCCGTGTGCGTGAGGCAGGCAGTTATGAGCCGACATGGTTGTTTCTAATTTCTTATCTGAGGGCATGATACATGACCTCCTGTTGAGAATCATTGCACTTACATTTGCCATAGTCCAGAATGACAGAGATTTTTAATCAGAGAGCATTTATGTTTAGTTTAAAAGCACTATATTTTTTTAATGTTCAACCACCAAAGGGTGTGTTTCTTCACTGTTTTCTTGGTCTGCAGTTAATTCTGTGGCTGATACTATAGTACAACACACTCTGTAATGTTTCTGCTATGATGTGGGTGTGAAAGGAACAAACCCCATTACCAGACTGTGCCTGTTGAAACCTAGTTTTCATATGATAATAAGTTCTCCTGGCTTTCTAACCTTTCAGGTAGCGATGGAAAAGGCACACCAGTGTTTACTGGGGAGGTGGACTGCACATATTTCTTCACCTGGGATACTAAATATGCCTGTGTTCAGGAGAAGGAAGATCTCCTTTGCAGAATTGCTGATAAAAAGAAACGATATGATTTGTCACCTCTGATTCGCAGTTCAGGTATAGCAGCAAAAATAAACCACTGTGTTTTACTGACTGTTTTCAATTTATTGTAAAATCATGTGTTTTCTTAACCACTGCTTCTTAGCCTCATCTTAGCTATTTCATGGGTTCTTAATATCCTTTTTTTGTTATACTAGTATTGAATTTCCTTTTTAGGGAAAAAATCTCTAATAATGAAGATTTAAACGTATTCTAAAGGTGCAGCCTATATCACTCTCCATTCCAGGTCATTTTATATGCAGCTATGGTTTTTAAACAGTTCTTCCTATTGTGGATGTGTTTGGAATCTTAGTCAGTGAGGCAAGACTGATATACCTAAAATAAAATCTCTTGTTCCCAGAGTCAGCGCAGAATTGGGAAGCTGTGGACAGCAGTCCTGTAAAAGCAGACAAGAAACACTTTTTCATCAATGTCTGTCATAAAATACTTAAAAAAGGAGTAGCTGTTGTTTGCTCAGATGATGCAGCTGTTTGCTCTGTTGGTGAGTGCATAGCTTTGAAACACAAGGATGTGTCTAGACTACCTAGTTTTGTCGACAAAAGTGGACTTTTGTCGACAAAACTATACCAGCGTCTACACTACTGCTGAGTTCTGTCGACATAACGTCGACAGAACTCAGTAGTTTTGTCGACGCTGGTATACCTCATTTTACGAGGCATAACACCTTCTGTCGACAGAACTCTGTCGACAGAAGGTGTTATTGCCTGTAACATTGCGTCCAGACTACGGAGTTCTGTCAACAAAGCAGCTTGCTTTGTCGACAGAACTCAATGTGTCTGGACGCTCTTTGTCGACAGAAGTTTTGTCGACAAAACTTCCGTCGACAAAACGTGGTAGTCTAGACGTACCCCAAGTGTGTATGGAATATTACTTGTGAAAATAGATGACGCTTCATTGAGATTGGTGTGGTTTTTTTTTTTTTGTAATAACCTGAGAGGCACGAAGAATGGGGGTGTGTGGGGATGGGGGACGAGAATAGGGATAAAGTGGTGCCTTGAGCCCCCAAAAAGAGCCCAGGAAAAAACAACATAAGCATAATTTCATTTCTTGTTAGAACAATTGTTCTTGATTGATATTGTTGTACATTTCACTTTGTGATATACTTTAAGATGTAAAACAGCAAAATTGCCATAAAGTAATTATGCAAACAGAAATTCCTCAGTGTTGTTTCTACCCCTTATCCCTACTCCCAGTGTACCATTTCAATATGGATTCAGCTGTTTTGTAGCTCAGGGAAATCTCAAAACAGCTATTGCTTTAAAGTAAACTCTTTTCTCTTCTTTCTGCCCCCAGATAAAAATAACCAGCCTAAAAATCTAGGAAGGTCTATGTCTCCTCTCAAAATAGTTGGAGATCGGATTCAGCTTACTTACTCAGATGGCGACAGCTGTGGGCAGAACAAGAAAATCAAAACCGTCATAACCCTTGTGTGCAAGCCAGGTGAGAATGTTCACATTCGCTTGTTTCCTAAGCTTTTGATAATGAAAGGTAAAAGTGGAAACTATTTAGTCTTTCTGGAGTTGTTCTACTGGAAAAGTTAGGGTTTTTTTACATCTATAGGTACAAAATATATGAAGTAGAATGATGATCTAGTGGTCAGGGGACTAGCAATACCTGGGATCAAGTCCCTGCTCCTCCACAGATTTCCTGTCACCTTAGGCAAGTTACTTAGCCTTTCTGCTTACCTGTTCCTTATCTGTAAAATTGGGATAAGAGCACTTTTGCGTTCCACTTATGTGAGTTAAGGATACACTGAAGAGTGTGAGGTGCTCAGATTTGTAATGCTGGGGCCTGACAACTTTAATAGTAGTAGAGGGTTTCAAAAACCATTAAAAATCCTTTGGCAAAAGCTTTTCTAAAATGCATCCGTGACTTTTGCTAGCAACAAAACTGCTAAGTTGGCAGTGTGTGTGAAGATGAGCTACAGGGTAGAGAAGGAATGAGGTAATTGGAGGAACAAGGAAGATGTCATGGTGGCCTTGAGTTTAGTAGAAAAGGGGGCAGGAGAGAGCAAGCGGTTAAGCGAGGCTGTGGGATGAGGGCAGAGAGAGATTGGGGCTAGGGAAATGAGAGCACTGGGGGGATACTGGTTGCCAGGGAAGAATAGGTGACTCTGAAACTGGGGTGAGAGCGCCGCAAATTGTGGTCAGAGGGAAGGGGCGGTGGAGGGAGCCTAGACAGCAGGCAAGTGGTATCTGTGCAGTTTGGCTATAGAGCTCCTACTCCCTCAGAGGTATGCAAGTGGCTCTTGCGGTGGGGGAAGCAGTGCTGGGCTGCCCCTAACAGCTGGCCTTTGAGGGCAGGGCATTTTCTCCAAAGTGGGTTGGGGTGGGCTGGGCTGTGCAGCCTTCATGCTCTCCACTCTGGGTTTTCTGTATCTGGAGAGAGATCCTGGTGTGAGGTTGTCAGGGCTGTTCCCCACTCTGGCTTGCTGAATGCAGAAGGTGGGGGCCCACAAGAGAACTTCAAAACCTTGCTTCTACAGGCACTACTGATTCACCTAAACGTCCCCCCAGAATACTAATACACAGATTTTGAGGAATTTGCTGTCACCATCAAGTGCTTGTGATCTCTAATAAAACAGGGGTGAACACTTGAAACTACCCCCAGTTTTGTCCCAAAATATCTTGAAAAATAAAAGGCAGGGGGGAGACTGAACTGCAGTCTCTGGTAGCTGACCCCTCAGTCAGAGGCAGGCAAATACAGACAGACCCTCCAGGACACACAAATCAAATAATCACCTTAAAAAGTGATTTTTTTTAAACTACAAAATGAAGATAAACTTGATAACGCATACTTGGTTGCTAGATGTTACAGTGCAACTGAGGAAAACAAATTAAAAACATGGGGGAAAAACCTCTGGCACAATGCTTAGATGGTAGTAAATGGGGAGGGCAGCATAGAATCACACAGAGCAGTTCAAACCAAACCACAAAATAAAGAAAAATTACCCTGAATGTGACTGGACTCACGTTTCCCTGGTACTCGCGTCTAATTTTCTCTTTGTTCAGTCCGCTCCCATGCCCTGAATTCTGGGGGGTGGGTGTGTGGGCGGGAGATGGGCGAGAGCATGGTAGTCCTGCCTGGGTTTAAATCATTCTGTGTGTCTCAACTCCTGGTTTAACTCTCCCCCACAAAGAAAGCAGGCCAGGGAACCTATATCCAATTCAAATTTCAGCCCTCTATCTCCATTGGTTCTCCTGGCTCTCTGGCCAACAACTCAGGTACCTAGCAAAGGTAACCCCTTAGTCACCAGGTGCTGGTCAGCACTCCCCTTGTTCATTACAGAGGGGCTCAAGCTGGTTGGAAGGTGCCTAATGTGAGTCATAGGAGAATCATAGAATACTAGGACTGGAAGGGACCTCATGAGGTCATCGAGTCCAGACCCCTGCCCTCACAGCAGGACCAAGGTCTGTCTAGACCATCCCTGATAGACATTTATCTAACCTACTCTTAAATATCTCCAGAGATGGAGATTCCACAACCTCCCTGGGCAATTTATTCTAGTGTTTGACTACCCTGACAGTTAGGAACTTTTTCCTACTGTCCTACCTAAACCTCCCTTGCTGCAGTTTAAGCCTGTTGCTTCTTGTTCTATCCTCAGAGGCCAAGATGAACAGGTTTTCTCCCTCCTCCTCATGACACCCTTTTAGATACCTGAAAACTGCTATCATGTCCCCCCTCAGTCTTCTCTTCTAAACTAAACAAACCCAATTCCTTCAGCCTTCCCTCATAGGTCATGTTCTCTAGACCTTTAATCATTCTCGTGGACCCTCTCCAATTTCTCCACATCTTTCTTGAAATGCGGTGCCCAGAACTGGACACAATACTCCAACTGAGGCCTAACTAGGGCAGAGTAGAGCGGAAGAATGACTTCTCGTATCTTACTCACAACACCCCCGTTAATGCATCCCAGAATCATGTTTGCTTTTTTTGCAACAGCATCACACTGCTGACTCAAATTCAGCTTGTGGTCCACTATAACCCGTAGATCCCATTCTGCCGTACTCCTTTCTAGACGGTCGCTTCCCATTCTGTATGTGTGAAACTGATTGTTCCTTCCTAAGTGGAGCACTTTGCATTTGTCTTTATTAAACTTCATCCTGTTTACCTCAGACCATTTCTCCAATTTGTCCAGATCATTTTGAATTATGACCCTATCCTCCAGATTAGTCATAACCCCTCCCAGCTTGGTATCATCTGCAAACTTAATAAGCATACTTTCTATGCCAATATCTAAATCGTTGATGAAGGTATTGAACAGAGCCAGTCCCAAAACAGACCCCTGCGGAACCCCACTTGTTATGCCTTTCCAGCAGGATTGTAAACCATTAATAACTACTCTCTGAGTACGGTTATTCAGCCAGTTATGCACCCACCTTATAGTAGCTCCATCTAAGTTGTATTTGCATAGTTTATTGATAAGAATATCATGTTAGACCATTTCAAATGCCATACGAAAGTCTAGGTATACCACATCCACCGCTTCTCCCTTATCCACAGGACTCGTTATCCTATCAAAAAAAGCTATCAGACTGGTTTGACATTACAGGAGAGACGGTGGCTGAGCGGAAGTTGGGGGCGGGGGGTGGGAGAGGCAGTCCTGGCTTCAGATGTGCCAAAGTCCAGGTAGAGAGGTTGCAGAGTGCATGTCCCAGCCCCTGCAATGGTGGCCACCTTTATACCCAGCTTTGACCCTTGTTACTTTTTCTTGTAACAGAACTGCATCATGTTCATGTATCCTAGATTTAGTAAAGGAGAAATAGGATTGCTACTGTAGACATGATGTGGAGGAGAATTTTTAATCCAGTTTTTTTTTTTGAAGAGGTGTTGCAAGTCATGAGGGCATATGGTAAATAAAAAGGGTACTTTTTTGACCAGCATCTGCGTTCAGTGGGAGAACAGAACTGATAGCTCAGCCTTCTGAAAGCTTTGTCTTGTTTCAGGCCATTTGCTACTAAGCTTAGCAGAAGCGACTTGAAAATCAATGACAGTCCATGTGACAGCTCAGCTCCATACCGTTCTTTTTTTTTTTTTTTTTTTAAATACTAGGTGATCTAGAAAGTGCTCCTGTGTTTAACTTGAAGAGTGATGACTGTTTGTATGTGTTTGAGTGGTATACAGCTGCTGCCTGTGTCCTTTCTAAAACTGAAGGAGACAACTGCAGTGTCTCTGATGCTCAAGCAGGTATGTATCCAACATCTACTGAGGCTGGATTCAAGCTTTTTGTTAGTGGAGAAATCTTAGCTATGTGGAATTTCTTATTTGACAATCCTAGACTTGTGTATGTACTCTTTCTTGCATTTGAAGCTTGATCTATGAGAGTAGGTATGTAGAAATAGCTGCTAGGTTAATGCACGAGCAGATATTCCATTTGCAGTCATACATGCAATTTAGCCAGGCATATGATGTGGAAATTCATTCTGAAAGGTAGAAAGACATGACAGTTGTGCAGAAGAATTAACATGAGCTCTTAATAGAGTATTCAGCTTAGATTAAAAAGACTATCTGCTTTAGTCAAATGTTACCTGTATTTATGGATTTGGTTTAGAAAATATAGTATAGTTGTCTTGACTATTGTCCAGGAGTTTTCAGGACAGTCAAAGGGAGAAAACAGAAAACATACCTGCACATACTGAACAAGTGTTTTTTTGTTTGTTTGTTTGTTTGCTTCTCAATAGGGTTTTCTTTTGACTTGTCACCATTAATCAAGAAAAGTGGCAGCTATGTTGTTAACACAACGGATTACGATTTCTACATAAATATTTGTGGTGGTGTGCCAGATGAACATTGTAAGTCAAAATCAGTGGCAGCCTGTCAAGTAGCAAAAGGGCAAGTATCTTTCGTCTCATGTAATCTCTGTTTGGTCAGTAGTTGTACATAGTGCATTAGGTGCCCTTCTCTAAATGTGGTCATGAAGTAACTAGCTTGCTGAAGTTTAATTATGAAGTCCTGTAATTCTTTAAGATGTACTGCTTAGAACACCTTTACCAGTTCAGGCAGTCCCCGACTTACGCGTATCTGACTTATGTCGGATCTGCAGTTACGAACGGGGCTGCCCCAGAGTACACGGACTGCGGGACCTTGCGGTCCTGCCGCCCGTGTACTCTGGGGCTTTCCCTGCGTCTCCCTGGTCTGCAGACCAGGAAGAGACAGAGCAAAGCCGCGGAGGGGCTCGGGCAGCGGGGCAGCCCCGCTGCCCGAGCCGCCCCCCCCCCCCCCCCCGCGCAGCTTTGCAAACCGCGGGGGGGGGGGGGGGGGAGAGGCTTGGGCAACGAGGCAGCCCAGGCGCGCCTGGACTGCTCCGCTGCTGGCTTCCCCGCGGCTTTACAAAGCTGCGGGGGGGGGGGGGGGGGGCTCGGGCAGCGGGGCACCCCAGGCGCGCCTGGGCTGCTCTGCTGCCGGCTTCCCCGAGGCTTTGCAAAGCCGCGGGGGAAGCCGGCTGTGGGACAGCCCAGACGCCCCGCGGCTGTCCCGCTGCCGGCGTCCTCAGAGGCTTTGCTCCCCGTCTCCCTGGTCTGCTGGTCTCCAGCAGACCAGGGAGACGGGGAGCAAAGCCACGGAGGACCCAGGTGGCGGGACCGCGGTCCGTCGCCCGTGTCTTCCTGGTCTGCTGGGGTGGGGGGGGGGGCCCAGCTAGTACGCCCCCCCACCCCCAAGCAGACTAGGCTTTTCTCCGGACGCCTGTGGCAGAGCAGCTGGGGTGCTGCCGGCTGGTCCCGCAGCGCCGCTCTGGGCGCTACTGGTCCAACCCAGCAGCACCCCAGCTGCTCTGCCCCAGGCATCCTGATTCAGCCGCTGCTGAAACTGACCAGTGCTGACTACAGGAAGCCCGAGGCAGAGTTGCTCTGCCCCGGGCTTCCTGGAATCAGCTGCTGATCAGTTTCAGCAGCAGCTGACTTGGGGACGCTTGGGGTTCTTAAGTTGATTCTGAATGTAAGTCAGAACTGGTGGTCAGTTTTGGCAGCGGCTGAATCTGGACGCCAGTTCCGACTTGCATACAGATTCAACTTAAGAACAAACCTACAGTCCCTATCTTGTACGTAACCCGGGGACTGCCTGTATATGAAAATGTCTCCCTTCATACCTCCCACCTGAGTGGGGGAGGTGGGCGGCCCTTGCAAACCTAAGTTTCATTTAAAGAGCAGTTCTGCTCTGAAAAGTGATAGTTATTGAATAATAAGGAACTTATTTTACAATTTTTCAATGGACCAAATTCTGTCCTCACTGAAAATGGCTAAGTTGGATAAGTATGACTGAGCCAGAATTTGGCTTGCAGAGTGGTTGAGGTTGTATGTGGTGTTGCATTTATGAGCCCCTTTATGCTGCTAAATCGCAGGCTCAGTTTGCAAGACTAAAAGTTGGATAACATTGTCATCTTTACCTGTAAACGGAGAGGAGTTGTTCTGGAAGCCATTAAGATTCAATAAACCTAGAACCCCCTCTCCCACTGCTGCATACTTTGTTGTTGTTTTCAAAGTAGAGCTCCACTTCAACTGATGAGGGTGTTACTCAGTATGCTAATAGTTGTGTGTCTCAGATCTAGCATTTTGAAAACTTGGCTTTCCCTCTAAGGGTACTGTGTGGGTGCGCACACCCTAGCTTTTTAGGTGGTGTCTTATGAGTTCAGTTAGCATTTGATTTAAATTAATTATTTTCAACTTGTATATGTTTTTTTTTGTTTTGTTTTTTTTGTTCTTTTTTGTTTTTTGCCTTTTAGCACTGACAATACCTGGAGTCTAGGAGAACCCAGTTCCAAACTTTCTTACTATGATGGAATGATTCAGTTGACCTACAAAAATGGTTCAACCTACAACAATGAGAAGAAAACGCAGCGATCTACCCTTATAACTTTCTTATGTGACCGTGAAGCTGGAATTGGTCTGCCTGAATACCAGGTAAGAACTTTCAAATGAGCAAGAGGGAGGTGAATAGAAACCCCTACATTTCTAGAATTTCTAATGACCCTCTTCATTGTCTGTGAAACCTGTGTAAAACAAAGGACTCTCAAGTTCCCAGTAGCTGAGGGAATTTTGATAAGGCATTTTGAATTACTGTTGCAGAGCGTCTGCCTCTGGTTACAGTCATAACCTTGAGAGCGGCAAAGTGGTTTTTTTTTTTTTTTTTTTTGGTCTGGCGTGCTGAGCAACAGCAGGATTTTGCCCTGATTTGGCCACTTTCCAGCTTGAATAACTATGTTCTGCTCATGTGTCAAACTACTGTGGTTATTGGAGCCATGCCCATACCTTTTATATTCTTCTGTAGCATCACTTGGATAAAAATATAGTCGCCTGTCGTGGTGCGGAGGAGGCTGCATCCCAATGTCTGAAGCTGCATGCAGGAGTGACTTATTAAAGAGCTGGGGAATCTTGTGGCATGAAAGATGCTCAATGAATAGAAGAGAGTGGTTTTGGTGATAACTGGGGTATATACACACTGGAGTGGATGACAGAAGCTCTGGATCCTGTGTTTTGGTATCCTGAGAGAGGATAGGTTGGATACTTGCCATGTATAAGGCAACTGACCCATTTTACCCAAGTTGAGGCATAACCGTTCATAGGACAGGTTGGACTCCTAAATCCAGGACTGTCTGGTCCAGCAGCATCTGTGGTTTGGCAGGATCCTGGATGTTGCTGGACCATAGAGCCCTGCCCAGCACCCAGGTGTGCGAGCTGGTTGGGAGTCCAGCAGCAGGGAGCCACACCATCGGGACCAGTTAGCTTCTGTCCCTGGGGAGCGCCTGCTGGGCGCAGCAGCAGGGCACCTATAGAGCCCCGCACCAAATCGGGGTTTCCTGGCTACGGCAGCAGCAGGACAGCCGTGGAGCCCCATCCCTGGGACGCTCCAATTCGGCACAGCGGGACTACAGCAGCTGGGGAGCTCTGTCCCCAGACACCCTCAGCCAGCTGGCAGCAGTGGAGCCGGAGCCAAGCCCAAGCCTGTAACGGCAGAGCTGGAGCAGAGCCACCTGGAGAGAAGGGCAGTGTCTTAGGAGGCCGGTGGCAGGGAACCTCCCCATATCCAGCAAGTTCCCTTGTTAGGAATGGGTCCGGTTCCAAGGGTGCCAGACCAGAGAGGTCCAGCCTTTATCCAGCCTGTTCTGTTGTGAGCTATTCTGTCTTCCTATGATTCTGGTAACATAGGTAGAAGACAAGTACACGTACAACTTTAAATGGTACACTAAATATGCCTGCCCAGAGATGCCATTGGAATGTGTTGCGACTGATCCAAACACCATGGAACAGTATGATTTATCAAGGTAGGATAAATAGACTTGTAATTGAAGAATATAACCTGCATATAAAAACTAATGTCCTATCTAGCAAAGTTTCACTGTAAATTAATTTCTCCGCTGAATAGAAGCTCATCATTCTTGACCATCTTGAATTGTAAAGGGTTAATAAGAAAGACTATACCCATTTTTAGAAGGCACATTGTGCCTGTCATAGGTGTAAATTAATTAGTGTCCTGCATTTATTGTGTGTGTGGCCCTGCTTTGACCACAAAAAATCTGCAATCATAACTTTGTCTCTTTATGTGCAAACAAGCACAGAAAGTGCAGTTAGAGGTTTTGTTGCCAAACATTTAGTCCCTAGTTTACTTTATACTGTTGCAATGATAATACAGTAAAACTCCAATATGCCGGCACCCAATTGTTCGGCACTCCCGATACTCTGGCATCAAAATGTCAAGTGCTTCTGTCTAGCTGATTAAAAAGCCGGCCACTCAGCACATGTGCCGGCTGTACCCAGACCAAGCATAAGGTTGGGGAGGGGGGAGTGGGATTGTATTACAGTATGGAGAAGAGTGTTTTGCTTCAGCGAAGAGGAAAGGAGAGTGGAAGGGGAGGAGGATCAGGTTACAGCACGGAGTGGAAGCGAAGAGGAAAGGGAAGGGGAAAGGGAGGGAGACTGTGTCCTGGCCAGCTGTCAAGCCATGCACCTGTACCAGGACCTCCCGATACTTCGGCATATCTGATAATCTGGCACCACCTAGGATCCAAAGGTGCCGGATAATTGGAAGTCTACTGTAGCAAGTAAAGGAGATTCTGTATTTGCTGCTTCTGAAAAAGTTGTTAAATAACTTTTTGAAGAATGAATTTTGCTTGCTTCTTCCTACTTCTCTAGCTTTCTCCATTTATATGATAGATGTGCGTTGTAATTTAAGAATATAAATATTCCACTTTGGCAATACAGCTTATCGAAATCTGAAGACCGGGGTGAAAACTGGTATGCCATGGACAACTCCGAACCAAACGCGCACAAGAAATATTACATCAATGTCTGCCGTCCTCTGACTCCTGTTCCAGGATGCGATCGATCTGCTTCAGTCTGTCAGATGAAGTATGAAAAAGATCATGTGAGTGTCACTTTTACCTCAGCCACAAAAGTTAATACATCAAATGTTATGTGTGGGTCAAAGATCCATTTTAAATGCCGAAATTGCTCTGTAGGAAGGTAAAAATAATGTCTGTGGGGACTAGAAGCACTGTCGTAATCATTAGCAAAATAGCAGGTCTTCCAGTAGGACTGTGGTTTGTAGTTTAATAGCCCTAATAGTTAAGGGTCAAACTATCCCTCAGAAGGCCATTCATCTAGAGTAATACCAAATGTATTCTTCTTAGGAGCAAAATGTTTCCCTCCTTTAAACTACATTGTTACTTGAGGGTTGGCTTACTGTAACCACCAGTCTCCCATTTTTGTCACCTCACTGTTACTCACCTTTCCCTGTGTACCTTATTGATTTTGCAGCCAGCACGTACAATTTATCTTGTGAGGATGGATAATGCATAATGTTCTGCCTTAAGTCAGGAAACTCTGGCCATTTCTTCAGAATCTCAAAATCCTCCTTCCCCCATCTAAATCCCACAAGCTTTTAAAAAATAAAATCCAATGAGTGTTGGTCCGCTCTTGGTAAACTCTTACTTATTTAACAAGACAAAAGGTTGGGGAGCTGGGTGCTGGGGTGGAGGTAGTGCAGCCGGTGTTATGGATGAGTGTCCTGAGCAGCGTATGCACCTGCAATTCGCTGCAGGAGCCAGCAGCTGAACATTCTAGTAAGAGCGAGGGGGTGGTCCCCATCCAAGAATTTGTCAGTCACCCTCCTGCTTTGTGTTAAACCAATCTAAAAATGACAGTTTATTGCTTTCAGATGCAGACATCTTCCTGTTAATGTTAGCCTCAGGCCTTGTACCCACTCCAATGCAAGTTCTCTTCCAGATCCTGTGCAAACTGAAAGGAAGCCTCAAAAATCCTATAGCATTCTATTCACTCATCCACAACCTCTTTGTCTAGATCTTATTTTATACATTAGAGTGGACTGTGGTAGAGAAGGGCTTCAAAGTGTAAAAGCAAACTTTAGCCGTCAGCTGTTTCCTGTCCATCTGAGTTCTGATACTGTTTTTCTCCTCTGGGTAGACATACCCTTAGTCCAGGGATAGGCAGCACTCCAAGGTTTTGGTAAGTGGTCAAGGGCTGCACTTTTCTATGGAGGTGATGCGGGGTCTGGGATGGTGTTTGAGTGCAGAAGGGAGCTTGGGGTAAGGGATAAAAAGGGTACAGGAGAAAGTATGGGGTGTGAGAAGGAGTCTGGGTGAAGGAGGGAGTTGCTGCACATGAAGATTCACCCTACCTCCAGCACAGAGTCAGATGGAGCTGCCAACTGCTCTGAGCCCTGGGGTTGCTCCCTGCCTGTGAGTTCAGTGGGGTGGGCTGCTGGCCAGATTGAAAGGCTTGACAAGCCAGATGCAGCCCCTAGGCCATATCTTGCCCACACCTGTCTTAGGATCTGTCTAGACTGCAGAAAAGGTATCCCAGAAAAGCAGTGCCGCATCCAAGCAGCTCGTCTGCTTTTTTTGGAAAAATTTTCAAAAACGTGGATGCACTCTTTCTCCATCCCTATCAACCTCATTTTACAAGGAAGAAGGATGTGTCAAGAGGACTTTTTTCCAAAATGGGGTGCTGTGTAGATGCACCAAATTTTGGAAAAGCCTCTTTCGACAGTAAAGAGGAAAAAGATACACAATTTGCATACTGCAAATTGCGTTTCTTTTTCTGACTTAATTCTTCAGTGTAGACCTAGCCTTAGTCTCCTTGTGCCTGAGTTCCCCACTTCTGTAAATGGGAAGAACTTCCTAAGTCACAGAGGTATATTGGATAAAATCCATGAATGATTGTGAGGTGCTCAAATTTGATAGTGAGGGCAATACAAGTATTTTGTGTAACTACACTTCTGAAACATTTTTCAGATGTATTTCTTTGCAAGACTCTATCCAAGTCTATAACACCAATGGGTGTTATATTAATTGGGTGCTGAATTCTGTCAGGAGGAATGGCAGCATGAATTGGTTTTGCATCAGGATTGAGATACAGTAGGGAAACCTGCATAATAGTCCACTGTCATCAGTCTTTCACTTTCCTGGACATTGCAATTGCAGAGGGTGGTGGTTGTTGGCCTGGATGAACATATTGCAAACTCGGAAATCTACTTGGGCTCTGTCCTGTGGGAACCTAATATGGCACTTCTGGGGAAATACCCTATTGTTCGTGACTGCTTGATCTCTCATGAGCAGGACAAACTGCAGCAGCATTAGATGTCAGATGAAAGCTTTTTCAGGCTCTCCAAAACAGTGATGTCCCAACTGAGTCTTGTACCATATTCTTAAAAGCTTGTTCTTTATTTATTTGGATCAGTCAAGTTCTCGCATCACAAGTGGGACAAGTACCACAATTTGGGATCCCCTACTCAAAATCCTTTTGTTGAGCTGTAGTTAGTTGACAGACAGGGATCGTAAAGGTTTAAGGGAGCCTTTTAGACACCTTTCTGTAAAGCACGATTTATAGATGGAATTGATCTATCTTTGGTGGGACTGTTAAATGTCAAGATCATTTTGAGGGAGCGGGGGAAGATAGATTTCTTAATCTCTCCATTGCTGTTTCATAGTTGACTGCATATTTGAAAAAAGGATATTACAGAATGTCATCTTAGCTTGGCAAAAAACTCTGGGTAGAGCAGAGAAAGGGAAGCTTGATTTTATTATTTTACTTTTTGAGAAGCGAAGACTGTTTCACTGGCAATCTTTTTTTTTTTCTTCATTCTAGGATTCCTTTTCTGAAACCACTTCCATTAGTAACCTGGGGGTTGCTAGCAAAGGCCTAGTAATCGAAAGACGTGGTCGAGTCCTCCTAACCTACACAAATGGTTCCATGTGCATCAATTCTGATGGGAAGAGAACCTCCTATACAACAATAATCCATTTTACCTGCTCCAAGGGCACTTTTGTAAGGATGGAAATGCTTTTAGTAGTCTCCTAATTATACTAATCTTCTAAGGCTCTGTCTGGGGTGCTGAAGCAGTGTTCTACTGGGGGCATGTTGAAGACTGAATAGTGGGCACTTTTTTTTTTGTTTGTTTCAATCACTGTGATGCTTCAGCAGTCATATCTAGAGTTGACTTAGAGTCTTTTAAATACCTAGCTAACGAACAAGACTATAGCAATTGAGAAGTCAATGGTGTGATCTGGAGGCAATATTTTAGACTAGCTCTCCTATGACACTGACATGCATGAGGACTTACAGATGTAACTCCACTAGTTTTAAGTTACACGTGCATTGGAGAACTTACAGTATGCAGCCATAGAGAGATTAGATCCAAAATGAGGAAACCTGTGTACTGTATTTAATAAGGCAACCAGGTTTAACAGTTTCACTGTCTCTATGCTTTGTCATGACTATACAGGCAGTCCCCGACTTACGTGGATCCGACTTACGTCGGATCCCTAGATACGAACGGGGTGAGGCAACTCCCACACATGCGCAGCAGCATTCCCGGGGCTCGCTCACCTGGGTCCTAGGATCCTCCTCCTCCTCGGGCCGGCTCCTCCTGGGGTCCCGCAGAGCTGCCGGGCAGAGGAAAAGTGCCTCCCCATGCCCGCTGCCCCCCCCACCCCCCCTGCCAGCAACAGGCTGCCCCCTCCCCTGAGCAACAGGCTGCCGAACAGCAGACAAAAGCAGCCTCTCTGCCCCTTCTCCCCTCTATACATGCCGGGCTCCCGGAGCGCAGCAGCGTCCCCGGGGCTCGCTCACCTGGGTCCTAGAATCCACCTCCTCCTCCTCTTCGGCCGGCTCCAACTGGCCTCTGCCTGCAGCAGCTGGCCACAGGGACAGGGATCCCGCAGAGCTGCCGGGCAGAGGAAAAGTGCCTCCCCACGCCCGCTGCTCCCCTCCCCCCCCCCCCGTGGCCTCGCATCCTGCACGCCTCCCCCCCCCCCCCCCCCCCCCCCCCCGCCAGCAACAGGCTGCCCCCTCCCCTGAGCAACAGGCTGCCAAACAGCAGACAAAAGCAGCCTCTCCGCCCCTCCTCCCCCTATACATGCTGGGCTCCCTGGGCAAACAAAGACTCCACCAAAACAAACAAAGTGCTGGCCTCATTGTGTTAGCAAAAAAAGGACCCTCCTCTTAGAACCCTGGGTGGTGTGTGGAAATAAAGCTATTAGCTCAAAGCATGGTGCAGAGCTGTTTGGTATTTGATGAGTTACTCCTTTAGTCCTGAGTTTGTCACAGGGACAGAAATAGATGTGAAATCTTCTGAACAGGGGAACAGACAGCAAAACAAACATTAGAGGGGAGTTAACCTTTCCCTATGCTATCCAAAACTAAAAAAAATGTTTGGCTAGAGTTTCCCCTACATATGTACCAGTTCCGACTTACATACAAATTCAACTTAAGAACAAACCTACAGTCCCTATCTTGTACGTAACCCGGGGACTGCCTGTACAACAGTTTCCCATTTGGTCATATGGAAATTACAATTCATTAACTGACTTAAATCTGAATTCCCTTGTTTATGTGGAGTTAAGGCAGAAGGCCCAGAATAATTCTTCTAAGTTTGTTCTTGCTGTACCCTAAACTTTTGAAATATTGCATGACTCTGTATTATAGCATCATGCTCAGTGTTTTCATATAAGGGATATAAGGACATATTTGTGTGAATTTTAACACACACACAAGCAAAATATTGCAGAGTAATATTGGACTTACAATATTCTTTCACAGTAAGCTTCTGAACATTTTTCATTTGAAATGTTAAACCCAATGCTCTAGCACTTGATGGCCCTACTTAATTGCTTGCAAAGTTTTTCCAAGTCCTGAAATCTCTAATTTTTAATTGGATAAGTTTATAACTAAGATTTTTTTGTTAATGCAGGTGTTTAATGCAGCTAGCTATTCAGTGTACACTGTTTGATCAATGTAGCCATCTTGCATACTGAAAGTTTTATTTTTTCCCTAGTGAAGAGTTTTTCACAAAGTTCATGTTCAGTAACTTTTTTAAGCCAGATTCTCAATCAAGGGAGAATTTGCCCCCAAACTCTTATTTAAAATAGCAAATGTCTAAAGAATTGGGAGTTTTGACATAAGCTGAAACACAGCTGCACTTGAAATTAGTCTCTGATTTTGTTCTCTTTGCAATTTGAATTTTCAGAGTAGCAGCCCTAGGTTTATTGATAATCGAGAATGTGTTGTCACCTTTCTGTGGGAAACGGAAGCTGCTTGCCCAGTCACAACAACAAAAGATGAAACTCAGGTGAGAGTGGAGAGAGCTATTTAGTAGCCATTAAAAATGTTCTTTGTGCTCTGTGCTGCTGGTTGTCCCTTTTTTCTCACATTGATAAAAGCAGTTTTGCAGAAAAAGTAGTTTTTTAAAGTTAATGTAGAGCTACTGAAAGGGACTGAACTTGGAATACTCAAGAACATAGGAGTGCGCGCAGCACATTTCATTAGGATGTGCACCTAAAGAATTTTTTTTAAGGCAAACATTTATTTAATACTCAATCATAAAGGACATCCTTTAGTTTGTTTGAATAAAAATAAACTTAATTTAAAAAAAAAAAGTTTAGTTAACTAAATTTTACTTAAATACAAACATAACTATGGGACATTGTACTACTTAGTTTGTTTTTTACATGTGCAATTCAGTGCTTATTGCATAATACAGCAATCCATACTTTAAAACTAAGAGAGCGTATCATGCAATCAAATTAAAACGCAAAGCCACTTTTTTTTTTTTGAGACCATATAGGGTTACCAGGTAGTCTTTATATTAAATAAACACACACACACACACACACACACACACACACACACACACACACACACTCTTACTTCATGGGGGGATAGGACTGGCTGGGAGAAGGGGGGGGGGCAGAAAGCTGAGCTGGGGGGGAGGGTCGGGGGCAATCTGGAGGAGAAGTGGGGGCGAGGAGTGTATCAGCCGGTGGGGAGCAGGACTGACTTGGACACTGCAGATCCCAGGGCGCTCCCGCCCCCTACACGGTCCAGGCAAAGCACAAGTCAGTCCGGCTGTGGCTCCACCATGCGCTTGACCAGCGCGCAGGAGCACGGACCAGGCTGCCCCTCCTTCTCACATGCAGCCAGGGCTCCCAGCGCCGATCGCGCCCCACCTCCCAGCCACTCTCCCTGCCAGGCCTCCCAGCGCCCAGTCAGAAAACCAGAAAATACCGGACCTTGCACATGTCTGGTATTTTCTGGATTTTTTTTTTACCTGACAGAGCCCAAAAAAACAGGACTGTCCAGTAGAAAACTGGACACCTGGCAACCCTAAGATATTAGGGTGTTCCTGGGCACACCTGGCACACCCCGTATGCACACCCGTGCTGAAGAGTGAAGCCTTCCATTAAGAGATCAGAGCAGGCAGATCAGGAGAAGCACTAAGGCAATTTTCCCAAGTGGCCCTACTAATAGACTAGAATGTTGACATAGAACTACTACTCCTGGAGAGAAGGGTAACTTACTTTTTGTGAACATTGAATTGTTTTCACCCCTACTGACGTCAACAAACTACCAAGTGTATTATAGCTGTCTAAGGATTTATGTTCAATTTATCAAAACTGCACCAGGAGTTGTAAATATCTATTGGTAGATCAGACTCATTCCACACTGGCGATTCAGTAACCCTCAGATTTTTCATGTGCATCCTGCATTGGATCTAAACTAGTGACAATGTTGCAAAATCTCTGTCTTTTATAGTTTCATTGATGCATTCTTTCCTCATCCAGTTCTCCTTAAGATTTTTCAGACTTGCTGTATAAAGCATTATATTCATTTGTACCAGTAATGCATGATTTCTAGCTTCACAAAGAGTAAATGGGCAGCTGTCCTTGCATTGCGCTAAAGAATAGAAATTGGTGTTACTGTTACTACTGTTGGTCTAAATTAAATTTATTAGCTCCATCCTGATGATGAAATGTATTTGTAAAGCTGAAGTTATTTTACACTCGTATACAACGTCTCATCTTTTTAGGTAGGGAGAGTCAATGAGTCATCCACCATGTGTGAGGAGTAATCACATTTGTTTGTACCAATTATATACATATGGAAATAACTATTGTATATCCACAAATTTACAAATGTTACATAGATATAGTTTAGTAATTCAAAATTTATATTCAGATCTCTTAAGATAATTAACCTTTTTCCTTTCCATCCCCCTTTTCCTTAATGTTTTTTCAGTCCTGCTCTGTGAGAGATCCAAGCAGTGGCTTTTTGTTCAACATGCAACCATTAGCTTCAGAAAAAGCTTATTCAGCCAGTGGAATTGGGAGACAATTTAAGGTAATTTTTTTTTTAAACGTACAAACTGCAACAAGCCAAAGGTCTGTTCATGCCTTCTGGTCTTAGTTGATAGAGGAAAGTTTGACTGCTGATCCTGTCTTTGTGCTGGTATCCTTATACGTTGGTTATGCAATGCCCTACTTTCGGAGAGGAGTGGGTGGCAGTTAAATAGTTTCTTCAGTAGTGGGAGAGAAGAAATATGGGGAAATACCCAAAATGACAATTGGTGCATCTCGAAAGAAACTTTAAATCCATTTTTTTTTTTAATGCGGACAGCTGCAAAATAGGTGTCGTCTTTGCTGTGTTTTACTATATTTTATTTTGGATGATAGTGTGGGCCCATAAACTGAGGAACTACCTTTTGTTTTGATGTCAGTGTACATGAAAAAGGAAGTAAGCAAGAATCAGGGGGAGTGTATAGACAGCCCTCTTGTGGGCTAGAAGCAGTGGAGGCTGTTTTCTGATTTCATGTGAGTGATTCTCAAAGTTAAATTCTTCAGGGAAATGAATATTCATTCGCATTCCTTTTTAGCTAAATATTTGTGGACCTGTGCCAGAATGTGGCACTATTGATGGAAAACCAGCTGGTGGATGTGAGTTAGAGAATGTTACATCAGTGAGGATTGTGGGTTTGGATAAAACCCTCTCTCTGTCCTCGGAAGGATTTCTTACTCTTACCTACAGAGGCAATTTTCAGGTACAATCAGGTGAGTTTAAAATTGTATGCTTCAGTTTCAATGAATTAGTGTTTGCTATGGTTCTGTGGTGGTGGTTTCTTTTCCACACCATGGTCTTTGACCGCTTTGAACAATTTATCTGAATTAAGATTCTCAATTTTTCAGAGAAACAAGTGTCAAAATTTAACTCAATTGTTCATATTTTTTTCTGTGCTTTTTAATAAAAACCTAAAACATCCCCTCATCCACTCCCCTGGCTTTCTACACACTGGAAAAGTGGGAAGGATTGGGAAAACCAAAATGAACTTGTTTCAGATTGAAACTAAAAACCAAGTTACTACTTTGGGGGCAAAACTGCCTGAATTACCTGCAATTTTTTATTTTCTTGGTGGGAGGGGAAGCTTTTCAGACATTTTGAGCAATAAATTTTAATTGGCTGTAGGTCACATACTGTGTTGAATGACTGCTGCTACTTCTTATCAAGACTAACTTTCTGAAGGTGAAACATGCCCTAGAAAACGTTAACTTGTATATCTGAGTCTACTACATTCCTGGGTTCCAGGATGGGGGAGGAGTTCAGTGGGAAAAGAATACGACCTTTGGAGAAAGGAATGCCAGGCAAAGAGGGTCTTAAGCATTATGCTTCATTTTAAATGACACTCCATAGATTGGTGACATCTTAACCAAACATGTTACTGTTGATGAGCGTCAGATAAAATGTACAACCTGCAATTATGAAAAGTAATTGGAAGGTTGATAGAACACTAGAACTAGAAGGCACCTCGAGAGATCATCAAGTCCTGTCCCCTGCCCTCACAACAGGACCAAGCACCATCTAGATCACCCCTGAGAGATGTCTATCCAAACTGCTCTTAAATATCTCCAGAGATGGAGATTCTACAAATTCCCCAGGCAATGTATTCCAGTATTTAAGGTTCCCAGTGTCCAACTTAAACCTCCCCTGCTGCAATTTGAGCCCATTGTTTCTTGTCCTATCATCAGAGGCCAAGGAGAACAATTTTTCCCCCCTCCTCTTTGTAATACCCTTCTGAATACTTGAAAACCATTATCATGTCCTCTGTCTTCTCCTTTCCAAACTAAACAAACCCAATTCTTTCTTCCCTCATACCTCATGTTTTCTAGGCCTTTAATAATTTTTGTTGGCTTTCTCTGGATCTTTTCCAATTTTTCCACATTTTTCTTGAAATGTGGTGCCCAGAACTAGACACTACTCCAGCTGCAACCTAATCAGTGCAGAGTAGAGCAGAAGAATTATTTCTTGTGTCCTGCTCACAGAGCACAGAAGGAAAACCGCTGTTGTGTGTCCACCCTGAGCTCCTTGTGACAATGGAACATGTCCACATTGGGGCATTGCAAAAGCTGACAGCAGTGCATTGTAGTAGCTATCCCATCCCTATGAAACTGTCTGTAAGGTGCTTTAGGAAGGGTTTTTTAATGCTGCTTGGGGCAGTCTGCATCACATGGGGCAGGTTTCCCAATTCCAGTACTCCATCGTCATCCTCCAACGTTGACAGCTGCTTTTCAACAGAAGTCGGGGAGGGTGCGTGCGTGCGCATGCCAGGGGAGAGACTGTTTTGAGGATGTCAGCATGCTGACTAGTGCTCAGATAGCAGTAGAAAACAACTCCTCCTAGAGGCAGAGGGACGGGAAACCCCAACATTTCAGCCCCTCCTGGCTCTTTGCACAGAACTGTCTCGCTATCGCTCTCTCACTCCCACACAGAGATGCCTGCCCCAGAATGGTTTGTTCTGTGTCCTGGAGCAAATCAACACCTCATGCAGGCTGTCCAAGACGGAGCTCTGAAAGGGGATATGCATATGCCTGCAAGGCATACAGCAGAGTTCCAAACAAAGGCAGATGGGACTTGAGGGATTATGGGTCATTTCTGGAGACCAGTCACCACAAAAGATTCAGGTGTCCATACTGGCCTCTAAGCGCTGTATCCAGAGTGCAGCAAGAGGTGGTTTACCCAGAGCGCAGCAACTGAAGAGTTAGTGCACAATAAGTGCCTTGCCAGTGTGGATGCCTTAGGAGTTAGTGCTGGGAGCTGATTTACTGCAGAGAAGCTTGACAGTATAGAGTTTTTTTTTTTTTTTTTTCCTTTGGTTGCTTGGAATCTATTCCATTGAAATAGGCCAGTAGTGCTGCAGTTTCGAAAACTAACAGTTTCCTTACTGTCTGAGCCAACCTACTTGACGTTGCTTAGATAACAGAGCTCATATTTTCATGGACAACTTGTCAGCAGCCATGGTAACAAAATTTGAGGTTTGAACAGTGATGGGACGTGTATTCCTATGTATTGCTTGTTTTGTAATCAAGGTGTCAAGAAGCACAGTTCTTACTGGGTATGCTTGTTACCGATGCTCACTTCAGAGGCCCATGATTTGTTGTTATTTCTATGACAAGTATGTTCAAGTTGGGGTATTGGCCCAGATCTTAATACTAATTTTGGCCCAGGCCCTCTAAACACTGTTCAGGAGTTTCGATTTGCTATTATAAATTATGGTCAGCGAGGTAGAATTTTACTGACAGATAAGGTTTGTAGCTTACTGTATATACTCTAACATAAGCCTGTTCGTTTATAAGCCAACCCCTCCAAACTTACAGGGAAAAATGGTAAAAAGTCACTGTTATCTGGAGTCGGCTTATAAAATGGGTCAGACTTCCAGTCCTAGCTTGTCAATATCAGCATGGGCTGATAGAGGTGCTCATTGCAAGCACTGAGTCTTTCAGCTTCTATTGGCTGGGAGCTGAGGGGCTCAGTGCCCGCAGTCCACTTCTAGAATCATAGTGGCAGGCGAGAACCTATTCATAAGCCGACCCCCACTCGTAACATGAGATTTTTTTTTCCCCCCCCCAAAAAAAGTCGTCTTATGAACCTGTATATATGGTAATTTAATTTGACAACAATGGATGTGTTGATTATGCAGGGACTGTTCTTGGAGTGCTCTTTTTTTAATTAAAGATAAGACAAATCTCAGTTAAACCCAACAGTAGATCATTTGTTGTCTCTTCTTCACACAGGAGCATCAGACACTTTTACTGTGACTTTTATTTGTAATGACTCGTATCCTGGAGAACTTAAATTTGTGGAGGAAGAAATAAACAGTGAACAGGGCATCCATGATACTTTCTTTGAGTTTCACACTGCCTTAGCATGTGCCCCGGCACCAGTAGACTGCCAGGTTACTGGTAAGTGCACTGAGACTCTGGGGACATTTCATGAAATGCATATGAGGGGAAGAGGGTAATGGAACAAAAGGTAAAGCTTTCTCTTCAGATGGGTGCAAATTTGAGGTAGGGTAAAAAATGTTAAACTCTATCTTCAGGGATAAGAGTCTGGATGAAGTCTTCTAACCCTTGTTTGTTAGCGCTAGTTTTGAATCTTTTAAAAAAAAAAAAAAAAAAAAAAAAAAAGAAATCAAATGTAATTATAATTTATAAATATGTAAAAAATGTGAGTAGGTGACTTATGGAGGGACCAACTGTAGTTATTTAATGGTGCGTATAAAACATTAGAAAAATAATTCAAACATTAGATGTCTATTTTGATCAGTAATCCACATCTGAGTCACATGATGCCCCTTTTTCTCTAGTGGCTTAGCTCTTTAGTTGGTCACATGTAAGCCCTCCTGATAACTTTTTGGCACCTAGAGAATGCGCTGCAGCATATCTTGAGAGGCTGCTAAAAAGCAAATATTGATAGTGACAATGATTAATGAAAGTGAGGAATTTGGGCTTCTCAGGGGGACTGCTTTATATATCCTCCAATTTACTGTACATCCCAAATATATTTTCAGACTCAGCTGGCAATGAATATGATCTAAGTGACTTGAGCAAAGAGGGGGAGGCCTGGATCGCTATAGATACTACAAAAGAGGCAAAAACAAGAACTTTTTATCTGAATGTTTGCAAGCCTCTGCCGTATGTGCCTGGGTGCCCAGGTAAGTGGACAGCGGTGCATTAGAATACTGTCATTCTAGTTTGTGGTTTTTAACTTAGGCACCAATTGTGTAATTTTTGTGAAGTAAAGAACTGATATTTATCTCTTTGATGTGTTATGTTTGTTTTAGCATTGAACCACTGTGTTGCTAGTACATGTTATAGCAAAGGTGGGAGCCATACATACATTTTGAAAAAAGCCCGTTCTATTTATCTTCACGTGGTAAAACAACTTGCTGGAAACACGAATGAATAAAATTTTTTTACCACGGTGCATTTCAGTCTATTGTCTAATAAAACAAAGTTCTGAATAAAATGTGCTGTCAGTTTTGGACGAGCTGGTGACACTTCCTGCATAGCTGATCGCTGACCAGTTCACATTAATACATGGTACTACACTTTTGGACCTTCTCTGCTTTTTTTTTTTTTTTTTTTTTTTTTTTTTAAAAGTAAACTTGTCTATAATGAAAGTGCAAGATGAAGGCATAAGATTTCCTGTTCCTGCAGGTGGTGCAATAGGATCATGTGTGAAATATGCTGATAAGAGCCAGAACCTTGGTGTTATCCAGATAAGTCCTCAAGCTGCTACTGATGGGTCTCTTAGTATCACTTACTTGAATGGTGACACATGCAGAGATAAACAGCGTTATTCTACACGTATCCTCTTTCAGTGTGATCGAACCATAGTAAGTTTGTGTGTGAAACTCGTATATAAGTCAGTTTTATGGCACTTAACAGTGTATTTTATTTGTGTTTTTTCTGGAAAGGGGAAAATTGGAGGCTGGGGACAGCGGGACTGGAGGAGCCTCACAGTAGTGCTGGGGCCAGGGACTGGAGAACTCCAGCAGCTCATGGCAGTGCAGAGCCAGGGAGCTGGGGAATGCCAGGCACCTTTGGCAGCATGGGGCCAGCAGCCACTGAAGCCTTAGGTGCCTGTGGCACCATAGGATCCAGGGCCTCAGAAGACCTGTCGTGGCACGGAGCCAGGGAACCCCAACAGCCAGCGGCAGTATAGGATTGGCGTCTGGAAAACACCGGCAGCCCATGGCAGTGTAGGGCTGGGAAAATTTGTCTGCTTACCTAGAAAAGAGAAATATTCAGACTGGTGATTAATCCCTATATGTTTGTTTTGTAGGGATCACCCATATTTCAGCAGGAGGATGGTTGTGAATTTGTCTTTATTTGGAGAACCTTAGCAGCCTGTCCTGTTCACAGAGCAGAAGGTAAACTTCTAAACTGGTTTTGAACATGAAATCTGATCATCTTCCTTAATGTTAGTTTTTTTGTACATAATGTGTTTATTCCTTCATACACGACTTCTCAGAGCACTTGGTTATGAAAATAGAGCTTTTAGTATCTGAAAAATCCATATACCTGTGAATGGTAACAACGAGACATTGTTTACTTTTACCGTATTCTGTGATTCAGAGTGATCCAAGAGCAGTACCGGTATCTGATCCAGCTTCATAATCTTACCCTTCATGCTGGTAGGAGTTGAGTGCAGCTTTACTTCAAGCTGTAATATTAAATGTCCAGGCTTCCATAGAATCCTTCTGTTAACTTAGGTGTGCCATTGTGGTCCTGAATGCTTAATTTTTTCTGTTTAAGTTGTCATTGATGTATAAACAAAATTCAGAAGCTGTGCTGTAAGAATACTCTGAACCATTAGTGTTCCTCTCGATAGTGCTTTAGGATCAGCACTGCTGTTTTGGGCTCCAAAGGCCAACCACGTTGGAATTTATTCAGGCTCTAGTAAGTTTGGCATTATTGAAGGAATAGCTTGAAATACACAGTGCTGATTTTCAATACACTTATCTTGATTTCATTAAAATCTGTTTAAAACTATGGCACCAGAATCTTAGCTGTTGTAAAGCAGTGTAGTTCCACACCTGAAGACAGCTGAGGGTTTGGCTCTCCAAGTTGCTGTTTAACCCACAACTACTCTAGTGCTTGCATTTCAGTACAGATATGATATACAGGCCCTATAGGTAAGCATCTTAACATAAGTTGCCACTGCAGATCAGACCTTAAGTATGGTTTAGGCCAATATTGTCACTTGATGCTTATAGAAAGGTGTTAGAGCCCTGTACTAGACAGAAACGAGATAAACTGCCCTGCAAAACAGCTCTCCTCCTGGCTACCTCACTCACTGCTCACCCTCCCTTGGAAGATGGTTAATAAATAAAGATGCTGAACGTAGCACGCTTCTGCTGTTAATCTTTTGGCATGATGAAAGTTGACTATTTAATTGTGCTCTCTGTCTTGTTTCCTAGACGGACCCATGACCATATTTTACCTCATGAGTCTATTTGAGTATTGCTTTTAAACCAGGAATATTATAAAGCAGTTTTTAATCCAACCATTTTAAGAGGCGATTAGAAATTGTTGAGCTTTCCTCTAATAAATTATCACTAAATGTTAAAACTATGTAATTCAAGCAGCTTCTCACATGACCCACAGAAATGAGTTGCTTTAACTGAAGTGGCCTTCAAGCAAAGTTTTGCAACAAAAGTTCCCTAGGGTTCTTAGGAATGAAAGACACGAGCCTCCCTAATTAGGACTGTCCTTTGCAGGTTTAACTTCACAACTATGGGTATATATCACTGAGTGTACACTGCATAGCTTGTATATAGCTGTATTAATTTATTTGCAATGTAAGCCTTTTATTAACCTTGATTTAAAGGTGATAACTGTCAAGTGAAAGATCCAAGGTACGGTTTTGTGTATGATCTGAGGCCTCTTTCGGGGAAGGAGAAGAAAGTGAGTACGGATGAATACGACTACTATTTCAGAGTCTGTGAGGGAATAACGGAAGCATGCCCTCATCCAGGTCATCTGAACAATGTGTCGTCATGCCAAGTAAAGAAGACAGACCCATCTTTTAAGAAAGTAGCAGGTATGGTAGTTGGATTCAATGAAGAAGAGTTGGGATGGGGTTGCTGCACGACCTGGGAGTGGGTACAGCTTTTTAGTGGCATTGTGCTTTACTGTGGCGCTCCCAGAGGTAAAGAACCACTGCCCCACAGATTTTAGTATAAAATTGGCCATAGCCATTGATTGGCCTACCCTCAATCAATGTATCTAGCGCTTTTTTTTTTTTGAACCCTGTTAAAGTCCTGGACTTTACAACATCCTCTGGCAAGGAGTTCCACAGGTTGACTGTGTTTCATGCAGAAGTATTTCCTTTTATTTGTTTTAAGTCTGCTACCTATTAATTTCACGTGGTGACCCCTAGTTCTTATGTTATGGGAGCAAGTAAATAATTCTTCCTTATTCACTTTCTCCCCACCAGTCATGATTTTCTAGATATCTATCATATCCCCCCTCCTTAGCTTCCTCTTTTCTAAGATGAAAAGTCCCAATCTTTATAATTTCTCTTCATATGGCAGCCACTCCAAAACCCTAACCATTTTTGTTGCCTTTTTCTGAACTTCTTTTCCCAATACTAAGATATCTTTTTTTTTAGATGAGGCAACAATATTTGTACCCAATATTCAAGATGTGGGCATGCCATGGATTTATATAGAGGCAATAAGATATTCTCTATCCCCCTTTAATGATTCCTGACACTATTAGTTTGTTTTGACTGCTGCTGCACATTGAGTAGATGTTTTCAGAGAACTATCCACAATAATTCCAAGATCTCTCTCCTGGAGTCAATGAAAATGTTTGGGTGATTTCAGAGTAGAAAGAACCCTTGCACATTGTCATCTAGGGCTGTGTCCAGACTCCATGCCTCCGTCGACGGAGGCATGTAGATTAGCCAGCTCGGAAGAGGGAAATGAAGCCGCGATTAAAATAATCGCGGCTTCATTTAAATTTAAATGGCTGCCCCGATCTGCCGATCAGCTGTTTGTCGGCAGATCGGGAGAGTCTGGACGCGATGCCCCGACAAAGAAGCCTTTCTTCATCGACACAGGTAAGCCTCGTGAAACCAGGCTTACCTGTGTCGATGAAGAAAGGCTTCTTTGTCGGGGCATCGCGTCCAGACTCTCCCGATCTGCCGACAAACAGCTGATCGGCAGATCGGGGCAGCCATTTAAATTTAAATGAAGCCGCGATTATTTTAATCGCGGCTTCATTTCCCTCTTCCGAGCTGGCTAATCTACATGCCTCCGTCGACGGAGGCATGGAGTCTGGACACAGCCTAACTGACAGCGACAACAGAAAAATTGCAGAAGAGTACACACAGCCTCTCAATGTCGCAGTCTTTCTGTATCTCTTTCTTTCAAAGCTAAGAGTTATTTGTATCTAAAATGTCTAATATAACGAACCCCTGCAACTTCTGTCATAATCCAAGACTAGATTGGCGGAAAGTTATCCCTTTTAAACTGTTGTCCCTTACCTAGTCCTTGTAGCTCTGCTGGCAGAAGTATTGACTGTAGTTATGAAAGGTACTGGATATAGCTTTCTGTAGTTGGATTCAAGTAGTAATTTGCTTCTATTTTAAAAGGTTTGTATACTGAGAAGCTGACTTACGAAAATGGGTTAATAAAAATCAACTACACCAGTGGGGAGAAATGCCACAAAATATATGAACGCTCAACTGCCATATTTTTTTACTGTGATCACAACGCGCTGGAGGTGAGTATCTCTTTTGTACACTGAGAATAGTTTCTGCAATTATCCTCAAATGCTACTGTATTCAGAGATGCTGGGGAGACGAGTGTAAGGGAAGCTAGGCATCTTGTCTTCAAGAAAAATGTAGACCTCTGTTAAAAACTCTTTCCAACTGAATTAAATTGATTGATCTTCTTAATTGTGAGGTAATGTGGCTAGATTAAAAAATGCATCAGCAGCTAAATGAAGGGCATCCTGATATGGTGTCTGGATGTGTGCCTGCCATGATGTGGGGACCTCAGGGAAATCACCACCATTCTTCATACTGGAGAATTACTATGATTATAGTAGTTGACTCATGAGCCCTGAATTGGCTTTTAAAGGAGACTGGGAAAGGATCTTTACAATAAGACAAATTATTCCCTCGTATGTAAAGTACATGATTTAAGGATTACCCTGTTCTTCAGAAGAACAGACACTACACTTGATCTTGGCCTTCAAGAGGCTGAGAAGCGATCCTACAGAAGACTAGGACATTCTTTTTATTCTTGTTTGTTATCTCTGTGAACGCATAACAAACATACCTTATAAGCAAATTATCAGAAGGTACAGAAATCTGGGAAATGTATTTTTCTTGATAATTTTAATCTTACCACTGACTGCAAGCGGTAGACTCTACTTTTTTAAGGCTGCTTGACCTTTTAAAAAGTGTGATTGACACCAATTTGAAACACACATTGCCAGAAGAGATTCATTGCAGAACATTAATGCCTTCCTGGAATGTACGTGCCTGAAGATTAAACCCCTTAATCTGGAAGAAATATATTGCTGCACTGCCATGCTCCTAAAGCCCTGCTTTCCAAAGCCAGGCCTGCTTTTTTGCCAGGTCAGCAACTCCCGTTCTGTCACCCTCCAGTGCATCAAATCTGTTCCCTCCATAAATGCAATTTAATGTTATCTTCATAGGGCTATTTCTGAAAGTCTCAATAGCCTCTTGAAGGGGCAGATGGCCCTCCAACACCTGATCCTCTGCTCCTTTTTCCCTAGTCCATGCTCTTAAAAGACCGTGGCTATAGGGTTGCTCTGCTTTCCCAATACCCTTTTGGGGGGCATTTTGGCAAGAGCTAGCAGCTCTGTCTGTTCTGATTCCTCTTTCCTTTTTCCTCCTTGCTTAAAGAAGCAGTGGCACTTACGCTGCTCTGCTACTCCTCCCTCCCTACAATCCCCTACAAGAGCCCGTGGTTCCTCACTCTTTCCTCTGGGTAACATAAGCCTCTGGTGAATGGCGCTTTCCTGAGCTCTGGTCACTTACACAACTTTAGGACTAGTAACACAGGAAGGTATTGTCTTCATTCAACTATATATTAGAATTTTAGATCTGTAATCAGTAGAGCCCTACACAAACATAAAACTTGCATCTGCAAAAAATCACCTGCGGATATCCACATCCATAGGTATCTGCATCTGTGGATATCTATGGATTTGCCAGGATCTCCTGATCGGTGTCTTGTCTAACTGTACCCATGTTTGAAAGTCAAATCAGGAAGTTGGGGAAACTTTTGTTCACCTCTGTATTTAGAGATGTGAAATACAAACTTCTCTAATTCTATCTTTCTCAGCCAGTGTTTCTGAAAGAAACTCCAGATTGCACCTACTTGTTTGAATGGCACACTCCGTATGCTTGCCCACCCTTCCGCTCTATAGAGTGCTCCTACAAGTAAGTTGTGCTTCTGTCTGACCTGAAGTGCGCTGATGGTGACACGTGCCCATTCAGCAGGTGTTGTCTTCACAGCCATTGTCTTCTCTAGTTGACAAAGTGATCCAGTGTGAATTTGCAGTGGGTTAAGTTGTAGCATGCATTGGCAATGCACAAAGGCAAACACAATTGTTTTCCCCCATCCAAGAAAACTGTCTTAAACTTATGAATTTATTTTGTATATAGGAGGTAGGGAACGTTTAACAGTCTATTGTGTAAATGGGTTTTCTTGGGCGGGGGAGGGAGCAGAAAGAGGGCAGAGGTAGTAGGCAGTTGTTGGGTGTTTAGTTTGGAGCCGTTGAAAATAAAGGGCACGTATGTTGGAAAGTGGAACCTTATGTTTGAGCTTGCTGTCTTTGTGTTGAAATATAGCTGACCACCAGTGCATGCTCTCTAGGACCCTCATCAATTCAAGATGACTCATGGGGCTTTCCCCAGTAAAATAGTTTGTATAAGTCCTAGTTTCATGGAGATTAAGGCTGGAAGAGACAAGATGATCTAATTAATGCATATTGGGGTTCATGACGTTCCACTCAGTAAACCCAGAGACTTCAGTTAGAGTAAAGCATTTAATCCTCAGAATATGAAACTGTGTAACACAGACAGGGAAGGCCAAAGCGCCCCCAGTTCCAGATGTCTCTGCAGTGCCAGGAAATTGGTTAGGTAATGCCAGGTGGTCCTAGTATGTGAACCACACTTTGTGGTTCAAAAGAAGACAGACCAAAATCCCCAGCATCCTGCACTGTTCCCTCTAATGTATTATGTTCATGTATAGAATGAATGTTTTGTTGTGTACCAATGTAGAGATGGTATGCGACACAAGTCATTCTGCATATGGATGCCTGGGGGTGGGACTGATGGATTCAGAGTGTTTGGGAAGGGGATGAAGTGTTCGTGGTACAGGAGGGGGCCCCAGGCAAGGGCCAAAGAGTTTGGAGTGCAGGAGCGTGCTAAGGGGCAGGCAGGAGGTTGGGGCGGGGCCTGGGAAGGAGTTGTGGGTGCAGAAGGGGGCTCAGAGTTGGTGGGGTCTCAGAGGGAGGTTAAAGTAGTGGAAGAGGTTCAGGACTGGGGCAGGTGGTTGGGGTGCTCACTTGGGGCAGCTCCAATGTGTGCGTGGGAACAGGTGGCTCTGTGCTACTCCACTTACCTGCAAGCACTGCCCTTCCTGCAGCTCCTATTGGCCGAGAATCACAGCTGATATGATCTGCAGAGAGTGTGTGTCTTGGTGCCCACCGTGGCTCCAGCTATGAGGGGGAGTGTGTGTGTGTGGGGGGAGGAATGGCAGCGCACAGAGCTGTCTCCTCCTTCCCACACCAGGGAAGGCTGGCCCAGAACACAGTAACTTTAGGGGCTGCAGCCCATAAGGCCCCTTTCTTAATCCAGTTGTGCTGTTGGGGCCAGAGGAGCATGTCTCTCTCACAGCCGGGTCAGCTCTGCACAACAGCCCTGAGCCCCTGCAAGGGGCTTATTAGGCAACTGCACAGCTTACAGGGAACTGTGGTGTCCTGCCCATCTGACCTGGGAGGGCAAACTCCTTCCTGACTCCCAAATCTTGCCGTCACTGTGATCGTGAGCCTGTGAGTAAGACACACCAGCTAACAACCTAGACAGAGGTTCTCTCTAATATTTCATAACACTGGTCCATCCTATTTAATGGCTAGTTGTCTCAAACCTGTGTCTTACAGACCTGGTTGGGATGCTGCTAGTAGAAACTTAGTATTGGTGCACAAGTTCCAGATATTTCCTGCATGTAGTGTTCTTCCCTTCCCTCAGTCAGTATAGAATTGTTGTTCATTTGTGGTGGTCTGCTTTGGGAGGTGGCTTTGTTTCATGTAAATGTAAAACGCTTTGTTTAACGCAGAGACGACGAAGGAAACTCATTTGATCTCTCACCTCTGACACGGCATAGAGAAAACTGGGAAGCTATTCCAATATCTGGCTCAAGACAGAAATACTATATTAATGTCTGCCAGTCCTTAGTGCTACATGCAGGTGCAGGTAAGAGCAAGAGCAGTGTGTATTCAAATGCCACTGGTAGTTATGGCAGGAAAACAGGAGGTGACACAGCCGTGTCTCCTCTCCCCACCACACTACCAGCTAAGCAGAAGATCACCATACTGAGTGCAAGACACAGGCACAGCTGTGACTTGTGGGCAGTGGAGGGAAGGCCGATGTGTGGGGCCTGTTTCATTGTAGCCAACAGTGGAGTTCCCTAGCAACTCACTTTTTCTTTACTCGACCTCTTCTCTCCCCTGCCCACCGCCACAGCCTCAGCCTTGTTTCACTGCTCTCTAGCTCTTCATTTCAAGTCCACTCTAGATTTTGGGGACAGGTGAAATGGCACTGAAGAGCATAACTGGAGGAGGTTAACCTTTTTGGAGGGGGGAGGCGCTTCTTTCTACCTCCACCACCCTGATCCTAGATTATTTGCTGAGTGTCTGGGGCAGACATTCCAGCAGCTGCTGTGTGACCCTGTGAGCAGGAGTTCAAGGGCTCTTTACTTCCTTTATACAGCTTGCGTATTAGAGACTGTTTCCACAGTTTACAATCCGTTCTCTAAGTGGCTGACCACAGTCTTTAAAAGTGACAGTCAAGTTAAGTATTTCTTTTAAAGTGGTGTTGGTGAGTAGCATAGTATTTTGCTGCTAGGGTGTATGTGTCTGGAAGAATCCCTTCTTTCCTAAACATGCATCCTAAACAGTTGGGACTGTTTGCGATGGTGTCAGAGAGCAAACTTCACTTTGCTATATTCCTCTCATGGTCTAGGATCCTGTCCGTCAGATGCTGCTGCCTGCCTAGTGGATGGTTCCAACTATATAAATCTAGGTGAGGTTGCTGATGGACCACGATGGGAAAATGGCATTTTTGTTCTAAAGTATGTAAATGGGGATCCATGTCCAGACAAAATTCGCAAGAGGACAACAATATTACGCCTCAAGTGTGATGAAAGCAGAGTTGTAAGTATGGCGCATCCATTTGTCTAGGAAGGAAAAAATATTTTCCTCTGTTTTTGGATGAGGCAAAATCCCTTTTGTGCAGTTAGATTGGAACTGGCTGTGGGAACAAAGTACAGTGTTAAGTAAGGAGTATGAAACCCCTAGAATTTGAGTGGCTGACCAAAACGTCTTTTTCACATCGAATACGCTTCTTAGTGCTGAGTCACTCTTTGCAGTACATAGCCCTACCTTTTCTCTACCTTTCAGATATACTCAGGCAGGAAAGTTTCCATTACTTACTGCAGGAGAAAGTGTTAGCCTAAATAACCTTACCTCCTTGAAGACTCAGCCTACATCTTTGGACCGGAGGAATGGGAATGCACCTTTTTTTATTTATGTAACTTCTTGTTGCCCAAACTTAGTGACATCCTCTGTTTACACCCTTAAAAGTGTTTACAGTGTGTTCCTTCGCTCCCACTTCTCTTTGCCACAGTCCACTTATATAAGCAGAAGTCTTTAACTCTCCTCACGTTGTCCTCCTGCCCATAACGACTTCTGCTGCGGTTACTCTGAAAATCTTCCTCCTTACCAGTATGAAATGACCAGAACAGTCCAAGTGCTTTCCTACCAGAGTGGGATGGACAGCTGCCCAGTCTGGGACTAGATAAATGTAACCTAAGTGGTAAATACTATGCAGATAAAGCTTCAGAGGGGTAGCCAAGTTGGTCTGTAACAGGGAAAACTTAAAAAGAACAGTGATAGAAATGTAGCCGTGTTAGTCTGGTGTATCTGAAACAAAATACAGGACTAACAAGATGGTTTATTAGATGATGAGCTTTCGTGGGCCAGACCCACTTCCTCTGATCAAATAGTCACAACCATATATACCAAAGGATACAATTAAAAAAAAGAATACATATGAAAAGGACAAATCACATTTCAGAACAGAAGGGAGATGCAGGGGGGAGGAGGGGAAGGAAGGTAAATGTCTGTGAGTTAATGATATTAGAGGTGATAATTGGGGAAGCTATCTTTGTAATGGGTAAGGTAGTTGGTGTCTTTGTTGAGCCCCCCCCCCGCGGAGAGTGTCGAATTTTAGCATGAATGACAGTTCAGAGGATTCCCTTTCAAGTGCAGATTTGAAAGTCTTCTGGAGTAGGATGCATGTAATTAGGTCGTTGAGACAGTGTCCTTTCTGGTTGAAATGGCAAGAAACTGTGAGCCTGTCTAATATCTGTTTTGTGGGCATTGATCCTTTGGCGAAGTGTCTGAGACGTTTGTCCAATGTACATAGCAGACAGACACTTTCGGCACATGATAGCATAAATTATATTTCTGGATGCACAGGAATATGTATTCTTGATCTTATAACTCACTTGGTTAGGCCCAATAATGTTATCAGCAGAGTAAATATGTGGACAAAGCTGACAACGGGGTTTGTTGCAAGGGAAGGTACCAGGTTGGTATTAGTGTGGTATGTCCTGTGGTTGTTGGTAAGAATCATCTTGAGGTTAGGTGGTTGACTATAGGATACTATGGGTCTGTCTCCCAGAGCTTCTTGGAGTTTAGTATCCTGTTCCAGTATAGACTGTAATTTATTGATAATGTGTTGGACAGGTTTAAGTTGGGGGCTGTAGGTGATGACAAGTGGTGTTCTATTGTTGGTTTTCTTGGGTCTGTCTTGTAGTAGATGGTTTCTAGGTATTTGTTTGGCTCTTTCAATTTGCTTTTTTATTTCTCCGGGTGGGTAGTTGAGGTTTATAAATGCTTGGTAGAGATCCTGAAGTTTCTGGTCTCTGTCAGTGGGATTAGAGCAGATGCGGTTGTATCAAAGGCCTTGGCTATAGATGATGGATTGTATGGTGTGTGCTGGATGGGAGCTGGAAGCATGTAGGTAACTGTATGAGTCAGTGGGTTTTCTGTAGAGGGTGGTGTCTAATTTTCCATTGTTGATTTGTACTGTGGTGTCCAGGAAATGGACCCTGGTACTTTCCCTTGCAACAAACCCCGTTGCCAGCTTTGTCCACATACAGGCAGTCCCCGGGTTACGTACAAGATAGGGACTGTAGGTTTGTTCTTAAGTTGAATCTGTATGTAAGTCGGAACTGGCGTTCAGATTCAGACACTGCTGAAACTGACCGCCAGTTCTGACTTACATACAGAATCAACTTAAGAACCCCAGGCGTCCCCAAGTCAGCTGCTGCTGAAACTGATCAGCAGCTGATTCCAGGAAGCCCGGGGAAGAGCAACTCTGCCTGGGGCTTCCTGTAGTCCGCGCTGGTCAGTTTCAGCAGAAGCTGACTTGGGGACGCCTGGGGCAGAGCAGCTGGGGTGCTACTGGACCAACCCAGCAGCACCCCATCTGCTCTGCCCCAGGGTCCTGATTCAGCCGCTGCTGAAACTGACCAGCAGCGGCTGAATCAGGACCTGGGGCAGAGCAGCTGGGGTGCTGCCGGGTTGGTCCAGTAGTGCCCACGGGCGCTGCAGGACCAATCGGCAGCACCCCAGCTGCTCTGCCCCAGAGTCCAAAACAAAAGCCTGGTCTGCTGGGGGGGGAGCACACTAGCTGCGCCCCCCCCCCCCCCAGCAGACCAGGGACACGGGGAGCAGAGCCGCAGCGGCAGCGGGGTGCCGAGCCTCTGAGGCTTTGCTCTGGCAAAGCCTCAGAGGCGAGGGACCCCGCCGTGACTGCGGCTTCAGTCTGGGTGCCAGTGGTCTGCTGGGAACGGTCCCCAGCAGACCACAGGCTCCCGGACTGAAGCCGCAGCCGCGGGGGGGTCCCGCGCCTCTGAGGCTTTGCCAGAGCAAAGCCTCAGAGGCGCGGGGAACCGCCGCTGCTGCCGCTCCAGTCTGGGTGCCTGTGGTCTGCTGGGGACGGTCCCCAGCAGACCACAGGCACCCGGACTGAAGCCGTAGCCGCGGGGGAGTCCCGCGCCTCTGAGGCTTTGCCAGAGCAAAGCCTCAGAGGCGCGGGGAACCGCCGCTGCTGCCGCTCCAGTCTGGGTGCCTGTGGTCTGCTGGGGACGGTCCCCAGCAGACCACAGGCACCCGGACTGAAGCCGCAGCCGCGGGGGGGTCCCGCGCCTCTGAGGCTTTGCCAGAGCAAAGCCTCAGAGGCGTGGGGAACCGCCGCTGCTGCCGCTTCTTGACTGAAGCGGCAGCAGGGCGGTTCCCCGCGCCTCAGAGGCTTTGCTCTGGCAAAGCCTCAGAGGCGCGGGACCCCCCCGCGACTGCGGCTTCAGTCCGGGTACCTGTGGTCTGCTGGGGACCGTCCCCAGCAGACCACAGGCACCGGGTCTCAAGGGGCAGCAGCAGCGGTTCCCGCGCTTCTGAGGCTTTGCTCTGGCAAAGCCTCAGAAGCGCGGGAGCCCGCCCGGTGCCCCTGGTCTGCTGGAGACGGTCTCCAGCAGACCAGGGGCACCGGAGCAGCTTACGAACGGGGCTTTCTCGCCCTGACTTCCGGGGCGAGAAAGCTCCGTTCGTAAGTGCGGATCCGACGTAAGTCAGATCCGCGTAAGTCGGGGACTGCCTGTATTCACTCTGCTGATAACATTATTGGGCCTAACCAAGTGAGTTATAAGATCAAGAATACATATTCCTGTGCAGCCAGAAATATGGTTTATGCTATCATGTGCCGAAAGTGTCCGTCTGCTATGTACATTGGACAAACGTCTCAGACACTTCGCCAAAGGATCAATGCCCACAAAACAGGTATTAGACAGGCTCACAAAGAAAAAACAGTTTCTTGCCATTTCAACCAGAAAGGACACTGTCTCAACGACCTAATTACATGCATCCTACTCCAGAAGACTTTCAAATCTGCACTTGAAAGGGAATCCTCTGAACTGTCATTCATGCTAAAATTCGACATTCTCCGCGGAGGGCTCAGCAAAGACACCAACTACCTTACCCATTACAAAGATAGCTTCCCCAATTATCACCTCTAATACCATTAGCTCACAGACATCTACCTTCCTTTTCCCCCCTCCCCCCTTGCATCCCCCTTCTGTTTTGAAACGTGATTTGTCCTTTTCATATGTGTTCATTTTTTTAATATGTATCCTTTGGTATATATGGTTGTGACTATTTTCTTCCACTATTTGATCTGAGGAAGTGGGTCTGGCCCACGAAAGCTCATCTAATAAACCATCTTGTTAGTCTTTAAAGTGCTACATAGTCCTATATTTTGTTTAAAAAGAATAAATAGATTAGTAGCACCTTAAAGACTAACAAAACATGTAGATGGTGGTATGAGCTTTCGTGGGCACAACCCACTTCTTTGTTTGCTGTGCTTCTATGAAGAGACTTGATTTTTCTCTCTCAAATCATTTTGTTTCAGGAGTCTGAACCAGAACTAGTAACTGCTATTGAAGAATGTGAATATACTTTCTTATGGTTCACTGCTGCTGCTTGTCCTCTGAAAAAAAATGTGCAAAATGACTGCAGAGTAACTAACCCTGCTACAGGTAAGGGATATGTGAGACTTTATGCACATGACATCAGTGTGTTTCAGATGTTAGAGCCATTAGAACCTGTGTTGCATTTGTACTCTAATGGCTGTAATTGCCAGTAACAATGAATAAAGCAAATGGGAACCTGGTCATCTTGCCCTTGTTTTTATGTTCTGGGAGGTGAGGACTGGTCTCATCTCCAGAGGGTAACTGTTTTGAGATTGGTGGGGAAAGTATCGTGTCAAGGAACTACTATTTCAGCGTCTTGGAGATGCTTGGTCTACATTATGAATGCTACTGGCAGACCCTGAATTCAGTTGTCACCTCAGAAAAGCCCCACACTGGATTTCTCTGAACTAAAAGGAAAATAATTCATACCGATAGTTGCCTACAGGTCATCTTGTGGAGTCAGGAGTGCTGGGCTATTATGCTTAAGCGTCTCTTCAAAAAGCCATTGTTTAATTCAACTTTTACTTTGATTCTGCAAAAGAAGAAAATTCTGCCTTCTCCCTGCAGGCCATCTCTTCGACCTGAATTCTTTAAAGAGAGAGTCTGGCTACACGGTCTATGACAGCAAGAGAAGAAGAACACTTCAGTTGGGTGTTTGTAATGAAGCTAAAAGCCCATGTGGTAGTGGGGTTGGTAAGTTTGTTTTTTTCTCTTTTCTGAATTTGTCTTCAGTGCTTGTAAATAGTACGCCAGGTCACTCACTGGTCAGTCATGACATTCTCTGCCTAGGAAAAAACTATTTCTCCAGGAGACATTAGAATGTTATGTATTGATACTTGGGGAGAGAGAGGTACCCTAGCTGAGACTAACTGGTACAAAGTGTATTTAAATTGTAAAAAATATAGCATATTAGGAATTGAGTGAGGAAACGGACAACGTTCATCTTGGAGAATTAGGATTGTTTGTGTCAGACGTGTCAGTCTGAGCTGTTTCTCTGGACAGTGGAGACAGATATGTAGATTTGGGTGCAAGCAGGAGTTAGGGCCACCAGTTTGTGGAATTCTCCAGAGTTCTCTGCCTCTGGACCTATGCAGCCAGCATGCTATGGGTCTCTGCTTTTGGCGAGGCTCAGGAATTACCATTGAGAGGACTAAGGCTCATCAGAGACAATATTAAGATGAAGTTTAATTTAGTGAAGTCTTAGCTTACAACCTGCATATCTTGGCTGCCTGCTTAAAATTAGGCATCTTAAAAACTGAACAAAGTGCAAACTATATCTTCTAAAGCAAAACATGCTTGCTGTCCCTTCTGTGAAGAACCCAAATGTTTTTCTTACTCGTTTTGGTGGGAAAAATTTAAAAATTCAAGCCGCCTCCCTTAGGGGAGGAAAACTGCTAAAAAAAATTGTTCAGAATTCTGTTAGTCCTACTCTATGATCAATATAGGATTTAAGGAACAATTGTAATTTAGCATACGAACACATGGTATGATTGGATTATTCACTCTCTTTTTCCTAGCTGATAACTTTTGTCCCCATCTTTCTTCATTTAGGTGTCTGCATTGTTGGTGATCAGAAGCCAGTTAATGCTGGAAGACTGAACAAAATGTTGACTTATGAGGATCAGCTGCTGAAGCTTGTCTATGCAGGGGGAGATCCTTGTCCTGCAAACTCCGAACTGAAACATACAAGTTATTTTAGCTTTGTGTGCAAGTCTGATGCTACAGCTGGTAGCCGACCTGTGCTTTTGTCCTTTGATGAGCAGACATGCACCCACTACTTTTCTTGGCATACTTCATTAGCCTGTGAGGAAGAGGTAAGAGGATCTATAAGCTTCTGTTTGATACAGAAACCGTGCCAAATTTTTGGGTGGGGTTGGCGGAAGGGAAGAAGACCGCTTCTTGTTTGCATTGTCTTGATGTGGTGAGTGGTAATCTTTAAATTCTATGCTTCATGGGAAGGGTTTCATCTGGTACATAACTTAAATATCTCTTGTAGCAGTCAGTATAATGTGTATTCCAGGAAAAGGTGCAAGGAGAAAAGGGGGCTTATTGTGTAATAAAACAGTTCCCATGAAGGCACGACGTTTGTTTCCTAACAGGTGAAATGCTCAGTGCAGAATGGAACCTCAGTTATTGACCTCTCCCCTCTGATCCGTCGAACTGGGTATTATGAGGCATTTGATGATGATTTAACTGATCTCACTCCAGATTTCTATATTAACATTTGTGAGCCTCTGAATCCAATTGCAGATGTCAACTGCCCACCTGGATCGGCTGTCTGCATGGTTCCTGTTAATGGACCTCCTATAGTAAGTACAATGTAACTAACAGCACTGAGATCTCTTGAGATACTGTAACTGATAGCTCCTTTTGAAAAGCACCCCTAGGACTGATTATGAGGTTTTTTTCCCGGGGGGGAGGGGAAAGGGGCTGATTTAAAACTACATCTGCAAAGTCCTGTCCACCCCAGCATTTGTCACTTCTCCCCAAATTGTGTCCATCTAATTTCACCATAGCTCTCTGCTGGGTTGGAGGGATTCATTGGGATTGCAGACTTCTATTTCCTAAGATATACTAACAGCTCACACTGGGACAGACCCAAAAGATTAGCCTACCAGATTTCGTTCCTGGTTCTATTTAGGAGTATCTGCTAAGCATTTGGGTTGGTGAACAGAAAGCTTTTAAGTAACTGCCAGTGTATGGTGGAGAAAAGATGGTAGCCATAAAATTAGTACAGTTACTGAAATGTGAAGCTGGATGTGTCCAGTATGTAGTGTGTGCCGACAAGTGAGTTGCCTTCAAAACCTTATGCGAACATGTGACTAGCAGGTACCATGGTGTTGATTTGCAAAGCAACAGTGAAGGTGAAATCAGATTTGAAGGTGACGGTAATGCACCACCTTAAGGAAAGTTGCTAGGGATGGTAAAGTTTGCCCTTGCTGGATCTTAGTGAAGATGAACTTGCTGACTTTTGGTACACATTTAATTCTAAAAAGCTGTGAACAAATGGAGCTAGTGTTGTATATGACCAAATTCCTTTACGCTTGATTTTGGGTGCTTCTGTGTTGGCTAAGGAGGAACGTTTTTGTTAGCTGAAAACAGCACTATGTCTTGGCCTAATGACAGATCTTGCACACTAGATGTGAAATGTTTTACGATGTCAAGCTTTGATCATCATATATCACAGTGAATGGACATCTTCTCTTGTAAGATCTAATCAGAGTATGTTCAAGGAGAGAAATTGTAATAGGGCATGATTTTCAGAGGTGTTCAGTACTTCAGCTCTCACTTGGAATGGAAGATGCACCTACTTGTCTCATCATTGTCCCTGTTTTTAGATATTTAATATGCTGCTATCAATCATTATTTTTTCTTATTCAGGATATTGGTCACATCACTGAACCTCCGAAAATAAATCCTGCAGTAAATGAAGTTTATATCACTTTTAACAGTAAAACCCCTTGTGAAGCAGACAGAATGTTCAATTACACCTCTCTTATTGTATTTCATTGCAACAGAGGAACAAGTCTGGTAAGGAACTTCATTTATTTATTTATTTTTACATTTTACCACAAAAATACAGAATTGTTCAGTGTAGAAAGAAGAACAATACCAAAAGGTATTGCAAAGTGCAGTGGTGGGAAATAATTTTTGACAGGGTGTCACGCCAAGATTTTGGAAAATGGTCGAGGGCTGCACTCTTCCAGGGTATTAATGGAGGAATTCCAGAGTTTGGGATGGAGGTTGTGTGCAGAAGGGAGCTTGGGGTAAGGGGGTGGGGTGCAGGAGGGAGAATGGGGTCTAGGAAGGAGCTTGGATGAAGGAGGCAGTTGTGACCTAGGGCAGGGGACTAGGATGCAGGGTTTTGTGTTACTACCTAAGGTACAAGGGGATTGTGATTTGGGACAGGAGATTGGGGTGCCAGATCTGGGAGGAGGTGTAGGTGTGGGATGGGGCAGAGGGTTTTGGTATGTGGAGGGGGAGGAGAGATGTTGGGGAAGGGAGGAGCTGGGGTGCCAGAGGCAGACTCTGGTTGGGAGGTGTTTACCAGCAGAAACCTGAGGAAGATTGTCTGCTACAGGCTGTTCACTGCTCTACATGGCTCTGCTTTGGGCACAAGAGGGAGAGGGGGGGACAAGAAGGCAGGGGAAAAGGCTTCCTACACTGCCCCAGCTACCAGCAAAATTGCTCAACTCCTACTGGCTGGAAACTGAGATTAGCCAATGGAAGTGAAGAGATTTTGCTGGGGGGCGGGAACAGCATGAGTTGTCTCCCTCCCCAGCCATCCTGAATTGCTGGCCTTTTAAAACGAGAACTGCTGCTTAAGAGTTCCAGCGAGGTGGCCACGGGCTGGATCCGGGGGTTTGGAAGCCTCTTGCCCCACCCCTGGCGACGGTGGGTAGTATCCAATGAGAGCGCAAAATTTACAATCTTCACTAATGAGTTTGTGTTTTAAATTCCAACCAAAACCATTAAGAAAAAAAAATTGAGTACTTCCTAGAAGGGACAGCAAGCATATTTTGCTTCAGAAGACAGCTTGCATTTTGTGGCCTGAAAGAAAAGTAGTGCTTTTAGTTCTTTTAAGACCCCTGTTTTTAAGCAGGCAGCAAGTTATGCAGGTTGCAAATTGAGACTTCACTAAATTAAACTTCCTCTTAATAGTGTTACTGCTTTAGTCCTGTTCCAAAAGGAAAGTGTAATTTTTTTGTCTTGGAGGAAAATGTTAGAATTCATTTGAATGTTTCTTTTGTTTAAAGGGTTTGTTATGAAATGTTAAATGCATAGTTAGGCACTCAAGATAAGAAATGCTAATACAGCTTAAATCTTCTGCTGTCGGTGTTTGGTTACATTTAAAAATATACAGTTTATATAGAGAGTAGAGCTGGACAAACATTCATGGAGTTATTTTTCTGTCAAAATGCCTTTTAAAATGTCTTGCTCCGAAATTTTTTTTAGGAGCAAAGGTGAAAAGCACCAAAAAATGTCAAAATGGGACATTTCAACATTATCAGAATAAAATATTTAAATATATTATTTTCAAACTACTTGCTCCTAAACTGATTTATATTGTAATGCATTTCATATAATAAACACATTTTGGCAACTAGAAGATAAGAAAAGTGAAGATCACATTGGGACAACTAGAGCATGTGGAAAAATGCATGTATCTTGGAGCACTAGTAGAGAAGAATTGGAATTGAGAAAGTACTTATAAAATGAAGAATCAGACTTGCCACTACAGCATTTAGAAAATTCTGCAAGCTCTGGAAGGCTGAAGACATTTCAATAAAAACAAAAAAGTGTACATGAGACTACTGTTAAGAGTATGAGGAAACATTTATGAATGAAAGATTTTTGACTGCAGAAAGGAACTGGCTGAGGGAAATAAACAGGAGGTTAAAGGCAGCAGCAAGATAAGAATGATTAGAGCAAGAAATAATATTACAAACAAGTTAAAAACTGCCATGGTTTGGCCTCAAGTCAAGGACAGACCTGGAAGGTTGTGGTACATGGAGCTATGCACCAGAGTGCAAGGAACCAAGCAGGTGTTAGATGGATACAGAGAAGAATGGTGTAGAGCCAAAAGGTTTTGAACAAAACTGAAGCTAGTACACAACAAGGTAGTGGAAAGACTTCACTCAGTCCTGTTGTTGCTGGTGAGCCAACAGGCAGGAATAGAAGAATATAAAGCAAGTTAAGCTCTAAACAAAGCTTTAAACTTAAAAAATGTCCTCTGGAGAATATTCAGATTTGCAGGTTTTTGTTTTGATACAAAACTAAACCCAAATGTGAAATTTCAGAGTACAGTACTCTGCCAAATAGCACTTCAGTCTTCCACACAGTCTAGAAAAATCTGAAAATGGGCAATATGAAGGAATAATTTAATGCTGGTGATTGTGGCATCTTACCATTTTGTCTTGGTTGTATCCCTGCACCAAGGGGGTAGTAAAAACAGCCCTGCCATCCATGTAGTCTTTTTTTTTTTTTTTTAAACCTACTTCCAGTGAACGAGAGAAAATCAGACTCCACACAGAATGCATTGTAATGCTTTTGCTGTGTTTTTCGTAACAGGGTAAGCCAAAGATGATACGACAACTTGACTGCAGTTTCGTGTTTGAGTGGGGTACTCCTTTGGTGTGTCCTGATAAAGTGAACACACTGGGCTGTACTGTGACTGATGAGCAGTTAAACTACACTTTTAACTTGTCCAGCCTTTCCAGAAGCTCATATAAGGTAAAATGAACACAGTGTTGGGGCTGTTATAACTAGTGAAGGAATACTACATTTTGAAACCCAAGTGGTAGTCATTTAAATAAGCCAGGAGAGCTGAGGAAGTTAATATGAAGAAGCATGTGCATTACTCTTTCACTGTTTCCAAAAGCCACTACATTAAGTTGTGGTGCAGACTCCCTCTTGTACATGATTTTGCCACCGCTAGTGGTTCTAGTCTTTCTCTAATAAAATGATTACACTAGACTTGCAAAATCCTACTTGTATCCTCCTACCCCCCAGTGAGGAAACATCATTAATTTTTTTCATCTAGGAATTATGCTTTTTAATAATTGATGTTTGTTTGTGCACGGGCCAGTCAATTTTTACAAAAACTTCAGGGTGTTAAAGTAATATGATGGGAATTTTTCATGGCTGACACATTAATATGGGTCAGTACAATACAACTTTAAATTGTAGGGTATATTTCTTCCCTACTTCCCCATAATGATTGTATTTAAAACTAGAAGATTCACCCAGCTTTGCTTGGTCCTTAACTCAAACAAGTTTGTTTTTCTTCAGTTAGAACATTGTTCTGGGGTGATCCTAGCTTTTACCATTCAGGAGTTCTTGAACAGTCTCTCGGATAGACAGATGGACAAACATTCTCAATTATGTAGTAGATAATGTCCAGTCCCTGTCATCTAAAGTTTTTACGAGACTGAATATGTAAAAGACTTGCGTAAGTCTCATAGAATAGTGACTATTGGCTCTAGTGTTGTTTTTATCTTTGACATCTGATTTCCCCATGGAATGCCTCTACAGATTTCTTCTGGATCTAGCAGTTACCATGTTGGGGTGTGTGCTGAAGCAGCAGATGTGCCCCGTGGAAAATGCAAAGATGGGGCAGTGTGCCTGGTCTCTGAAAACAGTGTTGCTTCCTTTGGAAATCTAAAGGAAATGAAAATGGATTACAGACATCAGGATGAAACTGTCATTCTGCAGTATACAGGGGGTGATCGGTGCCCTCCAGGTGAGAGCCTCTAATTGGCTGCAGATTATTTTCTATTTAAATTGATCTGGTCCCATTAAGACATGGAGCAGCTGAAAAACTGCCAAGAAAAAACAGTTCATCAGTAGAATGATGGAATTCTGTCTCTTGTATAATTAATCTCTTTAAAAATATAATAGATCATAAATATAAATCAAATTGACTTATTTGCAGAGGTCAGAATTTACCTATGCTCAATACAGCCTTTGCCTTATAAATTGGTTTGAAGCAGTTCAATGAAGGCCCTAGATGTTTGCCCTGATGTATATTGCTTTGATAGTATTTAGACTAGAGCGGTTTTGTATTTGTGCTTGAATGATGGGGCTGACCAGGACACACAGGATGTCAAATTATAAACTTCTGTTATATATTGCCTAGCATCAACCATGGTAACTACAGAGCACATGTCTTAAGGAATGTCACCTCTATTTACAGTGACTGAAAAAGGTGAGCTGTGTGTCTTCCCCTTCAAATACAAAGGCAAGAATTATGAGGACTGCATTACAGAAGAAAAAAAACAACTATGGTGTGCCACAACTGAGGACTATGACAAAGATGGAAAATGGGGATTTTGTGGAAAGGGTTAGTAAGAGCTTTCATTTACCAGAGACATGAAATGTTGGACCTGTTTCTCAGACTAGTTCTGATTCTGTTAAACCAAGTGTCTCCTGATGTGTGAGGTTGATAGTCTAAACGAGAATAGAAGTGTGGGGTTTTTTCCCCTCCAGGATATTCATTTTTTGGGTAAACGTCCTTTATAATGGAAACTAGAACAGGAGCTACAGTATGGGATTAAACCTCCCTCCCCTATATGTCACAAAGTAACTGTTTGACCTGACAAAAGTTACTCTGGCTTAATGGGAAAATTAAATTCACACTTTGCTATTAGCCTAATGTAGTAAAGTAATAGTACATCAAAATGATTGTGTCCTACCTAATTGGGTGTCTTTTTTTTAGATGGGCTGGAAACAAAAGTTAATATTTCTTTAATGAGAAGCTATGCTAGGTTTAGAACAATATTTTCCATTACTCTTTTGATTCATAATTATGTGGCACTGTCCACATGTGTAACAGCCCCTTATGAGTGTCTCCTCTCACATTAATGTATCTCCTCCTAGTCTCTGGGACTCGAGAAGCTACTATTATTTTCAAGTGTGATGACAATGCTGGCAGTGGGAACCCTCAGCTCCTGAGTGAGACACTTGGCTGTGCTGTGACCTTTGAATGGAAAACACAGTTAGTTTGTCCGCCAAAGAAGATGGAGTGCAAGTTCACCCGAAAGCACAAAATCTACGATTTAAGAGTGCTCTCCTCGCTTACAGGATCATGGGTCTTTAACCATAATGGGATTGCGTGAGTAGTTGTTTTTTTTTCGGATGAATAATGCTTTTTACAAAAGAATTTGCACATCCGTGGATTCAGTTAGATGGGTGGGTGTTTGCAGGAGGGGAGTTGGGTTTTTTTTAGTGCGTTAATCTACATTTGGTAGTTGATTTCACTTAGTTTTTCACTAGCGTGCAGCCTTTCATGAAGTTCCGTGAAATTTATGATTTTATTTGTAATCTTGTGCATGTGCTTGGGAAATTGAAAGCTGGAATGAAGGGAGACTGTTCAATTTCCCCAGTTAATTAGATGAGTCTTCGCAAAAGAGTACTTTTGCACAGGCTGGATAAAAATGAAATTTTACACTTCATCTAAAAAGTGGTATCAGTGAATGAATACTCAGTCTAATGAGTTAAAGGGAATATCTTAACTTTAGGTTTTTTATGTCAAATTTTAAAAATGTTACATGGACTGCCCTAAATATGTGTCCCTTTCAGTCTTCACAGTGAGAGTATGCTGGTGTTTACTTTTCCAACTTGAGTTGAAGAGAAAGTTGGAAGTCGTCTTTTTGTTGTTGTTGTTGTTGTTTCTTCTTTGCCATTCAATAAATAGTCAAAGTGGAGAGGTTCTAAAAGATTGAAAAACATTGTTACTGGAAATTATTTTTATTTAACAACAGTTAATACTTTCTTTGTTTAATAAAGCAATTAATTTTAGTGCAAAACCTATTTTTGTAAATGTGTGTCTTTATGTAACCATTTGTAAGGTACAGTTTTTAAATAATTTAATTTTTCGGTGAACTTCAATTTTCTTCCAAATATAGCTTGATTTGAGTTTAAAAAAGAAACTTGACCTGGTAAATTAATGTTGGAAAGAAGTGACTAACACATACGTACAAATTTTAAAGAGAGTCAGATTAGCTAATTTGGAAGTACAAGCAAAAAATCTGTAGTTCGTGGTTCATTTTATGTTTGCTCAAACCGATTCAGAAACCTGTTTATAGTAAGAGGTGTGTAAAAACAAAGGCAGTGAATGCTCATGAATAAAATTAAGCAAAGTCATCAATAATTCTGAAAGGAGAATTTCATGATGCTTAATCCTTTCCTTTGTTGATATTCATTCAACATAAATTTATGTAGCCCACTATCAATCTTTTGTTTTATTATAGGTATTACATAAATCTATGTCAGAGAGTACACAATGGACCTACAAGCTGCCCCGAAAGAGCTGCTGTTTGTAGCAAAAGTCAAAATGGTGACGTTCAGGTTCTGGGACTTGTACATACGCAGAAGCTGAATGTAACAGGTGCAATAATCCTTTTGACTCCTCCTTATTTCAGTAGACAGCTGCAAAATCAGTATTTTTATAGTGAGGATCTAGTGGTGATGCTGATCCTTGAGTAAAGAGTCCATCTGTTGCCTGTTTCTTATGCCTGTTTCTTAATCTATTACTATCATTTCAGATAAAGGCTTATTAATGACAGTAATGTTGAGGCTGTGATAGTGGTCAAAACAATTAATTAGTTATAACTGTAGCCCTGTGCAGGAACAAAAATGTGGTTCCTCACCAGCCAGGATCAGACTGCGACCCCCTCGCTGTTTTTTACCTGTATCCAAAGCAGACAGCAGTCTCAGAAGGGCTGGTGGGGGGGAGCAGAAGTGAGCGAATTGATGCCGGGGTCTTGCAGGAAAGAGGCAGCATGGTGCAGGGGGCAGTATGGAGGGAAGGTCATGGGAAGAGGGGTCATATTGTGTGCTGCCAGGTTCTCACTTGTAAGCCCCTGGGAGCAGCAGCTGGGCGTATTGCATCACAGTGGGGGAAACAGGTCCTACCCACTCCAGTCCTGACAGCCAGGAGTGGGCCCTGCTGTCCAATAGCTGGTGGGCTGAGAGTGCTAATGCTTCTGGGCTGAGCCATGTTGGGATGCCAACTCTGCGTGAGAGGCCTAAGCTGCTGGATAGGAAGCTGTGTTGTTAGTAGGTGGTGGAGAGCCCCAACTCTGACCTACTACCCAGCCACTAACTGTTGGCTGTGACCATACTACATCTCTTCTCTCCTTCCCCCCCCCCCTCCCCGGCCAGGCTGCCATAACCAGGCACCACCAATGCTGTCAAGCTCTGCGTGGTTGTATTTACATCTGCTCTACCATCTGCAAAATGGTCTGTAACTATGACGGGGATATCTGCAGGGCTCTAGTTACAGCTAAGCTTTTTTAGGAAAAATCATAACTTTGCTATCAAGAATCCTTACTGGGACATGCCAGATGTTCTTCTCACTTCAATAGAATGTTTGTATGACTTGCTTTTTAAAACTAGGATTCAGACAGGGACACTTTAGAAAAGTTGCTATGCTTTGGTTTAAAGATCTTTCCTCTTGTCTTTCAAAAGTGCATCTATAGCTAATTTTATCTTTCTTGTGTTTTTAAATATTAATATCTATCTTGGAAAAAATCTAAGCCATGGGAAAAATTAATGCACGTATGCTCATGCCCTTACTTGCAAAAGTGGGGTTTTCATTTGTATTTGGGAATGTTGGAAATATTACAGTTGTAAAATGCAAGTAGGTAGGCAAATTGAATTTGTCACCAAAATGTTTCTTCTGGGCTGAATGGGGAAACCGTGTTAAGAACTGTTGAAAGATTTATATTAGCTTTTGTACTGATGGGACAAGATGCTGTAATTTGATTTATGATCCCATCAAAACTACTATTGAGATGTCTCTGGTAACCACAGTCAAAAGAAGAGTTCTGTTTGAAGGACTACAGCACACAAAACTGAGTCTTTCAATTGTTTTTTGTTTCAGGTGATAAAATCCTTGTCAGTTACTCTGGTGGACAGGACTGTGGAAAAAACAAGAAAGCAACAACCATTATAGAACTGAAATGTGCAAAAACAATTGGTGATCCCACACTACAGAGGTGAGTAATTGAGATTTTTGGTTCTGTTAATGGACCTTATTAGTTCAGTCAACCAGAAAGATAAAGGGCTATGGAAATAGCTTTGTTACTCTGTAAAGATGCATACTAAATGCACAGAAAACAAATTTTTGACTTAAGAATTTTGTTCTCCCTAGCACCTTTCACCCAAGAATCTCAAAGTGCTTTAGGAACACAGAAGAGTCTCTTTTGTGAAGATGATATTAAACCCATTTTTATGGTGGGATAAAGACCCAGATTTTTATAGGTATTTCCCTGTTTCAGTGCTCTAACTGACTTAGGCTTTTGTGTCTCATTTTCAAAAGTGTTAGTTTGGGCAATGTCTCATTGAAGTGGGATATTGCCTAAAAATCTGGGCCTAGGTTATTTGACCAAGGTTGTACAGTGAGTGGATGGTAGTGGTGGCAATCGGAGTCATATGTTTTAATGTGCAGTTTCAAAAATTGAACAAAACACACTTTCAAACTTTGAGGATTAAGGATTAAGTGCCAACTTTAGGTGCCCAGGTTTTAGAAACATAGCCAGTTAAATTGATTTTCAGCCCAGTTAGATACAGGTTGGGCATACATTTTTCTATTCTGTTTGAAAAAATGAGTTAGCTTCCCTCTTAAGCTCCTGATCTTCCATATTGTTCTCTGGCATTTGCACTTTGTAGAGAGCCAAAACAAAGGTGATGTGTTGATGCTAGAAGGAAAAAAGTGGTAGTTTTGGGACCAACAGCTGCATGCTGTACTCACCAGCTTTTAAAAGTGTAAACAGAAAGTTCTGAATAAATGTGTACTTACCGCTGATTGTCCTCTATCTGTGAATTCCAAGAAAAGCAACTATGTGGCTGCCCCGGGAAAGTAAATGTATAGCCTGTGTTTTTTCCTCCTGCACTAATTCTCTAGAAGGACATTTAAATATCACATGAACTTCAGTGTGTAAAAGCATGCAGAACTCACTTTCAATCTTTGTTTACCAGACTGGAAGCTTTTGGATTCTTTCCCCTTGTTCATTTTCATAAACAGCAATTCCGTGCAGTATTTACTTTAGATTGCGTAGGTTAAAGTCTTGGCATTCCCTTCAAACTGATAGCAGAACTGGAAAGAATCTGTGGTTATTCAGGTGGTTGTGGTATACAGTATATACATTATTTATTGAATGTTTTTTCTCTTTCAAATTAACATGAGTCAAGGTTTTTTAGTGATCGATTGTCCTTGCCAAAGAAGTCTTGGAGAAAATGCGTGTGGTGTCCAACTATAGGTTTCTTAAATTATTTAAATCTGTAACTTTAACTTTACCACTGCACACACAAAATACATTTTAAAAGCTGACAAAACTCTGTGTATAAAAGTTGTCATTTAATGAGTTGTCATAGTTGAATACCTCCTGAGCGCACTGACTATGTTTGAAGCCAAACTTTATTGCTCATCTGTCCGAATTAAATGTTCGCCTGTAGCAATAGGGAAATGGGGCACAAGAGCCAGGGACTGGAACTTGACCAGCCATGTTTGTTGTCTAAGATCACTGAAATACAAAATGTAAACCTTCCAAAGCAAACCAGGCTGATTAGTTTTACTTCCTTTTCTTTAAATCTCCAGTGCGGCATGTGACATTGGGCACTTGACACAGCTATTTTTCTGTTTTTATTTTTAAATTTGGGGTCTCAGAAATTACCTGTTGTTGGACTTCTAAACCCATTGAGTTAGGAAGCAGTTCAGTAAGCCTGGTAGAACAGTGATCTTGAGCGACATAATTGGTTTATGCAGGAAATAAGCACAAATATTAAGTGTCTCTCCACTGAGCCAATAGGCTACACTGTGGTGAAAGCCACGTGTATCTTTCCGTTTTCCCACTGCCAGTTATATTATTTTCAGACTAGCAAGCATGTCATGCAAATCTGACTTGTTACTACTTTGCTGTGTATTTATAGGATTGATGAAAAAAACTGTGTGCACTATATTGCATGGGGAACTCGGGCAGCTTGTGCTGTGAAGCAGCAAGAGGTGGAGATAGTAAATGGGACTGTTATTAATCCTACAACTGGGAAAAATTTCAGTCTGAGTGACATTTATTACAAGTAAGTAAAAAGCATGTTCCTATAGCGTGCTGAATGTGATAGCTAAAACAATACCACTTTGAATGCCTTGGGGTGTCTAAGATGTGCCTGTCTTAGGAGCACACATACTAATGAAGTTTTTGTAGCCCACTGGCTGTGCACTAATTACTGACTTGAGGCCTGACCTTGGAAAATACTGAGTGCCTCCTTTTTTTCCTGTTGAAATCAGTGGGGGCTGAGGGTGTCCAGTGTGTCTTGAGATATTCAGCACCCTTCAGGGTCAGGCCTTTTTTAAAACCAAGTATCAAGAGTTCATCTAGTCTCTCTAAAGATGATAAAAAGGGTCAATACCCCTCTGATATTGCCCAGCCACTGTGCCAAAGACCCACACTTGGGGTATCTTTTTGTTTTTATGTTTTGCCACCTTTTATACTCTACTAATGATACAGTCACAGGCTTCCCGGGCTAGTACTGGGAAGACCATTTGTGCTGATAGTAATCTGACCTCCAGTATCTCACAGGCCATAGATCTTTCCCTATCCCTGAGCAGATCATTTAGAAAGACAGCCAGGTTTGATGTGAGGAATTGCTGGAAGGTTCTGAGGCAGGTGTTTGGTGGCCATAATGCAAAGCTTTAACCATGCAGAGGTATAAAATGGAGTCACTGGTTGAAATTGGCAATGTTAAAAGCAACAGGAGGCTCAGGGAAGGGAGGAATGTTACACCTCAAGACTGAATGTGTTCACACTCTCTCACACACACACACACACACACACACACACACACACACACACGTTAAACTACAGAAGCAGCTGTATAGAGCAGATTCACCACACTCAAAGGTCAAATGCAGGTTGTGTTGCATTGATGGAGCATAATTTAGGGATGTGTTGGGAAAGCAAGGCAATCAAAGAAGCACTTCTTCTCTGAGTCTTGGAACATTGACATACATTAAAGAGAATGGGAGTGGTATTTGTCCATGCAAAAGCACTGGCACATCTATTCATGTGGTAGCCCTCTTTGGTTGGTACTTTCTACTGCCTAATATCATTGAATAAGGAAGAGATGGGATGGAGAACTGATAGTAGGAAATATAGGTTGGACCTCCTTGGTCTGGCACCCTCAGGACCTCTCGGTGCCAGACCAGGACTGTTGGATCCTGTAATGAGGGAATTGGCCAGATTAGTGAAGATCCCCTGCAGCCAGCCTCCCTGTGGCTGGCTCTGCTCCAGCCCCCCTGTGACAGGGTTTGGTCTTGGGCTCCATCCTGCTGTGCTGGCCAGCTGGGGCTTGCTGACTGCTGCCAGCCCCGCTGCTGCTCCTCCGCCTGGCTGAGGCTCCTGCCACTGCACTCCTGGCCAGTTGCATTCATGCGTGCTGGGGCTGTCTGGTCCAGCAACATCTGTGGTCCTCCAGAAACACAGATGTTGCCAGACCAAGGAGTCCCAGATTTAGGAGGTTCAACCTATAGTTCTTTATTCCAAAGCAGACTTAGAAAGGTAAGTGGGCGTGGGCTTGCTCAAAAATCGATCTTTGAGAATGGACAGGAGTACTGGAACAAACACCCTTCTTTTAATAATAAAAATAAAAAGAATCTCAAAACATTGACTCTCTCCAGTAATGTCATTAGATGTAATGTGTACATGATATAAGTGGCTGGTAGCCATTACTCTTGAAGATGCTGGATTAGTGTCAGTGGTGCCAGGATATTGCCACTGATACTGCTCAAGTAGAATGCAGGATTTTATGACCAGCCCTTCAGCCCAGTATACCTATAACTTAGGGTACGTCTAGACTACATGCCTCTGTCGCCAGAGGCATGTAGATTAGGCTACCAGACACAGTAAAATGAAGCGGCGATTTAAATAATCGCCGCTTCATTTAAATTTACATGGCTGCCGCGCTGAGCCAACAAACAGCTGATCAGCTGTTTGTCGGCTCAGCGCGATAGTCTGGACGCGCGGGTGTCGACATCAAAGGTATTTGTCGACCACCCAGGTAAACCTGGGATGAGGTTTACCTGGGCGGTCGACATGTCTCTTTGATGTCGATACCCGCGCGTCCAGACTATCGCGCTGAGCCGACAAACAGCTGATCAGCTGTTTGTCGGCTCAGCGCGGCAGCCATGTAAATTTAAATGAAGCGGCGATTATTTAAATCGCCGCTTCATTTTCCTGTGTTTGGTAGCCTAATCTACATGCCTCTGGCGACAGAGGCATGTAGTCTAGACATACCCTTACATTCATAAAGCCATAGTTAGGCCTCCAAATAAGCAGTGTGATGATTTTTTTTTTTTTTTAAAGTGCTGATCACGAATAAATCCCACTAAAACCAATAGCAGCTGCAGGTTTTTGGTATCTTTTGAAGATCAAACCACTTATCTTTTGGGGCCTACATACAGATTTGGGAGTTAACTTGTAGGTAACAAGGTTTGAATTTTTTTTCCAATATCTGTCCATTCCAACTATAGAATGTAAGAAATATAGTTAGAGAGAGCAGTACTTGGAAGTCTGCTCAAATCAGGTTGCTTCTTGTGTTGCAGTATTTGTTCTTGTCCATAATTATGGGAGAAATTTGGACTTTGTAGTAAAGTTGCTTTTGCTTTCAGGTTATACATGGCATCTGGTGATATACGGACAAATGGTGACACATATGTGTATGAAATCCAGCTTTCTGCTATCACAGATTCTGTGCACCCACAGTGCTCTGGAGCCAATGTATGCCAGATCAAAACAACTGGTACTTATGTTAGGAAAGTTGGCTCTTCCACTAAAGCTAAATATTATATTCAAGGTAAGTTCTCACTGACTACAATTGTGTACACTTGGAACCTTTCCATGAATTTCTACGTAGAATGAGAGATGTCTGCTTTAACTGCCCTTTGAACTAGTATATTCCTGTTAACACTACTAGAATTTACTATCCTGGATTCAATATTTCCACTACGCTTGCTTGTCCACGTAAATGTGGGAATGGCATAAAGGAGACAAATTACTTTGACTTTCCTTATATGAAAAAGGTATTGGTGGAGTGATGGGAAAAAGACACTTCTCTTCTCCACCCAGCTGCATGTATGCAGTAGGTTGTAATGTCTGATGCCAGAAAAGGGTTTAAAGAAGCTCAGGTGAGCTCTTTAGCTTAAAACATTACATACAAAACATAGTTGTTGGAGAAACATAAGGAACCTAACACTAAATGAACTTCTGACACCCAGTTAGGATTTTTTGGAAAAAATACACACAGTATTAGTAATTCTAGAAGGGCTCTCTAATCTATATTTCTGCCTGATAGCCCAAGTGTAACACTTTTTCAAAGGGATTCTATGAGTACTAATAACCTAAACATTGGAGAAGTAAATTTAGATCACACTTTCTTTTGCTCTCTCTTTAGTTAAAAAATCTAGCACATTTAATAGACTGTTTGTTTGTAAGGACCTAGTTCCTGTGCAGTGTTTTATGAAATCTTTTCACTTTTCCTCTTTGTAGATGACGACTTGGATGTTGTGTTTTCCTCTGATTCAGCCTGTGGTAAAGATAAATCAAAAGTTGCCTCCTCAATGATTTTTTTCCACTGCAGCCTACAGGCAAAGGAAGGCATCCCTGAGTTCCTTCATGAGACAGCAGACTGCCAGTATTTGTTTAGCTGGTATACGTCTGCAGTCTGTCCATTAGGGTATGTAACTTCCTTCCCGCAAAGTAACATGGAGTTCTTCCTAGCAGTTAAGCTACTAGAAGGTTCTTTTGCAGTCCAGCATTATCTACAGCAGTGGTTCCCAATCTTTTTTTATACCACGGACCAGCAAAACCATTCACAAACTTTAGGCAGATCGATAACGTTATTTGCATATCCATTATGCAAATTCTATTTAAATATACAAATAAAATGTTACTGGTCTACCAAAGTCTTTGTGAAGGGGTTTGCCAGTCTGCTGTATAAAAAGCTCCAGCCACTAGAGCCCCACCCCAACACTATTCCCCCCAGCACCAGCCACTGACCCCGGAGTCCCCTGCACCCCCGTGCCAGTTTCCTGCACTGAGCCCCCCCAGTGCCAGCCCCCTGCCACAGAGTGTCCCCCACCACTAGACTTCCCAGTGCCAGCCTCCTGTTTCCAGAGCCCCACTGTACCCAACTCCTCCAGGACCTCCCTGTGCCAGCCCGCAATATTAACCCAGTGCCTTCCCTGCCTCTGTAGCTCCCTAACTACTAGCCCTGCCCTCAGAGGCCCCTGATCCAGATCCCCACCCTGGATGCCTGAAAGCCCTGCAGTGCCAGCTCCATACCTGTTAGAGCCCTCCCAGCACCAGCCCTGCCCCTGGAGTCCCCGGTACCTGTCCCACTTCCCTCACCTAGCCCTTCACTGCCTCTCAAACATCAGCTGAGCGCTGCTGCCTAGGTCGTGGCAGCTCTAAGGCTGCTGTGTTGGGCGCCGTGCAGCCCTCCCACCTCACAACGAACTGCTTTTCCGTGACCAGGAGGATGCCCCTGCCCAGTGCTGGTTGGCTGAGAAGCGAGGCAGGACGCACCTCTCCCAACAGCTGCAGCACAAGGGGAGGCGCTGGGAGATGATCCTGAGCCCTGGCTCTCAGAGCTGCTGTGGTCCAGCAGCCAGCAGTTCACAGACTGGCGCTGGGCTGCAAACGGCGGTTGGAACGGCTGATCTATAGTAGCTGTGGCAAGGAGAGGACTGCTCAGAATCTAGGAAAAAGAGCGTTTAATGCATATGAGAGGAGTGAGTGAAAGCAATTTCACAGCGTAATAAATGAAGGAACATTGATTCCACTTGCTAGCTAAAATGATCATCTTATATGAAGATTATTTTAGGTTTCAGTGGTTTAATATTTACACTGAAAAAATTTGAAAAGAGCTTAATTGAAATCTACTTCTTCCCATTAAGGGAAGCTGGCTTTCACTCAGCTTGTTTCCATTCAGCTGCTGCTTTGATTACTGTGGGGAGAAGCCTAAGACACTGTGATGATGCAGTTGGGCTTCCCCTGTTCCTGCACCCCCCGTAGCAGCAAGAACAGACCCGCCAACCAGTAGAATAGAGGGGTTTTATTGCTTCTGCAGGATACAGCACAGCATAGGCGTGATGTGTTTACCAGAGTCTGGGCTAGGATACCTCAGACCCCTTGAGATGGGGTCCCTAGGCCCCTAGAATCCAGCCCTCTCCTTAGACTGGTTCCTCCATGATTCCAGCCCAAGACTGACTCTTCTCCCAACCTCCCAGTTCCCTTGTTCAGCCTCTTCCCTTAACTTGTAGAACTGGTTTCAGCCACTACCCTGGGGCGGTAAGGCACCCCCTGCAAGGCTGTGATTACAGACAGCTGCCAATGAGGGTTGCCCACAGCCCAAGCATAGCAACCAGCAAGGATCTTATACTACACCACAGGCATATATCCCATTAAGAAACTATCTTAACTTTAAAAAAATAAGAGCTCCTCCAGTCTTTATTCAGTGTGTGGAAATGAATGGCTAGGTTTCTTCCCGCTGCTAATGGTTGTTACCTTTAACTGCCCACTTCTTTATGCCAGAATTTCTCTGCTGGAGTGGCCAATATTTATTTTGTGGTAGTGTCCAGCAATCCCAGTCACAGGCCCAATTGCTGAATATTGTAGAAACGCAACAAAAGGATGGTCCCTGCCTCAATCATCTTAGCACCTAAGAATAAGCCAAGATCCAACAGACAGATGGGGAAGCCCAAGGTAACAAGACAGTGCTGATTGACATGATAGGTAGTGGTCTCAAAAGTAAGATGTGTAGCTGCATGTGAGTGCTGTGTACACCTTCACCCTCAAGCTCTTTCACCACGTTAACCTTATTTTCCCTAGATGTCTTTTAAAATTGTGACCGTATAGTTTTCTGGTTAGATGTTTTCTGTTCTGAAAATACAGTAAAGTTTTTTCTTTATACTACCCAAATGGCGCAGTCTATGTACCATTCATTTGTTGAAAGACGAATTGTTGTGTTTAGCTGCCACAACTTGTTAGGTAAGATGCAGGCTCAATTCTAGAGAATTTCCAGTGGCTCCACAGGAGGAGGAACTGTGGGTTTGTACCTAGATCCCACATTGGTTTGGGATTCAGTGGGTTTTTTTTTCCTTACATATTTAAAACTGTTGATGTGAGTCCTACTTGTTAATAACTACCTGCTAATGAAGTGTAATGTTTACAGAAATGATCCTTTTAACAATAATTCTGTACTTGGTTGCTGACTCTCATGACTCTCTTCCTCCTATTTTTGTTTGTTTTTTTTTAGAATAAACTAAATCTCTTGTTTGAAACAAATTCCCTAAACTTTCTTCCTTTGCATCAGCATTTTCTGAGAGTCCAGCAAGCGCTAGTGTTACCTCCCTTATTGAATGTTTGTCCAAATTTTTTTTCTAATCGACATTTCCTCAGACTATTAATACAACCAAGCAGAGTGTCCTCTTAACCATGTGTCCTATGCTGCCTACAGAAGTTCTAGAAGCAAAGAGGAACAGTCTGACCAGGAAGTGCAAATTTTCAAAGGCCTTTCGGGAAGAAGCCAAGCTGTTGGGGCTGTGCTGAGCATCCTCCTGGTGGTTCTCACGGCATGTCTGTTGATCTTGTTGCTTTACAAAAAAGAGAGGAGGTAAGCTTAGGGAGGCTTAAAGAAAATGTTTTCTTACATGAAACATAAGTTGATTTCAATTGGGGATGCTGCCCTCTTGAAATCTAGTCAGTTTCTCAGACTGTTAAAAGTGCTTACAGGTATTGTTATGCCCTGATTCAGCTACCAATTTTGTGATTTTTGTTTAACTTAATTTCCCTATTTTTTTGGGGGAAAAAAAAATCTCCCCCCCCCCCCCCTCCAACTTGGTTATTTTATGAAAGATTCACACAAATTGGAGAAACATTAAAAAAAAAATAGTCTGGTAGCACTTTAAAGACTAACAAAGCATGTAGATGGTGTCATGAGCTTTTTGTGGGCACAGTCCACTTCTTTAGATGGCCAGTCATGCTAGCAGTTAGTTAGATTTGGCCCAAGACTATTTAGATATCAGTGCCTCCCATTTAGTGAATAGCCTTGGAAAGGTATATGCAAGAAAAGTATTGGATCTTTTTTCTTTACTGGAAATTGAGCCGATTTTCCTCTGACTGGAAGAGTGAAAACTGAGGGTGTTGGTATTCCTGATCGCTGTTTTTTCTCCAACAGGATAAGTAATAAATACTGTAATAAAAAGTCGTGTTTTTATTTTTAGAGAAACTGTGATGCACAAGATAACCAACTGCTGCAGGAGAACATCACATGTTTCCTATAAATATACAAAGGTACTTACAGTTGTGATGACCTCAGAGGGTGTTGAAATGATTTTCCAAACTAGTAATAAATAGCAGCTACTCCTCACAATTTAAACTAACTTTGTGACTATAGGTGGCTATCTGAGACTAAATCTGAAAGTAGATGGAGGGGGAAAACAGAACCATTTCAGTTACAATAGTTGGAGGAAAGGAGAGGAAGGAGGATTTAAGAGAAATACCGAGGCATGATCAACAAATAGGAGGCAAATTGAGAAAAGGCGCGGTCAAAAAAGAGACTGAAATTAGTGCTCAAGAGTGCAAAAAGCAGCATAGTGAGATAAAAGATGTATTCGTGCACTAACACTATTTTGTGGTATCTGCTTATGAGTGGAAGATGGTAAATCCAAGTGCAGGAGGGGGTTGGTGGTAGTTCATAGGTGATGGATTTGGGAGACCATAAAGGGTGTTTTTGAAAGCTTATACATTATTATGCAGTAACTTTACCAACTTCACACTGTAGATAAACACTGAAGAAGAAGCTAATGAGAATGAAACTGAGTGGCTTATGGAGGAAATCGCAGCACCAAATCAGAGGCCAGGCAAAGGAGGACAAGAAAATGGTCACATCACTACCACATCTGTTAAATCAGACACCTTGACATCTCTCCATGTGGATGACCTGGACAGTGAGGATGAAGTTCTAACAGTCCCAGATGTGAAAATTCATTCAACTGGAAGGGTGCAATCCAGAGGTTCAGATAAGAACTGGCAGCAAAGGAAGCCATTTAGTCTTGAAAGTGATGCCAAGAACAACTTGCTGAATGGAGGAAAGGCAAGGAAAGCAAAACCTAACCCAAGCCAACAGAAGACACAGAATTCTACCAATACATTATCGTTCCATGATGATAGTGATGAGGACTTGTTGAATGTTTAAATAGCCCTTCTTGTGCCTAATTAAATAAATACAGATAGATTATATATATAATGGGACAGCAAAACACTTCCAACCAAATATGAAGACTTTAGCCTGAGACTTCTGAATTTTGCCTTTAACAAGTAAACATTTAAAAGGGAAGAAAAAAGACTCAATCCTGGTTGTTTACAATGATACATTCAGGAACAACTGGACTTCCAGCCTCCAGATGACTGAGTTATGTTGCTTCTCTCTAGCCAGGATTTTCATTTTAACCCTTCAGCGCAAGTACTATGTGCTTGTTATGAAATCGTTTCAAAGGACAGGAGTAAATCTGAATTAAGCCTCGGTCACTTGAGATTCGAGATATTTGACTACTAGCATTTTAACTCTCTCCCTGTATTTATTGACTTTCACTACTCAGGTTTGCTGAATAATAGCAACATGTTCTTCCTGCCGGCAGGGTATTATTCTATAGATTCACCCATTAGATGAGAGAGAAAATAAAAACATAACTTTTTGTTTGGGGTGGTTTGATGTAAATGTTGGAACTGGTCTAATTTATCCTGTAAATTTGAATACTCCATTCTAATTTAAACAATTACTTGATTTAAAACCATTTATTGAAAGGTACAACTCTGTTAGCTTTAGTCTGAAATGATGGTTGTTCTTTGCATGATATTTTTGGTACTGGTCACATGACACATTTAATCAGTATTTGCTTAAACAGCTGACAAGCACCCAAAGATTTCCCTTGCGTGTAGGTGGGACTAGAATTTGTGTGTGCCCAGACATAACTCGATTGTTCAAGGCAATGGGTGCAGAAACCCTACAATACCATGTTCACAGCCCTGTCTTTTGTCAGCTTAAGCCTAAAACCTAGAGAAGCCTTAATTTGCACAACAGGTATAGTTTGTGATACTAACTGCATTAAAATATGGTGGGCCCAAGTCTTTAAATAGCATCTCAAATGCAGTAGCTCTTATTCAGTGACCATTGGGCTCAGAATATAATAAGTGTTGCCAGGACTGAATGGAAATTATGTCAATCTTCCTATAGAGGTCTGCTCCTGTCAGTGTTTTCTGAATTCTCTTATGGGCAATGGTATGGTTCCAGATTCATGTACAGATACATGTGTTGGTCAGATTTTTTTGAACCTCTTGTACCGTTTCGGTTGGCTTATTTGGCTTCAACACTGGTTTCTTCATTTTATAAAACGTTTTCCATTTTGAATCAAATTTAGTGTAATATAAACAATTCAGCAATTTCAATAAAAGATAAATTAAACAGACATTCCGTATTATTCCCATATGTATTGAAATAAGTTCTGAAATTTTTCTTGCTTACACTTAAAAAAAACAAACTGTACTTTGATAGCTTGAAAGTCGCTTTCTAAATTTCCTGCTGGAAACAAATATTTCTGATAGCAAAGCTAAAAATGAAATATTAGATGTCTCACCACAAATATTTGAAACCTGCTCATAAATTCAGATAACAGATGTTCTTGTTCGTGCTTGGTGTTGTCCCCTAGATTATGCATAGTTACCCATACAGAATCAATACATCCACAATATAGGTGTTTCAAGCTGTGTTTGATGTTAGGAAGTGTTAGCATTCCAAATGAAAACAACACTTTTACAGCTAGAAAGAGAATTGGTGTAAGGACAATTTTGGGGAGGAAATAGATTCTGGAAATAGTCACATTTCTAATAGCAAGAATAGCCGGTCTATTGGAACATACTATCAAGTCTTCAAAACAGGATGTGTCTAAAAAGTGTATTCTCTAGTTCTGTTGGGCTTGATTGCATAAACTGTTGGATGGACTGTTATGCAGGAGGTCAGACGAACTCATTTTAATGATCCTACCAGACAGTAATCTACTACAGCCGTGGTCCCCAACACGGTGCCCGCGGGCGCCATGGCGCCCGCGGGGGCATTTGTCTGCGCCTGCCAAGTGCTCAGGGCTGGCCTGGCCCCGGGCACGTGGCGCATGGTGAGCGCCGGCCCCCGGGGGCGCCGCAGATTAACCCCCCGCGGCGCATGGGGGAAGGGAGGGGAGGTGGAGAGCGCCGGCCCCGGGCGCGTGGCACATGGGTGAGAGGGGGGGAAGAGGGCGCCGGCCCCGGGCGCGCGGCGCTTGGGGTGGGGGAGGGGGGAGAGAGCGCCGGCCCCGGGCGCGCGGTGCTTGGGAGAGAGCGCCAGCGCCGGCCTCAGGCGCGTGGCGCTTGAGGGGAGAGAGCCGCATTCCCGGGGCCGGCGATGGGGGTCCCCGCCCCCCGGGTGCCCGGCGGGCGAATGGCCACGCCCCCTGGCGCCCGGCAACCCCAAATGGTTGGGGACCACTGCACTACAGGCAGTCCCCGGGTTACATACAAGATAGGGACTGTAGGTTTGTTCTTAAGTTGAATCTGTATGTTAGTCGGAACTGGCATCCAGATTCAGCCGCTGCTGAAACTGACCAGCGGCTGACTACAGGAAGCCCAAGGCTTCCTGGAATCAGCCTCTGATCAGTTTCACCAGGCTGAATCTGGACGCCAGTTCCGACTTACATACAGATTCAATTTAAGAACCCCAGGCGTCCCCAAGTCTGCTGCTGCTGAAACTGATCAGTGGCTGATTCCAGGAAGCCCGGGGCAGAGCAACTCTGCCTCGGGCTTCCTGTAGTCAGCGCTGGTCAGTTTCAGCAGCGGCTGACTTGGGGACGCCTGGGGCAGAGCAGCTGGGGTGCTGCCGGGTTGGTCCAGTAGCGCCCAGAGTGAGAAAACCCTGGACTGCTGGGGGGGAGGGGGCGTACTAGCTGTGCCCCCCCCCCAGCAGACCAGGGAGACGCGGGCGGGGACCGAGACGCACCGCGGTCCTGCCGCCAGGGTCCTCCGCGGCTTTGCTCCGCTTTTCTCCCTGTCTCCCTGGTCTGTTGGTCTCCAGCAGACCAGGGAGGTGGGGAGCAAAGCCGGGGAACATGCCGGCAGCGGGACAGCGGCGGCGCGACTGGGCTGTCCGCTGCCCGCGTGCTCTGCGGCTTTGCTCCCGGTGTCCCTGGTCTGCTGGAGACGGTCCCCAGCAGACCAGGGACACCTGGAGCAAAGCCGGGGAGGCGGAGGGGACCCGTGCCTCTGAGGCTTTGCTGTGGCAAAGCCAGGGAGCCGTGGGACCCCGCCGCGGCTGCGGCTTTGCTCCCAGTGCCTCTGGTCTGCTGGGGACCGTCTCCAGCAGACCAGGGACACCGGGAGCAAAGCCGCAGCGGCGGCGGAGTCCTGTGCCTCTGAGGCTTTGCCAGAGCAAAAGGCGCGGGACCCCTCCGCCTCCCCTGCTTTGCTCCAGGTGTCCCTGGTCTGCTGGAGACGGTCCCCAGCAGACCAGGGGCACCCGGGGCAGCTTTTCTCGCCCCTGAGGTCGAGGTGGCGGGACCGCTGCGCTCTGGGCGGTCCCGCTGCCTGCGAGCTCCGGGGCGAGAGAGCCCCGTTTGTAAGTGCGGATCCGACATAAGTCAGATCCACCTAACTCGGGGACTGCCTGTAATCAGTTTTCTTGTGAATATTAAGTCTATTCTGATTAAAGCTGCATAAGTAAATAGGCCCTCAGACTCTTACATTGTAAATTCTAGTATTAAACACATAGCCAAGGTAGAGTTCAGTGTTTGGCTCAAATGACTTATACCTCCTGCCAAGAGTGTGAACCATGTAGTAAATGGTCTTCCATCTTCCATCACTTAAAAAAACAAACATAAAAACCTTTCTTGGAGAAGCGGAGTGAAAGAAGAGAGCTTTTTTTTGGCCTGGGCTGAGTATTTCTGTTGTAGGATTTTACATGCCTGTGACCTTAGTTTGGGGGCTTTCCACATAAAATCAGTGGTGCGCTTCATTGTAGTTTCTTCTTCCTTCTGGGGTGTGAAAACCCTAGTTGGGACATGATGTCTTGGATGTGGGTTTTTTAAAGAACAGACTTGAAATATCACTGTTCTGCAGCTCCATGTTTCCCACAGTTCTGATTCACATGGTCTGTTCCCCTCCTGTCTGCAGTTATTGGAGGTAGTTGAAAGCTGTCCCACAGCCTGTGCTAGCCATACTCTCTTGTCCAGCTTGCTGCTACGTTTTATGCCTCCACTGTAATGGTCAAGCATGGCTCACATTGTCTCTGCGTTCTTCTTTGCCAGCCTTGGGGGTTGGGAGTGTTCACACAGTAGCAAACAGCTTCCATTTACTCCTCTTCTCTCTTTCCTTGATCTGGTAAAGAGCAGTGATATAGTCTCAGCTACCTGGAGCGAACACCTGCCTGAGAGACACATCTCTGACCACCTCCGGCATGGGAGAGCAAATTCACCTGCTCTTACAGGTTCTTCAGAGGCTGAATGTGCCCTGCTCATTCTTAGTCTGCCAGTCTTTGCAGAGCTACAGCACAGGGGATATGAACTGTACAGGCATCTTGGGTCCCCTGTTGTTGACTTCACTCTGCTTTGGATTTCTGTGGCCAGACAGACTAACCCCATATCATCCATCTTATTTGCCTCTCTGAAGCATACAGGACAGAGAAGGAGCAATAATATCAGCATAGTCTATGCTGGCTCATCTGATCCTGAGAAGCTGAAACATAGATATGAGGAGAGATCAGGATATGTGAGACTGCCACCGGCTGGCACCTATGTTGATTCGAACACACACACAGTCCCTGAGAGGAATTTCCCACTGAGAAAACAATGTCCAGTACTTCAAAATTTAATCATCTCAATTCTCTCTTACAAGTGTAAATTAAGTTCACAACTCCCTTGTAAGAACTGGTCTCACAGCAGACAGACCAGCATCAATTGGCATTACAGATAAGAAAGAGAAATACGTGACCCCATGGGTATATAAGATGGGCCCAGCACACACTCATTTGGAGTGTCATTCTACCCTCTACCTGCTGGTCTGGTTAGGTGTTTGACCTCCCGAGGTTCTATGGGGACGCCCACCTCGTATTTTCGTCTTTCCTAGGAATTGAGGGACCGGCCCTGGCCTGACATGCTGGAGTCGAGAGGCACAGAAGGGGGTAAAAATGGTACCTGGATGTGGTCCTCTGTCTTAAGTGTACACATAGAAAGAGTAAGCTGTTACTTGGTACCATTATTTCTATTTTTCTATCTTTATCTTCTTTGTAACCATTTTTAAGATCTATATTTTGCTAATAGTTAAGAAATAGAACAATAGCCATTGCAACCATATGATTTATAAGCTTCTTTAATAAACCTGTAACTGTTTAAGCTTTAACCTGCCTCCTTCAGTTGCTGTAACAGAACCAAGCACAATTTAAAAGAACTTCAGCCGGTCTAAAGGGACAGTTATAGGAAGAGCTTGGGCGTTTGGATCTGTGTCACTCCCAGGTGACAGGATCCACTGGGGCATCTTTCAGTCTTTCTCCAAGGCTGCCCGCTGCGAAGGAATTATGAAATTCTAGCAGCTGAAATCTAAGATGTAATAAGCTCTTCCTATATAACGGGGCGTCTGTTGGCCTGCTGGCCACCCTCTGCGATGGGACCCCGGTCCTAGCAGTAAAGGCACGGACGTTAAACCTTTTCTCGGAAACATACACACACACACTGCCCTGACGGTCGGCTGACAATTTCCTGATTTGAGATTGTGAAGTCTAGAAATACTGGGATAAATCCTGGGGCAGAACTAGGAAGGCAAAATCCCTAAGGAGTCTCAGGGCCTCAGAAAACCCTAAAGTGGGTCCCCAGTTTCCTGGGGAAAAAAGCAGGGTTTATATCTAGTGTTCCTTCTCCCTGGTTTGAACTGGAGAACTTCAGGAGTGAGCTCTGATTAGGGGGAGTGGGACTTGAAAGGGACCACCCTAGGGGGAACATAAAACAAGATATAAAAGACCACCCCTGAGAATAGCCAGGCAGCAATGCCTGTAAAATAGGCCAAAATCCCATAGAAGGGAAAGGTAGGATGGAGGGAAACGGACCAAAAAAAGTACATCTTCTGACTCAAACCACTCTTTACTGAGAGGGGTAAGCTTTCAGCTTTAGGTGCAGAGCAGGGCATGGAAAAAATCCAAAAAGATGTCTCCCCTAAAACAAACAAACTTTGAAGCCTTGTGCAAAAAGTTGTATCCACAATCCAGCTCCACCCTGAATAGATGCTAGAAGGTAACCTTGTAAATCCTCTGAGACAGTAATCTCACTGCACCCATCCTTCCTGGAAGTGATGAGCGAAGAATGGCACACACAATGAGGGCAAACACATTAAACGACAAGGTGTGGTGGGGTTTTTTTTAAGAGCAAATATTTCTTCCCTGCTACAAAGCTCAGCTTCAAAGGCAGAAGCTGTTTTTCTTGAAAACATCTCTGTCTCTTGAGCCACATTTTAAATATCCTCTGCAAAACCTGTTCATGAGGGGCACTAGTCAAGAGTCTATTGCCTACCAATGGCAGCCCTAAATTTTTCAGTCTCATGTCAATGCTAAAAATATTGAGTACCCTACCTAAATTCAAGTAATAAAGTACAAGATAGGACAGGATACAAGGTACTTTAGTAAGCATTTGGGCAATTCATGACAAGTAAATTATTTTTATTAACTCTGGTTTTTTTTAGTGAGCAAACAACGTATTCCACTTTCTGCCCATCCAAAAAAGAGCTGATGAGGTCAAACAGCAGTTCTCTACGGTTCATGGATGAGCATAGGTTTGATTTCAAACTTAACTTTAAAAATGAAGCTGGCAATATGCAGCTTAATAATTTATAAGTTAACTTTTTGACTTTTGGTCAAACATTTTCTTGCTACTTAAGCAGTTTTGCTGATGACAATCTATAGCAGTGTTGGGAAGAGAAACCACGTTAGTTACTTTGAATTGCCATATGCAAAAATGCCAACCTTGGATGACATTCTAGAGCACATTGGGGAATTTGACTTGTTCCAGAAACAAGCCACTTTTGTCTTATGCTTTGTGTCTGCTGCTTTCTCCTCTGTTTATGTGGGTGTTGTCTTCCTGGGGTTCACTCCTGAGCACCGCTGTCTCAGTCCTGGTGCTGCTGAGCTGAGCAGCAGATGTGGCTGGAGTCTGGAAGAGGAGCTGAATCTCACAGTTCCAGAACAGGGGAGACCTGGGGAGTCTCTCTCTAGTCAGTGCAGGAGATACGACGTGGACTGGAACACGACGGGCCTCAGCTGCACCAACCCCTTAGAGAACATCACTGGTTATGGCAACAGGAGCAGCATCCCGCTCGTCCCCTGTCAAGATGGCTGGGTTTACGATTCTTCAGGATCATCCATTGTGACTGAGGTAAAAATGAATATTTTCTTCTTCCCCATCCCTTGGGTTACCAACTAGTTATGGGCAGACAAAGGTTCTGTGTGAGAGAAGTGCTTTTATTAAAGAGGAGACTGCTGCAGCCAATATATTCCCCCCTCATTCTCTGGCTCCCCTCCCCCAGTATGGCAGTCTGTGTGGGTGGTCTTCTGTGAGTCTGGCAGCAGTGGGTCTCTGCAGGGATCAGATGGCGGGCACAGTAACTACAAAGACAAATGTCACCTTATTGAAGTGCAGTTGATAAGAATGAATAAACAAAATCCCTCTTTATTTTAATTGCCAGGATGATTGAGCTAACTGAGGTGAACTAGATTTAGTGGCATAAAATGTTTTAAAAATACAGTCTGTGGCCCCCATCTTGCCTAGATCCGTCCCCCCAATGCTCAGGGATTCCCTCCCCCCTCTGCATCGGGGAGCCTATGCTGGTGCTCCAGACCCCCACCCCTCCATATCCCACCCACACACAGGGCTGGAACACACACAATCTACTAGCTCCTGGGGTCCCCAAGCTGTGATGTGCAAGGGGAATCTGAGTGTCCTTTTTCCTTTTCAGTCAGGGGGTTCTCACTTGTGTGCAGCCCCCGACTAATTTTTCTATGGCTGAGTTGAATAACCCCATGCCAGACTTGGTCATGTACCCACACTGCCTAACCATGTTGACAATGGTGCATTCTGGGAAAATCTGGTTAGCTTTCTCATAGTGCCTCTGCAAGAGATCAAGCACCCAAGAAAATCTGTCAACAGAGAAGCAGCATGTGGCACCCAGTCTGATCAGTCACACCAGGTATGTCTAAGGCCAGCTGGCTCAGGCTGCAGGGTTGTTTCATTGCAGTGTAGACTTGCAGAGTCCTAAAGCCCAGGCTCCAGTGGAGGAATTAAACCAGCCCCATATCCTATGACAGCTGGCAGGTCTCTAATTTACAGTGTAGATGTACCCAAAGAGCTGGAAGGAAAGTGAGCCAGCCAAAACAGTTACATGGGCATGACCATGAGGGTTCTGTCTCGCCAGCAAAATAACAGGAAGACAATCACATGCCAATTTAGACCTATATCAAGGGTGAAATGGGGTAACTGCCAATTTCTAACAGTGTTACCTGCATGGTCTAGACACAAACCATGTTATGCTAACAGTTTATACACTTGTTGAAACTCCTGGGATCGGCTAGGTCTCAAATGGGAAATTGCTGCTTAATGCCCTACATCAATAAAATGTATGGACACTAAACTTCAGATACACTGGCTTTCAGAAATATCAGGAGCATATTGGGCAGTATGATATGCTCTGTGAAAAGACACTCCATCCATAGGTGTTTAAGTGATGAAAGTCACAATATGAGGCATTGTTAACTTTTTAGTGAGTAAGAAAGTTGTCTTAAGGGACCTTGCCTGCACAAATGTAGCCCAAAATGTCTTGGGTGGTTGTTTTAAAACAATCTACAATAAAACATAGGAAAGCTTTTATTTAATATATTAAAAAAAAAACACATTTCTCTGTAGCATTTATAGCCCAAACATTGCAGCATTCACTTAGCACATGAGAACCTGAAGGTGCAATTGCCTGTAAACTGGCTCGAAGTTTAAATCTTTGCAGTGTGATGGATCCCAGTATCTAAATGATGTGAGGGAATGATCCATGGTAAGCTTCTTAGCATTCCTAGTGTGACATCAATGGGCATTGCAGGTGTTTGGCTTGTCTGGAAATCGGACTACCTGTTTAGGTGTACAAATTTGGATTTGGGGGTGTGAAGTTCAACTGTCAATTTTGAACATTTTGGCTCCAAAGTCCCTGGTGGTAAGAGCTCTGGGTACTCGTGTGCTCTGTTGCCTCACTCATCCACCATAAATAATAATTTCTGAGTCTTTAACCTTCATATTTGCTATAATCTGCAACAGACAGTTTTAACTTGCAATGTTCGTTTTGTCTCCATTGCAACAACTGAGGGACAAAGGGAAAACTGAAGTCCCCAGTGAGTCAGTTTAAAAAAATTGACCGTTGATCTTGGGATGTTAAAATGACACCTTTTTAAATAGGAATGTTAGATAGTGATCAATTGAATAGTCGTATAACCCTCATCGAATTTTAGTGGTTACACAGCTATTTGATAGTCCCTAACGGTGGGGCCAGCAACCAGTGTGCTCCCAGCTCTACTCCACAGTGTGCTCCCAGCTCTACTCTACTCTACTCTGCCACCCTGTGCAGCAGCTCCTGTCTGCGGTGGGCCCGAGCTCCCCGTGGACAGAGGCTGCTCTGGCATCCCATGGAGTAGCCTCTGTCTTTGGTGAGCCTGGGCTCGCTGTGGACAGAGCCTGCTCCATGGCATCTTCCCCTGCTCCCTCTGCCCAGCAGCAGCATGGGGAGTGTGGAGGGCAGGCACCTCAGTGGAGCTTAAAAGCTGGCTCCCCATGTGTATTGGCTTCCACCTATCCCCCCCCCCCCCCCACTGCCTCTGAAAGAAAGCAGCACAGGGGAGTAGACAGGAGGAAGCAGCTGGTGTGAGCAGATGCGCAGGGGAAACTGGCTTGAAAGCCAGCTTCCCACATGTACTGGCTCCCACCTGCCCCCCTCACCTGTGCTGCTGCCTCTAGTAGAGGCAGCAGTACCTGAGGGAGTGGGGTGAGGCAGGTGGCTCAGTGGATCTGGTGCTCGTGGCACTGGCTTCTGCCTCTTCCCCCTTTCCCTCTGCTTGCTGCCCCTGATACAGAGGCAGGAAAGGGGGTGGGAGTTGGTGCAGTTGATTATCTGGTAAGACCAGGCTTATCAGTTAATTGTGCAGTCATCTACACGTTGACATCCCTACTTTTAAAGGTGACACATTTGCGAAGTGGGTGCTTAGAACTGTGTGAAAATTGGACTCTTCAGAGGCATCTCAAGTTGGGACTCAAAAGTGGAGACCCTGCTTTTGGAAATCTTGACTGAATTTGGGGCATTCTTCCACTTGCATTACATTTGTTAAAGAGCTTGCATTGTATGGCTTTTGGGAGCCTGTCAAAGTATTTCTGTAACAGTGTATATCTGCATTATAAAAGGGTTTTCACAAATAGAACAATAGTCCTTATTTTCAGATGTTTTCTAAAGTAAACACAAATTCTGTTAAATCCTGTACTCCTTGTCAATCATTGTTATAGGTCTGTTAGACTTTGCTCCCAGATTATCTGTATATGTTAGGCATTTGGCGTGGTCAGGCATCCTCGTGCTGTTGCAGAGTCAGCTTTCCTGCATTACACACAAGTTTTGCTATCAATTTGAAGGTGAAGTGGGGTTTCCAGGGAAGGCATGCTGTCATTATTTGCTTTATTCCATTTGATTTGCCTGTATTGGCAAGAAATAGTGTCAGATGGTGAAACAGACACAATTTTGTCTAAGTATAGTAACATTCTTTACCTTAAACCAGGGATGCACAAGATTGGGCCATGAGCCATATCCAGCTTTTTAATCTGGCTTGTGAAATGCCCCTGCAAGCCACTCAAGGTGTCTGTCTGCTCCATGTGGCTCTCTGCACTCCGCACAGGGCTTCACGTGCTGCCTTGGCTCTCTGCTTTTTATAGGGAAATAGAATTGTCATTGCAAAGAAAATTCTAGATCCCTGTGAGAGCAGCCAGGGCTACTGCTTTATAGGAGCTGAATCTGGAATCGCTGCTGGGACCATAGCTGCCAGCCTCCAGTGGAAGATGCCAAAGGGACCAGAGTTGCCTGCATGTCTGTGTCCAAGGATGTTCAATTGTATAGCGATTAACTTTGACTATACGATGCCTCGCACAAGAGTCCGGAATCTGGTTGGGTCTTTTGGGTGATACTCTAATACTGAGCAATGAGTGTGTGTGTTCATTCATATTTTCCTACTTGTATAAGAAAAGATGAATGGGAACTGATGGAGACATGAGCAGAGTTATCCAGCAGCCTGGTCTTGTATGCCTGTGTGTCAAACCACTTCTGGACTTTATAATGCTTAAAATGAAGTCTCAACCCTGGAATAGAATGCTGTTGTATAGGGTTACCAGATGGTTTAAAAAAAATACCGGACACACATGATCTCAGATCGAGGGGTGGGGTGGAGGGAGAGACCGGACTGGCCGGGAGCGGAGTGGGGGGAAACCGGCCGGTGTGGAGCAGGCTAGCCAGGAGAAGGTGGGGTGGGGGGAAAGGGGAGGAGAACCGGCCGGCGGGAAGCAGGGCTGGCTGGGTGGTGGGGAGCCGGCCGGCGGGAAGCAGGGCTGGCCTGGGCGCACACAGATCCCGGGGTGCTGCCTGTCTCATGCACGGTCCCGGCAGAGCATACAGGTGAGTCTGGCCCCGGGGATTCCATCCCACCCCGCCCCCCTCTCTCTCCTGTGTGGTTGTGTACTGCCTGGCTGGTGAGCACGCAATGTGAGTGTGCCTACCAGCCAGGCAGTACGCAACTACATATCGATACTCATGGTAATAATACAACTTACTTAATTATAAAATACCGGACATTTATATGTCCAGTATTTTCTCAATTCGTTTCCTGGACAGAAAGCTCAAATACCAGACTGTCCGGTTCAAAACCGGACACCTGGCAACCCTACTTGTAATAAGGCTAAAGTGGCTGGTTGGTAGGTATAAACCAATTTCTTAGTTTTAAAGAGTGGGTATATTCACCAAGTTTCCTTTTTAACTGTGATGTGCCTCTTCAGTTTAACCTAGTATGTGAGGACTCCTGGAAGGTGGATCTCTTTCAGTCCTGTGTGTGTGCTGGCTTTTTTATTGGATCTATATGTGTCGGCTACATGGCAGACAGGTATGTGTGAGCTGATATCTCAATGCTGAGCAGTCAAAAAGAAACAAACGTAGAGGCAAATCCATCTGATTAACATGCTCATGTGACTTTCAATCTATGAAGATCCCTTACTCTTTCTTTGAAAAGCATATCAAAGACTGAGATTTCTATGAGTTTTTTGTAGCTACAGATCTTTCCTGATCCCACAGAATCCCTCTTGGCAGCACTCATGTACTCTTCACTATATTTTCATGGTGTTTTGTGCAAAAAACCTGCCCCCCTATATGAAAATATTGATTCTAACCAAATCCAGGAATCACTGAGTTGGAGCTTAAAAAAACAACAAAGGGTCTGGTTGCACTTTATAGACCAACAAAACATAGAGATGGTATCATGAGCTTTTGTGGGAATAGCCCACTTCAGATGACTGGAGTTTTGAGTTTAGGATGAACAGACCCAAAATAAATAGGAGAGAAGGGGGTGGAAGCAGGGGGAGAAAAACAAGGAGCAGAAGGTATGAGACTATTAAAGGAAAAAACAAGAAGGCAGAACTGGCAATCTGTAAGCACCTGAAGATTGGATAGTTAAAGAAGCAGATAAGGATCAAAGGATAGCAATAGATAGGAAAGGTACTAACGCAAGAATCTACACAGACAAAGAGCTGTTTGCGCTTTAATTGCTCCTTGTTTTCCGCCCTCTCTTCCTTTTTTCCCCCTTCCCCTCCTTTCCCTTCTCCCCTATTTATTTTGGGTCTGAACATCCGAAACTCAAAACTCTGGTCATCTGAAGAAGTAGGCTGTGCCCATGAAAGCTCATGACACCATCTGTATATTTTGTTGGTCTATAAAGTGCTACCAGACCATTTGTTGTTCTTTAAGTTTATCCTGTACAGACTAACTCGGCTACCCCCCTGAAGCTTCTGAGTTGGAGCTGTCATTCTGTCTCTGTGGTATGAATTGCATCTATGATATGAAAACATTGTTTCAGTCTATCTGGTGTTTATCAAGAAATAACAGTCTGAGTTTGCCAAATAGATACAGTATCAATGCAAATTAGAGACCCAAGTGATTATGAAAAAAATTACTTCACCTTGTTCAGAACTAGGGGGTAAAATCATTGTAGACTCCAATTGAGGTTAACGATATACCACTGGCTCCAAGAACAGGAAGTACATATTGTGTTATAAAGTCTTAAAACCATTTTTCCGGTCATTGGAAAAAGATGTGCCTACATTCTAACAATGTATTCCCCTGCACACTCTCTCCAAATTGCTTTGCATTGCAAGTTCTTCAGGTCTCCTCATGTAAGCTCTTTGCACATGAAACTTAGATTTGTCAATAGAAGACCTAAACATGGATGGTTTGCAGAATTGGGCCCTTTGTATGTAAACTAGTCATTCCTAGTTCTCACATTACACAGGCATTTTAAAAGAAACTGCAGAGTAATTGTCATCTGCTGGTCTGTCTTAATTACACAGACTGTAATTCCAAAATTAGACAGGAAGGGATATCTGTACTTTCTATATGGATTAATGTGGACATATTGCCCATCTGTCATTTGGTATACTTGATGTCGTCCAAACTGCTCAAGAGCATTTATGAAATGACAAAGCAATGGAGAAGTTACCCAAATGATAGGCGAGCATTAGACCCCCATTAACACTCTGTGAATGTAGTTCTATAATATTAATGTGGATGTATCCCCCCCAGTAAACAGATGTTCACATCTTCTAAATGCTACATTTACTTCTGTGTGTTGATCTCTTACTTAAACTTTCTCCCATGTAGGTTTGGCCGTAAATTTTGCCTTATAGTGACAAGTCTTGTAAGTGCCACCGCTGGAATTCTTGTGGCCTTAGCACCAAGCTACCTGTGGATGGTGATCTTTCGGTTCCTACAAGGATTCGTCAGCAAGGGCAACTGGGTAGCAGGCTACATCCTGAGTAAGATTATTGCTTTCCTGTGAATAATAATTGATAATGGCTGATGAAGGGCAAACTGGCAATTCATTAGGCTTTGTTTTTAAAATAAAAGCTTTTCTTATGGTTGCAAAGAAAATCTTCCAAATATGACACTGTCTAGTATTGTCTGCTTTATAGATTCAGGAAGATGGATGATATTTAAACAATAGCTCTGAATGGTGTGAGCTGCTCTAGTCACCTCAGGCTGAATGGTGACAAACTGAAATGCCTACCTTTTTTAATAGTGGTAGAGATGTAGCCGTGTTAGTCTGGGGTAGCTGAAGCAAAATGCAGGACAATGTAGCACTTTAAAGACTAACAAGATGGTTTATTAGATGATGAGCTTTCGTGGGCCAGACCCACTTCCATTATTTGATCTGAGGAAGTGGGTCTGGCCCACGAAAGCTCATCATCTAATAAACCATCTTGTTAGTCTTTAAAGTGCTACATTGTCCTGCATTTACCTTTTTTAAATGACTGTACTGCTAAACATAGTAGCAGAAAAATCCAGATAATGTAATCCAGAATTTGAGATGAAGAAAACTTAATGTTTCAATTAGTCATTCTTTTGTACCTATGTGTGTAATGTTAACTGTACCAGTGTATACACACATACACAAGCTTTATCTCTAATACTAGTCTTAAATCTACTATAGGCACTGATACAGCTGCCTCCATTTCATATCAGTCACACAAAGGATTATTACCTCCTTACACAATATGATCCCTCAATTATACATTATGGGAAATGTATTTAGAATACAGGAAACCCCCGAGTTGCGACCACCCGAGTTACAATCCCCTGCACTTACAACTATATTTTAAAGTGCAGAAGGGGCCAAAACCCCCTGACTTAAGTATTCAGCCCGCATTTACGATGGTGCACCGCGCCTATCTTCAATGAGGATTCGAGTTACGACACCCCCGACTTGCGACACTTCCCCGGGAACCAATTGCATTGCAAGTCGGGGGTTGCCTGTAGTTTATATTGCTCAGCAAAATATCCAAATGTACCGTCTGTGAATTTTGGTATTAGTGTTTCACTTCAGTATGGAATGCCATAACAGAGAATAAAGTTTAAGCCCAGTATATTGAGATATAAGAAAAAAATAACAAACTCAGCAAATTAGGCTTGGTTTGCAAGTACCAAAGGATTTGTGTATTTTATGCAAAAATCTAGTTTTTTAAGGAGTTAGTATTTTGTCTCCAGATGCTGGGTATGTTTACACTACTGGCCAAATCAGGCAGTGATCAATCAAGCAGAGGTTAATTTATCAGGTCTCATATAGACATGATAAATCAACCATTGATTGCTCTCATGTCAACACTGGTTCTCCACCAGAATGAGAATCTCGCAAGGGGAGTCAACGAGAGAGCGTCTCCCTCTTTGCAACTCAGTGAAGAGACTGCAGTAAGTAGATCCAAGTATGTCTACTTCAGCTTCGCTATTAAAGTAGATGAACTTGTGTAACTGAGGTGATTCTCCTTCCGTAGTGTAGACCAGCCCTTGAAATGAAACCTATGGCTCCCAAACCGCTCGATACTTTTTTCTGTAGTGAGGTTTCTTGGTTCTTCCATCTGTAAAATGATCCAACAGTTTTCCTTCTGTGTTTTAACTGTGGTTATATTGTATACATTTCAGTCTCAGAAGTTGTTGGCCCAAGCCATAGGAACACAGTGGGAATTCTCTATCAAGCAGCCTTTACATTTGGACTCATCCTGCTTGATGGTCTTGCTTATGCTATTCCTCACTGGAGATGGCTGCAGCTTACTGTTACTCTACCATACGTCTTCTTCCTGTTCTATTACTGGTAAACACTCATATTATACCTCAGAAAAAGTTGTGAAATTTAATTTCCCTTCATACAAGAGAGATGCTCAAGATCCACGCCAACGAAGAGTGGGAGTAGGCTCCTTTAATGTTCAATCCTTGATTGTATCCTAGCGTACACATCTTATCTAATGTATACTTAGGAATCCAACTTCTGTTATATTATGCTGCTAGTGGATTATTGTTTTAAAAGAAAAATTGGATGTAAAATAATTTGATGCATATTATTTGGTTAAATCCATCATCAGCTGAATATTTGTTCAAAGGGAAACTATTAAATACATTAGTGCTGTGTTTTGATTGACATCACCTTGAAAAGGTGATTTTAGTGGTATTGTCCAATGGCTAAATATTTGTATTTAAAATGGTGGTTGACTTATTTTTTTTTTTTTTAAAACACCACCATTTTGTGGCACAGCCAAAAGTAATAGACAAGTTCCTTTCTACTAGGTCAACTAGATTTATTGTTTAAAAAAAGTAACTTGTATCTTTTTGTAGTCACTTTTTTTTTCTTTTTTTTGAGCACTTGGGTTGTGAAGAGTTGTATGCCTGGAGTGGGGATCCAGGAGTACAGTATTTAGTTTTTCTTCCTTTGTTCATTTTTGTGAATTTTATTTGAGTGTAGTGAGGGTCCAGTACTTTTAAGGGTGTGTGTGTCAGGGCGGGGGTGTCTGATGATGGTGTAGTTGGAAAATGGCTTCTCATGAGGCACCACAGATAGGTGTCATGGATAAATAGTACAAGTTTTCTTATTGTAAAGTTCTCATATTTATTGTTTTATCATGAACATGGGCGACAGGTGAAGACCCAGTTTAGGAAGGCAGTTGAAGCTCTCCCCTTTCTGCCCAAAGTCACACCCCTTCCTTGAGACCATGCCCCTTCATAACCTTTCCTCACACCCACAGCCTAGCCCCATCCAACCCCAGCTCAGGGCAGGGGCTGCTGTGCAGCGCAGGCCCAACCTTCTCCAGCTATTGGGTAGCTGGGCTGCCATGTAGAATGGCCTCAGCCTTCCCCAGCCACTGGAGAGCCATGTGGTGTGGATCCAACCTTTCTGGGAAGCCAGGCTTCTGCATGGTGTATCCCCCGCCCCTCCTGGGCGACTGGGCAGGGTAAGCAATTTTGGGAAGGCAGTGCTTTCTCTTGCATATGTTACCAGCTGCTCATGATCGTGAATGTATTCATCTCCAGTTAAACTGAGCTACTGGCAAAGCTGCTCCTCCAACTTCATCTTGCAGCATGGTGAACTATTCTTTTCATGAAAAGCAGAAAGTAGTGTCACCGTGCCTGTAGCCTTGGTTTGGTGCCCATATGCCATTTTGTTTCCTCTTCTTGCTTGTGTTACAGGTGTCTGCCTGAGTCTCCACGGTGGCTGATGTCTCAGAGGCAAAATGATAAAGCTATGAAGATTGTGGGCTATATTGCCAAAAAGAATGGGAAACAGCTGCCTGCCCATTTTCAGGTTAGCTTGAGTATTTATACGGGTAGGTGAATGTTATAAAAGTTCCTTCTATAATGCCTGAATGGTTCTTCCACCTGAGCCATTCTACATGTTGGTAAAAATTAAAGTTAACTTCACAATCCCAGCTGGATAACTGTTACCTCCCATTGTACATATGAGGAAGCTGGTGCATGCAGAGATTCAGAGGCTTGTCCCAAGCTTTCTACATGCAGAAGTTTGAAACGAAGCCAGGGATAGACCTCCCCCCGGTCTTAGTTCTATGCCAGGGTTCTTATGTATTCCAGATGTGAAACATTGTGTATTACAATCCTGCTGACTCATGACCTGTTCAACTAAGACTAAAGAAAAAGGAAAATATTATTTAGAACTAAGCTTCATATTCTGTAGAAATTACTTAGGAAACAGCAGATCAAAAAGACAAGGAATGACTAAAACTATTGGAGTGAAGTTAAAGAATTTCTCATCATTGTGATCCTTCTCCTCCATATCCCATGCAAGAACCACAATGGAATGGTGTATTTCCCAGGAAGCTTTTATGTATTGTAGTAAGCAACATCTCTAATGTATGATTACAGCGTACCGCAAGCCCCTTCCTGCTTGCTTTAACATAATAAATTTGTCACCCTATTTAGCCATTAATTAACAATGCACTGGTTCTTCTGTAGAATATTAACCTTGAAGAAGAAGATGGGGAAAAACTGAGTCCTTCATTCATGGATCTTTTTAGGACACCTCAGATGAGGAAACACACATTCATTTTGATGTACAACTGGTAAAAAAAAATTAGTTGTCTAAAGACATTGTTACAAAGCATTAAAATTACAGTTTTGTCTTACCTCCATTCTTGTACTCAAACTCAGTTGCCTTTTGCTCCAGACTAGCTTCGTCTGTGTGTCCTCTTGAACTGCTGGGGAGTTTTCTCTGTCACTCTGTCCTGTCAGGGGAGATTATTGGAACAGTGTAAGCTAGAGTTCTTAATTGTGGTTTCAGTTTAGGCCTGTTGCCGTGATGGCCTCAAATGTTTGGTCACTAGTGGATGAATTATGGGGTCACTTGAGGACTTCTCCACACATAGAAGTTATACTTGTTTCCCACTCTATCATGTGTAGAGTGGAAAAATTCCTATAGGGATAAGAACTGGGTTAGCCTAAATTGGTGCAGGATCAATCAGTTGGGCTCCCAGTGTGACGACCGCCCCCCCAGCATATGCTGTACCCAGAAATGTCACCCTAGCCTAGGTCTGAATTTAGCCAGGGGATGAGGAGAGATTGGTGAAAGCATATTGAAGGAAGTTCCTGAAAAGGGGGAGGTAACTGAGGAATACAGTGCAAGAGGGGTCCATCATGTGAGGACAAGATGGTGTGCTGTAGATTATTCATACAGATTATCCTGCGTTATCCACACAGTTACTTGCTGTATAGACAAGCTCTTAGTATCCTCTTAAATTTACCTACAATGGTTTCATATATCTTTTGAGGCAAGATGAGAATGTTAATACAAGCAGAATTTGACTAGCAGAATTTGCCTACCTTCTTTGAACTCACTCCCCAGATACATGGTCAACTTGCTCTTAACTAAGACGTCCACCATCTGAGCTGTTAAGAGGAGTTTCTTAGAAAACACGTTGCTTGTCCAACTGCCCATCTGAGTCACCATTGTGTCGGATGGTGAGGAAGCAGAGGGCAGAATGGGCACTTGACAAAGGACTATGCCGTCAGTGAGCATAATCCCATAATTAACTCAGGTCTAGATGTATGAGCAGGGCAAAAACTCTTTTAGCCTTAGTCTTGGATAACATTCATATTTACTACGCAACTCATGTTCAACATTTTGTTCCTACACTACATTATTTTGATGAGCTATAAACTCGTACCTCTAGTTTCTGCTTTCCAACATTTCTCTTTACAGTGAGGCTCCCAGGCTTACATCAAGACAGTTAAATAAATTAGAGCTGAAGTAGGTTTCCTGGACCTGATTGTGATTTAAAAGGTCTGTGCTTAGAGGAAACGGGTCTCTCTTTTTTGACTAAGTCTCTTAACCATTGTGAGCGCTGTTCTCTGCCTAGGTGGACAAGCTCTCTTCTGTACCAGGGGCTCATCATGCACATGGCAATGGCTGGTGAGAACATGTATCTAGATTTCTTCTATTCTGCCCTTGTTGAATTACCAGCTGCCTTCATTATCATCATTACAATCAATTGCGTGGGCCGTCGCTATCCCTGGGCTGTGTCAACTCTGGTGGCAGGAGCTGCCTGCCTTATTACAGTTTTAGTCCCTGAGGGTAAGTTTCAGAGGCTTCAGTAATTTACTTTCTCAATGTTACCTCTCATGGAGAGGGGGAATGGTGTCTTGTTAATCTCTCTCTCGGGACTGTTTGTTTCAAAGTTTGAAAAAGCACACCTGTGATTGTAAACTGTGTCACTGACAGATGCTGGAGACTTTCCTCCCCTCTAGTGTCACTCCCAAAAGTGAGACGGAGTAAATGTCTACATTTTTGGAGACATCAGAGTTAATAGGAAATATCTTGGGTGAAAATGGGTGCTGTACGTAGCTTAGTAAATCACATTTTGCCATATGGTGCTGATGGTTTTAATCTGCTGCTTTATAATGTTAAACAATAGCAGTTCCTTAATTCTAATAAAATTGAAATAATATAAGATTATTGAATTCCCCCAAAATAACATTGTTTGTTAGATAAAACCAACCCATCCAATCACCACTGGCCCCAAAACCTCCAGACAGCACTGTAAGTGAAATAAATGTTTCCTTTGCAGATATTCACTGGCTAAAAGTGATTTTATGTTGCATTGGGAGAATGGGAATTACAATGTCCTTCGAAATGGTTTGTTTTGTAAACATGGAGCTGTACCCAACTTTTCTGAGGTGAGTGCATTATCTGAGGCTAGCATGATATGAAAGGCAGTTGTTGGGAGCTGATGGATATATTGTATTTTTTGGCTTAACAATTAGTGTAGATTTAATCCTCGTAATTTTATGTCAGGATGAATTCTGTACCTGCTCAGTGTTTTGATCAACTCTGCTTCAGCTACAGGACATTTTCAGACCAATCTAATGCAATGAATTATGTTAAAACAGGAACCTTAGTGTAATGGTCTGCTCTTCTCTGTGTGATGTCAGTGGGATGCTAGCCCCATTCATCGTCTATAGACTGGCAGAGATCTGGCGTGAGTTGCCACTTATAGTTTTTGGTAAGTGTTTTTCTTACCTTCTTATGGTGTTCCTCTGATGTATTAGCTATGCCTCAGTTACCATGACAAATACATCTGAGCAACTGATTCCAAATCTAGAGGGGAGAATATTTTTCCTTTCTCAGAATCTTCAGCTCACAATAATTAGTAGTTAACTTCTGAGTTGTGTATGTATTCAGTCTGATTCCATATTATTCTTATGGTTTCGTGTGTGTGTGTGTGTGTGTGTGTGTGTGTGTTTTTAAACCCCTTCAGACTAGAAAATGTTGCTGTGACAAGTCAGAAGATTATGATATTTACCAAAGTTTGGATTGTATGTCATTTTGGGATAACATTAATTTGAACGACTTTCTCATTTTTGTTGTTTACTATCTGTCTGGAGACAATGTGTTGTAATTTCAAATAGTTTCTGTTCAGTATATTTTATTAATTACTAGCAGAAATACCCGGTGTTGCCCGGGGAAAATATAGTAAAAGGTGTGATGAATGAACTACGTCAATGACATTAACATAGCATATTTTATTGGAAATACTTTTTTTATATATTACTTTAAAAAATTAACATAGCTAGTGATATGCTTACAAAACGCATTTACATTTAACTCATTTCTTGATAACAAAAGGTGTGGTGAATGAACTACATAAATTACATTAACATAACATATTTTATCGGAAATACTTTTTCTGTTATCATAAAGAAAGGATCTCATAGTTGCAGTTTGTGACACGCTTAACAGAAGAGTCCAGCAAATGCCTACAATCAGGTGCTACTAAAAGCGAATTAGTGGCCCAATTGGAGCTCTGGGGGCCCAATTGCAGCTCTGGGGGAACTGATTTCGAGATATAACCAATCCAGTTATTTAAATCAGGAAATCAGCAGTATCTGTGCAAAACTTAGTGTTTTTAGCTCTTACCGTTTGAGATTTTTCGGGACAAACTAACTTTTGGAAATATTTATAAGATTAAGGATGTTGCATATTTCTGTCTTATCAATATTTGTTTTTTATTGGACAACCATATAATCATCTTTTTTAAAAAAAGTCTACAGATTGGTAAATCTTTTCAAAGTAGGCTGAAACTTCCTGGAGATTAGTCAGCTTTAAGCCAGGTACTACAAAATCTCTGTTTGAGCTAATGCATGAAGATTATATTTGAAGACAATACATTATTTTTAATAAAGGATGTATATATATTATTTACAGGGGACTTAATAATGCATGCATTTTAAAATGGGACTTATGTAAGTTGGTAACCAGGAATTTAGTGAGTGAGAGGTTAACTGTGATTTTTAAGCTTCAGGGGGATAGCTGAGTTAGTCTGTAACAGAAAAAACGAAAAAAAAAAAAACCCAGCTCAATAGTCTAGTAGAACCTTAAAGACTAAATAGTTACAAGAGGCTGATAAGAACCATTAGTACCTTCATTGTTTTTTTGGTTGGTTAAGTCATTAAGATGTGGATAATGTGGGAGTCAGCTGGGTTCATACCATTTGCATAAGAATTAAACTTGTTAATGAAGTTAAGTTCCAAACTTTTTTCTGTGTGTATTTTGGTTGTGGAATTGGTGTGAAACAAAACAGTGACTTGGAGATCCATTAATGAGTGACCAGGACAATTAAAGTGTTCTTCAACTGGTTTGTGTATTGTCTTTTCAGATATCTGATTTGTGTCCATTAATTTTTTCCCATAAAGACTGTCCAGTTTGGCCAATATAGATTGCAGTGGGACATTGCTGGCATTTGATGGCATGGATCACATTAGTGGATGTTCAATTAAATGAACCTCTGATTTGGTAGCTGATGTGGTTGGGTCCAGTGATGAAATCGCTGGTGTAGATGTGTGGGCAGAGTTGGCACCAGGGCTGATTTCGGGGGTGGGTTCCTGGATGAGAGTGATGGAGGGATGTTGTGTGATTACTGGAAAGAATTTGTTTGAGGTTAGGGGGTTGTCCGTAAGCAAGAACTGGCCTTTCCCCCAAGGCCTCTGAGAGTGAGGGGTCATTTTTCAGGATAGGTTGTTGATAATGCGTTGGAAGGGGGTTAAGTTGTGGACTGTAGGATTCTATTGTTTTCACTTTTGGGCCTGTCTTGAAGTAGTTCATGTCTGGGTACTTTTGGGGGGTCTGTCGATCTGTTTTTTCACTTCTCTAGGTGAGTATTTCAGTTTTAAGAATGCTCTATATAGATCCTGTATGTGTTTGTCTCTGTCTGGGATTGGAGCAAATCCGGTTGTATTTTAGGGTTTGGCTGTATACAATAGATTGAGAAATGTGTCTGTCATGGAAGCTAGAGGCATGCAGGTAAGTGTAGTGGTTGGTAGGTTTCTGGTATAGGGTGTTGGAAATTTGTCCATCATTTAGTTGCACTGTAGTAAAATCTTGTTCTCATGGTGCCAGAGAAGTCAAATACATTTCCTATCATACAACTATACAGCCTACCATTCGTCAAACACATCTTTCCAACGTGAGATATTCCAGTTCAGAACATAGCTTATAATTATAGGTAGTAAAATTTAATTCTCTCTAATACTACAATGCCCCTGAAAAGCTACAAACCTGTCTTGTATGAGAAAAATTGTGTGTGCGTGTATACACTCTAACTATAGAGTGAAATTTGGCACTCTATTTTTGTATGTTAAAAGAATTTGTAGAAGAGATTTTTTTAAAATTAAATTCCACAATTATAGCAGCCAGACACGTGAAATGTAAGTTGGGTTCTAACTTGGTCATCTGTGTGTTTAATTTGAAGCTGTGGTTGGTTTAGTTGCTGGTGGATTGGTGATGTTGTTACCTGAAACCAAAGGGAAAATGTTGCCTGAGACTATTGAAGATGTAGAAAACTTGCATAGGTAAGTCAGGAGGCACATTCAGATTGTTCAAACTGTTCATGTTTTGAAAAAAAAAAAAAAAAGCTTAACAGAAAAAGCTAAAATGTAAATGTACATCCAGAGGTTGCCATAGAAACTCACAGTATTTGTGGCATAGTTACTGTAGTATGCTTCTCTGTTCTAGGTGTAGGAATGCTATGTAGATCATGGCAACACTCATTTTGCATTCCTAACGTAACTATAATGTAATAACAATGACCACTTGGAATGCATCCTTGGAATTTAAAGGTCCTATGAAAAATGTTCAATTTTGGCATCTCCAGGAGGTGCATCCATTCTGTTCCTCCCCCAAATCACCACAAAAATCCCATAACATTTTTTTTTGCACTATTCCCATGGTGAGTTTTCACAGGACTGAAAAGAAAAAACAGGTAGGAGGGATGTTGCATTTTCTGACTGACAAAATTATGCTGTTTCTAAGAATTTCTTACAAAGGCTTAAAACAAAGAGCTTGACCCATGTTTCATGTGTATAAATACTGTAAATATTAAAAATCCTGTGATCTGTCTAGACAGGACTAACAGCAGGATTATGGCCTGGAATTGGCAATATGTACCCCCCTCATTCCCTTACAGTAGTTACCCTGATCTAGCAGCACAGGAAGGAGAGCAATCTCCTGGCTGTTGCTTCCCAACTTGGTGCATGGAATAGGGAGTGAGCAGAGCCATGGCTCTACCCCTGGAATTTTCTGACTAGCATAGTTATGCTAGCATGCCAGAGGAAGGAAATTGTGCAAGCTATAGGTCTGGCACAAGGCATATTAGGGAGAATGGATAGTAGCCAGATTGTGACTGATGGTTTTATTCTAAACTTTTTCCTGTCCAGAGCTATTATGGGATGGCTGGCCACCTTTTCTGCCTCCAGAGCACAGTTTGTTAGTTCAAGAACCTCCTGGCTTCAGTTGGTTGCACTGGGAACATCGTTTCTCAGGAATCTGAGAACAACAAACAGAGGCTCTCAGTTGGACTTTGTATGGCAGCATGAGTGTCTCAAACTCAGGGCACGACTGACTTACCAAATGCTCTTTGGGCAGGTGGGAGGATGGAGGGGGGAGTTTTTCTTTTTTCCTATAGAATAGAAAAAGGAGTCCTTGTTATCAGTCACTCAGTGCAGTGCTGTAAGGCAGCAATGTTTGTTGAGAGGGAGAACAAATGTTAGGTCTTTGGAAACAGCTCATTGTCATGACGTCAGTGGTCAGTGACCAAAAGTGCATGTGAGGTTAGATGACCTTTGAACCAATGATGACATCTCAAGAGTCAAATTAATTGTACTCTATATGGCAACCTAGTTGTCGTGACAAATAGTATATTGTAAAATGAAAATCTGCTGTTTAGCCTATAAGATTTGCAATGCACTATACTGTTGCTGAATGTGTCCCTTCATATAGGCAAAGTACCATAGCAAATTTCCTAAGTATATGTTAACTACATGAGTAGTCACATTACAATCAATGGGGCTACCCCCTGGCTTGACGTTAGTCAACAGTGGATAGTATGTACTCGATCACAATAATAATAATTACAAAAAAAAATTGCAGGATACTCCTCTCAGGTGAATTACAGATTGTGATGCTGAAGTTGAATTAACATGTTGGCTGACTGACATTTTCAATTGTATAATTGTATAATGATTTAGGCACAGAAGACCCATTTTTCAAAAGTTACTGAGGCATCTAAGAGCCAAATTCTGATTGGAGTCAGACGAAAGTGCCTAAATCACTTTTGAAGTGGGACCAATGAAAATATTGCCTTTTTATTTAGCAGGCCAGTATTGTGTTCCTGGTTAGTTCTGTTTCGGGACAAGGCATGCTTTTTCTCCTCACTTTATCGTTGTCCTAATTCCCTATTTGTTTTTGTTTCATTTTTACAGGCAAGAAAATCCTAGGGATAAAATTATCTACCTCCATGTGCAAACATAGGAAACTGCATGTTCCAAATGTGATCTGTTTTTGGCACAATACTACAAAAAGAGTTTAAGTAACACACATTGTAGAACTTTCCTTTTATGCGCCTTAATCCCTGGCTCCGCATACTCAGGCTTTTTCCCCCTGCTGTGTTGTCCAAAATGCACAAGTTACCAAGTATCTTCCCTCTTACCATGGTTTTGAAACTTTTTGTTGCCAATCATGTACACTTATCTACATGATACATGCGCTGCTGTCATGCTTATAGCGTTTTAGTTCCTATTCATACAGAGATGACCTGAGGTTATGTCTACACAGCAATGTAATCCTACGGTTGACTTGAGCCAGCTGACCCATATTGGAGAACCCTGGGCTTGAATGTCTACACTGGTTGGTTATTAACCCTACATTAAAACTTTTCTAACTCAGGCTTGAACTTATGGCACTCATGTCAACACTACACACATTGATCCAAGTCAAAGCAAGCAAGTCCCTTGTACCCTCCTGAAATGGATCCACTCTAGCCATTTGACACTAGTGCACTGCGAGAAAACTTTACTGCTCACTCTGCTACAGGAAGTTTGAAGAGTTCATCAATGGAGCCTGCCAAATAGTATTTTTGGTCTGTGTGCTTCCAGCTACAGGAGCCAGGAATATGCAGGAGGTGCCTTTTGAGGAACGTCTCTTGCTCGTGCTTCGGAATCACGTTGTGCAGCTTTTGATGGCCAACAGTGGGTCTGGCTTGCCCCTATTCTCTAGTGTAGAGGAGGGTACCCTTGGTAAGCAATAAGCAGGTTGCTCTATCCATCTGGAAGCTGCTACTGGTCTGTTGGCAGCCAGTTTGGGGTGTGTGTGTGTGTGGGGGGGAAGACTGTGAATAAAGTGCTTCGGCAACCTCCACTGCCAATCAGGGTGGCAGGCATTAAAGATAATCCTGAGGTAATTGCTGGCTTTGAGAGAATGGGGGTTCCTAAGTGCCCAGAGGCCTTTCATGGGATTTGTATGTCCATAGTTTGCTGCCCTGAAGTAGGGATGTAAACAACGAGTCGACTACCCAATAAGCATATGCTTATCGAGTAGTTGCTTTCCCCTGTTTGCTGTCTCTATCAGGCTGCGTCTAGACTACATTCCTTTTTTGAAAGCGGAATGTAAATGAAGGAAATAAAAAATGTAAATGAAGTGCTCATTTACAAGTCTTGTGCTTGTATAATCGCGTCCGCTCACTTTTTTGAAAAATTAAAAAAAAAGTCTAGACATGGTTCTTTTGGGGAAAAAAACCCACCCTTTTTCGAAAGACCCTTTCTTCCTGAAAAAAATGAGGTTTACAGTGTTCTTATGAAAAATTTTTTTTCTTTGAAAGAACTGCGTCTAGACTGCTTTTTTTTTTTTTTTTTTTTTTCAAAAAAGCAATCGGACGCAGCCTCATAGAGGGGCAGCGAGGGGAGCAGGAATTGGTGTTGGGGGCAGCTGGTTTATAAGCTGTTTCCCCAGCACCATCTCTGTGGGGGTCAGTGGAGGCAGAGACATTCCTACTGCTGCATCTCTTCTTTGAAATGTACAAGAGCCGTGGAAGTCTTTTGTACATTTCAAAGGCAGAGGCACAGTGGGATAATGAGTGCCCCCCTTATTGACCTCTTGATGAGCTGATTAATCAAAATGTAACATCCCTATCCTGAAGGAGCACATGACTACCTGGAGTAGTACCCTCTGTGCTCTACTGTTTTGCAGGCTCCTGTGGAGCAGAGGCTGGGACAGTTCATGATGACAGTTTTGGCTGTTTAGGAGTCTACATTCATGGATTGGCTAGAACACTATTCCTACCAAATGGCAATGTCATAAATGGAGTTACTGTCCATTGGAATAATGGTGGAGACAGTGTCCCTCTTTTTGCCTAGGCTTATAAAGCCATGCCCTGATTTCAGAGGCCCTGGCAAGAGACAGTTTAATTAAACTCTCGGGGGGCACAGCATGGGTGTGGAATGTGCTTCGGGCAGAATGAAATCCCTCAGATGTCCACAGATCCATTTGGATACCAGCGTTGTCGTTGCCATCTGCATGACTGTGGCTTGTTGCACTCCTTGAAGCCAGCAGGGAGTCGTTCCCTCAAATGGCCTGTGACCACAAGGGGCCACTGAGTTGCTGAGCCAGCAAGGGCACCAACCGCAGTGGGAGTGGGATGCACCTGGGTAATAGAGGTTAGGGAAGCTTTGACTTCCCTGATAGGTGTCTGTCGAACCTGCTCATCTCCAGGCAGGGGCGACCTGAGGCAGGCTGCCGGCAGCTGGTGCCCCAGCAGGAATGTGCGATCAGCGCCCCCGTCTCCACAGCCCTCAATGGCATGACGTCATCATTGGGCGCCTTGTATAACGTGACGCCCTAGGCGATGGCCTAGTTGTCCTATATGCACGGGCCACCCCTGTCTCCAGGATTCCACAATCTTCCATGAATATCCCATGATTACATGAGGTGATGCAGTAAGAGCAATAAATGTTCTGGATGACTGTGAAAAAGCTTTATTTGTACATGTGTTAAGAGAACATCAGTCACTCATTGCTAGGCAGGCCAGCTGCCATTACAGCACCCCCAAATCAGTAACAGATGACGTTTCCAAAACAAAACCATTAGAAGAGTAGGAAATGGTGTAATCCTACTGCTGCATGTCTTCTGGCCCCATGCTCTCCTTTCCCTTCTTTCTCTGTTGTCCATAGCACACAGGTGTGGTGTGTTAGAGGTATCCACAGGAAAGGTGTTCGAGAAGGAAGGCTGTGTGGGGGCTAGTTGCCCTGCCCAGCCACTCGGTGGGTTTTACTGTATAGGCTTCCCCAACGTGGAGTTGCCCAAGCTACTTCTGGATGGAGGATATGTTTCAGGGGGATGAGGCTGTGATGTGGGAGAGGCCATAATGAGTCACTGGGGCTATGTCTACACTACGCGTTTTCTCGGCAAAAAATATGCTAATGAGGGGGAGTTTTGCACAAAGATCCTTGTGCCCCCCAAAAAGGAGGTATACCAATCTTGCAGGAAAAGAGATTTTTGCACAAAAAGAAAACGTCCAGACTGCTTGTTTTTGTGCAAAAACCCAGAGCAAAAGCGAATTAGCAGAAAATATGCAAATGAGATTGCAATTCATACAAATAAGTCCCTCTTTAGCATATTTTTTGCCGAGAACTCGTAGTGTAGACATAGCCTCAAAGATTTCTTATTCGGCTCTGTCCTCCTCCCTTAGCTCCCTTTCCTGTTCCAGGAAACTGTGTGGGAGTGTCAGCTCCTTTGCTGAAACCCTGTCTTCCAGCAGAGCTGCTAGCCTCAGCTGTTGCTTCTGCCTCCCAGCCTGCCATGGCTCCAAGTCTTATCTCCCTCTGCTCCTGCACCCGCAGGTCTGTCCCCTCAAGCACTTCACCCACAACTTCATCATGGAAGCCCTTTCACTTAGAACAGTCCATGAACATATGTTGGGCCAGGGGCCAAGGTGTGGATGTGCAGCAGCCAATGGAGGGTTAAGGGGCCTGCAGTCGAACAAGAAACAGACAGAGTTATGGTCCGCAGTGGCTCAGGGGAGGAGCACAGAATGAATTCTTATAGAACCTTGTAAGTAAATGTTACATTCCAAAATGGAAACTAAAGCTCTTGTGCAAGGGATGCTGCTTTGGCCACAGATTCTCTGGGCACTGCCTGGTGAATTGCAGTTATAGAAGTGCTAAAACCAGGCTACATTTTATCATTTTAATTTTTTTTCAGGTTTATAAAAAATTGTGGAAGCCCCTGGGTTGTGGGGAGAAGGAGCAGCCAGTTCTAAAAAAGGCTGTTTCTGTTATTTTGGGGCTTTCACACTGTGAGGCCATAACTGCTGTTGTGGCTGCCCTATTGACAGAGGGAGATGTTCTCCTCAGCTGCTAGTGGAAAGCTTGCAGTGTATGAAGCCAAAGTATTCATACATGCTATGTATTTATGAATAACTAGTTAGCTACTGAGGGGGGAGGGGATCTAGAGAATGCTCCCTTCCCTGCAATGTTACTGCTTATCTGCAGTTCCATACTATAGGAAAAGTTTGCAGTTATCCCCAACCAGGAGTAGGTCAGAATCCACAAGGCAATTAAACTGGGGTCAGAAACTCACTGGGTTTGAGGGGTGGCTTACATCTCCCCTGGGTTTGCTGCAGGCTTGACAGTGCTGCGCTCCTCAGGTACCCTGGCATTGCTGTTGATTCTGTCCCACAGCCTGCTCTGGAACCAGTTTCAGAAGCAGTGTCATTTTATCCGTTTCCTTCAGAGTCTGCTACTGGATCCCATCCATTCCCATGCTGGATGCAGGGCTCAGCAACACAACATTCCAGCAGCTCTGTGCTGGGTGCAGTGCCCAGCACCCAGTTGAACTCCTCATAAAGCAGTCAGGTACTTGGCGAGATGCCTGAGGTCTAGTTCCTGGCCCTGTTTCTTGGTACTCATTATTGAGTTGCTTAATCTGCTGCCTGCACTGGTTACTGGCCCAGAACATTGGCAGAGCTGCCAGTTTTTTAGCTATCTGCTGGCATATGTGGTCATTCCTGGTACTTTTGCTAGTGTTTAGAGCTTCGCTGCCCTTGCACCACAGCCACATGCTGTGTGAAGGGTTTGTTCTGTTTGCCCTCCCCTGCAAACTCAGAGGGCTTGCCAGGGGTGTAGTTGTGGCTCAGTGACCAGAAGGCAATGATAGGGTTAATGCTGGCTGACTTAGCTGCTGCTGTACACGTACGGGGTTAGGTTCCATGGGCAGTGGCTGAACCTAGGGCTGTGGGAGGCAGGCCGCCTGCTATACCTCTGCTGTCAAAGCTCCCTGAGGGAGCCAAGACCTTCTCTTTCCCTGAGCAGGTGGTATGTGGCCCCTGCCTCATTGGCCCCGAGCATGGGTGGCCCCAGCCTCACTGCAGCTGAAGCCCTAGCAGTCCCAGGAGACAGGAGGGAGCTGTGCTGAAAGGAGTGGGCTAGGGGAGGAGTGTGGGCAGGGCCACATTTGGCAGTTAAACAAACTTCTCCTACCTCTGATACCTGCTGCCCGTGTTGGACTCCATTTTCAGTTGGGTCAGCTGGAGGCTGTTGGGCTAGAGAGGACTAGGGAAGTTGGCCCATGGAATGGTAGGATACTTCTGTCCTAGGAATTTGCCAGGAGCCATGTGGGGCTGCAGCTTGACAAGGGCTCAGGCCCTCCACCCCTGCAAGGCCCTGGGTCCAAGCCCTGCATTAGCACAACTTGTGTGAGGATGGAATAAGGGGCCCAGGTGTGAGCCTGAGTCTTAGATACCTATGCATCAGCCACCATCAGGGGATCATCTCACATCCCGTTAGCAATCCTTTAGCATCTTTGTAGCAATTTTTTTCACATGGAAAATTGAAGATAAAATATTCCAGGTGAGAGCCAAGCCCCATTGGAATCTTTGACTTCTGAAGGGCCAGGATTTAACTGAATATACTTGTAGCTGTTTTTAAATCCTCTTTATTAGTTGGGAATAAAGAGGCATCGTTTTGTGCCCAGCCAGCTCTCCATGGCCCATGTGGAGGTGCTTAGCTGACCATCAGAGATGTGTAGCCCCCTTTGGCAAACACCGGTGTGGAGAACGGAGTTATTAATATTCTGTTTATAAATATCTTATGCCCAATGCCTGCCTTGTGGCCAGGAGTTGAATCAAAGCCACTGGAAATGAAACAGTAACATGAAGAGGGTTCTGGGGGAAATGTTGGAAAAATGTTTTTTGGGGGGAATATCCCATACCTGGCTTCAGCTAGACTAGAATGATTAATTTCCCCAAATCTGGCCAAAGATTGAAGAGAATCCTAACCTTACTCCCTCCAGCCAGCCTTCCCCCCACTCCCAAAAAAAGGCTGGTCTCGGAAAGGGGGAGAATGGAATGTGTCATCAGTTGATGGAAACTGACCCTCCACCTTCATTGAGATATGGAGGGTGCCTGCAAATGGGACAGGTTCCCAAATTAGAGATGGGCATAAACTGGTCTTCCAGGTGCTATGGCAGAGGGGTTATGTTTAGGTTCGGAGGTACGTGTCTAGCCCAGTGATACTCAATAGGCCGTTCAGTGGGGTAGCTTGTTTTCCGAAATGCTTTGTACCAGTGAGGAATGAATTTCTCACACTTGGTTTTCAAGCCATTGTTTTAGGTCACTGCAAATGTACAGCTCTCACAGGCACCAAAACAGTTGCACCTGGGTCATTATCACAATTGGGAACCAGAGAGCTGCAGCACAGAGATCCAGTCTGAGACACAGGACCCACATGGCTCAACCCAGAGTGAGATGTAGGAAGCCAGGCCTGTCACTCAAGGGACTACAAGGGAATGAGCAGCTGCAGGTCACTCTGTAAGGATGACACCTTGTTTTAAGAACTGGTATTAAGTATAATACCCTAATGACTCATAATGTCTGAGCAATGGAACATCAACAGGCTATTAAAGAGATAAGGCGGGCGAGCTGACATCTTTTATTGAATCTGCTTCTGTTGGTGTGAGACACAAGCTTTTGAATCATACAGGGTTCTGAGACCTGAAGAAGAGCTCTGTGTAAGCTGGGAAAGCTTGTCTCTCTCACCAACAGAAACTGATTCAATAAAAGGTGCTGCCTCGCCTACCTTGTCATTTCATGTTAAAGTATTCTAGCTAAGTCTTTAGCTAAAGTCAGTGGGAAGACCTCTTCAGGCTATCAGCAGTTAATGGAAATGAAGAGACATTTCATAGCCTCCTATTCCATCAAAACCATTACTTAAGGCAGGGGTGGGGAACCTCAGGCCCAGGGGCTAGATGCAGCCCCCAGCTTGACCTGATCCAGCCCCTACAGCCCATGTCCCTCCTTCCCCTGCCCCATCACTGGGGAGCCAGTGCTGGTGCCCCAGCCCCCCTGCTGCCTCATATGAGCGGAGCACACAAAACCTATGAAGCTGGGCCTCCCTATGCTCTGGTATAGAAGGGGAATGTGGGGGGGGGGGGGGGGAGTTTTTCTTTCTCCTCAGTCAGGGGCCACATCAGTGAGATTTTTTTGGGGGGATTATTTTTCTCATTCATGTGTGGCCCCTGACTGATTATTATTATTATTTTTTTTGTGGATCAGTGGCCCCTGACCCAAAAAATATTCCCCACCCCTGACCGAAGGACAGTGTTGGAAAGGGAGATAAGTCCTCCTGCTTCTGGTGAAAAACAGCCTCTAATAAATGGAAGTTAGGAAGCAACTGCTTCTGAGGGTCAGTTATTCGCTAACTGCTACTGCAGGGTTTCACCCACTTTGCTCTGCAACATCCGTGCCTGTTAATGTCAGAGATGGGATATCTGACTGGATGGATTGCCGCCTTATCCAGTATAGCAGTTCCTCTCTATAGAAGAAGTTTAAAAATTTGAGTGACTATTTTATGTATTGCATAGCACTTAGTTTATGTACATTTTAATGTGTCAGGTGTTTTGCAATCAGGAAAAGAAATTGTAATGATCTTTTAGGGATGAGACACTCCATTTGTAGAGGGAGTTTAACTAAAACAGATAGTGTCTGATAAAGTAAAACCAGAAGAGCCATTATCAAACTGTTTTGCTAACGGTTATGAGTTTAATAATCCCTTTAAAGCAACTTACCGCCTACAACATGTTAAAATATTTTAAGGAGTGTGTTCAAAGGGCTGGGAGATAGGCCTGGAATGTGAGGAAGGACTGAGGGTAATAAAATCAAAAGCCCTTAACAGCAGAAGAAACTAATGTAGAACAAGGATAAAATTGGCGAGATCTTACAATAAATGTAGGAAGTGCTGGATGGAGAAAAGCACAGATGGCAGGAGGTCAGAGGCATGAAGATGGGCAAAGAAAAGGGCAGAATAAATATGCATGGCATCAGTCCAGCCTCCAGTGAGAAGCCCATTTTTTGTTTTTCGACTAAACTAACTGGCAGCATTTTAATCTTAATTCGTAAATCCCTTCATGCTACATATTCTCAGTTGAAGCAGCCCTACAGAATCCTGCACTTTTATCACTGCCAGTTCCAGGATTCAGAGTGTGTGTGCAGGAGCAAGGAGGGGATGGCTGGCTATAATTCTCCCCTCCCGCTCCCCCAGCAGCTGGCTATTGTGTAAGGGTGGGCAAGATATGGCCTGTCAGCTGGATCTGGCCCGTGGCCCCACCCCTGTGCCAGGGAGCAGTGCTATTCAAAGTGGCTGGCTGCTCCTGTGGCTCTCTGCATTGCAGGGAGGGAGGAGGCTCTGCATGCTGCCCTTGCCCCCCCCCCCCCCAACAAAATCTCTTAGCTCCTATTGGCTGGAGAACAGCCAATGGGAATTGAGAGATTTTGTTGGGGTGAAGGCAGTGCATGATGCCTCCCCACATAGTGCAGAGAACCACATGGAACAGAGCAGTCTGAGGCGGCTGGCCAGGAGCTGCTTAGGTAAGCACCTTTCTGCCAGAACTTGCCTCTTGCACCCCAACTGCTCACAGCTCCCTCACAGACCCTACACCAGCTTCTGCATCCCTCCTCCAGGCCAGAATCCCTTTCTGCACCCATGCCCTCTCCTGGACTCTGCACCCTAATCTCCTGCCGTCACAACCCCCTTCTTCACCCAAACTCCCCCTCAGCTCCCACACCCTCTTCTGCACCCCAGTCCTCTACCCCAAGCTCCCTTCTGCACCCAGCCTCTGTCCCAGACCCTGCGCCCCCTCCATAGGAAAGTTTGGTCCTTGACCACTTTTCAAAATTTTGGAGTGGCCCCTCATCAAAAAATGGTCCACCCCTGCTCTGGTGTGAATTCTTCTCCGGGTTATCTAGCACTAGGGGGCAGCAGAGGCCAAGCGTTTTCATTTTCCCTCCTAAAGAAGAAGGCAGAGCAATTTGTCACTCATCTCTTGGTTTTCATGTTGCCCTGTGGGCCAGGTAGGGAATGAAGTGCCAGGCCCCTTCCCTGAGTGTCTTCTAAAAGAAAGGAGTAAGCCAGTTCCAGACTCTGTCTGGATTTCCTCTCCTGACCTAATGCAAGGGAGAAGTTCAGACTCAATCCACTTCAGACTTGGGTGTCTGGATGCTCCTGATGAGACCCAGCGCCAAGGTCATGGACCATTTCAGCACAGACTTACCCCTAAGGGAAGGTAAGCAAACCTTGCCCACCTATGTGTCATGTGTTGCAGGGAAATCCTATACATGAAATAAACCTGCTTGTGTAATGCAGCCAGGCGGCAAGGCTGTGTGATTGCATCTGTGGGCAGGCCCTGCAAAGAATCAAAGAAGTTGACATCTACAGCTGATGATTATCCTGTAGCAAAGTGCTGGATGCTTGTGTCTAGTGATGTACGATATGAATATGAACTAACTGCGGCAGGAGAACTGGGGTTTGATAGGTGGGGGTGGCATGGATCCGAATGATAGGCTTAAAACCCGTTACCTACCATGCAGACAGGACGGTCTGCTTCAAAGTGGGGATTCTCCATGTCTAGAGGCAGTGATGTCCCTAGCATCATGGTGTACTCTGGTCCCATGGACGACACCAGTAAAAACCTTAGTTGGCTTCTAAAGACTCTCCTTGCATTTGTGTAAACTTTCTATTTGTTTTTGACATGGGCTGTTTTAAATCCTTTTCATATGGATGTGCTGTGTGGGGAGAAGGGCTCGCTTGCTCAAACTTTTGTAATGAGAGATTTCTTTTTCCCTGGAAAAGAGGAAGCTCCCTCCCACAGGGTGGGTGAAGAACAACGTTGTTGTTTCTGCCTGAAGAGTCATCAGACCATTCCTCACCAGCACACATCCCTTCCTTTGGGCCTGAATTGGGTCTCAGAGTTGGGAGCAAACAGAAGAGAAACACAAAGCCATTGATGAAATTACATGTGAGAGAATGGATGGGATCAGAGCAGTGTATAGAAGGGGAACTACATCTGGTTTCACAGAACAAGGGCCTGGGGGGGATCCTTCGGGCTCAGAAGCCCTCCTGCCGGGATTCTGCAACTTCTCGATACTTAAAAAACAGCAACACAGATCCTTTGTGACCCATCTCCTTCCTGATGTTACAGCTCCTCTGTTGTACTTCTAGGGTAGGGATATGTGGAAAAGAAATATGAGGCAAGTAATGAGGCTAGATGATTACGGACTTACTCTAATACAATGGGAGCAGCTTCTTTGTCCCATCTGTCCATCCCCACTTGGTGTTTGAGTAGCCTGTCTCCTTTCCTGAACCAGACACCTTGACACTGGTCAGTAATGACTCACCAGCTGTGCTGCTGCCCCTTCTCTGCTCTGTTTACCCTTTGGTTCTGTGAATTCCCATTTTCCCTCCAATTTTTGTATTTTCTGCTTAGTTGATCCTGGTGGAGTTTATATCCAATAAACCCTTGAAGATACCATGCAGCACTCGGAGGTCCATTTATTTTTGTAATAGCTGTCCTACAAAAGGCCTCTGGAAACCCTCAGGCCACCTCGACACTAGCGAAGGTGGGAGAGAATGCTCTCGTTGTCATAACACAGCCATCTCATGAGAAACAGTAGCTGTCATTGGGAGATTCCAGACTGCTATTTATGTTGGTGAAATTTGTCACTCTGGGGAAGGGATGTATTTTTTCACATCCTTGAGTTAAATAAATTTTGCCAACGTAAGTGATGGTGTAGACAAGGCTTAAGTGCTCTGCACAGCTACTAGCAATGATCAGCAGTGGATAACTGGTGTGGGTCAGCGGCGCAGCACTGTGCATGGTAACCAATGGTAGGTTGCTCTAAGGCTGTGTAGCACGTGTTAGAGCTGAATAAAGGAATTATGACAGTAGATGGTTTGTGTCCTATAAATGTTCTGTTCAGTCTGTGTCATCAAAGGCAGGCCCAGGGAGAAGCAGCTCTTTAACTTAATTAGGTGCAACTTCTGTTGTTAGAACATGCAGGTAAACCACCTCTTTTTTGCGCTTGGTTTGTCTGTGGGAACAAAACAGAAAAGGGAATTGGGAAGAATAAGGAAAAGGAACAGATGCTTGCCCAAGAACGAAAAGAATGACCAGCTAAAAAGATGTATATTCTCGACTCTGACTAAATCAAGAGAAAAATGAGTTTGTGGTTTACCAATCAAGAAATGACCCTTTAAATTCTTGTCCAGACACAGAGCGGAGCTAACCTGCAAAGGAATCAGATTGTTTTAAAGCTCCATTACATTCTCTATTTCATAGCAAAATACTAGCCTTTCTTATAAGCACCAACCCAGTACTAGTCATTTAAAGGACGGTAAGGGCACGTCTACAGCAGTGTTATTCCAAAATAACATAGTGCGTGTCTACACAGCAAGCCCATTATTTCAAAAAATACATTTTAAAAAAAATGGCTTCTTACTCTGACTTCTGTAAACCTCATTGTATGGAGGTATAAGGGAAGTTGGGGGGAGAATGCTGTACTTCAAAATAAGTGCTGTGTAGACAGCGCCAATAGTTAAAATAAGCTATTTCGACTTAAGCTACGCAATTGATATAGCTCAAGTTGCCTAGCTGCTTATGAGTTTAGCCCTCTGTGTAGACATGCCCTAAGTTTGCACCAAGTTGTAAAGAATGTATTCAAACATCCCAACTAGGGTAGCATCCATACTAGGGATGTTAAGGACTAGTCGCTCTCCCCCTCCCTCTTGCTACCTCTATCAGAGACGTTGGGGGAGGGGGAAGAGAGGTACTTCAAAGTGTCAGCACTGCAGGGAGCCTGTGCTCTGTGCAGTGCTACTGCTTTGAAACGCGGCAGCAGCATTTCAAAGGGGGCAGCGCCCATGGAGCCTGGAATCAGCTGTTCAGTACTGCCCCTTTGAAATGCCATAGGGGTTTTAAAGGGGCAGCGCTGCCCTAACGACTAATCAAATAGCTGATGAAAAAATGCATTGACTAGTTGATTAGTGAAATACGCGCTACTTAACATCCTAAATCTATACGCCATCGTGACTGCTTTGGGGTTTGCACATTGTAGCAGGCCCACTGCCGGGGTCTGAGAAGGGGAAAGGAGGCAGTTGGCATCGGGCCGAGTGAATTAAAAGGGCCCGGGGCTCTGGTTGCTGCTACCACTGCTTCTACAGGAGCAATGGTGGCTGGAGTCCCAGGTCTTTTAAATAGTCACCTCAGCAATGCTCCGTGTGTGTGTGTGTGTGTGTGTGTGTGTGTGTGTGAGAGAGAGAGAGACAACAGTGCACTGTGCTCTGGGTGAAGCTGACAGCTACTACATCCAGCCCTGCCCCTTTCTCCTTTCTGTCTGACGCCTCGCCCCTTCTGGGAGCATGGAACCACCCCCCACCCCACACCTTGCCCAAAGTCCCAGCAAGTCTGTCGTCCCCTGCAATTTTTTTGCAATAAAATGTGGATTGTTGGAGAAAACTGTTTAACAGTGATTTGTGACATAGGCCAACAAAATGAAGGAAATGCCAACAGAGGCTGACATGCAGCTCAAATAGTGTATTGGTCTTTACTTTCTGATTTTCCTCTCTTTTGTTGGTGTTACCACCAAGCCATTCCCAAATTCCTTGCCACAAACCATGGAGATGATAGAGCTTTTAAAAGAGACTTAAGAATTTCTTAACATGGGCAAAGTAACTACTTTTGTGTAATTTAAGCAGTATTTTGTGTTTCTGAGAAAAATAATTTCCTGGGACATTTTATAAAGCATAGATTTTTATCCCAAGTTCTGCCTTAGCTAAAATATGTGTAAGTAGAAAGGCATTTTTGTTTTGTCTATTATATAGCACACAGTTTTAACACTGGAACAAAAGTTGCCAAAGGTTGTGGTGGATTCTTCATCTCTTGAGGTCTTCAAGACTAGATGCCTTTCTGGAAGATCAGCTTTAGCCAAATATAAATCATTGGGCTCAATACAGAAGTAATTGGATAAAATACCATGGCCTACCATATACAAGGTCTCAGACTTGATGATCTAATGATCGTTGGTCTTAAAATTTATGGAAATACATATGTGATAAAAAGTAGCTTCAATTACTGAGAAACTACTAGCTTCCCTCCCCCCGCAATATCTATGCATGTATTTTAGAGATATGTGCATCTGTCTGTGTCTATGAATCTGTTCAAGAACTCCTAAATGGTAAGAGCTTTGGCATGCAGCTTCCACTTATCCTAACTTAAAGCAAGACCAGACTGTGGTTGTTCCAAGAAAGCAGGATGTGCCTAGAATTTGATTGTTTTCCATAACATGGAAAGGGGAGGGACAGAGAGAGGAGGGATGTGATCCTCACAGTTACCACTGGGGACAATGAGCACAGGGAGGAGTGTACTGTAGAGTCACCACTGTGAGCAGCCACACCATCAATGGAGTGGCCAGCTGCACACTGGACTCTCCATCTTGCCTGCCACTGGCCAAGGCAAGTGGCCTCCCTGCCTCAAACCTCTCCCCCGTCATCCTCCGTGCCAAACTCGGGGGTGGGGGAAGCCCTTCCCAGCCTTACCACTATGAAACCCCCTAGGAGTACCACTGGGGCATCTTACTGTCACCTCTCTTCACCCTGCCCTGGGCCAGCCAATCCCAGTCTCCCTGCCCAACTTCTAAACCAATATGCCTCCCTACTCTACGCTGGTATCCCATTGAACTCCACATATTTGGTATTCACGCTGACTCCCACTCCTTATTCCCCTACTCTTGGGGCCCTTGTATAACCTCAGTGCCTGTCCCCGATTCCTTTTCCCAGTCTGCTTGCCCATCCCATCCCAATATCCTCTGGCTTCTCCTCAGGTTTCTTTCTCACCAACTTCCCTTCACCCTTCTTGTTTGTTAATTCCAGTCCCCCTGCACAGCCAATCTGTCTTCTCCCCTTCTATTGGTTCCTAATTCCTCTAGATCCAGCCCCTGTCTCCTTGCTCAGACACTACTTTTGTTCCCTCTGGTTCTGTTTGTGTTTGGCTTTTGTCCCCTCTGCATTTGAATCAGAGAGCTTCCTGAGCAGCCGGTCACTGAGAGCACTGGGAAGTCAGGGTCCTTACACTCCATTCAGGTGCATGGGCCTGGCATTGCTCACAGCAGTTCAGGGCTGCATGTGCAAGGAAAGCCCTGATTAGCCACAGGTTGGAGCATGCCCGGTGCAAACCAAATCTTTGGGGAATTTACTTCAGGATCTCAACTCAAGATGTACAAACAGCAGGGTTTTTCCCCCAATCATTTAAAATTTAGGACCACATTATTCTAGGAAGAGTATCAGGCCTGTCCTGGACATGCAAGGCCACCAGTCACAAATTCCTTGCTTTTAAAAGAGAGGTCACAAGAATTTTTAACACCAGCAAAGTAAATGTCAAGCTTCATTCATGAAGAAAATTCTCTCTTCTCCTTCTCCCTCCTCCCCCCGAAATCCCTCCTGAGGAAGATATCCAGCATGGAAAACTTCAACACTATCTCCTGGTTCTTTCCTCGTATTCTCTTCTCTTTCCTATCAGTCCCAGGTGTGCCTACACCGAAGTGCACAGTGCCACATTCTCAGCTGATGTCAGTGGAGCTGTGTCAGTTTATAGCAGCTGAAAAACTGGCCCATAGGACTTGGAGCGAGTGAGCCTGGTCAAGTGCTGGGTGAATACCACGTGTCATTTTCCAAGAGTACCTACTCACAATCGTTTCAGCCCTGCTTGTTTCTCTCTTAATGGGAGTTGCTCCTGAGCATTTGAACAACTGTTTTATTTGCACAAATACATATGAAGTGTTTCCATGTTTTTATAAATCTCCTCTGATGTGCTTATGGCACACATTAATTTGGCAGCCATTAGTATTCTGACTGGAAAGGATGTGTCAAGTCATGTCCAAGCTATATAAAATATAATTAGGAACAGTTTTCCTAAAGCTCTTTGCCCTTCACAAGGGCAATTAAATAAGCCAAACGAAAACCTGACTTTCCCTTGCACAACTATGCCCTCAGCTCACATGTAGTCTCCTTGTTACTTAATGAGAGAGAGACTCTGAACTCCCCGGCCAATGTATCTTACAATAGCCTACTTATTTTTTCTAGGAATGCTGCCTTTGCATCTTTTATGTAACTTTCTATGTGTTGGTAGAAAAGGTCACTTGGCTGCCAAAATTCACTGCCAAAGCCTTTCCTAATACAAATACACTGCCCTGAATTAAGCCACCTCTAGCTGTTCACTGTTCCCTTTTATCTGTGACAGCTGCTATTGCTGTGACTGCGAAGACTTCATTCCACATACCTAGAGACGAGAGTTCGCTGCCTCTCAGTATGTAATGTACGTCACTATATTGAACAACCAACATCAAGGTCACAGCTTTTCAAATTCCACGTAAAACAAACTTCCTTTCAGATATATACTTGTATACAGCTCAATTAGATTGTGCAGTGTAGCTCAGAGACTGATACGGCTTTCCAAAGGCCAGCTAATGACCTCTATTATTTGTTCTTGGATTCCTGGTAGGCGAGAAGTACTCTAGTGCATTGCGACTGCAGCAGCAAACATTCTGAAACTAACGAGATGCTTGGTAGAGAGAAAGGGATGGCAATTAAAGTGACCTGAACCATAAGTTGGATATAGGGGAATGGTGGGGGAAACAAAACCAGAGGCAAATATTTTGTAGTTGTGAGATACGGTATCACTGTCACTCTTGATGTGGTTTTGGTATGAACTATTGTATTTTAACATGCAAATTAACTAAACCACTACACATTTGTTGGACTGCTTTGGAATAAGGAGTCCAACTTCTCTGTATTTTGTTTAAACAAGTCTAAGACTAGCAGTGGCATTTGGTGCCTGGATTAATAAAATGGAGTAATGTAAAATCTGCTATTTTGCCACCCCTATGAAAAAACTGTGCATAGAGTTTTTGGGTGATTACACTATGACTTTAGTCTTCTGCATTTTTGTGGCTGCAAAGATATACAACAGAGCCTTCCAGTATAATAAAATGGTGTTGAGAGGGAGACTTTTGTTAATATTTGACACACATATCTCTTAGGATGCAAGCAGAGGTGAAAGTAAGGGAGTGCACCCTGCTGCACAGTTCCAGAAAGAATTGGCTGAGCTGTGGCAGCAGGGAGCTATCTAAAGAGCTGGCAGGGACCGGAGTTGTAAGAGGACAGTACCTGTAAGAAATTTAAGTTCCTTTCACTCCTGGGTGCAAGATACTGTACCTGTGCATGTTTTCAGCATCTTCTATGGTCTCAGGTAAAGTTTTTCCTTTGGTTTCAGGTAGGAGCAGCACCAGCCCTCCATCAATTAAACCTACCACACCTTGGAATAAATATCATGTAGAAGGGTTACACAGTAAGCATTAAGTGGTTTTAATATTCATTTACAGCAATGCCTATGAATTTGAGTCAAAGCTGCATTTACTGAATGACACAGAAGGCCTTTAAAAAAGCAAATGGCTGCTGATTTTTATCCAAGTTGTTCCTTCTGAGATGGGGAAAGAGAGGCTGGGCCACTACCCCAGATGCGGTTTAGCCCCTGCACCACTCAGAAGGCTGCACAAAAGTGCCAGAATCTGGCTTTACCAGGTCAGCTGGAAATTCCTGTGTCAGGCACCTCCCCCCCCCCCCCCCCCCCCCGTGTGCTTGGAAAGGGAAGGGATAGCACTCAGCTACCTCCGTCTGCCACTGTGGTCTGACCCCATAGGGACCATATGCCTGTGGTGAAACCCAAACCTAATCTAGCTGGTGTGTCTAACATCTTGCAAGCATCTCAAACATAATCCCAACAACAAGCCCACTGTGAAAGCAAATTAAGTGATTCAGGACATCGGCTGTGTCTAGACTGCAGGGTTTTTTTGAAAAAACTTCACCTGTGTCTAGACTACAGCCTCGTTCTTTCGAAATTAAATTGAAAATGCGGCTTTTCTTTCGACAGCGGTACTCATCATTTCACGAGGAAGAACGCCTTTTTTCGAAAGTGCTCTTTCGAAAAAAGGCATTCTTGAATGCAAACAGGGCTTTTTCGAAAGAGAGCATCCAGACTGCCTGGGTTCTCTTTTGAAAAAGCGGCTCACTTTTTCGAAAGAAGAGATTGCAGTCTAGATGCTCCTTTTCAAAAGAGGCTTTTTCGAAAGTATCTTTCAAAAAAGCCTCTCTTGAAAGAGGCTTGCAGTCTAGACATAGCCATCTAGTGAATCTTTCTGTGAGGAGAAGCATAGGGAAGAATATAGTCTCCAGCTACATCTACACTGCAGGCTTCTTGTGCAAGAATGGCAGTTCTTGCACAAAAACTTGCGGAGCGTCTACACTGCACGCGCATTCTTGCACAAGTAAATTTACAGTAAAGCATTGGAACAGAGGGCTTCATGTGCAAGAGTTATTCCTCTCCCCACGAGGAATAAGCCCTCTTGCGCAAGAGGGCAGTGTGGATGGGCAACGAGTTTCTTGCGCAAGAAACCCCTATGGCTAAAATGGCCATCAGAGCTTTCTTGTTCAAGAGCGCATCCACACTGCCATGGATTCTCTTGCACAAAAGCACATGGCAGTGTGGACATGCTCTTGCGCAAGACCTTTTGCTCAAGAGATGTGTTCTTGAGTTCTTGCGCAAGAAGCTTGCAGTGTAGACATACTTCCTAGTATTTTCTACTAGGAAAGTTCTCTTAGGGTACGTCTACACGAGCCCCGTAGATCGATCTAGGGAGGCTAATGAGGGCAAATGGAATTGCAAATCAAGCCCATAATTTAAATATTCCATGCTCGATTTGCATGTTCTCGGCCAGTCGCCATTTTAGAAATTGACTAGCCCGAAGTAACTGCCCACGAGGAATACCACCTAATTCGATTTAGGGCTTTATTCCAGAATCCCGTTTCACTGCCACGTGTAGACGCGGGCAGTTACTTCGGTTACTTTCAGCTTACAGACCTTTTCAGGTCTAGGAAATTAATTGTCACTGCTATATAAAAAGTTGAACATTGTGTAGCAGTAACTCTTTGAGTATGTATCCCAGACCAGAAGAAGAGCTTGTGTAAGCTTGAAAGCATATCTTTTTCATTCACAGAATGTGGTCCAATAAAAGATCAGCTCACCCACCTCGTCTCTTTAATATGATGGGACCAACACTGATACAAGAAAACTGTATATGGTAAATATTCACCCTACAATACAAAACTCTTACCAAAAACTACAAGTGGCAGTTCGTGCCAGACCTCTGCCAGTCTGTAGACAATGAATGGAGCTATGATCCCACCAATATCAGACATGGAAGAGCAGACAAGTACTCCCAAGTTCCTAGAAAATACATGTACATGAAATACTCCCACATTAATTTGTTTAAAAAGGATTCTGCAGCCATTCACTTAAACATTTTAGCAATACGTACAGAAGATTAGGAAAGCCATTCATGTTAACAATGCTATGAGTGCATTTAATCTGCTGTATATTGCAATGGAAATGTCCCCACCAGAATAGGATAAGAACATAGTAGACTCTATAGCAGTGGTCTCCAATCTTTTTAAACACAAGATAACTTTTTGAATTTCAGTGCAATCCAGGATCTACCTGAAACCCAAATACCCTTGCCCCTCCTCCTTCATGCCTCTTCTCCTAGACTCTGCCTCTGTTCACTCCGTCCTCCTTCCTTCCCCCATCCTCCCTCCCTTCCAAAAGGCTGGGGTAGAGGGTTGGGGCACAGGCTCTGGTCTTGGGCTAAGAGATTTGAGATGTGAGAGGGGCTCTCAGTTAAGCCTGAGGCAGGGATTTTGGGGGTATAGGAGGGGGTTCAGGGTACATGTTCTCTAAGGGAGTTTGGGTCCAGGGGGGTTCAGGGCTAGGGCAGGGGCTAGGGGTGTAAGAGGGGGGTACATAACTGGGGCAGGGGTTTGGAGCTGGCTGTAGTTGGACACTGCTTATCTCAGGTGGTCCTGGTTGGTGGTGCGGTGGGGCTAAGGCAAGGTCACCTCTGCCCTGGCCCTGCACCACTCTCCAAAGCAGCCAGTAAACGCCCTCCATCCCAAGCCCTGTTGTGCCCCCTCCCTTCCATTCTGTGGAGATAGAATACAGGGTGGGAGAGGGGGCACCCTGACATCAGCACCCCTCCTCTCCCTTCCCTACTCTGCACAGCAAGCAGGAGGCTCGCAGGGGGGAGGGCAGCTTCAAGCTTCTTAATTGGGTTGTTTTTAGGAGGGTAGGGGAAAAGGATGAGGCTGGAGGAGGCATTGAAGTGATTTGTGATATATCAGTTTCAGAAACCTACCCCCTTTAGGGTATGGCTAAAAAAGGTACATAAAATGCGCTCCACATTTTGCATATCTTTTTCCGATTCTATTGTCGGAAGAGGCTTTCCTGACATTTGGCCCATCTAGACTAGGCCAAATGTTGGGGGAAAAGCCCTCTTTCAGAAGCCCCCTTCTTCCTTGTAGAATGAGGAATACTGGGGCTTCCAAAAGCACACATTTGCTCTTCTGCAAAAAAAAAAGCAGAAGAGCAAACATGTTCCCTGGATGCAGCAGAGTTTTTTGGGATACCTCCCGAATACCCTGCAGTCTAGCTGTATCCTGCATCTGTGGTTTTTGTTCCTCCAAGTAGTGTAAGCAAAGGGAGAAGGAGGCTAGGGTAGAGAACAGAACCTGGGTCTCTTTTGGCACCATAGTGTGTTTGCTGTGCGTTACCTGCATCATATGCAATTTATTTTGCAAATACGAAATGACTTTTTTTGGGAACTACATAGCCAGCAGCTTCCCTTCCTGTAGTTATAGTCTCCAGTCAGTCTCCAATGGCAACACCCAGTCCCCATTTGTTTTCTCCTGGCTTGCTTCCTCTAGATCTCTGTTGCAGCAACTTTTTCATTCTTCATTGCCTCTTTTTTAACTATCTTTGGTGGTACAGCCTTTCTGCATCACCACAATTACAGCAGAGACAAGGCGTATCTTCCTTCAGGCCTGAATCAATCTTAAAACCAGCCAGAGCCATGACTGTTCATTGTCTGTGACCTACAGACTAAATATCCATCCACAAAGGCATTCATCTTAAATCCAAGCCTGTTTTCTGGTACCTGAAACAACTTTTACAGTGAATGTTCTACATCAAGATCTGCTCCATTGGGCCATGCAATATATTTGACTGGGTTATGTTATGTTGTGGGGAGTTTCACAGTATAGGAAGAAATCAGTGGAGATGCAGAGAGCTTGAGTGTCCATTTTATTGCATAACACAGAACTAACTAGAACAAGCCCAGACTAGCTGGGCTGACCCCAGTGACCTACTCAGTTACTATAACAACAAGATCTATATCTACAACCCAATATACAACAGGTTAAAGGTAGCCCACTGTACAGTTCAATTTTTAATGACATTTGATAGATTTTTTTCCCTGTCTTTTCAAATGTGCAGTCTTTGGCTTTTTTTTCCCTGTGATACCCTTGAATCTGTAAATAGAGCCACATAGTACTCTTCCCCACCACCTTTTATATTGGATTCGGCGAAAGACGGTGCACTCACCTGAGAAAGGTTGGGTACAATTCTGCATTTACTAGGCAAACCATTTCATAGGTCATGGTAATTCCCATTCTGCCCAAGCAAGCTGTAGTAATTTTTAGCCAGTAGATAGCTGGAAAGAAGTCGCATGTTAGCATTACAGTGGGGGCTGGCTTTGTCAATCATGTTGTACAGCAGTGTGAAAGACGGCAGGTAGTAAATCCCATTCAGCACTGGAACCCCATAGGGGATCTATGTCTATGTTCTCCTTTTACTTCATACTAGATTATAATGCTAATACCTCAGAGCAGTGGGGGCAGCCTAGGCTAGTGAGTGGGCCGCAGGAGTAGCCCTCCTTCATCTCACTGGGCTGGAAGGTAGACGTAACCAAGGCAGTCTCCCAGTTTTGCTAACTGCTCTTGCATGCCTAGAATTAGCAAGGTGTGCTGATTGCATCCAATCATTGCACTGCTACAGTTAAGAGGGAGCACACAGCTCTCATAATGTCATTGGCTATCAGCGTGCATCTCTCTTCACGTGCCCTTTTGCTTTAAGTGCATGTCATTTTTGTAATACTCATAGGAGAAAAAAGCCACACGGATGAAAACCAGCAGAATCTGGCATCCCTGTAAATGGACAATGGTCAACAAAACTGTCTCGTGGGCCACACGTAGAACCCCTGCGGGCCGGTATGGCCCTCAGGCTGCAGGTTGCCCACTATTGCTTCAGAGCACTTTGGGTTTGTCAGGTGCTACACAGCCATGAAGTAATTGATCCCTAAAACACTCCTGTGTGGTAGGGTAAGCAGCGATCGTTTAATTTCTCTATTTGTAAAAAGAAAGCAGAGAAGATAAAGTTGCATATCCAAGGGACACACCCTTCCCCCCACCACACACAAAGTAATGGCATAGTAAGGATGTACAAAGACATGGTTACACAAATGGTGTGCTTGTGACTGTGTAAGAGCTGATGTCATTTGGGAAGTTTAGCTCATTACGTACCCTGTTTTTCAACACTTGCCATATAAAATGCTTTTAGAAAAAAATTATGGGTCATTTTTATCTTCACTGATGTCTGGGGAAAGTATCTATGATTCCTATAATTTATATTGCAACATTTATGTGAACTATAGCAGCAAAAATGTTTTTTTTTTCAGTACTCTAGAACAAGAATATACAAAGTGTGGGAGCAGGGGAGCGCACGTTATCTCTCTCAAAGGAGACAGTGACACAGACTAAAAATAGCTTGAGTAACTTACAGTCTGGGACAAAAGCTGTAATAAGGCAGGCTGCTCCTGCCACCAGATTTGCAACAGCCCAAGGATAGCGACGGCCGATGCGCTCGATTGTGAGTATAAGTATGAGGGCAGCTGGGAATTCAACCAGTGCAGAATAGAAGAAATCCAGGTAGATGTTTCCACCAGCAATCCCCATGTGCATGATGAGCCCCTGGTACAGAACAGAGCTTGTGAACCTAGGCAGAGAGCAGAGCCCAGTTGAAGCCAAGTTTGCAAAGGGATAGATTATTCCATGATTTAAGATTCACTGCCAGTCAAGGGCCATATGAGGAAAACAGATCGAAAGTAATTATGGGGAGAGGTCTAATACTTTGAAATGCAAACTGTGTTATCTTCCCTTACCATGTGTACATCAAAATGAGTGTATGTTTCCTTATCTGAGGTGTTCTGACCAGGTCTAGAAATGAAGGGGTCATCTTTTCTCCATTTTCCTCTTCAGGGCTGAGATTCTAGGAAAGAACCAGAGGGTCATTAAGGAAGATGTTAGGGTGTTAGAGTCTGGGGATTTTGGCCTTGTTTATTTTCATTGGCTCAACATAAGCATCATAGTTTCTGGGGTTTTTCATTAATCAATTAAGAGTCGGTCTGCAAAGTAAACAAAAAATGAGGGGCAGTGTGGATATTTAAACAGCCCAGCCTTTCCCCCAGCTGTTGGTCTGTACCGAAGCCACTTCGTTAAAGGAAGCAACATTTCTTTTTAAAAATAAATGAATACAGGATACACTGGCATTTTCAGTCAGTTGTGACCTGGTTGGTGGAATAGAGCTTGTGAACCTAGGCAGAGAGAAAGCCCAGCTTAAGCCAAATTTGCAAAGGGACAGATTATTCAAAGAATTAGGATTCATTGCCTCTTCCTAAAATGAAGAACCCAAGTTGGCTCTTGGAATATTTTGAGTCTCCATTCATATAAATGTGTGGCTTTAATATGCTAGGCTTTCACCAAAGAAAACCCTCAACTCCACTTTGCAGATTTGCAGCACTTTCACAGTTTGCTCCCTGTGCTGGATTTGAAGCAATCTTAACCATATAGCATTGTTTGCTTGTAATTACACACCCAGGGAGGGAGGGGAGAAACCATGATCACCTGTAAAAAGGGAGGCACCTTTTTCCCATTTCCTTTGGCAATACGGTTAATAATTTTCATGGCTTTGTCATTTTTCTGTTGAGTTATCAGCCACCTGGGTGACTCTGGCAGACACCTGCAACACAAGGAACCAGGCACAGGTATATGGAAACAAAATATGTCACTGCAACATTATATATTCAAACTAAATTGTGTTTCTGTTGATAGGACATGAAGGGGAACAGAACACCTATAACTGCACCTGAAGCATGGAGGAGCCCAAGATGCTTAGCTACTCTCAGGGTCATCATTAAATGGTCCCGGGTCACTAGGGCCATCTAATCTGTCCTCTAGCATAATACAGGCAAGATAACTTTCCCAAAATAATTCTTGGGGCAGATCTTTTAGAAAAACATTCAATCTTGATTTCAAAATTGCTAGTGATGGAAAATTCCCCCACAACGATGTAATCAGTCTGAATTTACCTAGTTTCAACTGCTAGCCAATGACTATGTATAGATTAGAAAGCCCACTGTTAGAATCATAGAATAATAGGACTGGAAGGGACCTCAAGAGGTCATCGAGTCCAGCCCCCCGCCCTCAAGGCAGGACCAAGCTCATCTACACCATCCCTGACAGATGTCTATCTAACCTATTCTTAAATATCTCCAGAGAGGGAGATTCCACCACCTCCCTTGGCAATTTATTCCAATATTTGACCACCCTGACAGTTAGGAATTTTTTCCTAATGTCCAATCTAAACCTCCCCTGCTGCACTTTTAGCCCATTACTCCTTGTCCTGTCCTCAGAAACCAAGAGGAACAAATTTTCTCCTTCCTCCTTGTGACACCCTTTTAGATATTTGAAAACCGCTATCATGTCCCCCCTTAATCTTCTTTTTTCCAAACTAAACAAGCCCAGTTCATGAAGCCTGGCTTCATAGGTCATGTTCTCTAGACCTTTAATCATTCTTGTCGCTCTTCTCTGTACCCTTTCCAATTTCTCCACATCTTTCTTGAAATGTGGCGCCCACAACTGGACACATTACTCCAGCTGAGGCCTAACTAGTACAGAGTAGAGTTAAATATTTATTTCCATGTAGTATTTATAAACTGTGAACAAGTCATCCCTTTACAAAGGAAGGTTGAGCTCCTTGAGACTGTTTAGTTTAATCAGTATAAGGCAGGTTTTCAAGACCTTTTGCTCATTCTTGTAGCTCTTCTCTAAACCCTCCCCAATTTATCAACATTCTTGCTGAATTGTGGTCACCAAAATTGGACACAGCATTCTCTCAAGTGGTTACACCAGTGCCAAAAATGGAGGCAAAATAATCTTTCTATTCTTACTAGATATGGTTTGATTTTTGGGAAAAAAAACAGAATTTACTGTATTTTGAAAGAATGTAAAAAATTTTGTCCAGAAATATGAGATAGGATTAACATTTTTCTAAATTGTGATAATACTTTTTGCTGAAATTCTGACAAAATAGTCAGTAAACTATTTGTAGATCTGTTGTATCTATTGTTTGCCATTTTAAACCAATAGAATCATAAAAATGTTGGGCAGCTCTACTCTGGACTCTTTCTAATTTATCCACATCTTTCCTAAAGTTTGGCCCCAAACAGGGGACATACACCAGCTGAGGCCTTACCTGTTCTGAATAGAGTGGGACAATTACCTCTCATGTTTTATATATAACATTCCTGTTAATAAATCTCAAAAATTGTATTTTTCTTTTTCTCTTCTGCATTACATTGTTGACATATATTCAATTTGTGATCCACTATAGTGGATAAAATGTTGTAGTTGAAACCTTTTGACTAGCCTTAACAATGAACTAACCTTGTCAGAAGGGAGCTCAAACTGTAAAATAACGTCTTCATTTTGTATTTTTGCTTTTTGAGGAAATACAAATGTGCTTACCAGTAATAGAGCAAGAAGAAGAAATTTGGCAGGGTAACAGCGAGTTGCAGCCATCTCCAGTGAGGAACCAAATAAGCAATAGCAGAGAGTACAAGGAGTCCAACAGTAAATGCTACTTGGTAAACAATTCCTACTGTCCTTCTATAGCTTAAGCCAACAAATTCTGTGACTAGAAAGATAGCACAAGTCAAGATAGAAAATAATCAGTGGTAAATTAATCTAGAGATTGGAGAATCTAGATCCCCTAATTTAAAACCATTTAAAATGTTATAGATTCTAGAATTTATGACTTTGTAAAATGTCTATCTAGAAGCCGTAAGAGTACTTTAAATTGAGTTCTCATCAATGATGTAAAATAACTTTTTAAAAATCAAATGGATTCTACATATTCATGATGAGAACAGAAATATGTAGAGTTTTATGAAAAAGTTTGGACATTACTAAATCACAGTAAAATTCGAATAGTGATTTTGATAACTAATATTTGGTAACTAATATTTACTTTTTAAAATGAAGCCACTAAATGGAAAATGGCAGTAGATTTGGGGAGGGAAGCCAGAGGAGGAGGTAAAGAACTTACAGTTGATATCTTGAGAATGTGGTGTGTGTGTAGTTTAACAGAAAAGTGTAAAATGTTGATGTCTGGTTGTAAGAACTTGTATTAAAAGCTGTTTGGTACGATTATGTGCATATTTCATTTTTAGATTTCTCTTTCAGAAAGGGCTTGGTAGATTTTGCAGATAGAGATAAGAAAAGAGTATTTGTGTGTCGGTGTTAAGGGTGTTGGGTTGTGATGAAATATGCTTTTTTTTTTTGTACTTTGATGTGAATAGCAAGTGAAATCCTGCCCTCGTTGAAGAGAAAGGGAATTTTACCACTGACGTCAGTAAGGCCAGGAGTTCATCCATTAACTTGTTTTGAGGACAAAGAATGTGTTTATCTATTCGTTCCTTGCATTGAAGTGCTTTGCTAAATGTAAATAGTAAGTACAATATTGTCACATGGGAATCTTACCTTGCCTGGAAATAAAGTTTTTTTTATAAAGTGTGAAGTCATGGAACCACAAAAAGTCTGGGGAACACAAACTTCATTTTGGACACTACTCCTAACTTTTGGAAGCCAGCCCCACTCAGGCGATATGTATGGGTATGTATACACTACAGCTGGGGGTGTACGTCTCAGCCTGGGAACACAAATGTACTAGCTCAGCTCAAGCTAGTGTGCTAAAGATAGCAGCACGGATGTTATGATACAGCCAGTGATGTGGGCTAGGCACCCAAATAGCAGCTCCTTCAATCCATACTTAGATGGCTAGCCTGGGTCTTCCTGGGCTCACACTTAGCTGCTATGTAGACATCCCCTTAAAATGCATTCTTCCTTTGACAGCATTTTCAATTAATCCAGCTCCCTATGTGGGTACTTATTTGAACATAGGCTGGTTAATGTTGGGAAGGCTCAGTGTTTTCTGAAATTGTCTGTCTTTTTCCAATATGTTTAGCTTTCTCAAAACTTAATGGAGAATGTCAAGTTTTTAGATCTGAAAACCCTGATATTGTCTCATCTGAAAGAAAATGCAACTTTGACATAAATCTTGGTTTTGAGCATAGAACTGCAGTTTTTCGATGAATAAAATGAGTTTCATTTTTCAATGTGTTACCCAGTGAGCTAATCATTCCTTCCATTCAGCTGTATTAGAATTAATCTGTGAGGCCTATTTCAACACCTAGGGCTTTTCCCCCAGACTGGGTGGTCATTGCAATCTGTCTTACTTAATATGTAGCCGGTTAACCAGGCCCCCTTGCTGACCAGTCCTTGTATGAAACGATAGATCAGCATCCATGTGTAGCTTGGTGCAAAGGCCATGAGAACTCCAGAAATGGAATTGACAAGGATTGTAATTAACAGGCATAATTTGCGACCAAACCTGCAGAGAAACAAATGCATCTGTGATCATTATATGCATTGCACCATTCAAAACATAACTGAAGAGCAAATTTTCTTGTGAGAGTTGCACTGGTTACAAAGCAACACTTTTTGAATCCATTCTATTGAAAAATCTCTTATTTCTTCTCCCAGGTTTTGTTCAGAGCACTTTCTCACATACGTACAGTTTAACCCTGTAATGCAATATCTGAATTAATCTAAAGAGACAATTGGTTATTGAACCATCTACTCAATATTCTTTCCCTAGCAAAATGAATAATGCATGTCTGGCTTATGCCTGTAGCTCTTGCAACCATTTTGGTTAATTTCCTCCTTATTTTCTATATGTGCACATATATATACATGATAATTGACAGGGGAGAAGACCAAACCACTATTGTGCATTTTTAGATATAAATTAAATGTGAGAATGTGAAAATCCAGTCTTGTGTCAATTGGGCATAGCCAGATCACAGAATGCTCCATCCATGGTCCCTCTCATTCACACCTTGCCTTCTGCACTGATAGCTGCAGCAAGGAAAGGTTCACAGAGGAACCAGCTATCCCAGCTCTATGCTTGCTAGAGATTCCCCACCTGGGCAACTCTGGTGAGTTTCAACCCTCTTTTGGCCTGTGGAGTGACCCAAAGGCATTGGTGACAGCTAGAGACTCTGTCCTTATACAGTGAAACCTTTGTTATCTGGCACTCTGTTAACCAGAAAACTTTATTTGGCATTGCCTCCAGCCACTATAATGTCACATCTTCAGGGGCACAGGCCTGGCTTGGCTTACCATGATCGACTTAACAATTTTTTATTTAAGAAGTACTGATCATCTTTAACTCAAAATAGAAATGTGAGACCAACTGCCTCACACTTCAAAACTACTACTATTAAAAACTTGACTTTTACTATTATTGTCCATTGGTTTTTCCTAAGTTGATGGGACCTTCAGATTTTTAGATAATTGGAACACCCTAATCCCCGAACATGCCGGATAACACAGGTTTTACTGTATCTCCTTTTATCCACAGGATTCTTCCTCCCCCGCTTTTAGTGAAGGCAGGAATTGCATTGTGGTTCCCTCAATGAACAATTTCCTTTTACAATGATCTTGTTGCGTCTGACTTGCAAACTCCTTTCACTCCAGTGTTTGCACATTTTCTTACCACAAACCCTCACTGACCTGGTTAATGTGCTTCGGAAACACCCTGTGGTGGCTGTCTGACTTATTCTACATTGATCTGCAGTTGTTCTTCTATGCTACAGTAGTTTCTCCGAGGACCCAGTTTAGTGACTAACTTTTGCCTCATTCCAGTCATCCTTCCCCAGCTATGGTGCTCAGATATTTCATACTGGCCATGCAGTTGTCTTGTCATTGATGTCATAATCGCTCCACTAATATTCAAAAGCAAATGTTTCCAAAAGAAACGGGATTTAGTGAAATGATGGAAAGACATTTTGGTTTGATTTGATGGAGAACTATTTGTTTAGCTATTTGATAAAAACACGCCATCAGTCAAATCTCTGCAGCCCTGAACAATAAATGTACACTAACAAAAATATATATATAGTAACATGAGCTTTCGTGAACAAAACTCATTTCATCAGATGAGCTGGAGAGGAATAACAGAAACTTGAAACTACTTCCAGAAACTACTCTATTCTAAGTGCTGGAGTGACTTTTTAAATTAGTTTTTCAGCGTGTTCATTTGCTCCCTTAAGCACAAGTATTGTTTAAAAATGTGAGTGATTCATCCCCCACGTACCTGTCTGCTATGTAGCCGATGCTTATGGAGCCAATAAAAAATCCAACGTTCACACAAGACTGAAAGAGATCCAGCTTCCAGGAGTCCTCACACACTAAGTTAAACTGCAGAAGCACATCAGTGTTAGAAGAACAGTCACTCCCTAACATTAGCCATGGCCCAGTCATTTGGGAGACATGATGAACCCAACACACACCCAAGAATTAGGAGCATTATCCAGAAATGATCTAATTCTTTTAATTGTCAGAGTTGAAATGCATTTTGTCCAATTTCCCTCTATTTACAGAAGAATCCAACCCTATTTAAGGGTGCAGGTCCAGGCAGGGACGCATGCATACTGGAGATGAATGCTTGGCTACACAGACAGTGCCAACAGGAGGCTATGGCATCCTTGATTGTGGGAGGCTATTCCAGGAAGGAGATGGGAAGAGAGATTTCACCCCATCAAGATGGGGAAAAGTGTCTTGGCATACTGTCTTGTCAGGCTCAAAGGGAATGGGAAGAGCAAATCATGGAAAACCAACCTAATTTCCTTCCTTGACAGGTTACTGGGCTAGTGAATGGGGGGACGAGGGAGGTGCAGTAGATGTGACTTATCTTGATTTCAGTAAGGCTTCTGGCAGTCCCACATGACATTCTCTTAAGCAAACTAGGGAAATGTGGTCTAGATGGAATTATTGTAAGGTTAGTTCACTCCTTGAAAAACCATATTTAAAGAGCAGTTGTCAGTGATTAGCTGATAAACTGAGAAGGTGCATTTAGTGGGGTCCACCAGGTGTCTGTCCTAGATCCAGTACTAGTCAATATTTTCATTAATGACTAATGGGGTGGAAAGTAAATGTATGTAACTTGCAGATGACACCAAACTGGAAGGAGTTGCAAAGTGCTTTGGAGTACTAGAATTAGAATTCAAAACAACCTTGAAAAAATAGAATTGGTCGGAAATCAACCAGATGAAAGTCAATGAAGAAAACACAATGTACTTGACTGAAGAAGAAAAACTCAAATGCATAACTACAAAATAGGGAGTAACTGGCTATGCAGTAGTACTGCTGAAAGGATCTGAGAGTTGTAGTGGATCACAAAGTAAAGGCTAACATCTTTTTGGGGGTTATTGAGAGGAGTGTTACATGTTAGACACCAGAGGTAATTGTCTTGATCTACTTGGCACTGATGAGGCTGCGTGCCACTCTTTAGCAAAGATGTGGATACATTGGAGAGAGTCCAGAGGAGTTCTGCAGAAATGATAAAAGGTTTAGAAAACCTGTCCTATGGGGAAAGGTTAAAACAATTATGGTCGCGTTTTGTGTTGAGAAGAGAGCTGAGAGGTGGGGGGGGGGGGGAGGGGGAACCTGATAACAGTCTTCAAATATGTTACTGGCTGTTATAAAAATAACTGTCTCATTTGCTCTCTGTATCCACTGAAGGTAGGACAGGATGTCATGGACTTAATCTACAGCAAATGACACTGCGGTTAGCTATCATGAAAAGCTTCCTATCTGTAAGCATAATTAAGATCCGGAACAGGTTTCCAAGGGAGGTGGTTGAATTCCCATCAATGGAGGCTTTTAGGAATAGATTGGTTAAATGCCTGTCAGGGCTGGTCTAGGCCAGTGGTTTTCACACTACAGGTTGTGACCCAGTACTGGGTTGTGGAATGCCAGGGAATGGGTCTCCTTGCTGCAGGGTGACCAGGTGACCAGTGGGTGCTCAGGCAGGCTTACGTGCCTGTCTTGGCACCACAGACTGCGCTGTGGCTGGCAGCAGGCCCTGAGCACTAGCTCTGCACTCCCATTGGCTGGGAACCTGCTGCTGGCTGCTTCTGGGGTGCAGCAGGAGAGGCAGGAAGTCTGCTTTAGCACTCCCACTTCACTGCTGACCAGGAGCTGCTCTTGGTAAGCCCCACCAGCCCAGCAGGAGTGTGCACTGCACACATGCCCATCAAAAGCAGCTGTTATACTGATTCTAGTGATGCCGAAGAAGAATTTAAAGCCAGCAGTGGAGAAGAGCAGCCCCCTCCAGGAGAATTCCCTGCTCCGCCCCTGCCCTGGGCATGATAGACTCCCTGGAGCTGCCCTGTAGCATGGAGTTCACCCTGGAGCCAAGCGGGACGGGGGGGACGGGGGACTCCTCTGCTTCCTTGCAAAGCTTGGTGGATTTTTCACTGATCTTGAAATGTTTTTATGAATTTTATAGACAGGTCCCACTTTAGCTCTTTTTTTTTATGGTCTGTCTGAATTTTTTGAAGGCTGGTCACCTTGCTTGCCAAATGCAGCTTTCAGCCACAGGTAAAGAAGATGACACTTCAAACCCTGAGCTCCTGAATAGAGCTTTAACCCAGCAGCTGTGAAGAAAGCAATGCCAGTTGTGGCATCCATGGGCCACTGGCTATGAGTTCATATATGTTGCTTAATAGAGTCTTTAGGTGTGATGCAATGTGCCCTGCCAGAGTGAAGCTGAACTAACTGCTCTCCAGTTCCTCATTAGCGCTGGCACAAAGCCCAGTGGCAGAGTTTACTTCACTTTTATCCTCAGTGAACCTGAACTCTGTAACTTTGCTGTGATTCACTGAGCAACAGAAACCTAGGGTATGTCTACACAGCCCTCAGTCTCCCAGACTCAGTCTACAGACTTGGGCTAGCAGGGTTCATGTGAGATCCCTACAAATACTTGTGTGTACACTAGTGATGGGCACCCTGTAGCCCAACAGGTTGCAAGTAGCTCATTGGGGTACCACCAGTGCCCCATGCTCCCTGTCTGTGTGCCCCTCCCCCCTTTTGCACACTGGGGCACCGCACTTCCTACTGCTCTCCCTCCCTCCCAGCATTTTCAGGTTATGTCTATAATGCGGTGCTATTTCAGGGTACTGGAGTTATCCCTAAATCCCGTGTCTTAACAGCATGCCCATGATTTCAAAATATAACAGACTTGCTATTCCCACGTCCTTGTAACCCTTGTTCCACGAGGAGTAAGGGAAGTTTCAGAATAGCGGGTTATTTCGAAATTTAGCATTGAATAGACACCACCAAATTACAAAATAAGCTGTTTTGAAATTGACTCAAAATAAGCCACGCAATTTGTGTTGCTCAATTTGTGTAGCTTATTTTGAGCTAGGGGTGCAGTGTAGACACACCGTCAGGCTACATCTAGACTGGCATGATTTTCCACAAATACTTTTAACGGAAAAGTTTTTCTGTTAAAAGCATTTGTGGAAAAGAGCGTCTAGATTGGCACGGACACTTTTCCACAAAAGCACTTCTTGCGGAAAAGTGTCCGTGCCAATCTAGACACGGTTTTGTGCAAGAAAGCCCCGATTGCCATTTTCGCGATCAGGGCTTTTTTGCGCAAAACAATACCACGTTGTTTACACTGGCCCTCTTGCACAAAAGCATTTGCACAAGAGGGCTTTTGCCCGAACGGGAGCAGCATAGTATTTCCGCAAGAACACTGACAATCTTACATGAGGTCGTCAGTGTTCTTGCAGAAATTCAAGCGGCTAGTGTAGACAGATGGCAAGTTTTTCCGCAAAAGCAGGTGCTTTTGCGGAAAAACTTTCCAGTCTAGATGCAGCCTCAGAGTGCAATGAATTCACTGATTTATGCTTCAGCCCCACTCCTTCCCCACCCTCTCAGAGCTTGAACAATTGCAAAATGGAAATGTGGTGCTCCAGTGCCTCAGTGCATGACAGGAACGTGGGGGAAGGGAACAGAGACAGTGTGCATGGGTCGCAGGTGGAATCCCAGTGGGCTGTGGCCCACAGGTTGCCCACCACTGGCAATCACATGGCCAACTGTGGACAAAAGAGGGCCACTCATGTGGCCTTCTCACTAGTTTAGATCGCCCATTGCTGGTGTAGACAGAGCTTTGAAGTTGTGGCTCAGACTGTCGTCTTACTAGTCATCTCTCTAGGCCAAGATGCTATCTCCAGAAAATTCAAAAGAAAGCAAAAGCCCTGACTGATTAATACTGTGCTACAGGCACATTTTTACTCTCATTGAAGTCAATGGTAAAACAGAAAAAGAACAAGTGGGGAATGTCCTTATTTACTACTGCCCATCCATAGAACACTTAGTTCATATAATTTTATCCTAGCTAATGTAAGAGCAGAAACTCTTCTTGCCCATGTCTAACCTTTTCTTAAATTCCTATACTTTTTGTCTCAAGTACATCCTGAGTTCTGCAGATTGCACTTGATGTTTAACTCATTCCCTTTTATTTATATATGTCTTAGTGTTTAATTTAATAATATTTTCTCATATACTTATTTAAGGGAATGGACAAAGTGTGTACTTAGACTTCTCACCATGTCCCCCTGCTTTATATTATCCAGCACATCTGCTTTTTCTCTTCTTACTTCCAAATTAAATCACTGTAATCTCCTTAGTTTCTGGGGGGGGGGGGGGGGGGGGAATGACTATCTCTATATGGTCCTAATCATTTCTGTGACCTTTCTCTTGGCATTTGTCTCTTTCAAGGGAAGATTGCATAAAGGGAATGCAGTATCGATTCAGATCAGGCTGTAGCTCACTCTGTATAATGACATAATAGTGTGTGGACTATTTTTAGTTTCCTTCTTTAGATTACTAGAGATCTGATTGGCTTTCTGGAACTCCCTGAATAAATTAAACTCTCAGCAAATACCTTCAAAATATTTGTCTACATTGATAGTAACAATATCTAGCTCTTATGTACATGGGAAGGAGGGTATAATAAGCCAATGAGGCTCAGCCTTCCTTGGCGCTTACATGGCTGAGGGACCCCATGTTGCAGGATTTGAGGTGAAATGATTCCTTTATTATGACACATGCAGGTTCCAGGGCGGATAAAGAGGTGGGCTCATCTGCCCTTAAACACGGTGGCTGTGTCTAGACTGGCAAGTTTTTCAGCAAAATCATCTGCTTTTGCAGAAAAACTTGCCAGCTGTCTACACTGGCCGTTTGAATTTTCACTAGAACACTGACGATCTCATTAAGATTGTCAGTGTTCTTGCGGAAATACTGTGCCGCTCCCTTTAGGCAAAAGCCCTCTTGTGCAAATCATTTGCATAAGAGGCCCAGTGTAAACAGCACAGTACCGTTTTCCGCAAAAAAGCCCCGCTCGTGAAAATGGCGATCGGGGCTTTTTTGCAGAAAAGCGTGTCTAGATTGGCACGGACGCTTTTCCGCAAAAAGTGCTTTTGCGGAAAAGCGTCCTGCCAATCTAGACGCTCTTTTCCGAAAATGCTTTTAACGGAAGACTTTACCGTTAAAAGCATTTCCGGAAAATCATGCCAGTGTAGACGTAGCTGGTGTGTCTGTTAAATATGCTACAGTCATTGTTTTCATCTTACTGTTATTGTGGGTTGTGCTGGATTCAAATCCCACTTCATCTGACCTTCTGCCAAGGGATTGTGTTCAAAATGGCATGCCTTTGAGTGTTCTCGTTTACTTCCTTTCTAAGACATGGAACTTAGACACTATTATAACAACAGGTTCTGATTCACTGCCACAGTTCATACTGCAGAAAGCATGGTCGGGGAAGGGGTTTCCTTACATTTTATGAACATTCCATTCACGCCTGTCTATGGATACTGCTCAATCACCTTTTCCTGTGATGACTTATTGCTGGTTTGTAGAATCTTCTGAAGAACATTTTTGTTGATTTTGGAATATACTAATTTGCAGCTAACTGTCAGTATTGTAGTTAATTTTTCTTGGAGGAGGATACTCCTGGATTTTCTGTAAAAGGTCTGCATGGCTCCTTTCCCCCTACAAGTTGCTCACTTGGAAGTTGCTCAATGCAGATGATCACTTATGGGTTGTATTCTCATTTTGAAGACTGGGGTAGGGAAACTGATTGAATTAGCCATTGCAAACTAGTTATGTGGCATAGGTAGCTTTTTTCCTCTTTTTGCAGATTTTTTTTAATCGATCCCATTATCTATGACGATATGTAAATAATTTTCAATTTGACCAATTTTCTAATATTGTCGTCACTGTGTCTTTGATGTTATTTATTAGTCATGTGCAAGATTAGTCCTACAGGTCATGTGTGAAGCACTTCATTTTCAGTTTTTATTTTGTTTAAAATGTCCTGGAAATTTATCAATGTTGATTACAAAAAATTTAAAAATAGAAGAAAGTTGGTGCAAAAAATTAACTTAGCAATTTTCTGGGTAAATATCGGGGTAAATATAACTCTCCTCCAGTTTATTAAAAAAAATTCACTTCAGTTCTGAAATGTAATGAAATACAGCTTTTTGTTACCACCTATTTTAATACGAACAGTAGTTCACTAACTTGTATAGAAAATGATGAAATCTGCATAACCATTTTTATGGAAATTGATGAAACTTTCAGGATTTGTGAACATTTTTATGAATAAACTTCCAATCTTCTGATTACTGAAAAATTAATAATATGACTCTGCAAATAATAGCACTGTGATCTTATCATTCCCCCACGCAAATACATTCATAGATCACATTTTGTACCTTTCAACCAGGTCTAGTGTACTTGTATTGTTAGTGGGAATTATACTTAATCTATGCATATGCTGAGCAGAGTCTATTTGCTAGCATAAGTATCTTCTTCCAAAAATGATTATTTTGGATTTTTTCAGTTTGCAAACACATGAATAACCTTAGGTTGTTGCTACTTGTTTAAGTTTGTCTTACCTCAGTCACAATGGATGATCCTGAAGAATCGTAAACCCAGCCATCTTGACAGGGGATGAGCGGGATGCTGCTCCTGTTGCCATAACCAGTGAAGTTCTCTAAGGGGTTGGTGCAGCTGAGGCCCGTTGTGTTCCAGTCCACGTCGTATCTCCTGCACTGACTAGAGAGAGATTCCCCAGGTCTCCCCTGTTCTGGAACTGTGAGATTCAACTCCTCTTCCAGACTCCAGCCACATCTGCTGCTCAGCTCAGCTACACCAGGACCGAGACAGCGGTGGTCAGGAGTGAACCCCAGGAAGACGACACCCACATAAATAGGGGTGAAGGTGGCAGACAACAGGCATAAGAGAAAAAAGGCTCGCTTCTGGTACAAGTCAAATTCCCCAATATGCTCAAGAATGTCATCCAAGGTTGGCATTTTTTGCATATGGCAACTCACTTAGTCAGTAACTAGGCTGCTGTTCACAGCATTGCTCTGTATTTAGTTGGCAGCAAGGGTATTTAAATAACTGCAGGATGCTTGACCAAAAGTCAAATAGTTAATTTACCTTGTAAATTGACAAACCATGCATTACGACCTTTATTTGTCAAGCTTTATTTCAAATCCAGCTTTGATTCTCATGTGATGGTTGGTAGCTTATTTTCTGTGCTACATTTTTGGAAAGTTTACGCTTGGTATTTTACATAGAACCTGTTGATTTGTTAGTATATAATATAGACTGGGCAATTAATCCTCTATAAAATGCTTTTCAGTTGTGGGAGGTCTTAAGCATTATAAACATAGATTGTGTTCTTCACTGTTTATAAGAGCCTGAGATTTTTATACCCTCAAGTGTAACAGACTCTAGTCCCATATGCTGCTCTGGCAGTGTATACCAACTGCATTTCCAGGTTTGTAAAGGAATTTAGACAGTTAAAGATGCACCTAGATGCCTAGTGAGATGGGAGTGGGTGCATAGGTGTTTTGGAAAATCCCACAATTGCAAAATGGAAATGTGGTGCTCCAGTGCCTCAGTGCATGGCAGGAACGTGGGGGAAGGGAACAGAGACAGTGTGCATAGGTCGCAGGTGGAATCCCAGTCTCACATTCAGAGAGACTTCCAGTCTCCATACAGATTCCTAACTCCACACACAGTCATAATACAGATATATGAAGAGCAGATACAGAATCAGAAGAAAGTAAGCTTTTGTTTGACCCCTCGCATGGCCCCCTTTGTACCGCTTTTAGGGCGAAAACCCCCCATGGGTGCAGCAGTGACTTGGCTGCTCCCCTCACAATCCAATAACGTGACACATACATTTACATTTAGCAGTATTAAAACAACTGTTTGCTTCTGCCCAGTGTGTCCAACAGTCTAGATCAGTGGTGGGCAAGCCGTGGCGCATGAGCCACATACAGCCCATCTGTGTTCTGTGTGTGACCCACAAGACATTTTGTTTACCCTGCCCACATGCAGTGGGAAACAGTGTGATTAAAACTATGATTAATCATGACTATTTTAAAAATCTCGTTGATTTGTTTTGTGTTAATCACCAGAGTTAACTGTGATTAATTTATAGCCCTAGTTATAACCATTAATTTTAACATTCTAGTTATGCCAATCATCCTGCCAGATTTCAGTAATACCGACTAGAACAAATATATGTTCCTAAATGAACAATTCCAATTCTCCTGTTTGTTACCCAGGCTCTACACATTGGTGGTATAGACAGTTTAATAATTTATTTTCTTCATGTCCTTTGGTTCCTTGATTAATTTCATGTCAGTGCAAGGTGGATCACTCTAAACTTTACAGTCCTTTCTCCCCTAGAAGGCAGACCAAAGTTCCACAGAACTAAAGCCCTCCAACCTACACCACCTGTGCCACCAGTGATTCATTTTTAGAATCTTCTGCTTTCTGTCTGTCTTGGTTCATGTGACAGAGAGGATTTCAGAGAGGATTGCTTGGACATTCTTCGTCAGCATGCTTCTAAGTTTCTGGAAGCCATGTACTTTCTGCAAGATACCCCATGACATAGATAATGGTTCATATTGGCATTAATGATACTATCAATCTTTACCCATAGACTTCAGAAGTCTATCTACATTTAGAGTGATGTCTCATGTCTTGGCTCGAGGAAGCCAGGACACTATCCTTTTCTGCCCCTGTACCTGGCACAATATTCCTTTGATTCTTCAGAGTACTGAAACTCCAAGAAGGATTATCACTCTTCCTTGGATAATTGAAGAACCCTGGATGTTACAGAAGTTCCAGTCATGTTATTTCTGTTCTGTATCCCAATTTATATCTTCATGGTAAGCACACCTGGCCTGGGATAGATTTAATATGTGAGTAGTGTTGGTTGAATGTGAAAGGGTTTGATCTGATGATGAGACTAATTGAAAATTTTGGATGATGGTTAGAACATTTTTGACCTAGAAGCTATGGGCCAAATCAGCTGCTAGCAAAGAATTGGAATGTTTTTTCCTGGAAATCTTCTGAGGACAAGCTTTTTCACCAAATTTCCGAGAGTTCCTTCTTCTAGTTAAAATGGCAGCATCACAAAAATCAGCTTTGCTAGCTATTTTGGTGGGTCTGCTTTTCAATGGAATGAATGTGCTGCTTTATTTGATTTTCTTCCTCCCTAAAGAGTATTCAGTTTTTCAAGTTTTGTGATGAATACAAATAAATGCAACTGTTGTTTTAAAATGGTGCAGCAAACATCATGGGATACACAAGTGAGGAGCTTCCATGAAAACTTAGCTGCTATGTTACAAATACGGGTACTATTTTGACATTCATAATTTTTATATGGCCTAATAAAAGCTTAGATTTTTAGCTAGTCACAATGAACATTTTAACTATTTATAGCCCAGACTAAGGCAAGAAGTGTTGATGCCACCAGAAAGAGAGTGAGAGAAGACCTTACATGCTCTCTTCAGGAAAAGTGTCCACCTGCCAATATCCTTTAAAGTTTAACCTGTTACAATCTTCTTATCTTTAAAGTCAATACTAAACCAAACCAAAATAAAAAGCAGGGCAGGTGCATGAATGCATCTGAGAAATGTACTCTGCCCTCTTTTTCCTACTGCCCCATGCCAGTAACTGCCAGGTGGGGAGAGCAATATAGAGCTGTTCTATTGCCTCTGTGCCACAGGAGAATCCTCCTTGTGTCACTACCTCTCCCTATCCTGCCCCCTCCCCCCTCATCCCCACCACTAGGGGCGTGCTGAAATGTGCTAGCAGCAAGTTGAGTCCGGGAGAGGTATGAGGCCAAGGAATGCAGCCAGCCTGCCCAAGGCCTGATGGGCCGCAGCACTTTCAGTTTTTTTCCAAAAATTTCTAACTTGTTCTCCCCCCAGGACAGCACAAGTTCTATCCCTTTAATGCTTATTATTGGGATATCGGGGAAACGAGAGAATTAAGAACACCCTTTTTAGTGGAGTGTTGCAGTATCTCTTACTGCTGTTACTGCCCTACTGCAGTAGATTCATTAAACCAGTTGTCCGCTGAGATACTTTTGCTGTACATAATCAGTAATCTCCAGTTTATAGTAAGTAATGTATTATCACGTCCGTTCTGAGAGATGTCAACATTCCAAAAGTTGAGTTCAGTGCTCCTGAACTCTGAACTCCCGGAGCCTCGGAGACACGTTTAGAGTCTTTTTAAGGGATCTTCATTTAAGACCTAATGAAGTTAAAACTAATAATCTGCTCTAGAAAATTGCCTGTAGTTCACAATGTAGATCCAAGCTAATCATAATAAATAAGGTTTTTTACTTAAAACAGTGACACTTTTTACCCACCAATCTAAAACCATTTTCTAAAAGTGGGGAAGTATAGTGATCCTCCTTTTTCAAGATAGGAAATGGAGAGACTGAAGTGACTTGCCCAAAGTGTGTAAAATGGGAATGAAAACCAGGGGCTAGATTCACAAAAGGACTTACACACCTACTGTCCCCAAGACAAGACGTAATTTGGGGGCAGATAGGTGAGTTAGGTAGAGAAATGTCTATGGGGCTCGATCTGATAAGCATGCTGAGAAATTCACCTCTGAATTGGATCCCTATAAACACAAAGGCTGCATCTAGACTGGCAAGTTTTTCTGCAAAAGCAGCTGCTTTTGCGGAAAAACTTGCCAGCTGTTTACACTGGCCGCTTGAATTTCCGCAAGAACACTGACGATCTCATGTAAGATTGTCAGTGTTCTTGCAGAAATGCTATGCTGCTCCCATTCGGGCAAAAGCCCTCTTGCACAAATGCTTTTGTGCAAGAGGGCCAGTGTAGACAATGCAGTATTGTTTTGCGCAAAAAAGCCCCGATCGCGAAAATGGCGATCCGGGCTTTCTTGCGCAAAACCGCGTCTAGATCGGCACCAACGCTTTTCCACAAAAAGTGCTTTTGTGGAAAAGCGTCCATGCCAATCTAGATGCTCTTTTCTGCAAATGCTTTTAATAGAAAAACTTTTCCGTTAAAAGCATTTGCGGAAAATCATGCCAGTCTAGACGTAGCCAAAATGTCCTGAGGAGGTATAACTTTTAGGCCAGTGATTAGTAAGGCACTCACTAGGGATGTATAGCAGAAAAAAAAATGTTTTGTAGGTAAGTCACATTCTATTAATTAATTTTCATGAGAGAGCAAATGATAACATCATAGGAGAATTTTTGCCTACAGAAAAACAATAAAATACTTATTTTAAACTGAAGATACACTGGAGCCAAAACCCCTCGATCTGTACAGCTTGAGCTCATCTTAATATTAAACAATAATACACTATGGCCTTGTGCAATTCAAGAATAGTAATGTATAATTATAACCAATTCCTCAGTACTGTAAAAGTCACCATACACAATCCCTGCTGTGAAGAGATTGCAGTTAAAACACAACAGGCATGTAGTGGACAGGAACATACTGGGAAGCACAATATAGCTTTTATGATTGGCCACTAAACATCAATGTGCTGTTAGCTGTCTCTTTATGAATATGTAATTAGTCTGTGATGTTAATTGGGAACATTCAAAATGGGTTATTAGAAGGAAGTGAAAATGGATCTGGTCTGAAGAAGGATCAGTACCATCCAAGTATTTGTATCACTGTTGTTATCAAGGAGTGGTGATAATTGTTGTTGGAAGAAGATAGAAAAAGATCTGCTACAATCAACTGTTATTTCATAGTGCCAACAGTGTCCTAGGTGCTCCACGAAAGCACAAGAAAGACATGTCCCAGTCCAAAAGAGTGCATAGTCTAAGCCTCAATCTTGCCGCTTCATGTGCATGGGCAGACTACTGTACCTGTTCCAAGGCTCTCTGACTTCTGTGGGAACCAGTGTGGGCACAGCAGGCCATCCATCCAGGAGTAGTCTCAGAACCAGGACCTAGATGATTGAATTGATAGGCAAGTGAGAGTATAATGAATACTAGGACATGGAAGGGCAAGGTAGGCACTGGATTCTCAGTTTAGGCACATCTTCATGGTTTGAATATACTGATTCATCACTGACAAGGGTAAAGATGCTCTTCTTGCATAGATGATGCTACAGCTGCAGGACATTTATGCATGTTTTGAAAGAGAAGAGTGGCAGCCTGTTAAACAGATTCCAGGTAGTAAACTAAGAAAAAGGGGTTGCATAGAAAAAGGCACAGAAATATTGATGAGAGGAAAAGCCACAGGGATATCAAGGCTGGCATTACTGGAAGTGCACAGAGGACTGGTGAGGGGAGTGCAAAAAGACACTCTGGCCCTGATTCAGCAAAGCACTTACACAAAAGCCCTTTGAGTCCATCCTATTCATCAACACAGTTGAGCACATTGTGCTGTAAGCACAAACCAGATTAGTGGGGTCTGTATCAGCTTTGTCCTGTAACTTGAGGGTTTCCTTTACAATGCCTTGCAGCTATAGTCTCCAACCTGAAATACTCCCAAACAGCCTCCAACGTGTAAGTCACTCCCAGCTATGTCTGGGCATCCTGTGGCCAGACAGCTGCACATTGCCTTTTGCCAGCCTTGGTTATATTTAGGGCCCCACCAAATTCATGGTCCAAATTTTGGTCAATTTCACTGTCATAGGATTTTAAAAATAGTACATTTGATGTCAGCTATTTAAATCTGAAATGTCAGAGTGCTGTAATTGTAGGGGTCCTGACCCAAAAAGGAGCTGTGTGTGTGGGAATTGGGGGGTGGGATGTCACAAGGTGATTGTAGAGAGGGTTGTTCCATTAATTGTTGGATAAGTTAGTAGCAAGAGTGTACCTATGAGGAGCGAGGCTTTTGTTTGGCAAAAACGGCGAGGAGTCCTATGGCACCTTATAGACTAACTGAAGTGTTGGAGCATAAGCTTTCGTGGGCAAAGACCCACTTCGTCATAATGCATCTGACGAAGTGGGTCTTTGCCCACGAAAGCTTATGCTCCAACACTTCATTTAGTCTACAAGGTGCCACAGGACTCCTCACCGCTTTTGCAGATTCAGACTAACACGGCTACCCCTCTGATACTTTTGTTTGGCAGTGACTCAGGCTCTCCTTCCAAAGGGTCATTGCACTGTAAGGCTGCACCAGATTCAGATGTAAACTGAAATTCAAGCATTTTTTGGCAAAAATGATCTTTGAAGGGGGAGGAGGAGGGAGGACTTGAGTGCTCATTGTTGAACTACTTTTTATATGCCTGATCCAAGTCTCATTGAAATCCATGGAAAACTTGCATAGATTTCAAAGGGATTTGCGTCAGCTCTATTTTTTTATTGTCACACTAACTTTGTCCTTGGTTCTTGACACTCAGTGAAGTACACAGCTGACTGCTGGGCCTTGGGCCTGCTCCTACTCCTGGCAAATTTAATGGGAGTTTTGCTAGTGACTTCGCAGGCAATATGAGGAAACCCCTTGCATCCTTTGCAACACACTAAGCAAAACCATCTGTGAAGTTTTTGTGTAGTTTTGCCCTTGCAGCTAAGATTCTCTACATGGTTGCCAAAATGAATTACTTGCTGGTACCGAAATCCAATTAGAATTTCCCTCTGCAATTAGCTTAATTGGAAAGCAAGCAGCAGGCCAAATTTTTTGCTTTGGGTTGAGGGCTTGCTTTGGAAAAAAAAAATATAGCAGGCGGATGGGAAGGAGCAAACTTTCAATGTCATCTTTGAACATTTATTGGTGTTTGTTTTTGTTTGCTCCTTCGTAGCATTATCTTTTCTTCTCTGTGTTTTTTCCCCACTAATCAACTGCCTTCCAATCTTTATTTACTCTCAGCGGTCTTATGTGGGTAGCACTGCCAATACAAAGACGTATCATGCCACAGTGGGAGGTTTTGCATTAATAAATCTAGGATGTTTAAAGATAGGAAAAAAACATTTTAATGAGGCTTAAAAATGTCACATTTTACTTTGCTTAACCATCTGAGTGGTGAGATTTGCTCTTTAAAGGGGGACTTGCATATTGGAGTGACCTCAAAATGAAAAAGAGCTGCATTTTGTCAGTGGTTTCCAATATTTGCTTTACTATGATTATCATCAGATATTTGTGTTATAAGGGAGGCATTCTTCACAGTCTGTAGCGAATCCATAGGGTTAGAACTTATAAACCGGTATTCCTATGACCCTGTGGGAGCTATTTAGGTAACTACATAATATCCACCTGGGACAATGCTCTCTGGTCTGGGGGTTGTAAGCCTGTATTCAGGTCTGTGACCACTGAAAGATTGTCTCAAAGCCAGCTGAAACTGCAAGGGGAGGGAGATGTTAAACATGTAATGAAGGCAAGAACCTGGGGGCTAACACCCCAACTCTTATGAGAGTTGTCAGAAGAGCTTAAATATCAAGTGAACAGCACCTTAATTTTGATGTCTGTGACAGTAACAGCATGGTAGTTCTGAGAATGATGAAACAAGACGGAAAAGACGGACTTCACATTTTTCAACAAAAATACTATTGCCATGGAAACTTTTGTCTGGATGCTGCAAATTACATGCTTACACACGTAGCTCTTGTTCCTTTAGTTTCACTGACTTCATTAGAAATACTCAGATGAGTAATAATTTTCAGGAATCTGCCTTTAGTTATCAAACCCGATGAGAACAATTCTGGGAATTCTCGGCCAACCTCTGCTCCCTGGTCTTATAAATTATCATCTTGGTGATAGCCAGGAGGAGGTAGATCAGGAGGTCCCGTGACTTTGTGGGGCCTCTGATGGGGTGTGCATAAATAAACAGGTGAGGGGAGAAGTGCAGCCAGAACCTCAACAAAAGGTTCTGGAGGAGCCGAAGGAGGGGCTGTAACCTGGCGTACCCGAGGTACACGTGCACCAGGTTCTCCCTCTCGCCACAGAAGGGGCAAGTGTCAGGAATGGGGTTGAACCGCGCCAAATACACGTCCGTGCTCACAGCTCCATGCAGGATTCTTCAGCTGATGTCCCCGGTGGGCCGCGGAACCAAGGTGGACTAGAGACTGTCCCATTGGGGCTCCCCACCCTCTATTGGTGGTAGGAGGTCCCGCCACTTGGTGTCTGGGCGGGACACGAGGGTGGGGAAGTGGAGTGTGTGAAGCATGAGCGTGTACAGGTGATTCTTTGGTGCGGTTCGGAAGGGGACCAGCTGCAACGTGTGCAGCCGGCTCGGGTGATGAGGGGGATGCGGTCGGGGAGGTACGTGGGGCCGATGGATAGATCGGGCGGGCCGGGGGTGGGGGGCGGGGTGCACCCTCTCGCAGGACCTTGTCGAGATAAACCCGAGTGGTGGACGGCAAAGCGTCCTTCACCTCCTGGGTACATAGGGTGGAAAGCCCCATGAGCTGGGCGACCACCCGCGGATCCACCCAGTCTCCCCGGCCGTAGTCCAGGAGGTCTCCGATCCTTATGACTTCTGCCATGCCCAGCCTCCGGAGCACCGAGGGGGACTCCGCCACCTGCACACGTAGATGGGGATTGTGTAGCAGGGGCTCCACGAGGAGGTCTGCCCCCATGGTGGCTCCCAAGGACCTGGTCGCCTCTAGCAGCTTCCAGGCCCGGAGGAGGTCCTGGTAGAAGGCCAGCAGCTCGGAGAGGTATTGCAGAAGACCTGTCAAATAAAGGAGCTGCCGGTCATATCGGAGCCCTCAGAAGCAGCGAAGGAAAGCGTGCACCAGCGTGCTCCACGCCGGACTATCTGCATCAAATAGGAGCCTCTGCAGGGCCTGGAGATGGAGGACATGAACTCGCGTGCGCAAACACGTCAGGCCCTGCCCTCCCTCCTCCAGGGGAAGATGGAGAACTCCTGCAGAGATCCAATGCAGTCCTGGCCAGATGAACCGCAGAAGCAGCTGCCAGTCCCCATTGGGCCCCACAGCAAACTGTGACCATACCCAAATGTAAACAGGGCATCACGGAAGCCGCGGGCCCACTGGGTAGGCCACAGCCTCCCACCGTCCAGTCTCTTTACCCTCCCCCAAAATGGCCCTTATGGTCTGGAGGATGAGGTGGAAATCCCCCCAGCGCTGAAGGGCGAGAGCCACTTTATTCTTGGAGCCACGAATGTCCTCCAAGAAGCTGAGCATCTTGCCCCTCAGCGCGTCGGGTGTCGGGGCCTTGGGCCAGACCCCTCTGCATGCCCCGCAACCGACTGATGCGGGAAAGCAGGGACTCTGAAATCCCTGCTGGGAGGACGACAGGGGTAGTGGCGGAGGGAGAACAGCCCCAGATGTGCTGGGAGCAGGAGAAACAAAAACCGCCTCCCGGGAGCCAACGTCTGAGCTGAACGTGGCAGCCCTGGGGGTGGCAGAAACAGTGTAAGGGGAAGAAAATAGATCAGAGAAGGGATCATGGAAAGGAGGAAGGGGAGTAGGGGGAGGAAAAGGTAGAGGAATAGGAAAGAGACAAGGAGGAGGGGGAGCAGGAAGAGAAGTGGGAAATTCGGTTGGGAGAGGGGCTGAACAGGGAGCAGGAGTAGGGTCAGAAGCCTCAGCGGTAGAGGCACCGGGTTGCGGTGTCTCCTTGCAGGGTGGGGGATTGGTAGGCAGTGGTGGGGGAAGTTAGTGTCTCCCCAGCACCAGGCTCCGGCACCACTAAGAGTGCAGCGCTGGAGGCTTCAGCATCAGGGGTAATGGGGAATGAAGGGAACTCCCGCCAGCTAGGATCCCCCAGGGCAGCGTTTCCCAAATTATGGGCTGCTGCCCGGTATCCGGCAGTGAGAAAAAAATACCGGGCCTCAGCATGGCTGGTGGCTGCCGGCAGGGCCGGCCTCAGGCCGATTTGAGCTCCACATCCCTGAACCCGGAAGTGCCGGCAAGTTACAGAGACAGGGGCCCTGCTCCACTGATATGTGGAGCTGGGTCTCTCCCCCGGCTCTGCCTGGTGCGGGCGTGGATCCCCCCCCCGCTTGTCCTCCCACTCTGCCCCAGAGCGTCCCCTCCGTGCGCGGCTTCTCCTCACTGCCTGCTGCTGCCCATGTGCAGCATTGCACGTGGGCGGGAAGGACGCCCGGGATTTTAAAAGTCTTTGGAGGCACATGGCGAGGCCACGCTGGCTCCAGTGGCCTCCGGCCCCACAATGTGGAAGGCAGAAGGTAGGGAACGGGCTCGGGCGGAGGCGAGGAGGAGGCAGTGGGCTTGCGTGGAGGGGGAGGAGTGGAAGGGGAAGGCACCAAGGGACAGGGTTCAGGAGAGAGAGACAAATGCCAGGGGGTCAAGTGCAGACAATGAGGAAAAGGGCAGGAGGGGAGGTGTCAGTGGGAGGGGGGGCAGGGTGATGCTGGGAGAGGAGAGGGGAAGGGCATTGGGGGCCGGAGGAGGAGGTGCTGGGAGAAGGCTTGAAAGAAGGGGTGGGCATGAGAGAGGTGGGGATGGAGCAAGTGATGTGTGAGGGCACAGAGGGGCAGGAGAGGATGGGACAGAGAGTGCTGAGGGGGTGAGTATCAGGGAAAGAGAGGGCAAAGGGGGCAGGGGCAGTAAGGGAAGGGGGAAGCACCAGGAGAGTGCAGGGCTAAGGGAAGGTGCAGGTGCCAGGGGATTCTGGGGTGAGGAGGAGGGGAGAGCTGGCCACCGGAAGCAGCACTGGATGGGGGAATCGGGGCAGGCTGGGGAGATTGGGTGGCCGGTGGAAGCAGGGCTGCCGGGGGGTGTGAGGTTGGGGGCAGAGAGCTGGCCAGGGTAGATGGGGGGGTGGGAGAAGCAGCCGCTGGAAGGAGGGCTGGATAAGGGCAGCGGGGCTGGCCAAGGGAGATTGGGAGGAGAAGCGGGGGGGACCTGGCTGCCCGGGAGGAGGTTGGGGGAAGTGGGGCTGGCCAGAGGCGCAGCGGGGGGAGCCAGGGGAGAGGAATGAATTGGCCTGCGGGGAGTGGGACTGACCCGGCCAAATGTAGATCTTGGGACACTGCCCCTGTTCCCCCCTCCCCCACACAAAGCATGAGTTAGTCCGGCCCAGGGATTCTATTGTCTCGCCCCCCCGCCCCCCCCCCCGCCCCACCGAGTAGTTGCGAACTATCTGGCTGGTAGACACACTCATGAAGCCTGAGCACATTTACCAGCCAGGCAGTTCGAAACTACAAACTGATACATCTAGTAATAATACAACTTACCTACTGAGAAAATACCAGACATGTTATATGTCTGGTATTTTCTCCGTTTGTTTTTTATGTGTTTATATTTTTGGGCTGCAAAAAGCAGTATTGGAAAAAAAGGGTTCCAACTAAAATAAAAAGTTTGGGAAACCCTGGTCTAACCAGCTTTCTGTGGGTATGTCTACACTACAGAGTTAGTTCGAACTAACAGAGGTTAGTTCGAACGAACTTTAATAGGCGCTACACTAGAGCTCCGCTAGTTCGAATTTAATTCGAACTAGCGGAGCGCTTAGTTCGAACTAGGTAAACCTCATTTTACGAGGATTAAGCCTAGTTCAAACTAGCTAGTTCGAATTAAGGGCTGTGTAGACCCTTAATTCGAACTAGTGGGAGGCTAGCCCTTCCCAGGTTTCCCTGGTGGCCACTCTGGCCAACACCAGGGAAACTCTATGCCCCCCTCCCGGCCCCGGACCCCTTAAAGGGGCACGGGCTGGCTACGGTGCCCGTGCCAGGTGCAAGCCTGCCAGCACCCAGCCAGCAGACCCTGCACCTGGCACGGATCGAGCCAGCCACCCGATGCCCCCCAGCCCTCCCCCTCTTCCCGGGACCAGGCTGGCGGCTCCCAGGAGGTTGCCCGGGACCGCAAGAGGCTGGCACCCGCCTGGGCTAGTGCGGACATCGTGGACCTTGTCCACGATCTCCGCACTAGGCACAGGAAAGTGGCCAGCTTGGGCAGGAGAGCTGCCAGCCTGGCCACCCAGGAGCAGGTTTGCATGAAAATCAAGGGGGTCCACTGAGACCCCCAACCCTGAGCCTTGAGCTTACAATGGCCATCCTGGGTCAGACCAAAGGTCCATCTAGCCCAGTAGACTGTCTGCCGACAGCGGCCAACCCTAGGAACCCTGGAGGGGATGGACCGAAGACAGTGACCAAGCCATTTGTCTCGTGCCATCCCTCTCCAGCCTTCCACAAACCTTGGGCAGGGACACCACTCCTACCCCCTGGCTAATAGCACTCCATGGACCCAACCTCCATGACTTGATCTCACTTCCCTTTAAACTCTGTTCCAGTTCTAGCCTTCACAGCCTCCTGCAGCAAGGAGTTCCACAGGTTGACTATTTGCTTTGTGAAGAAGAACTTTCTGTTACTAGTTTGAAGCCTGCTACCCTTTCCTTTCCTTTGGTGTCCTCTAGTCCTTCTTTATGGGAACTAATGAAGAACTTTTCTGTATGCACCCTCTCCACCCAACTCCTGCTTTTAGAGACCTCTATCCTGTCCCCCCTCCGTCTCCTCTTTTCTAAGCTGAGAAGTCCCAGTCTCTTTAGCCTCTCTTCATATGGGACCTGTTCCCAACCCCTGATCATTGTAGTTGCCCTCCCCTCTCCCAGCTTCTCTCTTCCCCTCTCCCACCTCCTTTTCCCAGTCTCCCCCAGTTTTGTTCAATAAAGACAGATTCCATTTTTGACCACAATTGTCCTTTATTTTGTACATCAAGAAAAGGGGCTAGGGAAGGGTAAGTGGAAGGAGGTGAGGGAGGAATGGGGCATGAGCCCCCGATGGGGAGGACTGGGCTGGCTCTGCGGGCTTCTGGGGGTGGAAGCTCTCCTGCAGCCCCCCAATTGCCCCCTCTCCCCAGATGGCAGCCTGCGGCAAGTGCAGCCGGGCTGATGGCTGAGTGCTGTGATGTGCCCAGTATGGGCACTCCGGGCACTCCAAGCCAGGACTGGTTTTCAAGCGGGGCACCCCTGAGAACTGTCTGTCCGGGGTGGGGGTCGGGTCCCTTTAAGCACAGCCCTCGGCTAGCCTGAGACAGCATCTCCACGCTCTAAGTCCTCCTCTGATGCCCTGCCGGCACTGCTTCCGGCCATCCTTAAGCCCTGTTCAGGGTCCACTTAATGTGGACATGCTAGTTCGAATTAGCAAAACGCTAATTCGAACTAGTTTTTAGTTCTAGACGCGTTAGTTCGAATTAGCTTAGTTCGAATTAACTAATTCAAACTAAGTTAGTTCGAACTAACTCTGTAGTGTAGACATACCCTATCTGTCTTACAGCCCATTTATCCAATCCATATTCCTTAACTTGCTGGCAAGAATATTGTGGGTGACCATATCAAAAGCTTTGCTAAAGCTGGCACTGGGGGTTTTGGGAGGACCAGAAACAACTTATTTGACTATTCATCATTTGATTAATGAATATGCAAATGAACATTACTGGTCCTCCAAAAGTTCGTGAATGGATTTACTGGTCCCCGTGTCAAAAAGTTTGGGAACCCCTGTTATATGGCATATGCCTCGAAAGATAATGGGACGTATCTTTCTGCCTGGGACAGCCTATGTTATTATATGACCAGTGTGATCTATTTTATTTCAGAATTGGTGAAAAGTAATTCCATCAAGTGCAAAAGGAGAGACTGTAGCATCCCCCAGGTCTCTCTTTAGACTTATCTCTGGCTCTTCTATATAAAAAAACCTCAGTGTTCCAAGAGCCTAGTTGAAAGAAATAAAAAAGAAGCTCTAATTGCAAGAGTATGAGTGGGAACAAGGCCTTTGTGCTTTTTACTAGTAAGATACTAATACAGAGTGGCTAGTGAGAGTCCATTCTCAAGGTGAGAGGGAGCAGAAGGGAGTCGGGGCTGTGAGGCATAAGCAGTTAGTACTTTAAGGGCAGTTCATGCAATAAATATGACTTAAAAAAAAGCTTAGTTCCTAAGTTAAAGATAACAATAAAACCCACTAGAGGTGAGTACCTAGTCACAAGGGAAAAGACCACTTGAAATATGGAGCCTAGCAGTAAAGATTGTGTGGGTTACCTGTTTTACTGCATAGACTTCAAGATGACTGAATACCTACCTGCCTTGTGCTCAAGAAGTGTATGTAAAGATGTGGGTAATGTGAATGGGTACCAATTTCTGGGGATGGCAAATCAATTATTTTCTTGGCCATTGATTGGGGTGGCAAAACTACTTTCTGACCTGGGTCTAAAAACACCTAGCAAGGGCCCTACCTATGCCTAATCTGGTGCAAGTACTTTGTGACCATTTGAGCCCAACCATAGCATCATGGGGCCAAAACTGAAGGACTGGTGGAAGAGCATTTTTTTTAACAGACAGTGTAAGGGGGCTTTATAGACATGGATCACCACAGAAATGGCTGCTCTAATTCTCCTATTGATGAAATCCTTCTCAAAATGGGAGTGGATCAATGTCTGAATACTTTAGCTGGGCTCAGAGGCTTTCAGAACAGGGAAAGAGGTGGCACCAGGAATGCTGACACTGATAATCATTAACAAGTCAGCACTTGCCAACACTTACCAGACAGTATGAGAGAATTTTTCCCTCATACTGACTAGTTGACAAATACTGAAATTTTGATGTCGTCTTCTCTAACATTTACAGCCACTGGTAATTGATAGAGGTTCTGAGGCAGCAAAGGCTTATATTTGGAGTACAAAATCACGAGCTCTAATCCTGATCATGTATGTTCTAGATGAAGTTTAGCTGCTTGGTGTGATGTCTGGAATGTGTATGTCCATGCAGCTTTATAATTTGTCAAGCCCTAATTTTGAATTTCTTGATTTGTTGATTTGAGTCACAGCCTTGATACTACTTTAATGTATTTTTGTGTTTATAACCTACAAGGTTTGTTATAACAAGTGTTTGTATGAATACCGTTGTTTTTACTACAATAATTGTATTTTAAGCCTGGTTTCATGAGAACCAAACTTCATTGGAATCTAGACACACAGGCGGAATAACAAAGAGAGGAAACATCTGGTAAGAAGGATATCAAGTGGGAGAAAACATCTGTTACAGTGAGTTTGGACAGGGTCTGGACAGCTAGATTCTTGCAAGAGACCAGCCAGGGTCCCCTCCCTCCTTCTTTATCCCATCAGATCTCCTTTATTATATACAGAATGTACAGTCCATCTGAACAAACTGAAAATAATGCCGTACGCAAATCTAAACAAACCTGTCAGTTACAATAAAGAGAAAATATTATTCTTCCCCAAACCCTAAACTCTGATCTTATCAAGAATATAAAGTAACAATTGTGTGTGTTCCCAGATAATGTCAGAGAATAAAAATTAAGAAGATAAACTTGAATGGACCATTCTTCTTAGGAGCTGATATAAAGTGCAAGGAAATCTTGGCAGATAATCATCGGCAAATTAAGTTTCTTTTAAACTTCCCTCTTTGATTTGCTTTTGTTTTTGGTTTTCAGGGACAGCAAAGAAGTATCTGATCGCCTATTTCCTTCACTGAAGAGAAGAAAATAGTTATAATGAAAAGAGAAATTAATGATCCCCCATCTACCTAATTAAACCACCATTGCAAAACCAACATACTCACACATGTTGTAGAAGGCTGTTTTAAAAGGTTGTAGAAGGGAGAGAATTTCTTGTGCCAGACCTTATCTTAGTCTCTGTAACTCTTATGGAGACACAGAAATTCCATTAACCTTTTGGTTTGTATTGTTGAATAGGGTCTGAGTGTGCAAGAATGGGACCTGAAGTAGAAGATCTCTCTAGCTCATTAAACATAAGCCCTGCCTCTTAACAACTAGATAAAGTGGACTTCTTTTGAAGAAGTGCAGTTATCAGGACAACTAGGTGAGAGCATCATTTGATTAAAAACACCTGTAGGTATTGGCAAGGCAAAGAAATAGTTAAGTTAGTAAATCCTTCAGGGCATTCCACCTGGACATAGCAGATACTTTTGGAGCTCTATTGTTAGCCTTCAACAGAAATGATATGCCCTAGAAACTCAACTATGTCTGTTGGTCAGACTCACATGTCTCCCTGTGGTGGAATTTGTTGACAAAGTGGCATACAAGTGGCTCATAGCAAGTAGTGCCTGGTTGTTTGAAAAAATATCATTCAAATAAATAACCAAAAATTAACCCCAAACTGTCCCAGAAGCTATTAGTGATGAAATGTTGGGAGATCATCAGAGCGGCACATTACCTAAAGGGTGTAACTAAATATTCAAAATGCCTATACCATGTAGGGAATGCAGGCTTCTATTTATTACCTTCCCCATGAAGGTCCAACTTAGTAAAAATCTTGACAGAGAAAAGTCTCTGAGAGCTCGTTATTAAGTAGCAAATGGTAACAATTTTGAGCCATCACTTTGTTCAGAGCTCAGTAACAAACATGGGCATAAAGACCATGGGCTTTTTTTTTCTTTTTTGCCATAAAGAAGATGGGAGGCCCTGCTGGAGAAGCAGAAAGGTGAATGAGCCGCATCTCATTCCAGGATTTTGCAGAGCATCTGGAATCCAGGCTCCGAGAGAGTATATGCAATCAAAAGGGATCTCGGCTCTGAGCTGCAGGTCAATTAGACAATCATTACTGTGATACAGCAACAAAGTATTTATCCCTTTTTTTATCAAAAATATTGACATAATTCCAACATTTCACTGATTCCTGAAGAAATCAAGGGGTCACAAAGATTGTGACAGTCGCCTTCAATGTACCTCCTTTTGGTCTCTGAATGCTCAGATAGGTGACCTCAGATACAGATCAATGATATCTTAAGGTTTCTGCAACAGAACATGGCTTTGGAAGGCAAAATTGATGGCAGAGTCTCTGTGTGAAGAGTACCAGGTCTGGTCCCTAGGAGATGTGTGGATCATGGCAACCAGCTGGGGAATGCCAAGAATAACAGAATGAGTTGCATAGATCAGACCCAACTGTAGGACTTTCTTGTGACCTTGAGTCATGGTAACTATCAAGGGTGCCATTTTGAGTAACCAGGCTGGAGGAAAGGAGGAATCCATCAACAGATTTCGTCACATCAGAGCTGCTCTTGTACTAAGTTGGAATGTTCTGAACCTGGGCAAAGTCTAAGTCCATGATATTGTTAATGACCCCTTCTCTTCTCCCTCCCACCCCATACAAGGCATCCTCAGCTCAACCTCTGAGATGGTGGAAGTTGTAGACAGGGGCCATTTGGAAAGTGCTGGCAAGGTGACCTATACTGGTGCCCTGGCTATGTATGAAGAAGGGGAAGGAGGGCACAGTGTTAGCCCAAACCCCCTTATAAAGACTGGAGACTTTCTGGTCAAGACATGGCTTGGTTCTTAATGGGGCATCCAAATTCCCCTCAATATAAGCCCAAAACATGATGCCATCCCTTTTCTGTGTCAGAGAGGTGATGCCAAACATGTGCCTGGGCCCCTGCGACGAGGAAGTAGAAGGGGGGGGGTCAGGAATTTGATGCTCTCTCCAGGATGCATCCAGTCAGGTGGTGATCAGCGCTGCTACACAACGTGACCAAAGTATCCAGGTCAGGCAACAGCTCCACCCATGCCAACTCGGGAGTGTTGGAAATTGTTGCACTGTGTTGACTCATTTCGTTCCATTACTGTCTGCTGCCAAGCCTCCAAACTGTGCAGCAAATTTGGCAACCGACCTGTTCCCATGACACAGATCCCACAGTGCACTCTTGGTGGACTGTGTGCAATTCTAGTAATTAAACACCATCTCCATGGCCCAGACAGACTTCTCAAATTGCTCCCGCAGAGGGCTAAAGGACTTCAGGAGAGGCGATGCCCAGCCCAGCATCAGTCTGGTTAGCAGACTAATGATAACTAGGGCTACAATTTAGTCATGGGTATTTTTAGTAAAAGATGTGGATGTGTCATGAACAATAAATAAAAATTCACAGCCCATGACCTGTCCATGACCTTTACTATAAATACTCAGACTCAATCTTAGCTGGGGGACCCTGAGGCACTACTGACCACTTTAGGGCCACTTTAGTGGTAGTTGGTGCAGCTCCCTGCAGGGCTGTCCAAGCAGCTCACTGTGGGGCCACTCTGGGGGCCAGCTGCTTGGGCAGCGCTGGTGCCAGCCATACCAGTTGCTGCAGAAGTCATGGAGGTAGCAGCAAGTCACATATCCATGACTTCTGCAACTTCCCTGACAGACATGCAGCCTTAATAATAAGTCCTATTTGGATCTGGTCAGTAGAGAGTGATGGGTTGAAGCATGAGCAAGAGCCACCACTGGTTCATGAAACTGCAGAAATTGTTATAGTCCCCATCCGTCTTATCTGGGCAATGGAATCTCTGTTGTACTAGAAGCTGGATTAGCAGATACAGGCAGGATGACATGAGCCTGTATTGCTGCACTTTGTACCCTCAAGTCTAAAACCTGGGTTCTGTAGGATCTTTAGAATTCCCTCAATGCCCAGCAGAGGCACAGCTGCTGTTACAGAATCCATCTGTAGGTCTGGCTCCTTCCCTTTCCTTGTTCAATCTTTGGGTGGATGAAACTGCCAGCAACCAAATCATGATGTTCTCATTTCATCGTTGGCACAAGAATCTTGCCTATCCCAACATAAAAACAGTCACAGTAAGTCAGACCAATGGTCCCTCTAATCCAGAATCCTGCCCTCCAACAGTAACCAGTGGAAAGTGCTTTATCAATCCCCTATTGTTCAATCCCAGCTTCTAGCAGCCAGAGATTTAGGGACATAAGGCTGCTTCACTGATCATCTTGACTTATAGCCATGGATGGACTTATCCTTCATGAACTTCTCTAGTTTTTTAACCCAGTTATACTTTGGGCCTTCACAACAGCCTCTAGCAATGGCTTGAGTCCCCATGCAGTAACATAGGAAAATTAGACATCCCAACCCCCAGGCATCTCTAAGAGGCAATGCTTCCCTTCTTGCATGCACTGAGCCTGCATGTAGAAAAGGAAAATAATCAAAAAGTAACCCAGCATCAGTTTCAGAAAATGTCACAATTTTGTTTCAGAAGCATATGGTCATGAGCAAAATACCCACCCCAAAGTACATTGGGCAGTGTCCTTTGCCTTGGGTCATGGGCTTGTGACAAGGAAGCTCAACACACAGAATTTCCTTCAGTGGACTATTACCCTCTCCCTCCACTGCACCTCACTCACAGTTGCTGTCCTTGGTCAACAAAGATCCAGAGGTGCTTTCACATGAGTTCACCGTCTACCTCTGGGATGTGATAGAAGAAAATAATTGAGCAATTCCTCAGCTGCCACACCTCTATCCACCATCTGCACTGCACACTGCAACTCTGCCTCTCCTGCAATCTCTGGGATGTTCTGGGGTTCCATCACTAACACAACTCTGTGATTTCTGCTGTTTAGTGAGGGAGTCTCCGGCTGAGCAGTCTTTCACCAGAGGCACTATCCAGTAACAGACTTAACACTTAGGCTGGGTTATCAGTGATTTAGCAAGCCACAATAAAAACCTCTCAACGAAGTCTTAACTAGGTCTGTCATGATGCAGTAGAATGGATGCTCAAATAGGCCTGGTGTACAGTAGGGCCTTAGTCAGAAATTAGACCCCCAGGTTGATTTTTCTGAGTGATGCCTCCACACTACCAAGCCGGTTATTCCGGAAAAAGGGACCGTGGAACTCTGTTGTCCTGCTTTTCATGAGGAGTAACACTATTCCCGAACTTGTAAGTCTGAAAAAATGTTAGTATAGACACTCTGGTGCTGCTAAGTCAAACCAGGTGGCCTCCAGGAGGCCTCCTGCAGTTCCCCAGAGTGCTTCTTGGGTCTCTGAGTCTGAGGCAGGATCCATTAATGTGGACATGCTGCTAGCTTGGAGTACATTTGATTCTTCCCCATAGTGAGGACACGGAACTTCGAATTTGTAAAATCAGGTGTCCAGAAGTCCAACTTAGTAAATTCAAAATAATTGCTTAGTGTAGACATGGTCATAGTGCCTAGGACCATTGGACAGAGCTTACACCACTAGATAGAAACACCTGTCCCTGTTCTTTCTTCTCTCCACTGGCCTTTGTGAAAGCAGTTCAGAGCATGCCAAGCACAGTTCTTCTCCCCTTGATTCACACAACAAAGATAATAGGTGGTTGTTGTGCAGAGGGGTATAAAGTGACTTGCAATCCAACACTGGCCAAGGTGATAATTTGGGAAAGGCAGCTACATCATTCACTGCACCCAGAGGCTACATCTAGACTTTATCCCTTTTTCGGAAAAGGGATGTAAATTAGACATATCGCAATTGCTAATGAAGCGGGGATTTAAATCTCCCGCGCTTCATTAGCATAAAAATGGCTGTCGCTTTTTTTCAGCAAGGAGCTTTGCCAGAGAAAAGCACCAGTCTAGATGCTGATCTTTTGGAAAATAAAGCCTTTTCCGAAAGATCTCTTATCCCTCTTGAAATAAGGGATAAGGGATCTTTTGGAAAAGGCTTTATTTTCTGAAAGATCAGCATCTAGACTGGCACTTTTCTCCGGCAAAGCTCTGTGCTGAAAAAAAGCGGCAGCCATTTTTATGCTAATGAAGCGCGGGAGATTTAAATCCCCTCTTCATTAGCAATTGCGATACGTCTAATTTACATCCCTTTTCCGAAAAAGGGATGTAGTCTAGACGTAGCCAGGGAGAATGGGCATGTCTGTACAAACAAGATCAGTTCCCAGTGTCTTTCTCCCCAGATCATCACTAGATATCAGGGGAGAACTCATTCAGACCCTGCTTACATCAAGTTTCTGTGTCTTCATGAAAAAGACGGTATGATTTTACACTTTTTGACGTGAGACTGTTGGGCATGGGGAGAACTTGTTTTGCTTTAGAGCCTATTTTAAGATTTTTTGATGTGGTGAAACTTGACTAGATGTGCACAGCTAGGATGAATAATTCTGTTAGTTTACATCCTGCCGATCATGCTGGTTGTCACTATTGTGGTTTCTCCTCTGATTCTTGCCTTCTGTTCTGCACACTATAGCTGTTTCCTTTTTTAGCATCAATAATACCAAGAACTAGGTTTTAGAAATAAACACTGTGCACTCACTGCTCCGTTGTAACATGTTCACTTCTGCCTGAATGAATAAACAAAACTCCGGTCTCTAGAGTAAGCAGCATTAAAAGAAAGCCCTTAGAATTTTGTTATTCCATGACATTATAGGCATGAGTGCCAAGTAGGAGATAATACATGGAAAAAAGTTATAGTTAGCACGCATACACCTCATTAATATTTCTCTAAGAATCCCCTCCATTTAGATTAATTCAACACTCTTTTGTCCATGTTCTTTTCATTGCTAGATGAGACATTTTGAAATATCCTTTTTCATTTTTATGTGTGTAACAGAGCTGGTTGAAATTTTCCAAATTTTGATTTTACAAAGAAAAAATGTCAACAGCATTTCAGAATTGGAGTAAAAATAAGGGTGAAAATTATCAAAAAAAAGTGTCCATCTTTCAACCAGTTCTAGAATTTAGCACTCATGAAAGGTGCCAAATTCAGAGTGATCTTCTTTCTTTATTCACAGAATAGCTGTAACACAGATTGTGGCTGACGCTCTCTTGATAGATCTGTCAACTCATGCCATTTTTGGTGATGGCTTGTGTGTAATGTATACCTGCTTACTAGGAACTGGATTGAGATCACTAAACAACTGTCCAGTCTGGTCACTACCAATCATCACTTAAACTTTGGCTATGTCTAGACTGCAGGCTTCTTTCGGAAGAAGCTGTTTCAGAAGAGATCTTCCGAAAAAACTTCTTCCAAAAGAGAGCATCTACACAGCAAAAGCACATCGAAAAAGTGATCTGTTTGTTCAAAAGATAGCATCCATTCAGTGTGGACGCTATCTCGCATTTCAGCTGTGATTACTATGGATGGAGTGGCCACCAGGGCACCTGTGCTTTTTCCTCTTTCCTCTTCTTTCGAAAGAACTTCCTCTTCCCTGTCCACACATGCCTTTTTCCGAAAGAGCTCTTTTGGAAAAAGGCTTCTTCCTCGTAGAAAAACTCCTCTGTTCTTTTGATTTTTTTTTGAAAGAATGCAATTGCAGCGTGGATGTGAAGTTTTAATTTTGTTTTTGTTTTTGAAAAATGGCTGTTTTTCCAAAAAAACCCTGCAGTGTAGACATACCCTGTGTGTTTTATAGGTGAATTATTCCAAATCATGGTGCCATCCAGCCTTGCTCAAATACTAACCTTATTCTTTGTGAATTAATACTTATAATTGACCTATATATGGTTTGGCATGCCAGAAAACAAATACAGTGAAGAGAGAACACAATACTGTAGATTATTTCTGGACTTTCCTTCAGCTCTTGGCATTATATAGGTATACAGCATTCAGCTACAGACAAGTGACTGCAAGCTTCTAACATAAGAACGTCCATCATGTGTCAGATGAAAAGTCCATCTAGCCCAGTATTCTGTCTTCTCACAGTAGTCAATTCCAGGTGCCCCAGAGGGAATAAACAGAACAGGTTCATTCCCTGTTGCCCATTCCCAGCTTCAGGCCCGGACAAAGAGTTTGCAGGGCCCAAGGCGGCACGCTGTGGTTGGCTGAATGAGTCAGGACAGTGAGTGAGTGGTTGGGTGAGCGGGGCTGGGAACGAGGCAGCGCAGGGCCCAAGGTAACCACCTCGCTTGCCTTGCCTAAAGGCCGGGCCTGGCCAGCTTCTAGTAAACAGAATCTAGAGACACCATCCCTGCCCACCTTGGCTAATAAGCATTGATTAATCTATCCTCCATTAATTTATCTAGTTTTTTGAACCTTGTTATGGTCTTTGTCTCCACAACAATCTCTGGCAAAGAATTCAGTAGATTGACTGTGTGTTGTACAAAGAAATACTTCACTTTATTTTAAACCTTCTGTCTATTAATTTCTAGGTCTCATTGTGTAGATCACAAAGTCAGTCTTACTTTTTGCACTAGTGGGGTAATCAGGTAAGAATTTCTCAGTATTGTGTATAATATTTTTAAATGTATGAGGTTTTCCAGCAGACAATGGATTGAAGGGATCATCCTAAAAGGAGATAAATTGGGGAAGATCAGAGTAAATTGAAAATGTGTTGTGATGTGATGGGTCTCATGGGATGGGGGAAACTGAGGAACAAACATCTGAGGATCAAATGGAAATTTTACAGGCTTCAGGAAGATTAAGCTAAATATTTAAAGGACTAAATATTAATAATCGAGTGTCACAATGCAAATGCCAGAGAAAAGGGAACATAGAGAGTAGTGACTGTTTTGGAACAAGTGGCTCGTTTGGACTTTAGAGTTTAAAGACAGAGTGATTCTGTGGTCAACGCCATTCAGATTTGTTGTGTGCTGCTCCTTCCCTGGTTCATCAGAATTTGGGTTACCAGCAATATTGTCTCTTATCATATTATCTCTCTAGCTAGCTTTCCAATCTGTAAAGAGATATTAGATTCACAGGGCCATGCTGTACCTTTAAGCTATGGTCTATGTTGGGGGAGGATTAGCATGCAATGATGAACAACAGCTGTGCAGCAGTAGGAAGCTAACAGACAGCATTCCTTTAGGGGGTGGGGATGACTTGGTAGCTCACATCCAGAACTCTGACATTCTATGCAGGGGCTGTTTAGCCTTGACCACAAACCCCTTTGAGAAATGTGGCAAGGCCAGCAGCCACGGACTTGGGCAGTCCTTGAATATACAGAGCACAGAGGTGGTGATTGTGCCCTTGTGCAAGGGCACAAAGAAGGGGAAATTCTTGGGTACCCACTTGGGACCAGTCACAATCCGGACCACCATTGGAAAAGCTATGGGGATACTTATCTGAAGGGGTACACTGGTGCCAACATTGAAGTGCAGTGCTGGTGCTCATACAGAAATTATATGGTAACTATAGTATGTTGTCATTTTGTAAACAAGCCAAAGGGAGAGTGTTTTTAGTTTCTCCAGTCATCTTTTAATTAAAATAAACTAATCCCCAAAATGCCCCTTTAAGAGTCATCATCTTTGAAAAAGGGAGATGGCTCATTCTTCTAGGAGGGCTTACTGTGAATCTATTTGCTCTTATACAGTGGTTCACTGCATCTCTAAAACTAAGCTTGAGGATTTAAATATATGGACCTTACAAGAAAAGATACGTGGGACCAGTTCTTTCCTTCCAGGGGAGGAATGAAAAAGCTGGTGGACCAGTGGGTGGGACACAGAAAGTAAAGTGCCATCTCTGAGGCATTCCATTGCAGAAATGCCCCAGCATTGCAGAGATTGGGCTCCATGGGGATTTGTGGGATCAGCCATTTTCCGGTACCAATCTCTAGCTAATCCCATAATCCACACAGAGACTGAATCTCATCCGTGGATGCTACTGCCCAGCTGCAAAGACTTTAGCCAGTGACTCCACAGCTCCTCCCAGTGCTCTGGAGGTCTGACCAGCAGTGCATGGAGGGGCAGTCTTTTTATGTGTTGTTTTTTGATCCCAGCTGTCTCAGGGTTTCCTTCTTCACTGCTTATCAGGATCCACCATGCTAGAAAGCTGCACTCCATCCCTTCATGGAGTCCCTCCTAATGTCTCTATTTCACATGGCAAATGCCAGGAAGCCAACCAGTTCACAGTGTTCTGGTTTCTGTGCTCTCCTTCCATTAGCTCCTCTGTCAAGGGGACATCTATCCTGTAGATATTAAAAAAAAAAAAAGCATACATACTGAAACTCTCTGACAAGATAGGTTTGCCCCCTATTGTATAGTTGGTTTGGCCCAGTGAGTTTCACATGATGTTATGATTTCAATGTATTCACTAGTAGGATTATTCCACAATACAATAGATTTGAATGGTAGGACATTTTAATAAATATTCAACACATGTTGGGCTTAGTTCAGTTTTATCCAGTTTCTCATAATCTTATCCTCTTGCAGCAATTTAAACAATTCTTTTTCCTCCTTGAATTTTACATGTTCCAAAAATTTATAGTTGGACAAATATTCCAGTCCCCAACTCCACCACCGTTCCCTGTTTTACCCAGGGACACAGACCTAGGACTTAATTTTTTTTGTTAAATCAGTAATATTTTCAAAACCACAAAAACTTTCACACAGTTAAACAGGTTGATGAGTAATGAAGCTGTTAAGATACCCTGGACAACTAGCAGAATGACCTGGTGGAAGTGAATAGGTCTCTCAGGGAAAGTGAGACTCTTGCTCAATGGGAGTGGCAACCTAGTGACAGATGATGTGGGAAAAGTTGAAGTACTCCATGCTTTTTTTTGGCCTCAGTCTGTCCAGAGTAGGTCAGCTCCCTGACTACTGCACTGGGCAGCACAGTATAGGGAAGGAGCTCAGTGGTGAAAGAACAGATTAAGGACTGTTTATATATGCTGGACATGCTCAAGTACAAGGGGCTGGATGCAGTACAAGGAGGATGGTGAGAGAGCTGGCTGATGTGATTGCAGATCCTTCAGCCATTCTTTGAAAATTCATAGTGATCCAAGGTGGTAATGGACAATTGGAAAAAGGCAAAGTAGTGCCCCTCTTTTAAAAAGCAAAGGAGAAGTATCTGGAGAATTATAGGCTGAGGAGGAGATCCTCAAGGAATCCATTTTGAAGCACGTGGAAGAGAGGAAAATGATCACTAAGTCAAAATGCCTGACCAACCTCATTGCCTTCTATGATGAGATATTTGTCTCTGAGGATATGGAGAAAGTGGTGAATGTGCTATACCTTGACTATAGCAAAGCTTTTGATTCAGTCTTCCATAGTATTCTTGATATCAAGTTAAAAAAATATGGGTTGGATGAATGGACTATAAAATGAATAGAAAACTGGCTAGATCGGAGGGCTCGATGGGTAGTGATCAATGACTAGTTGTCAGCTGGTATCAAGTGGGATGTCACAGCAGTTGGTCCTGGGACTGGTTTTGTTCAATATCTTCATTAATGATCTGGATCAGTGGTTTTTAAACTTCTTTTCTTATCAGTTGAAGAAAATTATTCGTGCCTGCGACCCCACATAATTATATCTTTTGACTAGAGTGTGGTCTCCTTGGTGGCAGTGAGAGATTCAGAGTGTGAGGGAGTGCTGTGGGTTGAGGCAGGGGATTTGGACTTGGGAGGGAGTGAAGGCTCTGAGATGGGGCCAGGGATGAGGGCTTTGAGGTGCAGGGAGGGAACTGGGGTGCAGGGTTGTGGCGTGGGCTTATCTCCAGCAGCTTTTGGTCAGCTCTGTGTGTGTGTGTGTGTGTGTGTGTGTGTGCGCGTGCACACAAAGGCAGGCTTCCTCCCCGTCCAGACCCACAGATGATGCTGTGCCCCAGAGTTGGCCAACAGCAAGTCCATCTCTTAGGTGTAGGCACACAAGCAGCTGCACATGGTTCTCACCTGCAGGCATTACTCCCCTCAGCTCCTATTGGCTAGTTCCCAGCCAATGGGTGTACAGAGCTAGTGCTTGGAGTTTGGAACCCCATGATCCCCACCTAGGAACCAGACCTGCTGCTTTTCACTTCTGGGGGCACAGCATGGTACCTGGTGCCAGGACAGATAGGCAGCCTGTCTTAGCACCTCTGCTGGTCACCATACAGCCAGGCAACTCAGTGCCTGACATTCTGCGACTCAGTACCAGATTATAACCTGTACTTGGATAATTACTGACCTACACAAATTGGAGGATTGGGCCAAAGAGATCTGATGAGGTTCAACTAGGACGAGTCCAGAGTTCTGCACTTAGGATGGAAGAATCTCAAGCATGGTACAGGACGGGAACCGATGAGCTTAGTGGCAGTTCTACATAAAAGGACCTGGGGATTACAGGAGACCAAAAGTTGGATGTGAGTCAACAGTGTGCCCTTGTTGCCAAGAAAGCTAACAACATATTGGGCTGCTTTAGTAGGAGCATTGCCAGCTGATGGAGGGAAGTGAATATTCCCCTCTATTTGGGACAGGTGAGGACACAACTGGAGAACTGCATCCAGTTTTGGACACCGCCCCCCCCCCCCGAAAGGATGTGGACAGATTGGAGAAAGTCCAGCAAAGACAATGAAAATGATTAGAAGGGTGGGCTACATGACTTATGAGTAGATCCCTGCAAATCTGCTTTATATGCACAGGTATCATAGAATCATAGAATCATAGAATAATAGGACTGGAAGGGACCCCGAGAGGTCATCGAGTCCAGCCCCCCGCCCTCAAGGCAGGATCAAGCTCCGTCTACACCATCCCTGACAGATGTCTATCTAACCTGTTCTTAAATATCTCCAGAGAGGGAGATTCCACCACCTCCCTTGGCAATTTATTCCAATATTTGACCACCCTGACAGTTAGGAATTTTTTCCTAATGTCCAATCTAAACCTCCCCTGCTGCACTTTAAGCCCATTACTCCTTGTCCTGTCCTGTGGGCTTTGCTTATGAGGAGGGCTTTGCTTATGAGGAGAGGCTGAGGGAACTTGGCTTATTTAGTCTTCAGAAAAGAAAAGGGGATTTGATAGCAGCCTTCAGCCTGAAGGGAACCCCTCACTAAAGGGAGGTTCCAAAGAGGATGGAGCCAGGCTGTTCTTAGATGTGGCAGATTGACAGAACAAGAAAAAATGGTCTCAAGCTGCAGTGGGAGAAATGTAGGTTGGCTATTGGAGAGAGTTCAGCGGATGGAAACAAAAATGATTAGGGGGCTGGAGCACATGCCTTAGAGAGGCTGAAGGATTTGGGCTTATTTAGTCTACAGAAGAGAAGAGTGAGGGAGGATTTGATAGCAGCCTTCAACTACCTGAAGGGAGGGGGGGGGGTTTCAAAAAAGATGGAGAGAGGCTATTCTCATTGGTAACAGTTGACAGAACAAGGAGCAATGGTCTCAAGGTTTAGGGCTGGAAAAAACTATTAGAAAAAACTATTTCACCAGGAGTGTGGAGAAACACTGGAATGGGTTACCTAGAAAGGTGTCAAGTATCAGAGGGGTAGCCGTGTTAGTCTGGATCTGCAAAAGTGACAAGGAGTCCTGTGACACCTTATAGACTAACAGATGTATTGGAGCATAAACTTTCGTGGCCAAAGACCCTCTTCGTCAGATGCATGGAGTGGAAATTTCCAGAGGCAGGTATAAATATACAGGCCACAATAAGGCTAGAGATAACAAGGTTAATTCAGTCAGGGAGGGTGAGGCTCACTTCTAGTAACTGATCTGGAGGTGTGAACACCAGGAGAGGCAAAACTGCTTTTGTAGTTGGCTAGCCATTCACAGTCTTTGTTTAATCCTAAACTGATGGTGTCAAATTTGCAGATGAACTGTAGCTCAGCAGTTTCTCTTTGAAGTCTGGTCTTGAAGTTTTTTTTGCTGCAGGATGGCTACCTTTAAATCTGCTACTGTGTGTCCAGGGAGATTGAAGTGTTTTCCTACAGGTTTTTGTATACTGCCATTCCTAATATATGATTTGTGTCCATTTATTCTTTTACATAGGTAATCTCCTTTGACCTTTTTATGGCCTAGCTTGACAAAGACCTGGTTGGAATGATTTAGCTGGGGTTGGTCGTGCTTCAAGTAGGGAGTTGAACTAGATGACCTGAGGTCCCTTCCTATCTAATCTTCTGATTCTAAGTCATGCAATTCAAGAAAGTGGTGAGTAGCAGAAAGGCTAAAAAAAACCCTCTAGATTGGTACAACAAACATGTTGTAATGACAGAGGCAAAAGGCAAAAATTAGGTTTGTTATAAATAGACTTTTGCCACTGACTAAGAGCTTACAAAGAACAGTTTATGAAGAAAAAGTATGATTCATTTCCATCCATCCAGTGTGATCTGGACTTTTGCTGTTGTACTAACCGTCCCCTCAGGATTCTGCTGTTGTACAAAGAGTGTTCTATCTGTTGGTCTCAGTGCCAGGTTATATATAGCAGTTTCTGTATTCTTTTCCAGTTGCCACAATGAGGTTTCTTTCTGGAATGCCAGAAACAAGACTTTGCTGAGACCAAATTTGTCTTGATTTGTTCACATACATCTACACAATATGGCATTTCCCTCAGTTTGAAACTGATTACCTAGGTCTCATTACATACGGATCCTTAAAGCTATTTCGGACACCAAATTTTATTTATTGAAACATCCTCCTTCCTTCCTTTAGCTCAGATCTTTAGCGCATAAGGAAAGTATTTGATGTTAGCAGGACAGTAGTGATACGTGCAAATCATATTGTTATCTTTGTGTAACTAATTATGAAATCCTGTGATTTTGACATTTTTGTTCCATTAATTAATATAATCTCCAAAGATTTTAAAATGTCTCAAATAGAAATCAGATAATACTGGTAAGAGTAATACTGATAAGAGCTGATCCATAGAAGAGGCTTGATGGGAATATTTAAATCAATAGGCTCTCTCTAAGCATAAAATGGTACAGTATTAAAAACATACTAGATGTTCTGCAAATATGTTTACATGTGGTAGGCTCTAAACAGTTAGGGAAACAAACAACTACAGATGAATTAGCTTGGAAAAGTTTCCACTCTGATACAGTTTAGGTATTTTTTTTATTGTGTATATATTTTGTGGTTGCAATATTGGGCTGTCATCTTTCAACCATGCCCTCTTGCATGGTACTTTGACACTTTTGCTTCCAATCCCAGATGGAGCTGAGGCAAATGCAAATACAAGTGCAGAAGTAGAGAAATCAATGCGTGTCAGACTTTCAAGCCTTGTGGGGCAGGGCAAAGAGGAAATATTGATTCACATCTGACTGAGGAAATTGCCATTCTTTAAACGGTTGCTTAGCCAATGCTCAGATTACGTGTCCGTGATTTGCTCTGAAGTGGAAGATAGGAAGCAGGGCTGCCTCTCATTTGGTTTCTTCAAAGCTGACAGGTTAAAGGGGACAGTTAAGAGAGGAACTCAAAAGACCTATTCTCTTCTTCCCTTCCTGCTCCTCTTCAGTCACTGGCCTTAGGGAATCCAGTAAACTGAGGCAATTCCTATTCCTCTCATCCGCTAGCAGGCTCCCACCTTTAATCAAAACCCCGATTAGCCCATAGGTTTTCAGGTATCCCTGAGACTGTGGGATAAGCACATTTCTATGCCAAGTGAATTAAGTAAAAATTACATTGGCTCTGTATATTTTGGGGACAGAGATACATCATCATACATCATTCAGCAGCCCATTAGAATTTCTAACAGGACGAAGAAAAAGGGAAAAAGAATGGAAAGGAATTGGTCACTGTAGCTCTTAGGACCTCAGTCCCTCCCCAGAGAGGGGGAAGGAGAGTGGCACTGACAATCTGTGCCTCTGACCACCGAGTGGCCACAGTCAGTTAATTTAGCTAGAAGAGCAGCCATGAGGCATGGCCTTGCTATATTCCAGCACTATTCCTAAAATGGGAGATGGCTGGATTCCACCCCATACCTCATATGTTTCATCTTCATCAAGCATCTTGAGCTGTATGCAGGAGAAGCAGATTTAATCTCTATAGGACATGGATACTGTTGTCTTCTTTTCCCCTCTTCTAGCTTCTGCTTCTTTACTCCCTTACATTTTTTCTCTTCCTTCTCTGCTGCTCCACTCTTGCTTTCCCTTAACTCTTTTGGATTTTCTTCCCCCTTCCCTGTTTCTTGCCTGTTTTCAGCCGCTGTCTTAGCCATAAGCACAGATCCCCCTGATCCTTGCACTCAGAGGTTCCTAGTATTCACATTTATTTATGTCTGTACTTGGAAACGGCAGGATAAAAATAGCCTAATGGCCATGGAAACGTCATGAAGGAAATATAGTGCAGTGTGGTGCTCTTATTTGTGGGCAAAAGGTGGAAACTCTGTTGATGGAAATTAAGATTTCCCACCTCTAAAAATTAGTTACAGTTTGTTAGATTGACCCTGAGACATGGGAAATGCGTGATCCCATTGAGTGGTGTTTCCACCTTTTGCAAAAGAGAGAAAAAGGCAGGAAGAAAAAATGGAGTGAAACCAAAGGAAAGAAATGAAAGTGAAAGATGGAAGGAGGAAGAAAAAATGAACAAAAAAAAAAAAATAGAGAAAGGAAGAAAGAAAAGGTGGGACTTGCCAGATTGGATCAAATGGAGGCCTATCAACACAATGAGTTTTAGAGGAAAGTGTAAGAAATCCTGCAAGAGGCAGGTGTGCGATAGTTTGTATCTGTACACCTCATCATCTCCTCTAATAGCTAGATATTGATTTAACACTGACACATGAAGTTTTATGTCCCTTCTCACTTTAGTGCAGACGGTCGCAGAAATTGCAGACATTGTTATTACGAGCCAATTTTTTCAGGTCTCTCCTCCACGTCAGTCTTCCCTCCTGAGCCTCCGGTCTTTCGCTCCATCTCTCTCTCTCTTCTTCCTACTACCTCCTGCCCCCCTCTCTCTCTCTCAGCTCTCCTCCGCCTCTTGCCTCTCCCTCTGTCTCTCTCTTTTTCTTCTCTTCCCCCTCCTGACTCTCACTCTCTCTTTCTCTTCTCCTTCCCCTCCTGCCTCTCGCTCAGGGGACTGCGGAGCCCAAACAGTTGTTTGGGCTCCATGCTCCCTGTGCTGCATGGGGAGCCCAAATGGCCACTAGTGCCACTTGCTCCCATGCGGTGGCCCAGCTGAGTGGTGCAGAAGTCAGCCGAGCGCCACTGCAGAAGGTGAAGAGGGGTGCGGCAGTGTTGTTCACAGCCAGGGGGCGGGGCCTGGAGCCACAGTCACGCGGCATGTCACCACCCCACCCCCCTTTGCCTCCCGCCGTGGCGCTCGGCTGACTTTTGCGCCGCGCAGCCGGGCTGCTGCGGGGGAGCAAGTGGCGCAAGTGGCAGTTTGGGCTTCCCTGCGGCAGCCCGGCTGAGTGGCGCAGAAGTCAGCTGAGCGCCATGGCGGGAGGCGAAGGAAGGCGGGGGCGGTGACATAAATGGCCAGGCCCTGCCCCTTGGCCGTGTACATCACTGCCCCACCCACCTTCTCCTTCCACCGTGGTGCTCAGCTGACTTCTGCGCTGCTCAGCCGGGCCGCCGTGGTGGAGCAAGTGGCACAAGCGGCAGTTTGGGTGCCGCGGTCACCATGCAGCACGGGGATGCTGCATGGGGACTGTGGCACCCAAACGGCCACTTGCTGCCCCGCAGTGGCCCAGCTGAGCGGTGCAGAAGTCAGCCGAGTGCCACGGCAGGAGGCAAAGGACGTGACTCAGGCAACAGCGCCACCCAGAGGAAACAGCCAGGGAGGCAACAGCGCCATCCAAAGGGAACAGCCAGCATTTCAACGTTACAGAGTTTCAGACATTGGGCTACTATATATATTATTACTGTTTATATAGTGTTGAAAGTGAGATCAGTGTTTAACAGGCATAAAGCAAACAAGGGGGAGGCCTGATTCATCTTGGGCTTGAACCTTGTTTTGTCATTTAAACCTATGCAAAGTGCTGACAAGTCAGAATGCTCCATTCGTTTACATCAGTAGTACATCTCCGGCTGAGCTGTAAATAGCAACCCAGAGTACAGAGCACTGGAGCCTCAAGGCTCATATTTCTGGCCAGCACAAGTTTACAATCTAAATAACAACTTTATTTATTCAGGCCGGATAGTTTCACAATATAAATGATTATATGGTTGGGTGATGCCCTTAGACTTCTGGGAACTGAACAATGCAACCCTCCCTGCTCCTCTCCCACCACAGGATAAGGTGGGAAAAATGGCTCTGGAAGTTTGTGTTAACATCTCTTTGGAATGTTTTTAAGCCCAGTGCTAGGCTGGACTGTACGGACGATAGTCATCTTGCTGGGATGTAATAATTGGGCTGCAAAATAGTTCAGAATACAAGAAGAATGGTTGTAACTCTAGATCCATCATCCGTGTTATCAGCTGCGGAGTAGCATGAGATGTCACACTGTGTATTTGAGCTTTGCAGGAAATGTTTCCCAGTATGCTGGAATAATTATAGTTTTCATCCTGTCTCTTAACTAGATGTTACATCTGAGTTCCTTGAGAGAGCTCCAGACACCACAGTACTCATGTTTTTAATTAATTCATTTGTATTTCTCAATATGTCTCCTTCCATCACTGCCATTGTCACTCTTCCTTCCCTTTTACTGCTGCCATCCCTCTCCTTCCCTCCCCCTTTACCTTCCCTTGGCCACATCTTCAGTTTCTCTTGACATCTCAGCCCATGTTTTATCTTTTCCCCCTCTCATCTCTCACCTTCTGTATGTCATTCCACATATCAAAGAGCATCAGTTTGTGCTGCGTGCGTGTGATTTCCTGAAATATTGGTTTGAGTCAGGATGCGCACCAGCCCTAAGAAAATTTCAGAGAGCTGGAAAATGTCAGGTGAACATAAATGCCCATGTGTTGAAAGTATTCTGTTCATGCATATCAGGCAAAGAAGTTTTCCAGGGATACTAGCTATGGCATGAATTACAGTTCAAAACCCCTAACAAATATGAAATAAAAATAAGTTGTGAGGCCTCTGAAGCTTAACACAACAGCATTCCAGGCCTGAGTTAGCAGGGGTATGGTTGGTTTTTTACTGGAAAGGCACAATTGTATCTGGTAGCTTGCCTGGTGCCTGCGATTGCTATGGCTATATCTACATTTGGAGCTCATGTAAACATACTCATGCGAGTTACCTCACTAAAGATAGTAGTATGTAGCCATAGCAGCAAGGGCAGCAGCAAGCTGCAGCATGGGGTAGCTACCTCAAGTACAAACCTGCCTGGACCCCACGGGTGTATACATGGGGGTATTAAGTTGTAGACACTGTCTGTGGTACTGCCTACACTATTGCTTTTAGTGCACTAGCTCTCTGAGAGCTAGTGTGATTATATTCACACAAGCTGAGAATTACACCCCTAGTTCCAAATGTAGCTGTAGCGTTTGATGTATTCTAGCCAGTGCTTTTATCCCCAACCCCAATTTTCACCTACACAAAAAGAACACCTAGCTTTCTGTTTTTAAATTGGAACTTTTCAGAGCTGTCAATGGTATTTCAGAGCTTCATTTCTTCACTGTCACTCTTTCTAGAAGTTCTGTACACCATCAGTGGTGGGGAAGAATGATTATTGCTGTTTTCAGGAAGTGGCCTAAACCAAAACCCTGAATCCAGGCACCTCCCAGTCTGAGAACATGGGCATCTAGGTATGAACTTTGGTGCTGAGCAGCTCTCTATTTTCAGGGCTGTCCTTACCATGAGATGAACTGAGGTGGCCACCTCAGGTGCCAGACTGTGTGGGGGCACCACTAGGACCCAGAGTGTAGAAAATTGTGTCTGCTGCTGGTGCATATGTATTCTCTCTACAGTACCATGAGAGGAATAGAACAGGAAGAAGGCAGAATTGAAACCTTTAAAAGTTTTGGCCCAAGCGAGGGTGTATGGGGACATCATTTGAGCTCCCCACCTCAGGTGCCAGAATGTTGTGGGCTGGCCATGTCTATTTTATGAGAGAGAAAACACAATGGCACAAATGGATTGAGCAGTTTGAATTAGCCAGTCAGTGGCAGAGATAGAAATAAAAGCCAATGAGACTGATTCCCATCCTGTCCTTAAATTCCTTGTATTTATTTGTTGGGTGTGACTTTGGAGAGAGACTCTGGCTACATGTGTGTCTGTTACTATATGAAACTAGTTCAGGTGGCCTTTATTTTCCCCCCTGGCTATATCCCTGTCCCCATCCTTTACTTGGCACACTTTCTCCAGGTCTGTGAGATGAGCTTTGTACTTGATATAGTGATGAATATTCCAGTAGCAAATACTCTTCTCAACATCAGTGTTACTACCCAATAAATTCTTTCACAAGCGTCTCCAAGCAATGAAATGTAAGTTTGAAACTCTGATGTCTAAGCTATCATTGGAATTCCAGGAAAACTGGGGTAATCTGAGAATCACTGGTTCTAGAATAACAGTAATGCACACTTCCTGCATCTATACTTTGATTATGTTAAATTCATCTATCAACGCTACATCTCACAACACCCTCTGGCATAATCAAATATTAATACACCACTTTTAGCAGGTTAAATGGAAGCTTGGGAAAAGATTAAGGAACCATGATCATTTGAGTCACATCTACATTAGAGTATTGAACTGGGTATATTTAACCAAGTAAAGAATGAATGGTTCACTGACACATGTTAAAAACACTTGCAGGTTTTCCCTGTGTCCACACTCGCACTAAACCTTTTCAACTACAATGTCCTTCTTACCCAATAGTTCATGGCAGTGCATTATGGGAGATAGATAGCACTAGGACACTAAAATGATGAAGATTGGAAGAACTGATGTTCTCATCTGGAGCAATTTTGTTTGTTGATAAGAGGTGTTGCAATTGATTAACGGGAAACAATTGTCACTTTGCATGGTAAATTTCTCTGGTGTGGATAAGATCATGAGTGAGTACGAGGATAGATCCACGAGTTTTGATTCCCAGGCCTGTACCCCAACTACTAACCTGCATTTTCTCCCTTTGCTCTCACCACACAGCTTCAGTTTATGATTTTTTTTTAGTTAATCAGCTGGCTTCTTAGCTACATTCATGGACCAGTTAAAATTTGGTAAATTCAAAACTGATCAAAGGAAATTTTTTTTCAAGCAAAATGGGATTAGACTGTGGAACTCATTGCAACATGAAGCCATCAAAGTAAAAAATGTAGCAAGAGTCAAAATGGGATAACACTAATAAGAATAACCAGGGCTATTTTATGTGGGGGAACAAAGATTTTAGAAGGTGTTGTGTCTTCCACTTTCTATACAACATATGTAATATAAAGAAGCCATATGGGCAAAGTGAGGTCCAAATAACCATGTTTACTAAACATATATCACCAGCACAACTTGGCTACCCACACGTTCTTCTGCTTTGACAGCATTCTGTTAGAACACAGAAGACAGTGAGGACCGCTAGTGGGCTCACTGACTAATTAAAGAGATATTTGCCTATTTCTATATTCTATAGAAGGGATATTAAATTCCTGATACTTCAGAATTCAAGGCAATCTCTAATAGAGATCAGAAGTAAATATATTGTTGGGAGGAGATTACCTCACATCTAACTACTGTGGGGCACTCTCACCCTTTTGTGAAGTATCTGATGCTGCTCATTGTCATCGACAGGATACTGGACTAGACAGACTGTTGATCTGAGCCATTATGGCAGTTTCTTTGGTTTTATGTTCCTAATTCCAGTGATTTTCACCAGCTGAAGATCTGGCCCAATATATCAAATTTTCATGTGTCCCCTTTATCTGAAATATAAACTAAGCCGGATTAGTCTCATATGGTAATTGGGCCAGCTGGTACTTCTGATGGCTGCTGTTCTCATTGAAAATAGTTATTTTTGTGTATGATGGCCTGATATGAAATGGCTTCTAAATTTCATGGCACAAAGCCCCATCTTAGAAAATGCACAACTGGTCATCCTTCTGTACAGGAATGACGCAATTCACTTTATTGGTGGGTCTAATATAGAGCTGGGTGAAGTTTTTCATTTTAATCTTTTTCCCAGAGAAAATGAAGATTCAGAGACATCAAAACATATTGCAAATCCATGTGAAGGTCACCAACTTCTTTTGGTAAGAATAAAATCTTTTAAAAAAAAAGGTAAAATGTTTTATTTTGACAGTGTCTAAATTAAATGTGTCAATATTCTGTTTCAAAATGTCCTTTAATTTAATTTTTTTTAAAAGTGTGAAAATTGTTGAGAACAAAAATGATTTGGTGAAAAGAGATGTTTCGTTCAACACTCAGCAATTTTTGACACACTGATCTGCTGAAAATATTTCTAGTTGACCCAAAATCATTTATTTTTCAAAACTGCTGGCAACTGAAAAAGTTATTAGATGATCAGCTCTAGTTTAGTGCAGTTACAGAGTCTGCATAGGCTTCTTGGTTTTACCACTCAATTTTTGGCATGACTGAGTCAACTAGAGAACGCAAGTGATGCATCTCAAAGTTATTTCTTGAGAATTGCATCCATGTGGATGGAAACATCTTCCAGATGACAGTCTAGCTGATAGAAGGAATGATGGTTACAAGGAATATTTTGTCTTTTAGATTCTCTAGGGTTTTTAAAAATCTGACAGTTTGTGGGGCTTTTCTAAACTAAATTTTTTCATTTCATATTTGTATGGTCATATTTTAAATGAAGATTTTATCACAAAGGAACAAACCTATAAAAAGATTGTAATTTTGGTTGAATTCAGCTAAGCATGGCTCTCTCGGCCATCGACTGTCCTGAGGAAAGTTCTCCTCTTTGGTCATTGAGATTTTTCAAGGATAATGCCTGTCTCTTTCAGACTCTAATTTTATTGGCTTCACAGATAATCCTGGTGGCCAAAAACAAAACAAAAAAACAAAAACAAAATCCCAAACCCACTTTTGTTTGCAACTGGCCAGAAGACTGAACCAAACTACGTCAAACACATGCCTGACCCAGGCATAACCTTTGTGACCTCCGGGTTTTATTATTTTGCAATTCATGCTATGAAGGAATAAAACTGAATAGTCCTATAAGAGTTCAGCCTGATACAAAAGCTCATCTCCTTAGCAAAGCAAGTCACCATGCACACATCACCTGCTCCCTCCCTGAGCACTGTTTCAAGTTTCCTGTCCTGATATGGGATTGGACCTACCTTCCTGAAAGATTGCTTCTATCTCAGCAACCATACATCCCATCAATGACAACTATGACCAATAAGAGACAAGTAATTGCAGGAGACAGAACTGCCCCAGGAACCGGCCCTAAACGTACTCCTGTAAAGAGATAAGCCTGGCCACACATCTCACCACTCTCAGAATTGTAAATAGAAAACACATTCTTTCTGTGGCTTAGATTACCCTCTGGATTGCCACTCACCTACAGCCCCACTAGATCTCTGGCCCCCACAAGTCCTGGTACCCCAGGGAAAGTTACTGTCTAACCAAATGTAGAGCTGCTTTGGGAAAGGAGAGAGCAGGGGACGCTCAGCTACTAAGTTGGACGAGGCCATATAAAAACCTACAGATAGACCTATTTTTAAAAAATGCCGACATTCTGAGCACACACTACATGACTACACTGCCTCTCCTTAATTCTAACGTAGAAAGGAAAAAGCAGTTCCAATGAAAGCTGCACAAATGGTTCCATAGCACTTTGGATAGGTATTCGAACACTGCTGCAGAAATAAACTTCTGTGTTCTGAAGGGGAGACTTCATAGCTTTTTAAGAGCATTTCTGTCACTGCCACCCAGTATGCTGACATCGCTCATTGCTCCTTCTGCAGCAGCTTCCTCTCTGTTATGTTTTTATTTAACACTCTGTGTTTTTTCTAAGCCCCCCCCTTTGTAAGGACAACAGCAGCAGGCAGAGCTGGTGTTTACTGCATGCCTGTCCCTAAAGAGTTAATTGTTTTTATTACATAATCTGTTTAACATTCTGGATAGATAGGAAACTCACGCCCCTTCTCTCTTACTGTATGTTTGCCCACTTTATATTGCACTTCTAAACTGCTGTGTGTAAGCCTCACTCCACTTGACATATCGCAACATTCTGGGTAGGTCTGTGGAACTTTGCTCTGTTCGAAAGCTGCTTATGCTACTGTGATTATGCATGTGTGTGAGGAAAGGAAGAGAGACAGTCCTCACAGATACGTTTACAGGAAGCACCAGCACTAGTTACAAAGTTTGAAAGCTGTTGACTCTGTCATCTCTTGGATCCCTCCGAGTTGAAAACCAGCTGCACACAATGCCGTCTTTTGATGAGATTTTAAAAGAAGCTGGGGAATTTGGAAGGTTCCAAAAGAGGGTCTTTTTCCTCCTTTGCCAGACAGGAATAACTTTTTCTTTTCTATTTGTTGGAATGGTATTTCTTGGGCACAGACCAGAGAACTATTGGTGCAGGATCCCTGGAGCAGCAGAATTAAGCGAGCGATGTGGATGGACCCTTGAAGAGGAACAAAACTATACTGTGCCAGCTCTGAACTTTGTAAACAGGTCTTCCCGTGGCCAGTGTGAGAGGTTTGACATAAAGTGGAATAACACCTCTGTGAGCTGTGCCAACCCACTGTCCCACTTTACTAATCACAGCTTGGGCAGCGTGCCGCTTATTTCTTGCCAGGATGGCTGGGTATATAAACAACCCCACTCTACGATCGTCAGTGAGGTAAGGGAAATCAAAATTTTCCAATCAGTGCTTTCAGTGTCAGCAGAGGATTGTAAAATAAAAATTGATTGCTGGAGCAATTCATATGGAGATTTTGATCAAAACTTTATTTTTGTCCCATTAAAGTTTTTCTGAAAGTTACAAATGAATCAGGATATAGAGTATGATCAAGAAGCAACACCAGACTTTTAGATATGAGTGAGCTAATCTGAAAGATCCTTAGGACTGCCTCTCTGGAGCAGATGAACTCAAATGAGGGTACTGCTGTCTTGCTGTTGTAATGCTGGACTAAAATAAATGAAGAGTAATGTCATTGCAACTGAGACCTTTGTCATTTAAGGGCAGGCCCTTGGCTAGTATAAATAAATTGTATTCAATTGTCTGCTGCTGATTTATACCAGCTTGTGATCTGGCCTCTTTATAGATACAGATATAGATTAGATATAGATGTACAAATACACACATGTATAATTTATTCTATTGAGCATCTAAACTTAATAGCAATAAAGAATTAGTCTCTAACCACTTGTGTGTGTCCCTAGCCTCGATAAGAGAATAGAATTACATGGGTTGTCATTAAAAAGTCATCTTCTGCCAGCTGTTATCTCACTCTGATCTCTGTGATGCCAGAGTTATTCCCTGTGGAGTGGAAAACTGTAGTCGCTTGGTTGCTCCTTTTTTTCGTGTGAGCAAATAAAGTTATTCTCCATGAAAGGACAACCAAGAAGTTGTGCTAAGAGATCTTGATGTAGTTCACACTGTGCTGTACATGTAGGCAGTTCAATACAGTGTGCCTCAAAGCCAGAGACTCATCACTAGAGAGGTACGTGTACGTAAATGACTGATAACTGTAGTGCTCGGGAACACCATAACCAAAAGTACATTTAAATAAATTAGGTTTATAACAGTCATGAAGCGTTGCATCAAAACCAGGGTGGAGAAACATCAATGATTAAAAAAAAATAAAAATGGGATTTTTTGATAAAATGCTTTTTGAGGATAAAACCTATGTAATTTTAGTTAAGATACACCATACCTCAAAGGCATTTTATCATGGAACACGGATTATAAATTCTAATTAATATGAGGTTTAATAAAAGTTTTGTGAATTCCAATTGTTCATGGATTAGAGACCCAATCATATATGGTTCCAGAGGCTTCTGCATGGATTATTTAGGTTAATCTTTCTATCTACTCAATGGGACTCAGTGCTCAGTCTAGAAGATACTGTCAGAGATGCTTAGTTTTGCAGTTCTCAAACTGTGGATTTGTGTCTCCAGAGCTAATATGCTTGTTAACAGCAAAAAAGATTTTAAAATAAATATATAAATAAATAAGGGTACATCTACACTACAGCGTTATTTTGAAATAACTAATTTCAAAATAGTTATTTTGAAATAGCTTATTTTGAATTAACACGTCTACACACAAAATGCATTTCAAAATAGCATTTGGCTATTTCAAAATAGCACGTCACCACTGATTGGATGCTGAATCGCATTTAAGGCTGGCCGGAATCAGGTCCAGCAGGGCATCAGGTCAGGAGTTACTTTGTGTGGCTGCTACCTGAGGCTATCTGAAGCCTGTGCTTAAAGGGACACCTCCCCTGCACCCAGAAAGCCAGTTCTTAGGTTTCCCTGCTTGCTTGCCTACCTCAAAGAGGGACAGCAGAGCATTTTGTCTCTGCGTGCTCTGGTTGCCCTCACTCGGGACACCACAGCACTCTGCAACATGAAACCAGAGCTGCCCCTGAGCACTTTGGTGTTCTCATGGACACATTGCTGTGAGCCTGGCTGCACTTTCTGCCATCAGGGAGGTCCATCGGGGGGCTGTCAGTGTCCAGGAGGCCCTGCGGGAGAGCTTCCACCCTGAGGAGCACTAAGAGCCTCCCTGGTCTGCCCCACTGAGGGCTTGTGCCTCATTCCTCCCTCACGTCCTTCCACTTACCCCTCCCTAACCCCCCTTCCTGATGTCAAATAAAATACACGTATTTTCATGAACACAAACTCTCTTTATTTAACATAACTGGAGGGGAGGGAATGAAATTCTGGTGAGACTGGGGAAAGGAGGCGGGAGAGGGGAGAAGAGAGGGTGGGAGAGGGGAGCGGGAAACCTGGGAGGAGGGAGCTGAAAGGGGGAAGCAAGGGGAAGAAGGGGGCAGGGAAGCTCAGGGCTCAGGGGTGGGGGTCTTGCTCGACTGACTTGATTGTCTTGCAAACCTGCTCGTGGGTTCGCATGTGGCCTTTGGTGGCCAGGGTGGCAGCTATCCTGCCATAGATGGCCACGTTCCTCCATCTTGTGTGGAGATCATGGACGTTGGGGGCATCTCCCCCAAATCTGAATAAGGTCCATGATCTCCACCCTGGACCAGGAAGGCGCCCACCTTCTCTGGGCCCTGGCAGGCTTCTGGGAGCTTGCAGACTGCTCCTGGGGAATGATGGAGGGCTGGCTGCCAGTGGCTTTCTGGCTCATTTTAGGGGGGGGGCAGTGGGTCAGGGCAGTGACTGCTGGCTCTGGGCTGGCAGGCTTGGATCTGGCACAGTCACTGTGGCCAGAGTCTACCCCTTTAAGGGCTCTGGGGGGGGAGGAGAGGGGAGAGGGGTTTTCTTGGTTGTGCCCAGAGTGGCCACCAGGGCACCCTGGGAAGGGCTGGAGGCCCCCTATTTCGAAATAAGTGTCTACACAGCACTTATTTTGAAATAGCTATTTCGAATTTGGCATTATTCCTCATGGAATGAGGTTTACCAATTTCAGAATAAGCCCTCTGTATTTTTGATTTAATTTTGAAATAGCAGTTGGCTTGTATAGATGCTAGGAACATTATTTCAAAATAACAGCTGTTATTTCGAAATAACTTTGATTTATAGATATACCCTAATATACAGAAGTGAGAAATAACAAACCTCAACCCTACTGTCCCTCTGCAAATTTGTGTACACAGAGTCAAGCCCTTACTTCTGTCTAAAAATGCAAAGTTTCAAAAAGTTCAGTGAACAGAAGCCAATATTTGAAATTTCTCATGTTGACCTGGCCGACAGTCAATTTAATGTTCATATTAAAATTCATTTAACTATTTTAGTTAAAAGCAATTTTAACAAAAACAAACTTGATTTTAAAAAAGCTTGAATGTTTAATTAAAATAAAAAAAAACGTGCTTGCTGTTTTTGCTGTTGAAGAAAAAAATTCAGAATATATAACGTTATTGTCTGGTGATATTCTCCTAAAACAGCATGGCAAGAAAATCCTCCAAATATTAATGGTTACTCCATTGAATTGGAGATAGTTCACCTCCCAATATCTGCTCCAATTACCTTTGGAAAATGACATAACCAAACAATCATTCATTTTCTGATATAGCTGTAAAAAACAATCTGAAAAGTTTTCAAAATAAATCACTGTTTAAAAATGTATAGTGTGTACCTTCTAAAAATGAAACCTTCATTTATCTCCGAGTTGGGAAGAAACCATATTAAGGTTATGACAACCAACAAGCATGCACTTTTATGTAGAAAACCATGATTAAATCAAGTCCTCCTGACTAGTGATTAAATCATGATTTAAATAAAATCCACCTTGATCAAAACAATCACATGATATGAGATTCTATGCAATCTTGTCCTGCAATCTTCCCATTTTTATTTATTTGTATGTCATGACCAAGACCTGAGTAATCAGTCCTAGTGGTCAGAGCAGGGCAGGTATGAGGTGGGAAGAGTCCAGGATAGATTAAAGGGCAAACTGAGAGTCAAGCCTCAGAAAGTAGGCCAAGTCAGATACCAGGAGGTCAGAGTTCATAGCCAGTCAGAGGGCAAACCGAGAGTTAAAAGGCAGGCAAGTTCAGAAGCTGGAGCCGCCTCTGTCCGCAGGGAGCTGAGCTGCTCCACAGACAATAGCTGCTACCGGACTAGCCTCTGTCCACAGCCAGCCAGGGATGCAGCAGACAGAGGGTGCTTTGCAGCCCCAACCCTCCACAGCAGCCTCTGTCCATGGGGAGCTCAGACTCCTGCAGACCGGGGCTTTTGCCACCCCATGTGTCTGCCTCTGTATCAGAGGCAGCAGTGCAGAGTGGCAGGCAGCTGGTCTGCGTGGGGAACTGACTTTTAAACTGGCTCCGCTCATGGACTGGCTCCCACCTGCCATCCCACGATGCTGCCTCTGATCCAGTGGGCTCCCCAGGAGTGGGGCTGGGAGTGCACTGGCTGCTAGCCCTTCTCCCAGGGACTATAAAACAGTCATGTAACTGCTAAGATTTCATGCAGTTACACAACTATTCAAGTACACGCTATCTAACATCCCTAATTGTAGAGACAGCAAACTAGGTGCAAAAGTTTGTAATGTGTGTGGCAGCAGTGAATAGGCCAATGCAAACAGCAGCTGCTGCACCAAGATGTCACATGGGGTATGTCTACACTACAAAGTTAATTCGAACTAACAGCCGTTAGTTCGAATTAACATTCATAGGCGCTACACAGGCAAACTGCTAGTTCGAAATTAATTCGAACTAGCGGAGCGCTTAATTCGAACTAGGTAAACCTCATTCTACGAGGACTAAGCCTAGTTCGAATTAAGTAGTTCGAATTAAGGGCTGTGTAGCCACTTAATTCGAACTAGTGGGAGGCTAACCCTTCCCAGCTTGCCCTGGTGGCCACTCTGGGCACCACCAGGGAAACTCGTCTGTCCCCCTCCCGGCCCCAGAGCCCTTAAAGGGGCACGGGCTGGCTACGGTGCCCGTGCCAGGTGCAAGCCTGCCAGCACCCAGCCAGCAGACCCTGCACCTGGCACGGCACGAACCAGCCACCCACTGCCACCCAGCCCTCCGCCTCTTCCCGGGACCAGGCTGGCGGCTCCCGGGAGCCTGCCCAGGTGCCCGCCTGGTCTAGTGCGGAGATCGTGGACCTCATCCACGACCTCCACACTAGGCACAGGAAAGTGGCCGTCTAGGGCAGGACAGCTGCCAGCCTGGCCACCCAGGAGCAGGTCTGCATGAAAATCAGGGTGGTCCAGTGAGACCCCCGACCCTGAGCCCTGAGCTTAGAATGGCCGTACTGGGTCAGACCAAAGGTCCATCTAGCCCAGTAGCCTGTCTGCCGACAGCGGCCAACACTAGGGACCCTGGAGGGGATGGACCGAAGACAATGACCAAGCCATTTGTCTCATGCCATCCATCTCCAGCCTTCCACAAACAGAGGCCAGGGACACCATTTCTACCCCCTGGCTAACACCACTCCATGGACTCAACTTCCATGACTTTATCTAACTTCTCTTTAAACTCTGTTATAGATTTAGCCTTCACTTCCTCCTGCAGCAAGGAGTTCCACAGGTTGACTATTTGCTTTGTGAAGAAGAACTTTCTGTTATTAGTTTGAAGCCTGCTACCCATTCATTTCATTTGGTGTCCTCTAGTCCTTCTATTATGGGAACTAATGAAGAACTTTTCTTTATGCACCCTCTCCACACCACTCGTGCTTTTATACACCTCTATCATATCCCCCCTCAGTCTCCTCTTTTCTAAGCTGAAAAGTCCCAGTCTCTTTAGCCTCTCTTCATATGGGACCTGTTCCAAACCCCTGATCATTTCAGTTGCCCTCCCCTCTCCCACCCTCTCTCTTCCCCTCTCCCACCTCCTTTTCCCAGTCTCCCCGAGTTTTGTTCAATAAAGAGAGTTTCTATTTTTGAACACACGTGTCCTTTATTTTGTAAATCAGGAAGGGGGGGCTAGGGAGGGGTAAGTGGAAGGAGGTGAGGGAGAAATGGGGTACGAGCCCCCGATGGGGAGGACTGGGGTGGCTCTGCGGGCTCCTCGGGGTGGAAGCTCTCCTGCAGCCCTCCGATTGACCCCCCCCCCCGGATGGCAGCCTGCGGCAAGTGCAACTGGGCTGATGGCCGAGTGCTGTGATGTGCCGAGTGTGGGCACTCAGGGCACTCCAAGCCAGGACTGCTTTGCAAGCGGTGAACCCCTGAGTACTATCTGTCTGGGGTGGGGGTCGGGTCCCTTTAAGCACAGCCCTCGGCTAGCCTGAGACAGCAGCTTCATGCTCTAAGTCCTAATCTGATGCCCTGCCGGCACTGCTTCCGGCCATCCTTAACCTCGGTTCAGGGTCCACTCAATGTGGACATGCTAGTTCGAATTAGCAAAATGCTAATTCGAACTAGTTTTTAGGTCTAGATGCACTAGTTTGAATTAGCTTAGTTCGAATTAACTAATTCATACCCCCGCAGAACAGGGATGTAACAATTCCACTCTATCTGGTTCTTATGCAATTAACACCCGACATGTTGCATTCAGTTCTGAGCCCCTCATTGCCAGAGAGATAAAAAATGATCAGAGGATCTGGCTTGGGAGGAATTACTTAATTAACTAGATATGAAGGGTGGGCTTCTCATCTTTGTTCTGATCCTGCCACACTGCTGTGGTGGTCTGGTTCTCTCCATGGGGAACGCTTCTATTAGTATATGTCTAGTTAATCGGTTACACTGTTTGTAAATAGTTCTACAGGTAACTTCAGTGACAGCCACCGCTGAGTACAAGGACATTTTTGGTTTGATGGTAACTCCCAAGATGGCACATAAGCAGCACCTGAAGTGCCTGATGCTCATTCCATTGAGCTGTATTGATTAATTTACTTATTGTAATGAATTAATTTATTTACTTCCAGCCACTTACCCAAGTGTAAGTGGCTGGAAGTAAATCAGTGTCCTGGTTTTTCTACAATGAGAAATGTTGAGGAGAACAGAATCCATAGTAACTTCCATACTTTGCAACTCTATTTCCCTTCCTCAAGGCTTAATGACAGGTGAAATGGCAAAACCTATTCATATATAAAATATTCTTTGTGTATCATGCAAGTACAACAGCAAGTCCTCTTACTCTTTGCCATTGCAATTAGAAATTTTGCACCTTGTACCAGGAGAGGTGGTGGGCTCTACTTCAGCTTTAAGTTTATGCTTTTTTTTCTTGCTGGCCTCTAAAATCAGAGACAATTGCCTTATGAAAGGCAAACCTGTTATTTCTGAGTACATTATGTTGCCAGAACCCTTCAGCAAACTGATCTTGGGGTTAGAATAAAGCTAAACACAATAGTAATCAGAGTGATTTCAAGGCTTGGTCCTGCCTTGAGGGCGGGGGGCTGGACTCGATGACCTCTCGAGGTCCCTTCCAGTCCTATGATTCTATGAAGATGCAGATTGCAGCAAATGCGCTGAAATCAGTTTGAAGTTATTTCTAAAACCTCACAATAATTCCACAAATGTAATTAAGTTTCCCTGTTTAAGAGAACACGCAAGAGCTTAGTAATATTAAGTATTTGGAAAATACCCCCAAAATAAAATCAAATGTTGTTTCCACTGAGCTGTATTACTCCCCATGAAGCTAGAAAAAAAAAGCAGATGGGTCAGCAGTAGGTTTGGAATCAAATAGCTTGTCAGATTTTGCTGGGAAAGGGAAGCAAGAGAAGGTATAGATCTAAATTAATTTCCCATTTATGCCAAATGATGTCATCATAAATAATGTGGGGGAAAGGACGGATTGGAGGTCTATTAGAGAGGAGCCCAGATTTCTTAGTAACGGAAGTGGAGTCACCAAAAGCCACTCTGAAAATGGGTGGTGAAGGCTGACAAGAGGATGTGGCAAGTGTTGCTAGAGGATGCACTGATTCAGAAGCTCCGTCAGTGGATCAGAAATCAGAATGGAAAAAAATAGTGGGGCTAGAGCATTTCTGCTAACTGCTGATAAAATTGTGTAGAGGGATGGTAATTTTATCTAAATGTTTTTGGCATTGATGATGGCTAGTAGCATGCTACTGGGTTACAGATAAATCTACAGAGTCAGATGCCAGCAGAGATAGTAATTTATGGATTCATCAACTGCAAAGATGGTGTGTTCTAGACTTAACAGCAGCCTTTCCTGGCACATGTTTAGCATAATGAACTGATCCCAATGTGTCCTTGCAGCAATACTTCCTTGTGATGTAATTTTGAGATGTGGCAACTATTCATTGCCAAAGCGTGAGGTCTGAAAAGGACAAATCATCAGCAGAACACATTATCCCACTACACTTGTTGCAAATAAATCATCACACTCTTTTATTTGGCAGCTGTCTCAAGAAACCCAAACAATGTATTCAAAGGGATCTGTAACCAGATCACTAATGTTTATCTTGCAACTTTTACAGCATCTTAAAGCATTGAATAACATGACAGTCAAAGCTGGAGCAGAGAGAAAACAGCTGTTCCTTTTTCTACACTAGTCCAGAATTTATTCTATAGTTCAGAAAAGCCCCAGAGCCTACACTTAACCTTGATTAGTATGCCTGGATTAATACAAGAAATGAGTACTACCCTTTCATATTTCCTATATCATGTATGGTATTGGGGAGGAGGGGGCACAAGGAGAGGGTGGCAGGAGCAGGCTAATTTAGTGCCAAGAGATGGGTTCATTATAAAATTCTCAGTAACATTTCCCCATATAAGTTGTTGCGCTGCAGGTGAGGCAGATTTTTGTGGCCATATTTATTTCAATGAAGATGCTCCAATTTACACTGGCTGAGAAGCTCGGACTTAGACTTTAAATGTTTGATAACTTGTATTTTATTCTATATTTGTACAGGGCTAGGATGAGTTTACAAAGCTCTGCTTAATTTACAGTCTGGGGGCAGCAATGGTAATAATAAGAAAGGGGAGAAATTTTGCAAAGGCTACTTTCATATTAGAAAGCTTGGTATCGTTCTGGGTGATCCAGCCAGCAGATCTACAAGTGCTTCAATGACCTAATGCCCTGGCCTTTCATGGGGCCCGCACACACACCTGCTCCTGGCAGTGCTGTCTGCGGGAGTGGGTGGTGCCTCGTGCGGGTAGGCATGCCTGTGTGCTGTGTGTGGCACTCCTCAGTCTGTGTGTAGTTGTGCATGTGCCCTTGTGCTCAGCCTGCTTCCAGCGGTGGCTGGTGGTGGGAGGGCATCCCCCCCGGGGTCAGAGGTGTGTGGGGCCTCCTCTGAGTCTGTAAGCAGGAGCCTGGGGGTGCTCCGGGGCTGCCTCCTGAGGCTGTGTGATGCAGACTGGTGCTGCACGTGGTTCCACATCCATGGACTGCAGCATGATGTCCAGGGCAAGCAAGCTGAGCCCGATGATCACACCCCAGCCCCTCTGCGCCTACCTCCCCAGCCCTGTGCGTGTGGAAAATTGAGAGCACTCATCTGATGATCCCTCCCCTCTCTCAGAGGATGCTTGCAAGACATCCAGGGCTTGGGGTACCGGTTTCAGGGTCAGGGTGACCATGCTGGCCATGTCCTCTGGCCATGTCCTCCTCCTCCTCCTGCAGCTGCTGATCCTCCTCCTCTTCTTCGGCAGGGAGTTCCAGGCAAGTGACGACGGGAGTCTCTAGCCCTGAGTCCACCACTACAGGTGGGGAAAGGGCTTCATCACCCCCCAGAATTTGGTGGAGTTCCTGGTAGTAGGGCAGAAGTGCGGTCCTTGGCCCTGGTGGAGCTCTTTAACCTTGCTCCACACCTGTTCTAATGAGCGAAGGGGTGAGTGTCCCCTCTCGGCCAGAGTCTCAGCCATTCGGCCGTAGATGTCGGCGTTTTACCTCCGGGAGCAGAAATCCTGCAGGGTCTCCTCCTTCCCCCATAGCTTGAGGAGGGACAGGATCTCTGCCCCAGAGCAGGAGGGCACATGCTGTTCGGAGCTCCTGGCTGGTTCCTGGTGGTGCTCCCTGTGAGGGGGGCTTGTGGATGAGCCATGGGTCCAAAAGTGGGTGGCAATCAGAGCCATATAGTGAGGTGCACGTTCCAGGTCTGGCTTCCTGCTACAAAGCTTGTCCCGAGTGCCTGTAGCTTTACGAGCTGCCAGGAGAAAGGAACTATAGAGTTCTGATTAGTTTGGATGGAGTGGCCACCAGGGCACCTATGTTATTTCCTGGAAGCCTCCTCTTTTGAAAAAACACTCTCTTCTGCATCCACATGCGCTTTTTTCCAAAAAAGCTTTTTCGGAAAAAGGCTTCCTCGTAGAAAGAGGTTTACTGCTATTGGAAAACCCCCTCCATTCTTTTAACTTTCTGTCGGAAGAATGCAATAGCAGTGTGGATGCAAGTATTGTTTTTCCAGAAAAATGTCTGTTTTTTCGGAAAAACGCTGCAGTGTAGACGCAACCTAGGAAATTATTCCATCCCTGTCACACTGTGGAATGCTGCTTCTGGCGGCAGGAGACCAGTTCCGACTGGTGAGACCGCATCATCCTGTAGTGATGGGACGACCAGCAGCGGCTCCAGAACTTCTGCATGCAGAAGGCCACCTTTCTGGAGCTCTGTGAGTGGCTTGTCCCTGCCCTCAGGTGACAGGACACCCAGAAGAGACCCTCCAACCCCCTGCAGAAGCGTGTCACCCTCGCTCTATGGAATCTCACCACACCAGACAGTTAAAACTCTGTGGGGAACCAGTTCAATGTGGGGAAATCCACTGTCGGGGCTGTGCTCATGCAGGTAGTCAAGGCCATCAACACGATCCCGCTGCAGAGCGTTGTTGCCCATGGAACTCCAACCCTATTGTCACTGACTCTGCTGCCATGGGTTTCCCCAACTGGGCGGGTGGAGGGAGGCATAGACAGCACACACATCCCCATCTTGGTCCCTGAAAACCATGCCTCAGACTTCGTAAGGGGAGTTATTTGAAAATAACTCCCTAGTGTAGACCAGGGCTCTAGAGAGAGAGTTTAATACCCTTTTCTTGACTAAACAAAACAGGCAAAGTAAATCAAAGTGGTCCCAAATAATTGTACCACGGTTAAAAAAAAATAATCCATTGGAATTTGGTCTGAACATCCAGGATTTCAGGGATGGTGAAAGCAGGACCGTCCTTAGGATTTCTTGGGTCCTATGCAGCACTAGAAAACTAGTGCCCCTATGTCTGATGGTAGCCAGATGAGAGAGGATGATTCTTTAGAGATGTGATTTTTATTATCCACAGCAACAAGCTACAGAACTATTTTTAAAACATTTAAAACTAAGGTCCTGTAGACTAACACAGTAAACTCAGAAGCTGACAGCGTATGTATATATATACCCGGGGTTGGCAAATGCCTGTTAAATGGCTTCATTACCACTTGAATGACTCTTTCACAGGTTCAGTGTTCTGCTAATAGGTGTGGCAGGCTTTTTCACCTTTAAGTTAACTAGATCCTCTCTAGAGGAAGCAAAGCCACAGAACAGGGATAGGAAGAAACAGGTGGCTGGACATTAAGACTCAGTGGTGTCTCAAATTTTCAGGTGCCCTACGCAGCTGGATATTCTACATATGGGCAAGGATGTGTCTGGGTGAAAGTATTTAGCACCTCACACAAGAGTGTTCTTCCCAGCAGCTGGCTTCTCACCAGGGGTTACTTTCATGCCTTACAGTATCCATGAAAAGATAGGAACAAAGGAGCTGGTGGGGTAACTAATAATAGCAGCCATCTCCTCTCCTATTCCTTTAGTTATCACATAGTACAACTACAAGTTGAGGCACTGTCCTAAAAAGCAGGTGGGTTCTCCTCTCCTAAGCTCCTTTCTCAACCGCTTGCAATGCCAGATTGTTACTGGTTATGAATTCGCCCTTTATAGCACAGTACTAAATTGGGGAAGAATGCCATTCAAGCAAACAGCGTGATAATGGGCACGTTATTATGTACCGTGTGGAAACTGTGTGCACAAATGAAGAAAGTAGCCCATAGGCAAGTTGTCAATGCAGTCCTCAGTGTTGAAAAATGTGACATTCCAGACTTAAGCAGGGCATTTTTGTATGTGTATGTACATGTGTAGTTGTGGCTTTTCTGATGTACACACCAATGGATGCCGAGGAACTGAGCATGAGATTAAAACCTGTCTATTTAATTAACTTCCTCTGGATAGTAGGTCTTCCATTTGAACTAGACTCAGAATACAGGGGTAAAGTTCTGGTCTGGGCTTGAACTTTTTCCAAACTTAGGAATAGGGAATATGGTAGTGGGGACCCTTCCATTCTGGTGCTTCTCTCTCAATATTCTGCGATAGGCTTCAAGTGCTATGAAGGATGGGATTATAACTCAAAATGATCTGGACAAATCAGATAAATGGTCTGAGGTACACAGGATGAAATTCAATAAGGACGAGTGCTAAGTACTCCTCTCAGGTAGGAACAATCAGTTTAACGCACACAAAATGGGAAGTGACTGTCTAGGAAGGAGTACTGCAGAAAGGGATCTAGGGATCATAGTGGACCACAAGGTAAATATGCATCAACAGCGTGATACTGTTGCAAAAACAGCAAACATCGTTCTGGAATATATTAATAGGAGTATTGTAAACAAGACACAAGAAGTCATTCTTCCACTCTACTCTGTGCTGATTGTGTCAAGTTCTGGGCATAACATTTACTCAACTGAAGTATTGTGTCAAGTTCTGGGCATCACATTTCAGGAAAGTTGTGGTGAAATTGGAGAAGGTCCAGAGAAAAACAACAAAAATGATTAAAAATCTAGAAAACATGATCTATGAGGGAAGACTGAAAGAACTGTGTTTAGCCAGGAAAAGAGAAGATTGAGAGAGGACATGATAATAGTTTTTAAGTACCTAAAAGGGTGTTATAAGAAGAAAGGAGAAAAATTATTCTCCTTAACCTCTGATGATAGGACAAGAAGCAATGAGGTTAAATTGCAGCAAGGGAAGTTCAGGTTAGACAACAGTCAAAACTTCCTGTCAGGGTGGTTAAGCACTGGAATAAATTGCCTAGGGAAGTTGTGGAATCTCCATCATTGGAGATATTTAAGACCAGGTTTGACAAACACCTGACAAGGATGGTCTAGAAAGTACTCAGTCCTGCCATGAATGCAGGGGCCTGCACTAGACAACCTCTCTAAGATCCTTCCAGTCCTATGATTCTCTGTTCCACATTAAACAAAACCATTTTTTTTAAAACCTGGCCTCAGAGGTCATGTTTTCTAGACCTTTACATTATATTTTTCATTACCCTACATAGCTGCTAGTGAATTTCCTGGAATGGGGGTGATTGTCTTTTAAGAACTCAAAAGGAATCACCAATTCTTTTCATGCAGGCCCCCAAACAGCTTTCACATGGTGGTGACTATCAGACACTACCAAACCAAGACAAGGGTGGTCTGGGAGTGATGGGCTGTACAACTCAAACAATTCTTTGCACTATATATAATTCTACATTAAAGGTTAACTTTGTTGATGAAAACGATGAAGAAGAGCTCTGTGTAAGCTCAAAAGCTTGTCTTTCTCACCAACAGAAGTTGGTTCCAGAGATGTTGAGAGCCATTGGACCAAACTCTAAACACTGCATGTGACGGAAAGCACTTCAGGCCATGGGGTTGTGGCAGCATTCCCAGCTTTGCTAGTTCCAGCACCGATGGTTGGTCCAATATAAGATATTACCTCGCATACCTCGTTTTTCTTATATCCTGGGAGCTATAACAACACTGTTTATATAAAGAGCATTTAAGTGAAACTGCAAAGATAAAAAATAACAACTGAAAACAGAGCCAAGAATTCTGAGATAAAAAATAACAACTGAAAACAGAGTCAAGAATATTTAAATATTAAAAGTTTTACCTCAGTAACTCTTAGGATTGACTTATAAAGGATCTGTTAATTTACTTAAGCATTTTACTCTATAAATCCTTTTGAAAGAGCACATGGTGCCTTACTATTATCCATCTTCTCTTGTTTCATGGAAAATACCAGTGATTTAACGTATTTGATATTTTTAAGGAAACAGTTTATTTCAGCTGTCAGCTGCACAATGTGAAATGTTTGTTGATGTACAAGGGCATTGTGAAGGAAGCATATTTTCTCCTCTCTCTTTGGTGCACTCTTGCTTCTCCTCACCCTGTTCATGACAAAAAATAAATATATACTTTTAAAAGGACTGAGAGTACTAACATTCCAAGGCAAGAAACCCATCTATCTTTACAGACCAATTATTCAAGCTGTTTCATGAAGCATGTCAGTGGATTGCCGAGCAGGCCTCTATTAGCACAGAACAGCTTTCAGTAAGGAGCCTGTATTTGTAAAGCATCTAGCCTGATAGGGCTTTAGTCCTCTCTAGGGTGTGTCTAAATATTATCAGAATATTAATAATAATGGGCAGGATTTTTCCAAAGCACCTAAGAGGCTGTTGATTTTTCACTGTGACTTATGATCCTACATTACTTAGATGTGCTTTTGAAAAACCCACCCACTGTTTTTAATCCAAAAGGCAGCACAAGACAATGGCTTCCATTCTTTTAAAGCATGTCTTGAGTTTAGGAGTGTAGAGGCTCTGCAATGAGACAAATTTTGACCTAGAAGAATAGGCTTGAAAATAGGGCTGGCTCTAGGCACCAGCAAATCAAGCACGTGCTTGGGGAAGCACATTTCCAGGTAAGCAGCCGTCCCTGGCAATGCCCGACCCCGCCCTGCCGATTTTAAAGGGCCACGGGAGCTCGGCTCTGGCTGCGTGTCCCCGGGAGCTGGCTGCGGAGTGGCCAGGCTCCATCACTGCCCCGCTGGCTCCAGTCCTGCTGTGGCCCCAGCCCCCTTTGCTGGAGAGAGACCACTCCCTGCTGGCCGCCTGGCTCGCTGCTCCTGCCCCTCCCCGCGCCCCTCTGACTCCGCGTCACCTGTTCCCCACGCCGCCTCTGTGTCCCACACCCTGCTCCCCTGCACCCTGGTCCCCCTGTTCTCTCTGTTCCCTGCAACTCTCTGGTTCTGCACCGCCTTTGCACCCCGCACCCTGCTCCCCCCATCGCTGTGCTCCTCTGACTCTGCGCTGCCCATTCCCTGCGCCACCCCTGCACCCCGGTCCCCATACCCCTCTGGCTCTGTGCCCCCTCTGCACCCCGCAGTCCCTTTTCCCTGTACCACTCTGGGTCTGTGCCGCCCACACTGCTCCAGACCCTGATCCCTCTGCCCCTCCCTTTCCCCTCGTCCCATTCTCCGTGCCTCCCCTGCACCCCACGACCCCAATCCCTGCGTCCCTCTGGTTCTGCGCCTCTCGTTTCCCGCACCACCTCTGTACCCCCCACACTGTTTCCTGCACCCGCTGGCTCTGTGCACCCCAGCCTCCCTGCTTCCCCTGGTCCCCGCACACCTCTAGCTCTGCGTCTCCCATTCCCCATGGTGAACCCTGCTCCCCCTGTTCCCCATGGCCCTCTGGCTCTGCGCTGTCCCTGCACCCTGCTCCCCTTGTGGGTTAGGAGTGAGGGGTGCTTGTCCATAGGGAGGGGCTGGACAGGGCACGGAAAAGGCTGTTGTGACCCAGCAGCAAGTGAAAGGGGAGGGGGAGTTTACTTGAAGCACCTTTGCCTTTATGGAAAAAAAATAAAATTATATTTGCTATTTATAGGGCTAAAATGCCAGGACAAAAATGAAAACAAAAAAAAATTTGCAAAATGCAAATATGTGTAAAAGCCAACAAAAAAGGGGGGGAGACACAATTTTTTTTTGCTTGGGGCGGCAAAAAACCTAGAGCCAGCCCTGCTTGAAAAGTAGGGCTCACATTTTCAATGAGGTCTCTACATCTACTCTCAGAATTCTGTTCCAGCCAATAATTCATGAGTCAAAACAGGATACTTAGACATCTATGGGATCAAATGTATAGGCAATAAGTCAGATTCTCATCTCAGCTATGCTGGTTTTGTACCATTGCAATTCTATTGACTTTATTGTTCCTTACTTACAGCCAAATGAATGAAATTGAAATTCAACTTTTTGTTTTAAAAGTGGCATGGCACTACAAATGCATAGACGTGAAAGGTGAATTTGCTTTGATTTGAAGGGTTCAGGTAATCTTAGTTCTCCTGGCAGAGTGGATCTAACACTGGCAATAAGCCTTATGCCACTTTCAGAGATAAAGAATATTTTCCTTTCATGATGTGTTTATTTTAAAGCATTTCATTTTAAAATCCTTCTAATTCTGTGCTCATAATAGTCCGTTATTAGCTCTGATAAAACAATAATTTTTACTTTTTCTGCCTATTTTATTTCTCTGATTGCAGGGCTTGTGGAAAGAAATCTTCTGTCAGGGCTTTCTCCTTTAAGAGCAAGCAAAGTTGTCAATTGCTAAATAGGCCTTCTTTGTGTTGGTCTCCTGGGTGAAGAGCTCTTAACCAAGGTCAGACACTGAGTGCCTTTGTTCATTTGCTAGGTTGGTCTCTTCCTCTAAGACCTTAACCTTATATGGTGTTGAGCAACCTTAATTCTCATTAAATCACAGGGACTATTGGTCCAGATTCTTCTGGCAGTTTTCAATATATTTGCGGAAGAGTGTACCACACAGGGTGACTGCTCTCTGACTCCATCTCACCCCTCTAGCTAGTTATGCTCCAAGATATCACAGTGACTGGTAGAGTGACTTCCACAGGCTCAGGTGGAGAGAAGGAGGTTGGTGCCCCTCTTGCTTTTCTTCTCGCTGTCTTCTTTGCCTATTCCATTCTATAGTTTACTCTACAGGAGATCAGCTGACCCTGTATTTTCTAGTCAGCTAGTTTTAAAGACCAAGCAGGTTATGTTTGCCTGTGGGGGTGGTTTCAAACATTCTTCCTGAAATTTCTGACCAGTGAAAATGTCAGGGCATGTACAAGTACTTCTAATGTCACTTTCAGAAATGGCCATGTGCTTGAAAAAGAAACAACCTATGTGAAGTGGGATGTTAAGGAGATATTTCATGCAGAACAAGGTTAGTTCCTGGAAGAACTGAACGGTTCTATACATTCTGGCCAAGATTTATAGAAGTAGGAGTCACAAGTGAATATCAGTCAGCATTCAAAAAGGATGAGTTTGGCTCCCAAAAGTTGACAACTTGGCTACAAAATTCAGATTTTTAAACATAATAAATGTGGGAGTTTTAATTGTTCTTCTGTGTTGGAACTTTAGGAGTCATGTTGTCAAACTTTTCCCCACCACCTTAGAGCCTGGAAACTTCCTTTTTTAAAAAGCTGAGATTCACACTTAAGTCCATTTTCAGGCACCTAAGGGTCCACCCTGTAGTGTTATTTCAGAATAACTAATGTTATTCTGAAATAACATAGTCCGCATCTATACGCAATCAGTTATTTTGCCATAATGTCAAAATAATGTCCAGCCAGAGGACTTCTTACTCTGACTCCTGTAACCCTCATTTTATGAGGAGTAAGGGTACTTGGAGGAAGAGTGCTCTTTCTCAGACTTACTGCTGTAGACAGCGCCAAAAGCTAAAATAAGCTATTTTGACTTAAGCTACGCAATTGCTCAAGTTGGGTAGCTTATTTCGCATTTAGTCCTGCTGTGTAGATGTACCCTAAATGAGTACTGATAACCTACCTTTTCAAAAGCACTGATAACCTAATAGTTTGCATTGAGCAGCAGTGAGATGACTGGACCAATAGTGTGCTCAGCACTTGAAAAAAATCAGACCACTTCTTTAAGTGCCTCAATATGGTTTTAAGTGGTTATCTTCAGACTATTGTTTTTAAAAAATCTGTGTGAAATAGAACAGTCTTCATTCTAAATACTTCTATGCTCCCTTCTATTGTGGTATTTGAGCATCTTTTTCTGATACACATTATTATGAGAGTGAACTTGAAATACTATATGTGTTACAAATGCTTGGTACTGCAATTAACTCATCTGTAAAATATTATTCATCTTATCTATTACAGCTAATCCTTGGAAATTGTGGCTATTTCTAGCATGCTATTTAATAAGTGTCCAAAACTGCTGAGAATTTTACCTCCGTTTATTCTTACCATTGCTTTTGTCTAAGCCCCCATTGTTGAAAGGGACGTCCAGTTGGAAATAAAAAATTGTCTCCAATAAGGGCTGCAGGACTTACTGAGCTAGATCGGTATGTAATTATTCAAAGGATCCTATAAAGTAATTGCCAACAAATTACTATCCACACAACAAATAGATTTTTTTTATTTGGTTTTATATTTCTTTCTGATCTCCCCTCCTCCCCCATGAAGTCTTCAATTGAGTGCTGGAGCAGTATTTTATCACCATGTAACAGCTGCTACAATATAAAGAATGGAAGGGTCTGGGAAAGTTACAGCAAAAACACATTTTCAGCTTGTCAAAAATTGGTTTGACATTTGTTTTTGGCATCCTCACAGGTCAAATATCTCTACTTTTGCAAATTAAAATGTTTGGAGATGTTAGTGTTATCCCTTGTGATAGGTCCGCGTTGCCTCTGAGCTAAACACAGATGCAGCTTTTCCTTGCCAGCAGAAAAGACTATTGTGCTCTCAGTCTATAAAACAACACACAGTTCAAGTGCCTTCCCTTCTGAGGACAAAGCCTGAAACATAGCAGCCTTTGGGTAAGGAGGAGCCACTTTCCGTGTGTTGACTAGACATGCAGGGATCTGGACTCACTACTGTAGACATTTCTCTGTGCCATCTGGGCCTGCTATTGAACAAATACACATTGAATAGGAAAGATGGCAATATGGATGGCTTTTAATCTGAAACCAATCAATAAGAAACAGTGCTTGCTCTGAGAGCCTCTAGAAGGGAGAATCCAAATAAAACAATTGACTTATTTCCACACACTGAGATCTCACAAATTAGGCAAAATTATCAACAGTATCAAAAGCTGCTAATAAGTCCAAGTATCAGAGGGGTAGCCGTGTTAGTCTGAATCTGCAAAAGCGGCGAGGAGTCCCGGGGCACCTTATAGACTAACTTTTTTAATAAGTCCAATAAAGTGATATCTTGCTCTGGTCTCCCACTATGAAGAGATAATCAGCCAGCAACATCAGTGCAGTCTCTGGACCAGACTGATAGGGATAAAGGAATACTATGGAATTCAAGAGATATTGGAGCAGCCCAGATTATAATCTTATTATATTTCAATTAAAAAGGGAGATTTGACATGGGATGGCAATGGCTGAGGTGATAAAGAATAACCAAGCTTGAAGGTGGTTTCTCAAACACATAGCTCTACTGTGTAGACGTAGCCTATTTCAGGATACCTCCAGTATCCCGAAATAACTATTCCGCATCTTAAAAGCAAGCCTGTTATATTGAAATATAATGGGCTCACTATTCCAAAGTCCTTGTAAACCTCATTGCATGAGGGATAAAGGATGTTTCAGAATAGCACCTTATTTCGAAATAACCTCAAAATAAGCTATGCAATTTGTGTAGCGCAAATTGCGTAGCTTATTTTGAGGTAAGGGTGCTGTATAGACGCACACATAGTGATCAGGTTTTTGCTCAGGTCTTTTTGTCCTGGAGCAGTACAATTGTTAAAATGTTCTACTTTGATACAAAAAATTCTATGTGTTGGCGGGAGATGGGGGAAAGAGAAATCTTATTAAATCTCTTACTTGTTCCCACAGTATAACCTTGTATGTGCCAATGCCTGGATGCTAGATCTAACACAAGCTGTCCTCAATCTGGGGTTTCTGACAGGAGCATTCACTCTAGGCTATGCTGCAGACAGGTAAAGTATGTGTGTTAATACCACTCTACCCTCACAGAAGCAGAAACATCTTGCACTATAATTACCTTATGCAAATATTCAAAGTTTGGAGATTCAGTTTCATTCTAATAAGAAAGTCACAGCTCATGTAAATTTCCTGAGTCTGTAAAATTGGTCTGGAAGCTTCATGAGGTTTCTAAATACTTCCTGGCCGTTTAGGACTTAAAATAGTGTGAAAAGAGCCATTTGGTATTTCATGACTTCTATTCACATCTGGACTCAGGAAGTGCAGAGAAACATAGAAATGAAAAGCAAGCGTCCTAGAGAGTTTCAGGGTTGTAAATTTCTGAGGTGGGGCATAGGGCCATTGAAGTAGAAAGCAGCTACTTTGATAGATGAGAAAGAAACTCAGTGCTTCAACCCTCTCAGTTCACACATGAGTCCTGAACATTATTAGAGCTGACTGAATACTGCAAAGAAAGTGTGAGTAAAATCCAGCCCTGTAAACAGGTTCAACAGCAGAGCTAGGGACTACGTAGGTCCAACCTTTCTCGCAAGATAGGAGGTAGCACTGTTATAAGGAATTAAGTCAGAATTAAATTGTCTGAATCCCTCTTGACAACCCAAAGAGCAGGAGTGAATTTCACTGTAGATGAATATTTCTCTAATTTTAAAGTGTACTATTTGGCTGTTCTCTCCCTTTTTTATTTGCTATCCATGAATATCATGATTTTATTAGGCAGAATGTACAGGGAATATTCTGATAATACACAATAAACTCCTAAACATACGCATTTACAATGAAAATCTGATTATACCAAGAGTTATGGTTATCCAGAAGGGGGGGGGGGGGGTTAAATCTACCACGTGACCTATGTGTCCAATCAAAAGCAAACAGTACAACTTTTACATACTGAAGTCTCACAACTAAGCTCTCAAATACAGTAGACCACAAGGATTATTTGTGAAAGTTCTTAAGAGAATATTTTTAAAAGAACCAACTAAAGAAAAAAATTGTAATCTTTACATGGATAACTCATAAACAGAAAAAAGGAAAGTGAATGAGCAGATAAATCATTGTTTGAAGGAATTCTCTTAGCTATATTCAGAATAAAGGGATTTAAAGCAAAGTTAACATTGGATGAAGACAACATTTCTGGGCAGCAACTGTAGACTATTTATCTTGTGATCAAATCAGAGAGAGTGTCTTGGATGAAATAATAATAGAAATAATTTATATTATTATAGAATCATAGAATCATAGATCTGGAAGAGACCTCAGAAGGTCATCAAGTCCAGCCCCCTGTCCAATGCAGGACCAATCCCAATATTTGGATCTCTAATTGAACCACAGAGTTCAGTGGTTTACCTGGAGCTGACAGAAAAATACTAATTTTTCTTCTTGAAGTTTTTAAAAAATAATTTGGGTCAACCTTTCTTATTAGTTTTGTTTTGTGTCCTCCATTTCCCCCAAAAAGTCCTCATTGTTTTTCCTTTTGTTTAAAAACATTATTTTCAGTTTCTGGAGGGGAAGTTGGTTGGGTTTTAGCCTAAAAAATGAAGTTTTGAGCAAAATGAAAGTTTTTATTCTAGTGAAAAATATGTATTTAAAATTTGACATTTTTAAAACCAACTCTAGTTTGGGCCTGTAGCTAGGTTTGGCTTGTCCATTAATATTGTTGGGATAAAATGCTTAAAATTACAGGCAGTCCCCGGGTTACGTACAAGATAGGGACTGTAGGTTTGTTCTTAAGTTGAATCTGTATGTAAGTCAGAACTGGCGTCCAGATTCAGCCGCTGCTGAAACTGATCAGTTTCAACAGCGGCTGAATCTGGACGCCAGTTCTGACTTACATACAGATTCAACTTAAGAACCCCAGGCATCCCCAAGTCAGCTGCTGCTGAAACTGATCAGTGGCTGATTCCAGGAAGCCCGGGGCAGGGGCTTCCTGTAGTCAGCCACTGGTCAGTTTCAGCAGTAGCTGAATCAGGACGCCTGGGGCAGAGCAGCTGGGGTGCTGCCCGGTTGGTCCAGTAGCACCCAGAGCGGCGCTACGGGACCAACTGGCAGCGCCCCAGCTGCTGTACCACAGGTGTCCGGAGGAAAGCCGTGGAGCACGGGGGCAGCGGGACAGCCCAGACGCGCCATGGCTGTCCTGCTGCCCTCGAGCTCCGTGGCTTTGCTCTGCTTTGATCCCCGTCCCCCTGGTCTGCAGACCAGGGGGACGGGGAGCAAAGCAGCGGAACACGCGGGCAGCGGAAAGCCCAGACGCGTCTGGGCTGTCCGCTGCCCGCGTGCTCCGCTGCTTGGCTCTGCTTTGCCCCCCCCCTCCCCCTGGTCTGCAGACCAGGGGGAGGGGGGGGGGGGGCAAAGCAGAGCAAAGCAGAGCCAAGCCACGGAGTGCGTGGGCAGCGGACAGCCCTGTCCGCTGCCCCCGTGTTCCGCCACTTTGCTTCCTCTCCCTGGTCTGCTGGAGACCAGGGAGAGGAAGGGCCCCATTCGTAACTGCGGATCCGACATAAGTCGGATCCGCGTAACTCGGGGACTGCCTGTAAATACTAATGAATACAAAATGAAAATACTTGAAGACAGACAGTATAAGCTCCAAACAGAATATTTATGAGGCTACTTCATTTGGCATTCTAAAAATGGGTGAAGCATTTCCTACACAGGGCATGACTAGACTTAAAATTGGTAACATCTTGCACAAGTTGAAGTCAGTAGCAAATGTCCTATGTATTTCAAAAGGAGAATTTTAATTTCTATAATCCATGCCTGTACTTAAAGTATCGGCACCCCACCTCCAAAGCCCTCAACGGCCGTTTATCTTGGCGCTCTAGGCGACCGCCTAGTTCGCCTGTATTGATGAGCCACCCCTGGCTGAGATGAGTATCTAGGAGAAGAGAATTCTACATTCTAGGAGCTAGTACAACATTCTAAGGCCCAGTGGTGGGAAAGCGTAAAAGATTGATAGCATTAAGTCAAAACTTTGAAGAATATTTCAATTCCAACTCTAAACTGAGTTAAAAGAAAATGTTAGTTACCTTTCAACATTTTCTCTCTCTCTCATTTTTTTGGGCAGATATGGAAGAATCTGTATTTACCTCTTATCATGCCTTGGAGTAGGGTTATGTGGCCTCGCTGTGGCATTTGCACCAAACTTTTCCATATTTTTGATCTTTCGTTTCCTACAAGGTGTATTTGGAAAGGGAACCTGGATGACAGCCTATGTTATTGGTAAGAGCTGTACTCTTTCATTGTTGGCTGGGGAGATAGAGGGAATGGACATTGGTAAACAGACTACCTGAATATGAAGGCAAGTGGGAACTGCACAATTGTTCACCAAAGATATGAGGTGAATGGAACCAATGGAAATAGGTCATCACCGGAACACAACAGGACACATGACTGTCTGGCTCCAAAGCAGCCCACAGAGGGACCATAAGAATATAAGAACAGCAGTATTAGTTCAGACTAGTGGTCCATCTAGCCCAATATCCTGTCTGTCAGATTAGGGCAATTATTGAATGACTATCACCTGTCATCTAGTCCCAGACTCTGACAGTCAGAGGCGTAAAAACATCCAAAGTATGGGGTTGCATACCTGTCCATCCTGGCTAATAGCCACTAATAGATCTATCCTTCATGAAGGTATCTAATTCTTTTATTAACCCAGTTATAGCTTTGCCACAGGTTGACAGTGTGATGTGTGGAGAAACACATTGCTTGGTTTGTTTTAAATCTATGGCCTATTAATTTCATTAGGTGGCCCCTGGTTCTTGTGTTCAATGAAGAAGTAAATAATACTTTTTCTTCATTCTATTTAATAGATGTCTATCATATACCCCATTAGTGATCTCTTTTTCTAGCTAAACAGCCCTAGTGATAGGGAAGCTGTTCCGTATCCCTAATCATTTGTGTTGCCGTTCTCTGTACTTTTCCAAGTCTAATGTATCTTCTGAGATGGGACAATCAAAACTGCATGCACTGTGTACCACAGATTCATGTAATGACATTATGATATTTGTCTATCTAGTCATTCCCAACTAATGGCAATCTTCTTGACTATATATATTGTGAATGGATGCATAAAAATCAATTTTCCTCAGAATATTTGAAGGGGCTTATTTCTTTTAGTAGTGCCTAGAGGTCTTCACTAGTTAGGAACTCATTGTGCTAGCCACTTTACAAAGATATACATGACAATCCCTGCTTTCCAAGAGCTATAGGACTTTCTAAAATGCTAGAATATTGCTTAAAAGTTTTAAGGAAAACCTTATCTCCGCCAATTCATTTAGTTTATATGAACAAAGTTGACAAGGCTTGCTTATAAATTATATCAACTTAGCTGAGGTCCAACTTTATGATAGTCAATGTAATCTTGTCCCAACAAGTTCACTTTTCAAGATTAAGAGCACCATTCCTACCCATCCTGGCTAATAGCCATTGATGGACCTAACCTCCATGAATCTATCTAGCTCTTTTTTGAACCCCGTTAAAGTCCTAGCCTTCACCACAGCCTCTGGTGAAGAATTCCACAGATTGACTGTGTGCAAGTGAAGAAAAACTTCCTTTTGTCTGTTTTGAACCTGCTGCCTATTAATTTCATTTGGTGACCCCAATTCTTATATTGTGGGAATAAGTACATAACTTTTCCTTATTCACTTTTTCCACACCACTCATGATTTTATAGACCTTTATCATATACCCCCTTTAGTCTCCTCTTTTTCTAAGCTGAAAAGTCCCAGTCTTTTTAATTTCTCCTCATATGGGACCCATTCCAAATCCCTAACTATTTTTGTTGCCCTTTTCTGAACCTTTTCCAATGTCAATATATCTTTTTAGAGATGAGGCAACCACATCTGTATGCAGTATTCATACCATGGTTTTATATTAGAGACAATAAGATATTTTCTGTCTTATTCTCTATCCATTTTTAATTACTCCTAACATTCTATTTACTTTTTTCACTGCTGCTGCACACTGAGTGGATGTTTTCAGAGAAATATCCACAATGACTCCAAGATCTCTCTCTTGAGTAATTGTAGCCAAATTAATCCCCATCATATTGTATATATAGTTGGGATTATTTTTTCCAGTGTGCATTACTTCATATTTATCAACATTAACTTTCATTTCCCATTTTGTTGCCCAATCACTTAGTTTGGTGAGATCTTTTTGAAGTTCTTCACAGTCTGCTTTGGTCTTAATTATCTTGAGTAGTTTGGTATCATCCACAAATTTTGCCACCTCACTGTTTACCCCTTTCTCTAGATCATTTATAAATAAGTTGAATAGGATAGGTCCTAAGAGGTAATGCTATGGCATTCCTACTTGCCATCTTCCAATGCTTCCATATTCAGAATTGTAAGTGTTCCAGTTTATTTCAAGTGTATAAAATGACCTGTTATTAAAGAGCAGGAACTTCTGAAATGGACTCAGCAAATGTGCTTGCAAACCTGAACAAATCTGCAAGATACTGCAAGAGTGGTCCAAAACCATAGTAATAAAACTACTACAAGGTTTAGCATTTTGGACCATTACTGTTGTATTTTATAGTTGTTGTTTGTGAGGTTTTGGTTAAAAAAATTGTAAGTGCCTGAATGATTTATGAGACTAAACCCCAGGTTTGTAGAGATTTAGGGCTTAAATCATTCAGCATAGCAAGGCTTAAAAGACTTAAAATTGTGTGATGTAGACAAGGCTTATCAACAAAAGGCAGAGTTTATCGACATACCAGTAGAGGTGTGTACTACAATGTTCCTCCCGCTGATATAATTTCCCTGCTACTCTGATATAATAAAGCTACCTCGATGAGAGGCATAGAGTTTTTGCAACAAAGTTAAAGCCATGCTGTGTTAGTCTAGACACTACATTAGCTTATGTCTTGCAAAGTGGCCTCCAGGAGGTGTCCTACAATGCCCATCATGACTGTTCTGGTCAGCAGATACACAAGCATCTGTCCCTCCCCTTTTAAAGGCCAGGGAATTTTTGAAATCCCACTATTTGCTCAGCATGGAGAATTCTCATCACGGCAAATGCACTCTCATCTAAAGTACACCAGGGTTGTAGGATCTGCTAGGTGTGTGGGAAGAGGAGGCTGTGGAATCGGAACTCTGATCCAGAAGTAGGAACTTCTGAGAAGATTGCTTGTGGCATGGAGGAGAAAAGGCATGAAAGGGTCATGCAGCTGTGCCATGCTAGGATCAAGGAGCTGAGGCAGGCCTACCAGAAAGCAAGGGAGGACAATGCCACACCAGAATTATGGTTGAAGATGTGTTGCTTCTGCAAGGACCTTGGCATCCAGCAGAGTCAACCCTGAGGATAAAGTGGTGGATGCAGAAGCGGAGTTGGAGAAGGATGTGGGACAGGTGACAGGGTCGGTCAGTGGTGTGATGAGCCACAACCTCTTTTTGACTTTGGAGAAGTGTAGCCAGTCCCAGCACTAGAGCTCTGGTGCACATGAAGCTGGAGAGGGGAGCCCTAGTAAGTACAATTTTTTTCTTTGATACTACATGATGCCATGAGGCAGAGCTCAGCTTTATTTTGTTACACATCAGATGTGGAAAAAGGGATAGAGATTAACAAGTTTACTATGTGCAGCTATGCAGTGGGAGGGCTTGAGAAAAGTTTATTAATACACACCAGAATGTCCCAGGAATCCTCCACAGAGATCACTAGGAAACTTTTCAGGAGGTAATCTGCAATCCTTTGCTGAAGCTTCCTTGGCAGTGCTACTTGGCTTTTTCCCTCACTGTAGAAACTTTGCCACACCAATTGGCAATTGCTTCTTCAGGAACCAAAGCAGCATGTAGGTGAGCAGCATGGTGACCTTGTCTGAGGCCCCACACATGCCGGAAATGCACCTGTGTGTCTTCAGATACCCTCAGGAGTGAGAGTTCAGCTTTGATCATCCCTGCTTGGGAAAATGGTGCCAATATTCAGAATAGTGTCCCTAAGTACTAGTTCCTAGTGCTTGTACTATTCCCCTTCTGAAACTAGCCAGATCCTTTGTCTCATTTTGAACCTCACCCCAGGTCAAACTCATCATATTTCATGCTCTGGGCATGTTGCATGATTGCCAAGGGAAAATGAGAAAAAGGTGAATGTAACTTATGATTCAAAACTGAAGGCATGCACAAAACTGCCTCTGTTTATTGTTTCTTTTGCTTATACAGACGTGCCTTTGAGGGCCAGCTCCTTCACATCAGTGATGTGCCTATGTTGGATAAGGAAGTGTGCCAGAAGGAGTAAGGAGGATATGTTTGAGAGGTGCTGCAATCATCTAATGCTATAGAGAGCGAATACAGAGTCTGGAGGGAGACAATCAATGAAAAATTCAGAATGCATAGCCTGGAGAGGAGACAGGGCCTGCAGCAGATTATGATGAGGGACAGGAATGGATGACAAAGATGATGGAGGACCAGAGATGCAGAGATCCCTGACTGTGCTGCAGTTAGAACACATCTGTGCTGAACTCAGCCTGCAGCCCATACAGAACGGCCTTCAGCTCTCTACATTTCTCACGTTTCATGTGGTGCAGCACAGTACTCCGTGCATTCCATGTTTCATGATGACAGCTGGACTTACAAACAGCTGTGAGAGCTTAATTTGAGAGAATGCTCCTCAGTGTCATGTCCCTTGTATGAAATGGAAACCTGTGTATTGCTGTTAATAAAAGTTTAGTCTTAGAAATACTGTGAATTTTTATCTGTGTCCTTCACATGGAGGTTGTTTCAAGAATTTCTGCACAGTAGCAATCAGCACATTTGCAGACTACAGTTAATGCTCGGGCAACAATCATTGCAAGGGTCATTCAAAGTGGCAAGTAAACAATGCCTGACTGAATGCATTACAGAGAGACATATTATGAGGACTCATTGTCAAAATGCCGCTTCTAAGTTTTTCCCCTTAGCTTCACAAATGTGCAGAGCCAAGTAGGCTGCTATGGCCATAGGAATATTTTCCTCATGGAGGTCTCACCTGCCAAAAAGGCAGCATCAGCAACCCTTTAATTTACCTAATACTTACCAAGTCAACTTAACTCTGTAGTATAGATATAGCCTTATAATGCATGGTCCTTTTTCAAAACTGATGTAGGTACTTAACAACCTAAGGGCTTGTCTACACTTCAGCTCCACCTCTACCCATACATAACAAGTAGTCCTGTGGCATCTTAGAGTCTATGCAAAATATATAGAATCATGAGCTTTCATAGGTAAAACCCACTTCTTCAGATGAATTGGGATGGAAATAATAGAAACCAAGACTTATCTAAATATAACAGCAGAAGAAGTATATGTCAATTGTAGGACCTGTGTTAATTAGGCTAATTAAGTGGGCTGGATGAGTCCATTATATATAGCTTTGGATGTGGAAATACAAGATGTTAATGACAGGAGAAGTTTGCATTGTAATACACCAACCAGTTAATATTTTTTTTGGTCCAGGGTAACAATGTCAAATCTGTAGATAAATCCTACAGTTCTGTAGACTCTCTCTTTTGTTTAGTGAAAGAAGATAGTTGCAGAAAGAGGAAATGGGAGGGAAAATGAACACTGCCAGTTCTTCTCTGTGTTGGAGAATTAACACTAGTACTAGCCTGATGCAAAATGTTTCAGAGTTCTGCTCCTGTCAAGCTGTTGCCGTAACTACTTGCTGTCAATGGTGTCTGAGTCCAGCTATAGGGAACCTATTGAGCAGGACCAAAAATACATCACCCAGTTGCAAAAAGTTCTGGATGTGGAATGCTAACAATACACCAGCCAAGCCACAGTAACTCAGATATATCATTCCTCCCTATTTCTCCTCTATAATAGTTCCCTCAAGGTTATGGATCACATATCATTTTAGAAAAATGAAGACCTTCAGTAGCAATCCAAGGTAGAACCCCTGCATAACTGTGACCCAACATTGCAAACATAATGTTTTTAATCAGAATAGGGTTTATTTCTGTTCAATAATTCTGTTCTTTTCCTCTCTTCAGTAACAGAGATAGTTGGCTCAGATCAGCGAAGGATTGTTGGAATTGTGATACAGATGTTCTTCACCCTTGGAATCATGATTCTCCCTGGGATTGCTTACCTGATTCCCACATGGCAGGGGATTCAGCTGGCCATAACACTCCCCAATTTCCTTTTCCTGCTGTATTACTGGTAATGTGTTTATTTTGATCTCTGTAGGCTCATGCTTTGTATTCAGGTCTAGATCAAAGAGTTCTTAAAGAGAAGGTTTCCCTGAACTTTCGAGAAATTACTGTTGGATGCATTTCAGACTAAGAACTGGTTACAAATCTAATAAGAATATACGGTAAAATACGAAGTGGAAAAAACTACTTTGTGGCTTGATAAAATGCTTTTCTGATCATTCAAACTACAAGATCCATAGTCTGACATTTTCTAATAGGTCTTTACAGGTCTAGAATCACTAAAAATGTCCCTCATGTTATACCTATATTTACATGGGTGGTCTTCTGTTACCAGTGGGTCCATCCTCCAAAGTTTTCTGGCAGCCTTGTAGAAGTCTCATAGGCATGGACTATAGATTAAACTTCTTTGGAGGATCTCAAAAACATGTTTTTGAAAGTTTAGTTACATTTATTTGTGCCTGAATACTATCCCAGTGTTAGCCAAGGAATTTCACTCAGTTCTTTTCTAGGTGTCCACAAGGCCAAGCAAACAGTTTGAACCAAAAATTGTTCCCTGATATAATTAAACTGAGTACACGGGAGGTACACTAGCACTGAATTTGGCCTTGCAGAGTTCGATGTACCAAGTATGAAAAGAAGGGAGAGAACAATGGTTGGTAGAACCACACCCATTAGAAGTTTTAAATATTATTTCTGTTGCTGTTGTTGTTAATTTGCTCTTTGACTCTGTGGCAGTATGAGTCCCTCAACCAGTATTCTACAAAATGATTATAGGAAGGTCGGGGACCTTCCAAGTGCAGAAAACACTTGAGGGGTGAGCAAGACCCTTGTGGAGATGTTAATTAACTTGTGTGTTTGGCTTGACCACAACCAATGTTTCATTTGAATGGAGAGGAAAATGCCCAGGGTGGAACAGGAATGGAGAGTGAACTACCGTACCTTCTTTCTTGTAAGAGTGGTCCTCCAAGTTGAGGTTGAAGTACTTTAGTTAGGGCAGCGGTGTCCAAACTTTTTTCAAAGAGGGCCAGATTTGAAGAAGTGAATATGCGTGAGGGCCGTCCCCGCACTCTCAGCCCCAAGGCGGAGTGCCTGCAGGGTCGGAGGCTGGCGGAGAGCGCAGGGAATGCCGGCCTCATGGCGGCCCGGGGGCAGGGTGAACCCGCAGCTAAGCGGGGGAGCGGGGCTGCGGACGTGCCCTACAGGGCAGGCTCTAGGACCGTGGAGGCCATGGGCGGCGGCGGCGGCGGTGGCGGTGCACCCGGAAGCGGCGCGCTAGGCGCGCCAGTTCAAAAGAGCACCGGGGAGCCAGAAGAGGGGGAGGAAGCGGGGGCCGTATTAAATCGGAACACGGGCCACAATTGGCCCGCGGGCCGGACTTTGGACATGCCTGAGTTAGGGCAACGTGGGGAAGTATGTGGTACTGCTGAATCAGCTGCTCCTACTTAGCTGTAGCTACATTTCAAAGGGAGAGGTGGAACCTGAGGCCCCCATTCCCCGCACCACAAGAGCCCCATTTTAAATTAAGCACTGAAGACAAGGTGGGTGAGTGCCTATATTTTACCAAAACAACTTCTGTTGGTGAGAGAAACAAGCTGAAGAAGTCTGGAGATCTGACAAAGAGCTCTCTAGGGCTACATTTATACTGCAGTGGTATTTTGGGATACTGGAGTATTCCGAACTAGCTATCCTTTGTCCTCACAGCAAGTCTGTTATTTCAAAATATAACAGGCTCACTATTTCAACGTCCCTGTAAACCTCATTCCACGAGGATTAAGGGATACTTTGGAATAGTGGGTTATTTCAAAATTTGGTGCTGTGTAGATAGCGCCAAATTACAAAATAAGCTATTTTGAAATAAGATCAAAATAAGATACACAATTTGTGCAGCTCAAATTGTGTATCTTATTTTGAGCTTAAGTACAGTGTAGATATAGCCTGTGTGTCTCAAAAACTTATCTCTCTCATCAAGAGAAGTTGGTTCAATAAAAGATATTGTCTCATCCACCTTGTGTCTCTAGTATCCTGGGACCAACACAACTGCTACTGCAGTGCGTATGCTAAGTACTAGGCCAGGGCCAACCATTCCTTGCATATAGGCCATCAACCAATCATTTGGTCGGACCTAGATTAGGACTTCCACTGTAGAGGTAAAAAGTTACATATAGAGGTAAAAAGTTACATGTCCTATCACTATTATCACCCAGCTTCTGGGCCTTAGGAAGCTTTCAGTAAAGTTGAATAAGAACTAACAACTATTTGAAGAAAAAACATACATTTAAACCATAAACATCAGTTGTTTTTTAAATGACTGAATGCTGCATATGAATTGTGGACAATATAGTCCTCAAGCTGTGGTCCAAGACCTTCCTGCTCGTTTATGGCATGAATTATTTTGAGAGTCAAGCTGAAGGTTGACGGAGAGCTGGATCCATCATTTCTATCTTGTTGGGAGGCTGAAGAATCAATGCATTAGATGTAAATGCAGGTGATGATTCTCATTGTTTTCTACAATGACTATTAAGCAAAATCCTTGCCTCCCTCTTTGCTTTACAGGGCAGTTCCTGAATCTCCACGCTGGTTACTGACACGCAAAAAAGGGGAAAAGGCATTAAAAATTATGCGCACTGTTGCCAAGCACAATGGGAAACATCTCTCGCCACATTACTCTGAGGTACTTACCATATGTTTGCTCCAGTTTTTTTTTTATATTTAACCATTGGCCTTTCAGCTCTGCTAGAATATATTCTGTTTGATTTACAAGAATTGTATAGTGCCTCATCAGGTTATCTGAGTCACTTTTTATTTTCTTCATAAGAATGAAGGAGTAGGTTTAATGAAAGGAGTCATCTTGAAATGAGAACATTTTCAAGAAGTTATGAGAGAGGGGAGTGCTGAGTCACTAATGTAAAATTCATACAAACCATCCCATCTTTTAAAGAACTGTACTAGACATCCTACATCACTAGGAGCCTTTGTATTTAAGAATGACTTAAGCGATATTGTGCAGTGGTCTGTCTTCCGACATACACCATGTGGAGGACTTGTCCATTAGTCTCATTGTGGAGCTGATATTTCTCTCAACCCTAAAAAATAAAGGTTGAATAAGGGAGTGGGTTCTAAATATTTAGTGTGGGGGAGGGAATAGCAGGGAGCTGGTTAAAGAGTCCCCAGCAAAGTTGTTTCTCATTTTCTTTTTTGGTCATATTTCTTGCAATAATGTTTTTCTTCACCAATCCTAATGATAGACCTTGTGTTCAGAGCAAAGGAGTAGGAACAACACAAAGCAAAAGGGCCTTAGAGTGTAGATTGTGCTTTCTACATATTTATAGAAAGCCTAGCACATGGTAGGATGACCAGAGAGCAAGTATGTAAAATCAGTACAGGAGGTGAGAAGTAAGAGGCACCTATATAAGACAAAGTCCTAAATATCAGGACTGTCCTTATAAAATTGAGATAGCTGGTCACCGTAGCATAAGGATATCTGAATCCTGATTTGAGTCTTTGATTGCTACTGCAATGCTTTTTCATTAAACATGGTGAGCACAGCACAATAGTCTCTCTATGCCTATTCTGCTTGTTGCGGGCTGCCCAGAATTTCAGAGGGCACACTGATTGTAGGGGAAGGAGAAAGTATTAAGGCATGGGAGTGTTATTTAAGTGTGCTGTAGTTTTAAGTAGGCAGTAGCAGCACTACTGTGCAATGACACAGCTGCCCACTATGCTATGCTCCTCTCTTAGACCATTATATAGCCAGTATGAACTTACTCTCTGAACCTGCACATGGTTTGTCAGTTCTCCTTGTGGAGGCAGGAAAAGGGAATAAGGGTATGTCTACACTACCACCCTAGTTTGAACTAGGGTGGTAATGTAGGCAACCAGAGTTGCAAATGAAGCCCGGGATTTGAATTTCCCGGGCTTCATTTGCATAAAGCCGGGCGCCGCCATTTTTAAATGTCTGCTAGTGCGGACTCCGTGCCGCGTGGCTACAGCTTCCTAGTCCGAACTACCTAGTCCGTGCCGCGTGGCTACACGCGGCACGGAGTCCGCACTAGCGGACATTTAAAAATGGCGGCGCCTGGCTTTATGCAAATGAAGCCTGGGAAATTCAAATCCCGGGCTTCATTTGCAACTCCGGTTGCCTACATTACCACTCTAGTTCGAACTAGGGTGGTAGTGTAGACATACCCTAAGGGAATTTGTGTGCAGCCATCTTGGTCTTGTTAACAAGAGAGCAAGAGTCAGGCTAAGTCTGTGGCCTGACAACGCGAGATCTGTAATTAGACGCTGCCTTCTCCTCTCGCCTCCATACGGAGATAAGGATAGAATGCTGACTCTGGCAGGGACCTTGAGATAAGGAGCATCTGGGTGGAACTAAATAACTGTTAGCCATTGGTGTTTGTAATGGGAAGGAGACTAATTGTTGTTGTTATTATATCTAATAGACAGTATATAAACTGTTTCATAATTGCTTTTATTCGAAGATCTACCTCGGGGGCGGGGGAGAGGCTTTCCCCCCTGTCCGAACCAGTTTTTCCCTTGCTGCCTCTGGCTACTTGTTGCTTACAAACCCAGAGTGAGGACAATGTTTTCTTCCACATCCTGAACCCTCATTTTAAGGAGAGGAGGTTCCAGGAACCCTGACAAATCACATGGAGGAATCAGGGTCTTTTGGAGTTGGTGCTGCTTCCTCTGGCTGGTCCACTGACTAACTCTCAGGGAGAATCTAGCAGGAGCTCTGAATTAAAGCCCACTGATTTGTTGTCCTTTCAAGAGTCAGGGAAGAAGGTGGCCAAAATTTAAACTAGGGGAACCAGAATCTGCACTGACTATGAGTTCACCATTTGCAAAAGGAGGGTACCTGTTGGAATCAGAATTCCCTTGTGCTTCTGGATGGAGGTGAAAGGACTGATGTGTTTAAGTGCTCGTTGTCATAGTGCTATGGCATTACAGATGGCCATGTACTGTATCTCATAGCACTGAATGCTTTCAAAAGTGTATTTTCTTATGTTTGGACATATAGATAAATGGCCTGCCAACAACAGTCAGCTAAGAGGTCTGTAGGGGATTGTCTGCAACCCAGGCTGGGAACTTAAATGTCAGATTTTGGAACCTGACAAGTTTGCCTTACAAGGAATGTTTTAAATCATTAGCTTTGCTGGACAAAATCCCTGGCTGCAGTGTATCCACCACTAAACATATATTAAGATTTTTTTAAGCAAATGATTATTTTGGTACTGGCTAAAAAAATGTTTGCAGAAAACATTCACTCAGCAGCACACTGAACAACATTGGTGAAGTTTCATAATATTCCACAAATGGAACAGAGGATAGATGTTGTCTATGGTTCATGGGTTTGAAGTGACAAAACTGCCTCTTTTCACTTGGTGGGGAACTTTGCTGTCAATGACTTTTTTTGTGCAGCTTGAACTCTAAGGGTTGTGCTTTCTCACAGTCAGGCAGCTGAAAATATTTTTCTTGTGGGTATGTTGCAAACCCCTGTGCCTCAGGAACCCACACTGACCTCAGAGAGAGAATGTTTAAACTAGTGCCATCTTTAAAAGTTACATAACAAGATGGTTCCCAGAGACTCTTGTATGCAGACCCGAGTGTGGCTGCAGATCAGAGACCCTTATCCTGGGAGGCCTTCTTGTGATAATATATGACTAGAGACAGCTCTTGTTCAGCTCTATGTAAGCTTGAAATCTTGTCTCTTTCACTAAGGGTAAGTCTACACTGCACTCTAAAAGAGATTTTATTACGAAATTGTGCTTTATCTTTAGATAGCCTATTTCAAGACATCCCTTATTCCTCGTGAAACAAGATTTACAGGGATGCCGAGTAGCGAGTCCGTTATTTCAAAAATTATTTCAAAATAGCAGACACATTCCTTGGACACGGGGTAGCTATTTCAGGATACTTCTGATATCCCGAAATAGCCTTGCAGTCTAGATGTACCCTAAAAGAAGTTGGTATAATAAAAGATATTTCCTTACCCATATTTATCCGTTCAAGTTATTGCTCTTCCTCCATGAAAGTAGATGGCTTTGCCCAAATCTGCAAGATTTTTTTTACACAGTAAGAATTTTTTTGAATTAGTTACAATGCATATCCATCTTCAGTTACTCATATTTTCTCCTATGATAAGTATAGTCCTCAGAAAAACAGCATATTCTATTGCAATTAAAAAAACTGCAAAAACAGCATAGAAATTAATGTAAATATTCCATTTGCCTGATAATTCATACATTCACTTAATGACAGTTTTGAAATGTAAGAGTTCACCTGGCACATTTCACAAACAAGCTAAGCTCTGACCTGCCTGACACCTTACAAATTATTGTAACACATTAGTTATATGCTTTACAGAATCAAAGATATGTATATATACTCGAGTGGCAAGACTTACCCAGCATTGCCCAGGTCTTTCAGGGGACTGGCAGTGTGGGGGTGAACAACTCAGGAATTATGACAGTGCCTTGAAGATGGCAGGGGGCAGTGCAAGAGTGAAAGCTGGGGGTGAGGAAGGGCTCAGGCAGGAGGTCTCCTCCCCTCCATTTCTGGTCACTAGGGACCCTTTTCTCTCCTCTCAGCCCCTCCAGTCCCCCTAGCCACTGGGGATCCTTTTCTCTCCCACTCCCAGTTCCCTCAACCCCTTCAGCTGCCAGGGGCCCTTTCTCTACCCCAGTCCTCCAGCCACTAGGGGCCCTTTTCTCTCCCCATCCCCAGTGTCACAGTCTCCCCGGCTACCAGGGGCCCTTTCTCTTCCTCCAGGCCACCCCCCCCCCCGACCACCAGGAGCCCTTTCCTCTCCCTCCTCCAGACCCCGAGTCATCAAGGGCCCTTTTCTTTGCCCCACAAACCCCCAGCCCTACGGGCCTTTTTTCTCCGCCCTCCTCCCCCAGCCCATCCAAGGGCCAGGAGAAGGGGAAAGGGTTGGGGCAGTGGGCTATTTACTCAAGGTGCTCACAGGCAAGATGGTGGAGCCCCAGCTAATCTGGCTACTTCCTTAATGGCACAGCTGCCCTGAGTGAACACTCTAGGATAGCTGTCCCCTGCGGGCTTGCTGTCCCCAATGGCCACTCTCATATTGCTTTAAGTTAGGAGAAGAGGAAGCTGCATACCAAATTTGGTGGCCCTAGCTCTTAGCATTTAGGAGGAGTTCTTGAACAGATTCGCAGACAGACACACACCTAAATACACAGATTAGCAGGGATGGATATGTTCAAATATTTATATATTTATCCTTAACTAGCCATTTCCATGCTTTTTAGTGCACAATTTTGTGGAATTGTATAACAGGGCACAGATTCACCCCCGCAGCTGCAGGAAGAAACTGATATTTGCTTTGCTTTGCTGCCCTTTATATATGGTCTTCCTTGGCCCAGACTGCCTGCTATAGCAAACTGTCTCATCATTGGCTGTCGCTATAAGCCCTCCTCTCATTGGCTCAGGACCAGTGCAGCCTCTCCAAAGGCTACTTTAACCATTCTGCTATCAGTGAGGGGCAGCCAGCCCACTAAAAATTGACATAATGTTCTTGTTATGGAGTTTCTGTGAGTGTTACATTTATCACAGGAGTATGAAATTTTGTGTGTGTAGGAATCAGCATCATATCAGGCCATTTATTTACTTGGTTAACAGGCTATAGTTAAAGGATGGAATGGCTATAGATAAACGAAACAGTGTGATGGATGAGGTTTTGATTACCAGTCAAGGGCAAGGCCAGATATTAGTAAAGCATTTCCATTATGCAGGCCAAGATGATGTTAGTCGCATCCCAAGAGACTGAGTGGGGTAAACTAGCCAAATTGGAATAGCGTCTTCTGCAGTTAAAGGAGTGTAAACTGAGTTAAAAGATAAATAAGTTGAAAGGCACAAGTGAGTAAAACTATTCCTGTTCTCAGATTAATCTCTCCTTTCTACACTTCAGTATTTTAGAAACCTGGACCTTAGAATATAGAGACCTGTATCTTCCCCCAGCAAGCTTATTAAGAACTCGGCTGACATTCATAAGAAATATTCAGACATGACCCCAGTTCACAGCTGCAGCTGCTTAACCTTCAGTAATAGCTGAGCTGCACTTCGGAGCAGTTCCTGGGACCTTTTTCATATACAACTGCTGTCATTCCTGGTGCTGTGCCTAGCAGACAGCGATGTTTCAGGAAGTGCATTAACAGGGGGCCAAGTACATTTCTCATTTTTACTGACATCAAAATGCTCTTCCAGATAATTATCTCTAGCTTTATAAAGCCATTAGTGTATGGAGAGAGAGTGTCAGGGAGAGGGAGAGAGAGAAAGAGAGAGAGAGAATCCACCATGATATTCATGGACTTTGTGTAAGATTTTCAGGAAAGCCTGAAAGGATTAGGTGTCCAGAAAATCACAGCCTTTCTAGAAACTCCTATGTTGATGAACAGAGCTGGCTGTTTGGCCGCAACTTTCAAGGTTCTGAAATATTGGCTTCCTTCCACCCTGGAACAAGACAAAAGCCTTTCAAATGTTTCTAAAAAACATAATTCTGTTGAAACCTGAGCTTTTGATTGAGTGAGATAGAGAGTGAGTGTATGTGTGTATGTGTGCGTCAGAGAGAGAGGTTAGAACACTGGCCTGGCACACGTACCTAATTCAGAGTGATCTGGGAATAAAAAATCTCTACTCTGAATTACACAGAACAGGGCCGTAAGTCTGAGTGTCCCACATCCCGGACCAGTGCCTAATCAGGAAAGACCCTGTCCAGGCCCTGAAACCTTCCTGATTAAATATTCATTGAAACCAATGCATCTCTGCATAACTCTTTGGTTTTGATATATTTTCTGACTAACTTCAGTAATGAGTGTGATGTGAAAACAGATGAGCATTGTTTTATTCAGTTTTTACTACAGCATTGTGACAGTAGGCAACTGGGCATAATTTATTAACTGTTGTTTCCAGAGTAACCCTTTGTTCTCAGCTGTGCCTCATTTCCCCAAAAATTGTGTTTTCCAAGCTGAAATGTTTCACATTTGGTCTCTGCCCAAGGGTGACTGCTTTGTGAACATTTGAACAAAACCACTTCATCCATTTTTAAGTGACAAGAGAGAACAACAAATTGTTTTCCCATTATAAAAAATATCTTATCTTTTTATTAAAAAAAGATCAATTGCAGTAAATAGTTGGGCTAGAAAGTTATAATTTGAAAATTGTCCTCTTAGAGGAGAAATGAGTTGGAGTGTCCTAGTGAAAACTGATGTTGATTAGACAAAGATTTACGCCTTGGAAAATCACACTTTGAGCATGCACAGAAGATTTTGCTCATGTTTTTAAGGCCCTGATGCTACAAAGACATACACATATTTGTAATTTTATACACCGTGATCATAATTCACCACTGCACTTAAAGTGTATGCATAAGTCCCATTGATTACAGTAGTTTGTTAGGATTAGTGCTATGCTGAATAGGCACATTGCATGAAATTTGCAGGATCAGTACCAACGCTTGTGGAGTGCACAACCTTCACGGGAATTTTTAAAACCAGTGCAGAAAAAATGAGATAGGAAATTGATTCATACAGCAGCTCCTTATTCTTCATATAATACGTCTTTGGATACTAAAGGTGAAATTCTGGCTCTATTGAAGTCAATAGGAGAACTCTGATTTCAGAGAGGTCAAGATTTGATTCCCAAAGACCTAAGAGATTTTCTGCAATGTTTTTAATGTCCTTTTCCCCCAGCCCATAAATCATACTTAAACGTATTTTCCAACTAGAGTTAGTGACACTTAAGATAGATAGAAAATTGTGTTAAGACTGCTTGATTTATCCTTGCATGGGAAAATGAATGCCGTATTTGCACAAGTTTCAGATGTTGGTCACTGCCAACATGTTCTTATAAACAAAAGTAAGGCAGCATTACAACCCTTCATGATTGTGTCCTTAACAACTTCCAACAGACAGCAGATTCTGATCTGGAATGTAAATGAATGCCTGACAAACAAAATGTAGGATTAAAAAAAATGGAGCTAGTATATAAAGAATGGAAGCAACTTTGAGAAAACTTCTAACTCTATTACAGAAAACAAAGTGGCTGTAAAGATGGGGGAGGAGGGGTTCTAGCAATGATGAGAGGGAAGAGAAAAGAACTATGGGCTGAGGGTTTCACAAAGTCTTTTTTGTTATTAAAGGAGCTGTTAAAAGTTTACTCAAATGGTGTTTATCTCACTGAAAAACTTATGACGTGCAATAAATACAAAATAAAATTCATATGTGCAGCCTTGGCTGAACTAGAATCAGATCACTGGGAAATGCTAGTTGACCTAGTTTACCAATCAATTTGCTCACCAGTCAGCATGGGCTCTATCTCTACATTCTCTTTGGCCCTGTTTTCCCACAAAGTAATTTTCATTGTCTTTAGGGTACAAATGGGAGAAAGGGGAGTCTTTCTTTCTCTGTCCACAATCACATCTTTTTGACTGATTCTCTATTGTGCTTGGTTTTGTGTTTGCTCTTCCAGGCCCCATCTATGGAGAGTAATGACACCTATTGAATGGTTAGAATTAGAGACCCAACATCAGGGACTGAAATTTTCAAAGCAACACAGTAGATTTATTCTAACCTCTCTCACCGAATATGTGAGATTAATTCCCTTGCAGTGCTTTAAAAATATCAATCAACCCCCCTGGACTCTAGTCCTGATTTGTGTTATCTTAGGTATGGGCTTGCCTCCACAAACAATTAGATCACAGCAAACTGGGATGTGACTCTACCTGCAGTGACTACCTGTAATTTAACTGCTTCAGGGGGTAGCCGAGTTTGTAGTGTAGACATACCCTAACAGACTGTGTTATTTCGAAATAGCTTATTTTGAAATAACGTGTCTACACACAAAATTTTGAAATAGTGCGTCTACACTGAGTGGACGCTGAATCGCATTTAAGACCAGCCAGAACCAGGTCCAGCAGGGCATCAGGTCAGGAGTTACTTTGTGTGGCTGCTGCCTGAGGCTATCTGAGGCAAGAACACACGGCCCGTGTAGACAGGCAGCAAGTTTTTGCGCAAGAGCGGCCGCTTTGGCGCAAGATCACGCCAGTGTAGACACAGCCATAGTGTATTCTGAAGTCCCATTGACTTTTGCTTCATTGGGCCTATGTGTAAATGTTCAGCCGAGGGCAGATATTAATCTTTCTCTATCGTGAGCCTTCTCTTTCCATCCAGACTTCACTTCTTGACAGTGTCCTCTTCCCTACTGCTACTCAGTTGTAATAGCAAACATACTCTCAAGGACATTGTTGTTTGCTCTTTCCATTGTTTGCTCCTCCGAACCCCACCCTTTTGTCCTTAGTGTTATCCATTAAAATGTCATTGGATGACTGTGGGGAAAGAACTCACAATTGAGTTCTTTCTTGGCATTACCCTTAAAGTTCAATACTGCTCTGAAAATCAGCTGTAAAAATGGCACTGCTAGGTGCCACCTTTATTGCCTCCCAGGGACCTCTGAGTCCACTTCTAAATTTACAAGTAAAAATAAGTTTTTTCTCCTGAAAACTCAGCAGGAACTGGAAGCCAAGCTGTATTTTTTCTGGCATGTACGTTGTCATTACAAAAGTTTAAGGAGCTGGACATTAGCCTGAGTTGTATTAAATTTTGAGCCCACTCCCATAACTGCTGTACTAGCTCAGCTGTGTGTGTGTGTGGGGGGGGGGGGGACCTTAGTTCCTCTCTATGATCTGCTGATTCTGATGTTTGCTTTCTTTAGATCACAGTTACAGATGAAGAAATTAGTAATCCATCATGTCTCCATCTGGTTAGAACTCCCCAGATGAGAAAATACACATTGATTCTAATGTATGCCTGGTAAGTCTCCATTGTGTTGGGTTTTGAAATCACATTTTTTCACTAATTAGATTCTTTCACATCTGAAATTCAAGTCAGCTGCTTACAGTCCTTTGTGTTTGTCTCAATGTCTTCATCTAGGTTCACAAGTGCCCTGGTTTACCAAGGACTTGTTATGCGCCTAGGGATTATAGAAGGAAACCTCTACCTAGACTTCTTCATCTCAGGAGCTGTGGAATTACCAGCAGCTCTCTTGATTTTACTGACTATTGATCGAATTGGTCGACGCCTTCCATTTGCTATAAGCAACATAGTGGCAGGAGTGGCATGCTTAATTACTGCAGTCTTACCAGCAGGTAACTCTTTCGTTAGCTTCCTCAAATCAGCGATTTATGCATCGATTCATAGACTTAGGGCCCGAAGGGACTGTCATGATCATATAGTCTGACCTATTGCACATTACAGGCCACAGAACCTCATCTGCCCACTCCTGTCATAGATCTCTAACCTCTGGCCGAGTAACTGAAGTCTTCAAATCATGATTTAAAGATTTCAAGTTACAGAGAATCTGCCACTTACTCTGTGACGTTCCCAGAGCAGAGAGGGGAAGGCCCCACAGAGCCTTTGAAGCAGTGGGCGAAGGTAAAAGGTGCGTTGGGATGCATTTAGCAAATGATAATGCAAACTACAGAACAAAAATATAAAGGGGGCAAAATACGCTCACTCCTTGTGGGGAAGGTATCTATCATACTGGTATGGAACTAGGAAAGAGGGAATTTGGGGAAACTGTCTTCCTATTGCCCTGTAAATCAGCATTGAGGGAAGAAACAAACCTATTTAAAGGATATATTTTCTGCAGCTCAGTCTTAGCAGGTCTTGACTCATATTCTCAGCTTTAGAATAAGAAACAGACAATTCCATTGGCCTGGGTTTGTCAGAGGGCAGTGTACTCTGTCCATTGCTTGTTTCATCCAACTTATCTCTGGCATGGTGCAGGGCCAGGAGCAGGTGGTACAGAGTTGTCTATCCTGGCTTGACACCATCTCGAGTTTCCCCTACACAGGGGGAAGCACCAGCAGGTAGTTCAAAGGGGACAGAGGTTCTGGCACCCCTTTTAGTAATTCTTGTCCTACTTTAAAGATTATCAGGGTCATTGTGATGTGTTATTCAGGCTCTTAAGCACTGTTGTCTCTCCAGTATGTGATTACAGCAAATTGTGTATCAAAGAAAGCATCTGTCTCTGTGTCAGCCTTTAAAGGTGCTACGCATTAAAAGGCAGATGCAGAACACAGAGCCTTACCCTGACTGTGACATCCCCAGTCTTTCCTTCAGAATAGGCTAGATTTGAGCTATAAAAATGGCTGCCGCTTTTTGTGGCACAGAGCTTTGCCGGGAAAAAGCACCAGTCTAGACGCGGATCTTTCGGAAAATAAAGCCTTTTCCGAAAGATCCCTTATCCCTTATTTTAAGAGGGATAAGGACTCTTTCAGAAAAGGCTTTATTTTCCATAAGATCCGCGTCTAGACTGGCACTTTTTTCCGGCAAAGCTCCAAGCCGAAAAAAAGCGGCAGCCATTTTTATGCTAATGAAGCGGGGGAGATTTAAATCCCCGCTTCATTAGCAATTGCGATATGTCTAATTTGCATCCCTTTTACGAAAAAGGGATGCAATCTAGAAGTAGCCCACATGTTTCAACAGCTTAGTTTTTTCAATAGGGTCTGAGAATCAGGAGATCTGAGTTTTGTTCCTGGCTCTGTCACTGGCATGTCTTATGACCTTGGGCCAGTCACTTTACCTTATTTGTAAAGCAGTTTGAAATGATACTCTCCTTTGCAGAGGAGTATGGGATAAATGATGGTTGATACTATGTATCAGGTATTTTTATCATTGCCGAAAAGTGAGTAGTTTAATGTGCCAGGATAATTTACAGGGCAATCATGCAGCCAGACATCTCAAGTAACATGATCGCAGTAATTTACAATCCTTCCGTTAAAACAATTGAACCGTCTTTTAGTTTAATAGGAAAAATATTTTCTTTAAATTTGTCCTATGAAAACAACTGTCTCAGTTATCATCCTCCCCTTTAAATGGCTTCTGTGCATGACTTAAATCCAGGATGAAATTTTGTCCCTTTCCATCCTCAGAAACTTACCTTTCTGAGTGTCCTCTGATTTCTCAGAGTTTGCTGCTGGCAGAAAGTCACTCTCCTCTCAAAAACACAAGTAAACAAACCCACACGCACACATATATATTTTGGGGATTAAATAAATTTTTCCACCTGCAAAAATGTTTTTGCAAAAATCCAAGACAAAAAGGAAAAAGATGCATTTCTCTTTTTCATGAAATACTGATATTAGTCTATAATAAAAAATTCTCTATGCCATTAATCAGGGATGAAATCTACAGGGATCTCTAAACATTTGATGCGGTTTTCTAGAAATTACTCTGAAGTCTCATAAAATTTTGTATGCCTTCTAGAGTTTGTTGAGCCATCACATAGAATTCCACAGTAGGCATTTAATTTTCTATTATAAAATTTGTAGGGTGGTGAAAAAACTTATGGAAAATTACCATTTTTAAATGAAATTCTAGAGGATTTCTCTATAATGGCCAGCGACATTTTTGTTCAGCTCTATTAGGGAGTCACTCTGACTCAGCACTGATTACAATTTGATATAGAAAAATGTTGCAGGAGATGGAAGTGATTGCATCACACCTGGGTAGTGACCAGCAGCCTGCTCAAAGCAAGGGGTCGCACAAGCTGGGTATGATCATGGGAGTCTGGCAACAACGTTTACCATTCATTGTCCTGCACGTGGCAATTGTTCAATACTTGTTCGCTGACTCAGTGGGTTAGAATTGGTTTCTGATTCTTCAAACTGGCCCGGGTGACACAATAAAGAACGAGTAGCTGGAACTTTGAACACCCATAGATGGCAGCACAGACTGATATCTGACAGCAATGCCCTTTTGGTTCTGCTCTTCCTTGAACCTGATCTAGGGTCCCTCCGATATAACTATTCCTGATGGGGCTTTAAGATTAGTTCAGAGAAAAGTATCAGACCAGGAAAACAGGAACTAGCAGACTGGATGAGACCCAATATCCATCTGGTCCATTATCCTGTCTTTGTCTGTGACCACCACCAGCTGCCCTAGGGGGGAAGTGTCCAAACTCCATGGCAGGCAGATGGAGATAATTTGCCTCTACCTCATTCAGCTCCCAGTTAGAAACAGCTTAAACCCACTATCCCATTCAAATCTGTTGTTAGCATTAATTCCAGACCATCTTATGAGCCTGTCCAATCTTTGTCAAACTCAGCTTCACTGACTTCCTCTTGCAGTGTATTCCCCAGTTTCATGATGTGTTGTAGGACAAGTATTTCCCACCATCAGCTTTGAATTACAGACAAAATAGACTGAAGTTGTTCCCTAAGTTCTTGCGTTCTGAGTACGACCATCAAACTGGGCCCCGCAGGCGAGGTAGGCAGGATTTCCCTTGAAAATCCTGCTGGGGCTGGGGCTGTGGCAAGATTGAGGGCGCCATTGCTGGTGGGGAGGCAATTTAGGCAGCTTTGATCATACCCAAACTATAGAAATGTTGGTACCTCCAGGCATTGACAGAGGCTGAGTGGTGGCCTTGTGAAAGTCAGTGGTGCGAATCTAGCCCCAATCCCTTTGCGAATCTAGCCCCAATGTTTGCTTCTGCTCACTTACACTGACATGAATCAGTAGTAATGCTGCCGCCCTCACGTGAAACCCATGGAAGGGAGAGTGGAGTGTGACCCAGGATTTCCAGCTGCCATGGTAAAATACATTTCACCAACCTTTCTGTTTGAATTTGCCTTGTGAACAGATATCCTGTGGTTGAAAACCTCAGTAGCCACCCTTGGAAGACTGGGAATCACGATGGCTTTTGAAATTGTGTATCTTGTGAACAGTGAATTGTATCCTACAACATTAAGGTAACTGCGGTTGTTTCATGCACAGCTAAAATCCACATTAAACTTAATGAACTTGCTTTCAGTAGCATTTGCATAGTAAATGGCTTTGTAGAGTAACCATGCCAGTGTTCAGTACCTCTATGAAAGACATTCTTCTTGTGCAGTGTAATTCTTCTTGTGCTCTGCCTCACATAGGGATGTGTGACAGGTGACTTCATAATGTAAGACATTCTATTTCATTTGCAGATGCAGTATTAGTCTCCCATGGGAAACAAATTACAAAGGAGCCAACTTAATCCAAGATCTGTAAAGAAAACACATTTCTCACATTTTCTATTCAACACTCCAAAACCTGTATAGCAATGTCAGCTAACTCTGTCTAAATTGATACCTGTTAATGAAATAAGCTAATTGTCATAAGATTTACCCCTAGAGTGCCCCCTTTGAGATCCCAGGCAGAGGTTCCTCCTTTTATTTGTAGTATCTCCCTTCAGCTACAGAGGTTGTTACGGAGTCAGTCTCAAGAGATGCTGTGTTGTTTCAGCTACAAGTAGCTGGAGATAGTTCAGTACCCTCTCAACAGGAGTCCAAACAAAAAATATAACAGTCCTGCAACCTCAGCGCAGTCTGGGTCCACCTGGCTTGCTTTGCAAAGCAAATAGATCTGTATATTTTGAGTTAAGGTTCAATTTATCTAACCCCTTTGCAGTCCAAGGGGCCCTGGCTTAGCATCCTGGGCTGAGAGAAGGGAAAATAATTTTGAGGTTCTTCTATTTAGCTGGAGGGTCTAGGAAACAGAGGATCTTCTGTAGCCTTTATAGTCAACATCCCTTATTTTACATATTTAAGGCATTGGTACTCAAGCACTGGGTTTGGCTTTACACTCTTAAGGAACTCCCCTTTTATAAGTGCAGCATGCTTCAGGTAGGATTTGACTGTGCTCAGAGGATCTTGTTAATCCCTTCTTGGCTGGGATGGGCACTTGCCCCACTGCCCTAAGCAAATAAACTTTGAGTGCCCCTAAAGATAAAATGTAGTAAATTTACCTGATAAGAAAATAAACCTGTTAACTTAACCTAATATCTGTGCATCACACCAATTACATATAAAGGATTCCTACTGTTTGGACACTTGATTCACTAAGTAACTAGATAATCTTGCAATTGTGACCCTTAGTCTTCTGTTCCTCTTTCCCTTTTCTTTCTGTCTTGTTTCTGACTCTCACTTGTGTCATGTTGAAATTACATTGCAAGGTCTTTGGTAGATTGCATCAGACTTTCCTGCTTTTCAAGATAAAATTAGAAAGCAAACAGCTATGGAAAAAGAAGGTGCAATATATCTGGATTTTAGTAAAACGTTTGACACAGTGTTTGACAGGCTCTTACAACATAACTTGGCTTGGGTGTGATCACTTTAGAGATGGGAAATAGAACTTAACCTGGAACAGCTATGTGTTCAAATCACATCGGGGTCAGGCAGGTGAAAAGTTTGGACGGTGGGCGAGGAGGCCCGGTTACGCGAAGGGAGACGCACAAAATTTCATTTATACAAGAAGACTGTGACAAAGCTGATTTAGAATCCCAGTCCACCAAGTGTGTGCCCATATTGCATATGGAGGTGTGACTGCAGCCATGTGTGGATATACCTGAGCTAGCTTTCATGTAGTAGCTGTGGCAGTGTAGGCTGCAGCACGAGCTAGAAATCCCACCAGGGAACCTGGGTATGTATGTGGCAGCTACTCACACTAAAGTCCATGCTGTAGATAGCGCAAAGAGATCATTTCAATAGTACTTTAGCTCAGAGATTGGGTGGTTTAAAGGCATGGCTGCAGGAAGGCTTGGTGTGTAGTGATTTAGGGTTAGTGTTCCACACAGGAAATCTCAGCAATTTCATTGGGGAATAATTAGCAATCTGAGGTAACAGTGGTAGAATCTGGCCCTTCAAGCTTCTGGAATTCTTTTAAAATTTCCCACCATTTTTATTCCCCCCTGCATTATGTTCAATATATGATTTTTCAGTAAGCCCCCTTTTTTCATGAGTTCACTGATTAGACTCATTGCATTGGCTTGCTTATGCAAGTGTGTGTTGCTAAACCCTGGTGATGAGATACCTTTGAGCCTAACACATGCATCTCCTAGGTTACATTCCTTATCTTAGCCCTTCTAAAATGAATGATAATATCTTTCTTTTGCAGAAACTTCGGTGTGTCGCTGTGTTCGAGTTTGTGTGATCTAGGGGGTATCATAGCCCCTTTTCTTCTTTTCCGGTTAGCGGCCATCTGGATGGAGCTACCTCTAATTATCTTTAGTAAGAAATCATTTCAAATGCAACCTTCCATAGGGGACGTATGGGTCTGCTCAGTGCATAAGAAGCATACGTACAGTACTGCAGGCTGGGAAAGTGCTGCTTTATTCAGCTCCATAACAAACACAGTGAGGAAAACACCCACTAAATAAACAGGAAATAATGGAGGGGTGAAAGCCTGGCTCCCATGTATAATACTGTGACGAATCCAGTTAATCCCATGATGACCACTTCATTATAACTTTGTTTTAACCTGCTCCCTAAAGCAGATGCTTTTTTGGGGGAGAGTTTTATTACATGACCTATTTTCCCTCAAATCTATCATCTCCACCCTCACTGGCCAGCAGATATGACCTTTGAGCAAAGGGGGCTCTGCTGCATCCTTTCAATTGTGGTGACATCAGCCTGGGCACTCCCATATGCATGGAGCCCCAGGATTCATTCTGGCTGAATCCCATTGCAGTTCTGTCCCTTCAGGTCTAAGCCCTGACTTCCAAGGAGAGCATGCCTCAGAAGCCATTAAAACTGTGTGTACTTATTGAAGTAGAGCCCTTATAACAATGGGGCATTACTAACATTTTCTGGATAGTTTTCATCACATAAAATAAACAAAAGACCCTGTTTTCTGCTGTTGTAAATTAGTATAGCTCTATTGATATCAACAGAGCAGGTCTGGGCAAAAATGTTTTCTAAGTAATCTCCCATGTAAGGTCTGCGTTGATAGGCAGGTTGCAGGCAGTGGTGCTGGAACTAGGGGTGCTAGGGGTACTACTGCACTCCTAGGCTTGAAGTAGTAACAAACCCCAGGATTGGGGGAAGATAGGAATTGCCATAATGGTCAGATAGTCCAGTAGCCTGTTACCATTGGGAGTCAGTACCAGGTGCTTCAAAGTTAGATGCATGAAACTCTTCAGCTGGATAATCTGTTCACATATAGATTTTTACTGCTGACTTTCAGGTTGGTTTATACCCTGGTGCATAAGGATTTATAACTCTTCAAAAATTAATGTTTCATTTGTTAGCGTATGCTGTTCTAACTCTGGACAATCCTTGCTATTAATACAAATATCTAATCTCTGTTTTATTTCTGATGAGCTCTTGGCCTCAGTGATATTTTGCGGCAATGAGTTCCACAGGCTAATTGTATGAGCAAGGTATTTCATTTTAGTAGGAAATCCTGAATCTAAAGAGTAAATAATGTTTTTCTGAAGAGCAACATGAGGAGGAAAGAGTAGAAGGGGCATGACATGGAAAAAGGAAGAGAGGCAGATAACAAGAGTATGAAATAGAAAGTACAAAAGAGAGAAGAAAATTAATTTATTTTGCAAATTAATATTACTACAACCAGAGATACGTTCAGATGTCCCAATTCACACCATAGTATTGAGAATTTCTGCTGCACTCTGAAGCCCTGATCCTCAACTACATTATGTAACTGGGTGCAAAATTATCTCTATTTTCATAAGGGTAAGAAGTCCAATAATTTCCTATGCCCCACTGTGCTAAGTGCTGTACAAACACAGAACAAAAACCAGCCTCTGCCCCAAAGCCTTCCCAGTCAGCCTGGTAACATTTCACACCTACTTCCCAAAAATATCAACATAAGAACATAAGAACGGCCGTACTGGGTCAGACCAAAGGTCCTTCTAGCCCAGTATCCTGTCTGCCAACAGTGGCCAGCACCAGGTGCCCCAGAGAGGGTGGACTGAAGACAATGATCAAGCGATTTGTCTCCTACCATCTCTCTCCAACCTCTGAAAAACAGAGGCCAAGGACACCATTTTATCCCCTGGCTAATAGCCTTTTATGGACCTAACCTCCATGAAATTATCTAGCTTCTCTTTAAACTCTATTATAGTCCTAGCCTTCACAGCCTCCTCTGGCAAGGAGTTCCACAGGTTGACTACACGCTGTGTGAAGAAGAACTTTCTTTTATTAGTTTTAATGACCAAAATGCGAGGCAAGGCAGGGGAGAAACAGGCAGATGTTACTTAGGGTATGTCTACACTACCACCCTAGTTCAAACTAGGGTGGTAATGTAGGCAACCGGAGTTGCAAATGAAGCCCGGGATTTGAATTTCCCGGGCTTCATTTGCAACTCCAGTTGCCTACATTACCACCCTAGTTCGAACTAGGGTGGTAGTGTAGACATACCCTTAGTGTTTTGGGAGCAACTTCAGGTATTTCAGGATGCTGTGAAGGCCAATGTTGTAATAGATTCAAAAAAGAACTAGATAAATTCATGGAGGATAGGTCCATCAATGGCTATTAACCAGGATGGGCAGGGATGGTGTCCATAGATTCTGTTTGCCAGAAGCTATGAATGAGTGACATGGTAGGGATCATTTGACGATTGCCTGTTCTGTTCATTCACTCTGGAACACTTGGCACTGGCTACTGTCAGAAGATAGGATACTGAACTAAATGGACCTTTGTTCTGACCCAGTAGCGCCGTTCTTATGGTCTATTCTTTTCTTATTCTGTATCACAAAACTGTCCTAAGAATGAGAAAAATGACAAGCCAATTTTGGTTCTTTTTTTCCTCCTTCAATGCTCACCATAGGTGTACTTGCAGTTGTTTGTGGGATCTTAGTACTATTTTTACCTGAGACAAAGGGAATTTCCTTACCAGAGACAGTGGAGGATGTGGAACAGCTTTCCAGGTACTCTCTCTTTCCTTCACTATTACACTGATGTATTTTTTGAGCAATCATAATTTTCCCCTTCAGTCATAATAATCAGAAGTCAAATAATCCTTTAGTAATTTGTTCTTGTGGCATCAGAGTAAGTATCTCAATCAAGTAGAGAAATATGCCCATGAGGCAATTTGATTTAATAGCAATGTGGGTTTTGAAATTCTACGATGGCAGGTTGATTTAAAAAATAAACGCAAATGGAAATGATTTTTGTATAGAAAACTGTCATCTTTATCTTAAATAGACAAAGCCATTTTGCAGACATCTTGAAGTAAATTGTAACAGTGAGAGAGAAAAATCTCTTACACATTTACATATCCATTGGACATAGCCCCTAGTCAGATAAAGCCAGTGGCTTAGCCAGGGTGGAATATTTGGGTGGGCCCCAACTATGGGTGGTGGAAAATTACCTGCAGAGGGGGCCACTGATAAGGCAGGATGGATAGGGGCCCACCTCCCCCTAGTTCCTGCAGCTGGCCTAGGAGGGGGGCGATGGATGGGCCCTCTGGCTGGAGGCTCCCCAGGGCTCCAGACATGCACCCAACTCTGGAAGGAGTTGCTGCTCTCCAGTGTGCATGGCTCCCAGCTCCCTTTGAGGTTCGACAGGTCCCCACCATGTCTGGCTCCCCCAAGAGATGGACCTACCTTTTCTGAAGATCTCCTCCATTGCCACCAGCCACTGGGTTAATCCAGGCCGTTGGAAAAATGGCTGTTTCTGCACCCCTGCCTGCTCTGCCCACACGGCACTCCTGCTGGGGAGTGGGGTCAAAGCATAAGAGCTTATCCCACTCTGCCCAGCTAGACTGAGTAGGAGTATCAGGTGAGCAGAGCAGAGCAGAGCAGAGCAAGCACCAGTGCTCCAGCCCCAAACCTCTCCATGAGCAAACCTCTCTAAGTAGGTGGGTGGAGTGAGGCAAGCACTGGGGCCAGAGCAGAACTGGGGATGGGTGGTGGGCCTGGTTTCTAAGGGAGTGGGCTCTGTCTCACCCAGACCCACCCGTGGCTACGCTCCTGGACAAAACCCCAATAAACTCATGCAGAATTTTCTCTGAGTAAGGAGTGTGGGATAGAACTAAAGTGTGAGTTTTGAATGATGGCTTTGAAGCTTATTTCAGCACATTTTTGACTACTCCAGTAAATGAATAAAAGGGGCAGGGAATTATACATTTGTACTAACAAAACTAACTCTTCTCTTTTTTCTCTCTGTTACTTCAGTCTCCAAAGTAAAAGTGGCAGGAAAAAAAAGCATCAAGATATCACCTCCTATATATGATCTTTCACTAAAAGCACCAAGCCAAATGTGTCCGTTCTCACACGAGGAACTAGGTTTCCACCAGATAATTGCTTTAAAGTCTTCAGGAGAAGATGGATTGAGCTGTGTTATAAGAGATGCCTTTAAGTACTTCTTTTAAGAATGAAGACATTCAAAAGAAGCATTGTATTTTTATACAGCTACAGAATAAAAGCATATTTTCTGAGTTCATTGTTTCCAGGAAGGGAATGCTGTATGATTCTTGTTAGAGAACACCCAGTTAAATCAGCTGCTTTACCTGGCCCCATAAGATCCTACTTATTTGTATATGTTTCGGTCATTTGTTCATCCCTGTTACAAAAATTGGGTGAGATTGTGGTTTAAAACTGAGATGGTTTGGAGAGAGGGGAAGCAGAATTTCAGTAGCTTTATGTCCCACCAAAGGATAAAGCCTCTGAAGAATCAGAAAAGCAAAAGAAGAATTGCTTAGGGATCCAGGGACCTGATGACATTGAGGATGGAGAGAGTGTGAGCCTCATTTCTAATGTGTAGATGTCAAAAGGATATTCTGAATATTTGGGGCAGATCCATATTACAAAGTTGGTGAAGGAACTACTGGATAGTTACTAAATATAGTGAGTATCACATTGTAATTGAACAAATAATGCTCCAAAATGACCACCTCAAAAGCTTGCCATGGAACAAATATTGGTAAGATGGAGTTTCAATAAAGTAGTGGGGAATAACCAATATCACTGGGACTCAGTTTGCTTGTATACAGTACATCAACGCTTTCTATTTCCACCCAACTGCCATGTCTGATTAAAGAAAATAGGAACCATGCAAGCAACAAAATGCATGCATGCTTAGAACAGACAACAGAAGGAGGGACCATGAGAAGCAGAGGACCAACAGAACTACTTTTCAATAAGAATTTCCCTGGACACATAGTCAAATGACTTTAAGTTATTTGACAGAACTCTCTACAAACAAAAAGGAATGTCACCGAGGCTACGTCTACACTGCCGGGGGGTGTTCGGAAAAAGATATGCAAATTGCAATCCACAATTTGTCTATCTTTTTCTGCTTGTTTTTTTGAAAGACGCTTTTCCAACATTGGCTCATCTACATGGGGCCAAAGGCCAGAAAAACCTCTCTTTCAGAACATTTTATGAGGAATAAGGGATGGTGAAAGAATGCCCCTGCTTTTTTGGAAACTGTTCAGAAAAAGCAGACACGTTCCCTGGACATAGTCCAGTCTAGACATAGCCCAAACGTGTTTCTCTGTTATGATATATTGCTAGATGGTTTGTAATGCCAAATGAGAACACATTAGCGTATTTTGATGCTGTCCTCTGAGAGACAATTTATTCTTATGCTACTAAAATTACCAGGCTTATCTGATCAAACAGACATTCTCCTAAACTGATAGTGGGCTTGTATTTAATTTTTTCTCAGTTCCTAGAGTACTGTGATGGGGAAGAAGCTCCCCGCACTGACATAGTTGCCCCGGCTGAGGCGCCGGGTGGCGCGGCCAGGCGGAACCCCGGGAAAAGTGCTCGGTGGGAACCGAGCCCGGGGGACAAGGAGGCAGACGGGCAGGTGCGCGCTACGGTGGGCGCGCCGTACGCGGTGGGCAGTAGGACCCGGGAGGAGACGGATGGGGGAGGCAGGGAGGAGCGGCACGTCCCGGGCGTGCTGGGTCAAAAGGGGGAAGGGGCCGGAGGGGAAGGGGGCTGTCAGCATTACCTCTGCTCCCGCAGGCAACCCGGAGCATGCAGCCGGAGGACCGGAGGAGGAGCGCCGGACTCCCGCAGCCCAGGCCCAGCGCGAGACCTCCCAACCCGGGGCCCCTAGGACGGGGACAGGCGGTGGACGGCTCCGACCCCCCCCACCCGGGGAGGACAGACGGCCGAGCCCGCTGGAGAGCCAACCCCCGTTGCCGGCTCGTGAGTGGGGCCAAAGGTGGGGAGCTGCTTCCCGCCACCGGGCTGAGGATAAGCCTGGGCGCAGCGGCAGCCGCCCCAGGGGTAGAAACCAAAGGGACAAAGACCAAAGGACAGAGACTTGGGGGAAGAAACTGAAGGGGCGAGGCGCGGGCAAGCGGAGAAATGGGGGACCCCGGAGCTTAGGCCGCTCGTCCTCGCCACAAGTACCATGGTACAAGAGTTCTCTCAGTTCTGCAGTAGTGCTTGTAGCTTGCAAAGGCAGTTGTGGGTCATTTTAAATTATATTGGTTTTAAGCAGGGTTACTTGAAGTTTTCAGTGAAGGGAGGAAGTTTGTGTTGTATTGGTCAACTGCTGTTATTGCACTTTGTTGTTGCTTGGTATGTGATGGAGAACTTAAGGCATGGGAACTTATTTTTTCAGGTCTATCTAACTGTACTTTGTTCAGAGTAGCATTCTGTGGTACTCAAAATAAAATGCAGACAATGTATGTTAGTATTTAAAATAACTGAATGCTTGAATAATCCTTCCTGGGGATTTAAGGTCTTTTAAAGCTTATCATTTTTTGCTGTGGATCAGAGATACAAGGTGGATGAGGTAATAGTTTTTAATGGACCATCTTCCTTTGGGGAGAGAGACACACTTTTGCACGTACACAGAACTTTTCTTTGGGTTGGGGAAACTAAAGTATTGCTGCTAAATATGATGTGGACACCTTCTAACTCTTTCATATGATACTATTTTAATAGTAACTTCGGTTCTATTTTCAGATTAAGTACATATCTGATACAGGGAAAAGAAACCTGTGCTAATATTCACTGATAAAGAGATGTAAAATCTCAGTCCCTGCGAAAGTTCCTCCATATTAAGTGTCGTACATTATACAGTCCTGTCACAAAACCCAGTGCAGCAAACGAGTATCTCCCATCCAGTCCAATGAGTGGGAGACCTGTGATTATCCCCAGAACTAGGACATCTGTGTTCATCCCAATGGAAGCAGAGGGGTGGACAGAAACCAGAACGATAAAAGACCGGCCCCCTGGTTCAGTTGGGACAGAGCTGCCACAGAGAAGCAAGACGCCTCTCCCCTAGTGTTGGAGCTTGGAGCTGACAGAAGCTTTCATCATGCCACACACCCGAAAAGACTGCCAGAGCTGCCAAATCCCAGGGATCCTGATGAGCTGGTGGAACTTCCATTTGCTGTTTATCCAAGCAAGACTGAGGAGAACCCCAGAACACAGGTAACCCAGGACTGGGAGAGTAGGAAAGAACCCAGGGAAGCTGAATAGGATTTGGCTGTGGAACTAATTGCAAACCGGCCAGCGTGTTGTAGGTGGATCTCCACTGACTCTTCCACCACGGATAGGACCCTGGGTCAGTGGAATGGGAGGGCCTTCATCCCCCTACTTGGCTACCCCATCCCCGGAGGGCGGCTGTCTGCTTTGGTTAGGCCTGTATTGGTCTGACACCTGCTGGAGTTAGGGTGCCCAATGAGTCTGACTATGGCTCCCACCTTGAAATCTCATTCCTGCCCAAACTGCTCTGTTGTTCTCTGTGAGCTCAGACCAGAGCTGTTAACTGTTGGCTGCCCTGCCCTGATTGAAGGCTCTGGGCAGATAGATTATTGTTTATTTGCTCAAACATGTTCACAACGTTTTCAGCAGAAGGAATAGGTGACGACATGGTAGACCCAACCATATGTTCTCAGAACTGAGCACTGGGTAAGGAGAGATCCAAAAACACATTTAGGCCCTGATTGGGAGAGGTCTTGGATGCCCTCAGTGCTCACTGCAGTCAGCGGAAAGCATGGTGCTCAAATACCCTCAGAACTAAAGTTAAGATGTGAGGTTTCATTTATCATGGAGTTTCTTGTGTATCATCTTTTAGTGCCTTTATATCAAATGTCATCTGTTTAAAAGTCAAAGGGTGAATTTTAAAACTGCAAACACAGCATAGTCAACATGGGGGCTAGAAATCAAAGAAAATATTCTAACTGCCTCTTACACTATCACTAGGAATAAAGATTTTGTGATCAGAATTTAGTAGACTAGGCTGCTGAACAGGGAACATAGTAGAAATCAGATCATTCTTCCATACTTGTGGGCTGTGTCTACATTAGCACCCCTTTCCGGAAAAGGGATGCTAATGAGACATATCGCAATTGCAAATTCCGTGGGAGATTTAAATTTCCCCCACGGCATTTGCATTTACATGGCTGTGGCTTTTTTCCGGCTTGGGGTTATGCCGGAGAAAAGCGCCAGTGTAGACGCGATTTTCCGGAAAATAAGTAGGAATAAGGGATCTTCCGGAAAAGGGCTTATTTTCCGGAAAATCGCGTCTACATTGGCGCTTTTCTCCAGCAAAAACCCTGAGCCGGAAAAAAGCGGCAGCCATATAAATGCAAATGCTGCGGGGGATATTTAAATCCCCCGCGGATTTGCAATTCCGAAGTGTCTCATTAGCATCCCTTTTCCGGAAAGGGATGCCAATGTAGACACAGCCGTAGTGACTCTGTGAGAGGTAAACATGAGCAAACATTTGTTTCTGTTAAAGTAAGCAGATTTGACTAAAAAGAAGCCCACAAGAAGCAGATTTTCCAGATCAAAATCACTTTACAGTCTTGAAGAAAAGGGGCCTCCTATAAAACTCATAGATGAAGAGTGTGATAATGGCAGTCTTATGTAATAGCTGACAGAGAGGAGTGGCTATTTCAAGCCCACTGCAATCATTATGAAGCTCAGCCTGGAAATTATTCCCAGGGATATGACTGGAAGGTGAAGTACCAGGTATATTGATAGTATGTTGCTGAGAATATTCTGCTCCACAAATTTAAAATTCTGCACACAGCACTTCAAAATTCTGCAAAATTCTGCAAATCATATTTATCAAATAAAAGTAGCTGCTCCTGCATAGCATTGGGGAACACAGACCACTGGCTGCACAGAGGAGGGAGGTGGACTCAGTAGGTGAGGTTGCACCCCACCCTGACATAGCACAAGGATTGAGCCTACCCCAGAAACACTCCAGGACCCTGCCCCTCTGTGGCAGGTGTACCACATGTGGGCAGGTAAGCTCAGCCCAGCAGGATCCAAGTGTGCAGAGGCTTAGTGTGAGGGGATCCAAGAGCAGGCTCAGAGAGTTCTGTGTGGGGCAATCTGGGAGCAGGTGGCTCAGTGGGGAATCTGGGTGTAGAGGGGGTCTGGATGCACAAGGGGTTTGGTGTTGGGTTCTGGCTGCAACGGTAATAGGGAATCCAAGAGAAGGTGGTTGGAGCTCAGGAGGGTGGGAGTTGGGTGTAGGAGGAGAGAGCTCAGAGCGGGGGGCAGGATGTGGGGTTTCAGCAGGGGGGCAGATGCTGGGGGAGTGGGACTCAATAGGGTGAGGGTCCAGGTGCAGCTAGTGGAGGCTTGGTGGGGTGAGAATCTGAGTGTAGATGGCTCCTTGGGGTGTGACTCATTGGGGGATCCTGGTGCAAGGGGAATGGATCTCATTGGGGGGGACTGAGAGTTCTGGGTGGGGGGTGATGCTTGGTAGGAGGTCTGAATGCATGAGTACTGGGCAGTACCCTGTTCAATGATCTCTCCTCCCCCCTTCCCTCTCCCTCCACCTGCATTTGAGGAGTGATGGGTGCAGGAAGTGAGGGGTGGCAGAGGGAGTTTTCAGAGCTTTTTGCAGCCTGGGGAGAAATCTAGAGGTGGATTTAATCCAGACCCACATGCCATGCAGGGGAAGAGGAAAGCCTATCTTCCTCATCCTAGCTGGGATTAGCACTGATCCCAGTGCAGAGTAGGAGCTATCATCCAGGTCTTCCCCAGTCCCAGCTCTGCCCCACAGTCAGGGCCAACCCGAGGGAGGCATGGGGCACAGGGTCTAGGGCAACACCCCACCACCACTACTGTACCAGGTGCAGGGTCCAAGGCAACCTCCTCTGCTGCAGGCCCCATGCTGCCTCTGCCCCATTTCCCAAGTGCTGCCCCTGATTCACCCCACCTTTTTCCCCTTCCTTGAGCAATGCAGCCTGGATTATAGGGGGCCTGGCACATCAGCAGCAGGGGTCGCCCCTGCACTTACCACATGGACAATGGGAGCTGGGGTGGCCTGGCAGCCTGTTCCCCTCTCCCTCACTACACCATGCTGCCCTCCTGGCCCTAGATCCCTCCCATCCATAGGACAGTTGGGGCAGCCGTCCAGCTTTGTCCTCTATCAGGAGGAGCAAATACACACTTAAAACTTATATAGTGAGGCAAGACTGGTTCTGAGGCTCTTGTGTGATTTCGTTATGCATCATAATTGGCTGTGACTCATTGCTGTAAAGTTTTGCATCACTGACTGCTTCTGTCTTCCCCTTGGGCTAGTTAAAGGGGACAATCTATTTGTTATTCAGCAACTTGCATTCCTGGCCCAGCAGTCATGTCTTTGTGCTGAGAAAGAAATGTCCATAGCAATAAAAAGTGTAAATTTGCCAAAAAATGAGTTTCTCCTCCCTGTGTAGCATAGCCCCTCACCCTAACATCAGGGAGTTGGCTGAGGACTCCCCCTGCTTTCTGACATGTATATGGCAGAGAGTAGGGAGCCATAGGCAGTGAATGTATCACACTCTCAAACTCTCTTAAAGCCATGGGCTATCGCTATGAAATGTATGCAGCCCAAGAGCTATAGACTGAGGAACACTGCATTACACCCCTCATTTGGGTGCAGCTAGTGTCTTCTTGGAGGCTAGAAAAACCAACGTGAACTGCAGTAACTAGTGATGGTAGGGTAGTTCTAGTAATAACCTGAGAGCACAACAACACTTTAAACCCTATGAACAATTTAATGTCTGTATCAAGGATTAACATATTTGGGACTACTTATGGAAAAGAGAGAATAGGAGACTTTTCAACAAATGCGTGTTCATTATAGCATATAAAACACACCAAAGGAGGGGAACAGTCATTTTGGTTTGTTGGCAATGGCTGTTAATTTATAGTAACTTAAAATAGATATTTCAGATTCTTGTAAATAATTTTGATTTTTAAAACTGTATTGGGAATCCTTCATATCTACTTTGTGCCTTGCTGTTTAGGATGCGCAAGTGAATCCTCAGGACTCAAGCGATACTCATTACCCTCTCAATCCAATTAACAAACCTAGACACTCGTGCATAAACACCAGGCTTCATAGGCTCAGCACAGCCAAGACCCCACGAGGTGACACCGTGAACAATGAATCTGTCTTGCTCAGTACATATCAGGGGTCCTCCACTGTCACCCTACAAAGAAGAAGAGAGAGGGTGGCTACTTTAGTGAGAGCACAATATGCAAACAGAAACATGCAGATAGGAGGCACAGAAAAGGAAATCTCTTGGCAGGCCAAGTATTTGTCATAAAAAACATCTGAATTGGAGTCAGGGAGGAGCTGCGCTTTCCCTGAGTGCATGGGGATTGACTTTTTCTGCTGTGGTACCAATTAAGGGGTCTGGCGGGGCATGAATATCCCCAGTCAGCCCCCAAGAGTTTTGCTCAACGTTCCATAGGCCAAGAAGGCCACTGCCCAGCCACTTTTAAGCAGCAGTCCCATAGCAAACGAGTACTATTGTTGCATTGCTCCAGTTGAGTGGGTGTAACGCCACTGAAATTTGCCTCTCCCTCCCCCCGCCACTCTTCCATCTGGATGGAAGAGTGGGACCGTCAAATGGTGTTGCAACCTGGTGCATAGGTTCCTGTACAGGGGAGTGCAAGGGAGTCCACTGAGAACTGAACTCCTGGCTGCACCGACTCATGCCAGAAAAGCGAGACGCCCCCGATGAGGGAGACCTAGAGTCCCTGCTGGGGAGAGGGATGAGCAGGCACTTGCTGTTTTTGGAAAGCTGCATGTTGTCCACAGTACTTGAGGCAACCCGATGTGAAACGTATCTATCGAATCAGAACCATGCCAAGGGACATTTGGCTGCACAGTTAACCCTGCTCCTCCTCCTGTGAGTTCCTCTCTCCCCCAACCCCACTTCTTTCCTTCAGAACATCCCATCAGTTCTCCTACTTCCTTGGCTCCTCCAGTGGGGTGGCACTTTTACTGCTGCTCTCCCGATGCCTGTGGGAGAAGTGTCTCCTGTGCCTTCTGCATCCCAATTCCTCCTACACAGTGGGTGTGTCTAGACTACATGCCTCCGTCGACGGAGGCATGTAGATTAGCCAGATCGGCAGAGGGAAATGAAGCCGCGATTAAAATAATCGCGGCTTCATTTAAATTTAAATGGCTGCCCCGCTCTGCCGATCAGCTGTTTGTCAGGAGATCGGGGCAGTCTGGACGCGCCGCGCCGACAAAGAAGCCTTTCTTGATCGGCACAGGTAAACCTGGTTTCACGAGGCATACCTGTGCCGATCAAGAAAGGCTTCTTTGTCGGCGCGGCGCGTCCAGACTGCCCCGATCTGCCGACAAACAGCTGATCGGCAGAGTGGGGCAGCCATTTAAATTTAAATGAAGCCGCGATTATTTTAATCACGGCTTCATTTCCCTCTGCCGATCTGGGTAATCTACATGCCTCCGTAAACGGAGGCATGTAGTTTAGACGTACCCAGAGAGACCCACATGCCATGTGGGAGCTGAGCGGAGAAGCAGAGGGCAGTGAGTGTAGTACATAAGCTGGCCAGGGCCGAGAAAGGAAACTTAGCAGGTAGCCTCTTGTTAATTCAGCTTCAAGAGACCATCACCTTTGAGTGAGTTTGGGGGGAGGAATCAAAGAGTTTAAAAAAAAATGGCAGCTGACCAGAAAAGCAGAAGAGAACACTGGAAAGCTAGGGAGCAAGAGAACAGCACAGATCTGAGCGTTGGGCCAAATTCTAGACATTCAGCTGCCTTTTTTACACACTCTGAAGCCTGATTCAAGTGCCCTGGCCCAAGGGGTGACAGGCACACCATGCAGATTTCTGCACTCTCATGAAATGCAATGAACATGGATGGTGCAGGAGGCTTGCTCAGGCAGGTTTGTATTTGCTTTCAGGCTTCCTTATCAAAGAATCCCTGGCTTTTCAATGAGGAAAACTCCCAGCGTGATCCCTTTCCTCAGTTAGGCTAAGGAGCATTTCCAAAATCTTTTCACTTATTCAAGGCAATTCAAAAACTGGAAACACTTTGGTCCAAATCCTTTGGACTTAAATGTAGAAAAGCTTTTTTTATTAACATTCCTCATTACTATGCCTACCCTTCACAAGGGAAAGGTCTAGGGAATACAGCATGGAGTATATTTCCTTACAGGATCACTGCAGATTTTCATGCTCACTCACTGCTTGGGATGAAGAGGATAATCTAGCTATTATTTATCTCCAGCTCTGGCTGTATCAATCGAAGAAGGGGCAAGGGAGAGGTAGGTTCTGAATGTATTTTCAGCTCTTACACTTCCAAAGGGTATTGAGCCATGAGTTGCGGAGGCTAATACAGTACCCCTAAAGTACAGAGACCCTAGTGTCATTTGTCTTGCTTATATGCTTGAAGCCAGTTGTGATGTCACCATTCTTTTCTTACCTGGCAGCTGTCGGTGCCACCATGAATATTCCCAGCACAGAGCTCATGGTTCTTAACTCTTCCATTCAGAAATTCAGGGCGATTGCACACTTTATTCTCAATCACAGGGAAGCCAGTTTCTTTCAGTTTGCCTTCTCCCCCAGTACCTTTGTGAATAAACAACAAAACAAAGCAAGTATAAATGGCACAGATAAATGAACCCTCCTCCCAACTGCCACAGCAGTATGATCCAATGGGTAGAGTGTTGGCCCGAGAATCAGGAAACCTGGTTTTTGTTCCTGGCTTTGCTACTGACACACTGTGGGTCTGATCAAAGCCAATCAAAGTCAGCGGTGGAGGTGGGGGGAAGGAGGGCTGTGCCCAAGTCTCTGGACTTCATCTATAAAATGGAGATAATACTAATTATTTCCCTTTGTAAAGAGCTTCAGAATAAACACGATGTAACAGACAAGAGCTCAGTATTGACAGAGATTGACAGGATTTCATTTGGGTAAAATAGCAGTATAGTTGATTCTGCAAAAAAGATGAGGAAATGAGCCTGGATTTATTTTAAATCTAGCTAAAGTATATTAACCCTCATGGAGGAAAAATCAGAAAAGGTCAAAACACCCGGAAGCTAGTCTGATGCTGGGATATAACGTTTCAAATACGCATCCTGCAAGATCCCCCTCAAGTCAAAGAAACCCATAGTTGAGAGCTGGAATCCGACTGACGGTTTGCTTGATGCTGTATAAAGACACAGGTTCCAACTACTGCAGAGACTGGGAATGCTGAGTACAGCCTCGCCTCTTGTCTTGGAGAAGATGGGTTTTTAAGAGAAGAATCTTAAAGTGAGAGAGGTGGCCTTGCAAAAAGGTTATGGGAAAGGCATTTCTTATGTAGGGACCAAGATGGAAGAATGTACACAAACAGGAGTGGGAATCAAGTGGGGTATTATCATGATTATTAAATATGAGTATTACGGTAATGGCTATGGCCCAATCAAGAATGGGCCCCATTGTGCTAAGCACTGTATGCTCACTGAGTAACTGACGCTCCCTGAACAGCTTGTGGCCTAAGCACACAGGACAGATTCAAGAGTGGGGAATAGCATCACTGGTGTAGCTGAGCAGAGGATGGGGTTGAAAGAGGAGGCAAAATTCTAGTCAGGCAGGGCAATGTGGCAGATTGTGACAGTGAGGATAAGGAGTCCCCTTCTGAGTGAGGACTACAGGACTGGCAGCTTTCTAAGAAAGTCAGTCAAGGGAATGAACCAAGGCAACATCTTGCAATTTAGACTAGGGGCAAAAGCTAGAATAGTATTCCATCTGACTGCATAGAAACCTAAGCTGGGGCAAGAGGGAGGAGGATAAGGAGGGAATGGGTCTAAGGGTATGTCTACACTACAAAGTTAATTCGAACTAACGGACATTAGTTCGAATTAACTTTCATAGGTGCTACACTAGTGCTCCGCTAGTTCGAACTTAATTCGAACTAGCGGAGCGCTTAGTTCGAACTAAGTAAACCTCATTTTACAAGGACTAAGCCTAGTTCAAACTTACTAGTTCGAATTAAGGGGTGTGTAGCCCCTTAATTCGAACTAGTGGGAGGCTAGCCCTCCCCAGCTTTCCCTGGTGGCCACTCTGGCCAACACCAGGGAAACTCGTCTGCCCCCCTCCCGGCCCCGGACCCCTTAAAGGGGCACGGGTTGGCTACGGTGCCCGTGCCAGGTGCAAGCCTGCCAGCACCCAGCTAGCAGACCCTGCACCTGGCACGGCACAAACCAGCCACCCGATGCCCCCCAGCCTTCCCCCTCTTCCCGGGACCAGGCTGGTGGCTCCCGGGAGCTTGCCCGGGACCGCAAGAGGCGGGCACCCACCTGGGCTAGTGCGGACATCATGGACTTCGTCCATGACCTCCACACTAGGCACAGGAAAGTGGCCGTCTAGGGCAGAGGAGCTGCCAGCCTGGCCACCCAGGAGCAGGTTTGCATGAAAATCAAGGGGGTCCACTGAGACCCCCAACCCTGAGCCCTGAGCCCTGAGCCCTGAGCTTACAATGGCCGTACTGGATCAGACCAAAGGTCCATCTAGCCCAGTAGCCTGTCTGCCGACAGCGGCCAACCCTAGGGACCCTGGAGGGGATGAACTGAAGACAGTGACCAAGCCATTTGTCTCGTGCCATCCCTCTCCAGCCTTCCACAAACTTCGGGCAGCGACACCACTCCTACCCCCTGGCTAATACCACTCCATGGACCCAACCTCCATGAATTTATCTTACTTCTCTTTAAACTCTGTTCTAGTTCTAGCCTTCACAGCCTCCTGCAGCAAGTAGTTCCACAGGTTGACTCTTTGCTTTGTGAACAACTTTCTGTTACTAGTTTGAAGCCTGCTACCCATTCCTTTTCTCTGGTGTCCTCAAGTCCTTCTATTATGGGAACTAATGAAGAACTTTTCTTGATGCACACTCTCCACCCCACTCATGCTTTTATAGACCTCTATCCTATCCCCCCTCAGTCTCCTCTTTTCTAAGCTGAAAAGTCCCAGTCTCTTTAGCCTCTCTTCATATGGGACCTGTTCCAAACCTCTGATCATTTTAGTTGCCCTCCCCTCTCCCACCCTCTCTCTTCCCCTCTCCCACCTCCTTTTCCCAGTCTCCCCGAGTTTTGTTCAATAAAGAGAGATTCTATTTTTGACCACACATTTTCTTTATTTTGTACATCAGGAAGAGGGGCTAGGGAAGGGTAAGTGGAATGAGGTGAGGGAGGAATGGGGTATGAGCCCCCGATGGGGAGGACTAGACTGGCTCTGCGGGCTTCTGGGAGTGGAAGCTCTCCTGCAGCCCCCCAATTGTCCCCTGTCCTCAGATGGCAGCCTGCAGCAAGTGCAGCCGGTCTGATGGCCGAGTGCTGTGATGTGCCTAGTGTGGGTACTCCGGGCACGCCAAGCCAGGACTGCTTTGCAAGCGGGGCACCCCTGAGAACTGTCTGTCCGGGGTGCGGGTCAGGTCCCTTTGAGCAGAGCCCTCGGCTAGCCTGAGACAGCAGCTCCACGCTCTAAGTCCTCATCTGATGCCCTGCCAGCACTGCTTCCGGCCATCTTAACACCGGTTCAGGGTCCACTTAATGTGGACATGCTAGTTCGAATTAGCAAAACGCTAATTCAAACTAGTTTTTTAGTCTGGATCCGTTAGTTCGAATTAGCTTAGTTCGAATTAACTAATTCAAACTAAGTTAGTTCGAATTAGCGCTGTAGTGTAGACATACCCTGACAGATTGTTAGGCCTGATTCTCTTCTTGCTTTACACTGCTTTTGTACAGTTGTAACTCTATTGACTTCAATGGTGCACTCCTGAGTTATGAGACATGAAGTCATAGAGAGAGGGAGATGGGAAGAACAGCATTGCTCAGCGTTATTTGTTGTATGTTAAATACGTATGCACATTGATTTGGGGTTTTCCAACCACAGGGATTGCATATTTTTAACTGCACTGATTGTGCCTCACCTTTTGTTTCACCCCAGCCAGTCACATAGCATTCTGCTCTGTTTCCTAAAACCACATTTTCTGCCGGCAAACAAGCTGGGATCACTTCATTGTTGATCACTGCGGGACTGAAACAAAACAACATGCAGATCAAGCCCACAGAAGCACGGTCTTTAGTTTCTTTGCCCTTGGGACCATTTATATTCTGCAGGCTCTGGGGGGGTGGGGGGGGGGGGGAGGGAGACATGGTGCAGAGCAGGCTTGATTTTCAGCCCTGCTGAGCACTCATCCCCAAATGAAGTCATGGAGAGCTGCGGGTGCTCAGCCCCTCTGTATAGGCCTACACGCCTGGAAGTAGAACTTTTTTTAAAGTGATGTGTTCTTTCAGGCCCAAAATGGCGTTCTTAGAACTGTGGGCAAGGGGAAAAGTAATGGAGAGACTTGGAAGACCCTTCTGGAGGGGAAGATATTATATTAAAATGAAGCAGAGAAACTGGACTCTTTAGGGTGCCAAAACCCAACATGACAGAGCCTGGTTTCAGAGGTGCCTGTTTGGATATGTAAGCAGGACCCTGGACAGGGCTACAGGCAAATGCAAATATACACAGGACTTTTCAGTGTACCACAAGAAATACCTGACTACTATTGTATCTGGGCTCAAATCCTCAGCCCATCATTATATAGGCAGATGGGTTGGACACTGGATAGTTCCACAAGAAGAAAAAACCTTCCCACCCAAGCCAAGAAGAAGCCATGGAGACATCCCATGGTGTTACTGCAGCCCTATCTCACCACCTCCTCAAGATAGGAGATGATGGTAGGAGGCTGACAATGCTCTAGCCATACCCCTACTGCTGTTCCATTTCTGCTCAACCCTCCTCAGTAGAGCCCCTACTTAGCAGAATTCCAGCCTATGGAGAGTCAGGAAATCCCATCATTGGAGGTTTTTAAGAACAAGTTAGACTAATGCCTGTCAGGAAGCACTGTCCAGGACTCGGTCCTGCCTCAGCACAGGAGGTTGTACTAGATGATGTCTTCAGGTCTCTTCCAGTCTAATTTTTCTGTGATGTAAATTGGTCTTTCCTATGGTATTTTCAGTATGCTTAACCATTAATACGTATTTTGTATAGATGTAAATGCATTTTAGAAGCTTGTAGTAAATGCTTAGAAATGACTTTATATACTTTGTGGTATGGATGGCTGCTCACTGTCCCTTAACTAGCCACATCCCCAGTACCTATTACAGCTTGAACCTCTCTAGTTTGGCACCTGATCAGCTCTGAACTAGAGAATTTGCCGGACCACAAGTCAATATGGTCTAGCAGCATTACCAACAATTCCACTGCTTACTGGACACTTAGAAGACATTTAGGGGTGAACTGGAGCTAAATAACAGCACAGAACACTGAGAGCCAGGACTGGTGGCTGAAAGCAAACTTAATGGGACTGTGGGAAACTTGAGCACACACGCAATAAGCGGACATCCAGCTAACTAAAATCATGCCAGACCACAGATATTGCTGGACCAGTGAGTCAGAAGTTCAACTTGTAGTCACATCTAAATCCAGATGAGTACACTCGTATCTTCAGCCTAAAGAGCATCAGGGGAGCGGGGGGGCGGGGAGGAAGCTTGATACCTGCTCATCTTCAGCAAGGCAATGTCTGCCCCACCAGGTTCCTTGAATATTCTCTCAACATCTCGCATTTGCACAGATGACTCCTCTGCCCTTTCCGTGTGCAGTCCAAGGAAGATTCTATATGCAGCAGGCCTGGTTGACCTATAAGAGATGATTGCCCATGGTGAGGATATATACCAGTGGTGGGCAACCTGTGGCTTGGTCATATCTGGCCCATTGGGGTTATCTGTGTGGCTCGTGGGACATTTTGTTTATCGTTGCCCATGCAACAGGGTTGCTGTTTTTTGGCCACGTAGTTTTTTTCCTCCCAGTATTACTAAAGTGACCTGCACATAAAGCAAGGGCTGCTGATTGCCTGCAACATTGTGAGAGCCGTGCGCTCCCTCTGCATCCAATCAAAGAGCTGCTGCAGTTCAATCAGCCCACACCACAAATTCTAGTTACGCTAGCACAGTTAGTAAAACTACCCTGGGACACTGAGATGAAAGAGGCCACTCATGTGGCCCACTCTCTAGTCTAGGTTGTCCCTCACTGTTCTTTACAGATACTCAGGCCTTGTAGTCCTTCTGAGTGGCAAGCAAGTCCCGGAGAGCTGTAGCTGATAGGGAGGTGGAACATCTTGATGGTTTTTGCAAAAAGCTAAGCTTTAGGGTTTTTAAGAAATATTTAGCTCTTATGTTTATGAAGAAATCCACATCTGTAAAGTGATGTAATGTTTTTTTTCTGAATTTGCAGTCATATAGCTCCCGTGGCGCTGCTGCTGCTGAGACCCTTCCCAAGTAGCAACAGTAGACATGTGATCAATTTCACCACGTCTACTCAAAATCCTATTAGGAGAAAGTGCATAGAGGGTACAGTCAAAATGACAATGTTTGATCAAGATACAAGTAGCAAAGGCAGGTGATTTTTACCAGGGAGGAGGAGCCAAAACAAGGTATAGACATGTGCCCCTCTGCCACCAGAGTTGCAAGGGTTGAAGAGTGTTGACACTAAGGCTACGTCTACACTGGCATGATTTTCCAGAAATGCTTTTAACGGAAAAGTTTTACGTTAAAAGCATTTTCGGAAAAGCACGTCTAGATTGGCAGAACGCTTTTCTGGAAAAGCACTTTTTCCGGAAAAGAGTCCGTGGCCAATCTAGATGTGCTTTTCCACAAAAAAGCCCCGATTGTCATTTTTGCGATCAGGGCTTTTTTTGCGGAAAACACTACTGTGCTGTCTACACTGGCCGTTTTCTGGAACAGTTTTTTGGAAAAAGACTTTTGCCTGAATGGGAGCAGCATAGTTTTTCCAGAAAAGCACTGATGATTTTACATTAGATCGTCAGTGCTTTTCCGGAAATACAAGCGGCCAGTGTGGACAGCTGGCAAGTTTTTCCGGAAAAGCGGCTGATTTTCCGGAATAACTTGCCAGTGTAGATACAGCCTAACTGTCTCTATGCCGAGTGGTAGAAATCCCATCTGTCTTTGCAGCACACAGAAAAGTGGGGCGCACAGAATGGTGCCACAATTTAGAATGAGGTACCAGGAATGAGATGGTGGAGCAGGAGGAGAAACGCTGGGAAAATGTATTTTTTTCTATCTGCAACCAGAGGAAGGTAGACATGAGAGGGGTTGACAGGTGAACAGATTATACAGTGATGGGCATGGTGTTCAAGAGCCTAGGTAAACAAGGGAGCTTCCCTTTTTTCAGGCATTGACCTACCAGACACTGATAGAAGGACAGATTCCTTAAGGAAGTGCAGGAGCTAGCAGCATGGTATGAATCATAGCATCCTTCATTTTAGCTGAAGCTAGAGTGGTGGGAGTGGGAAGGGGTGGGCTTCTCAACAGAGTGTTTTCACTGTTATTCCCACCAAATCTTTCATATTTAACTAAAGCTAGTAGGTCAGTGGGTTTAAACTTCCTGGTTTAAACTTGAGGAAAAGGGGGATTCTCTGTAACTTGAAATCTTTAAGCTATGATTTAAGGACTTCAGTAAGTCAACCAGAGGTTAAGGGTCTATTACAGGAGAAGATAGGTAAGATTCTGTGGCCTGTGGTGTTCAGGAAACTATATTAGATAACTATTATGCTCTTTTCTGGCCTTTAGGTTTATGAGTCTATGTAGTTACATTTTTAGCCATTTCTGCGTATCAGAATCAGGAAAACAAAGTATGTTCTGGTCTCACCTGGGATTTTCATCTATAAATGTCATTTACATGGCAGTTTGAATGCAATAGTAAAACTGTAAATACTGCAACTCTCATAGCTACAACAACCACGATGTCAGATGACTAGATACTACATTTTGGATGCAGAGTTTGTTCATTAAGGTATCTTCAGGCATCCCACTCACATTTATTATGACATGAAACTTTATTTTCAGTAATCCGTGTGTTAGCTTCACGTAGCTGGGTGATTCCTCAAGACAGTAATTTCCTTTCTTGTATCTAGCAAAATCAAGATGGAGTCCGATGGCACTTTAAGACTAACAATTTTATTATGGTATAAGCTTTCATGAGTTGCAATTCACTTTGTCAGATGCACAAAGTGAAAGAAAAAGAAATAGCCAGTAGGGATAGAGATGAGAGTGTTACATCAGCAGTATCCCCACTATTCGTTTCTTTTTCTTTCACTTCATGCATCTGACAAAGTGAACTGCAACTCACAATAGTTCATGCCAACTTCCGCCTGTAGTGTAGACTAGGCCTTAGAGCCATCTTATAAAGGTGCAGCACTGTCTGGTTCAGAGAGATCAAAGAAACACCTTACTAGGCACATTTTGTTTTTCCTTGACATTCCTATCCAGTTGTAGGAAACACCGAATGAGACACTTACCGCTCTAAGCAGTGTTTGGCTGTAAGAACCCACTGTGGGGCTATCAGAGTGCCACCACAAAAGTGCATGTTGAAACTGGAATAAAGAAGAAAGGCATGAAATTAGCTTGAGAATGTGAAGTTAATTCTTCCCTATAACAGCAGTGCACAATGGGGACTATTAGTAAATTATCAACTTCTCTTAGTCAGGAGCTTTTAGGATTCTACAAGTCATAAGAAAGCAATTACTGATTTTCATTAGAAGCTGAGTTTTGTTGGCTCACAATATGAGAAAAACAAAGCTAGTTGAGACATATCTTGAATTTTGAAAGATTGTCTCAATTTCAAGAGGGGAGTCTGTGTTCAGAAGTGTAAGCAACATTATGACATATCTTAACCATTTAGTTTGTGGTGATCTACTGGACAAACTGCAGATTGCAGACTTGCATAGCTGTGAGTAGCTGACTTACTTGGGATATTGCAGTAGATATGCATACATCATTGATGCTGAGGTATACAATTTTCATGGTCTTGAGGACAATATTTTTTATGGTGACCAGCAAATTTCTGTGGGCATTTGCATCAGGCCTTTTCATAGCCCTACTAAATTTCTATAACCAATCACAACACTACGACACTGAGAATATTGGGCTATCTTTAGAGTTTATGGCTTTGATACAGCTCTGATCAAATCAACAGGAGAATTTCCAATTACTTCAATAGAAACAGGATTGGATCCTGTTTAAGCAGAGATGATAGAGAACCATCTGTACAAATTTTAAATTGCTGGCTCAACCTGTGGGTCTAAATTCCGATGTCAGGATAGAAATAAATCACATTGGCTTCAATGGGAATTATTTGTTTCCCATGTCAATAAAATGTAAGTGCAGATTGGACTAGTGCTTCAAATCTGCCCTATGTAATTGTTTAGGACCAATGGGAGGGGTTCTATTTATCTAAATTACATTCACTAGCTTGGGACAATATTGTCAAGGGGGAAAAAAAGGTTATGCAACATATTTCATTGAAAAGATTTCTTTTAGAGGCATTTCAGTTTGGAGGCATTTTTAGGGAGAGATCAAGACTACTCTCCAAAAGAATTCAGATCCACATGCACAAACATGAAGAGTTAAGTTCTTTCTGTAAAATTGTTCCTAAAGTGCTCCAGGAAGTGAGGTGCTTTGTAATTTGTAATGGAATGTGGGATAGTTTTACCTTGTCCTGAGACTGATTTGCCACGGCCAAGAGTGTGGATTTGAAATGCACCCGCCCACAATCCTTGTAGGGCACAGTTTTGGAGCAGTCTTGGCTTTTCCACACTCATATTCAGGGGGAGCTAAAGAATGAAATGAAGTCAACCTGAAGAATTTTAAGGCAGCTATTATACCATTCACAATGCAGTTATAGTAACTGGGAGAAGAAGGTTATCCTTGTCTGTTCTCTAGCTTATCACTCATTATGCAGCAATTACACAGCAAAAACTGAATAAACATTGTTAGGTTATTCTTACCCAGAACACTTGATAAGGACTGTAACCAAAATATTGCTTTCAAGATGACAACATATTGATTTACATGGCAAAAAGTTTACAGATGTATCATTTGGATATCAGTCAGAAACAAAATGGGTCTAACTCTGCAATGAGGGGGAAGAACAAAAGACAAAAAAGAAAACACATTGCCCAAATTGCCTCAGAAAGTATCCTTACATCTCTGACTGAGTATAGGAACCCTAATAGCCATATCCTCAGACCACAATTAAATTAATCTGTAGCAATAGAAAATGGACTTCAGTCAATCTGTGGTTACACAGAAAGAGTGTCTTTTTTCAAATCTTGCCCCAGGCTCATTTTATGTTCTTGTGGCCTAAAACCTTCCTGCCTTCTTTTCACAGGGGATTATTTCTGAGTGGAAAACTGTCTGTTTGTGCTTGTACAGTGCTTAACACAGTGAGCCTTGGCCTCTAGATACTGCTGTAGTACCACAACACATAATAATTAATTAACTGGCAGGCCATTCAGCTCCTGGCCACAGGCTGTATTTTCAAGCCCTTTTGTGCACACATTAGGTACAATATAAGCACATATTTGCATATACATTATTTTAATATTGAAAAAGGTTTGGCTATGTTTAAGGAGACATCTGTCAGAACCATCTTTCATTAGTTACTCTTTCAAATTAGTTTGAATCATAGAACACTAGAACTGGAAGGGACCTCGAGAGATCATCAAGTCTAGTCCCCTGCCCTCATGGCAGGACTAAGCACGTTCTGTATCATCCCTGATACATGTTGGTCTAACTTGCTCTTAAATATCTCCACTGATGGAGATTCTACAACCTCTCTAGGCAATTTATTCCAGTGTTTAACCACCTTGACAGTTAGGAACTTTTTCCTAATATTCAACCTAAACCTCCCTTCCTGCAGTTTAAGCCCATTGCTTCTTGTCCTATCATCAGAGAACAAAGAGAACAATTTACCCTCCTCCTCCCTGTGACAACTTTTTAGATACCTGAAAACCACTATCATGCCCCCCCCCCCCTCCAGTCTTCTCTTTTCCAAATTAAACAAGCCCAATTCCTTCAGTAGTTTGTAAAAAGTCTCTGGTCTGTGTAAAATTTACCATTACGTGTAAAGTCTACTGCACATATTTTTCTGAACTTTCAAAATCCTTTTCCAGGGAGCTAAAAAGTTGGAGCTACCTCTTGACTTCCAAGTGCAGTCAGAACTCCTATTTAATTCAATGAGTTCCAGGGTTTTGATTTGCACATATTGTCTTGGATATGACTTATTAACCCTTGCAAAACAAAGAAATGCAATCTTTAGAAAGTATATAGTGGGGATAGTCTCATTTCAGTTCACAGTTGTGGTTATTCATTTGTATTATCTACCGGGCATTACCTCATTGTGCTAGGCACTATGCACACACAATACCACCCACTATCCCAAATAGCTTACAGGATCAGTGTAAGGAAAAAATAAGAGGCAGATAAAACAAACATATGGGAGTGGAGAGCACAAGGTAAGAGGATTATAATCAATGTGGCAAGCAGCAGCCACGGCCCACCAGCTGCCTGCATTTTGTCCACTATACTATATGCATGCATGCAGATCCTGTTCATATGTCACAGAAGTTAAACTATGAGTCTTGTTTTTTAAACTCAGTAAAAAGTTTAAAACATGCATCCTTCAGTGCTTTCCCTTTCTTGACCTCCAGATGCCTTTCCTTTTAAGTCGATAAATTAAGGGGCTTTGTTCTTAAATATTATGGGTCAGATTCACTCCCCACCTCCCAGAAAGGGCATTATACCAGGGAAGGGGACTATACCCCCCAGCAGAGGATCCTAGGGAGATGCACTAAATAAGAATATCTCTAGGTCAGCATGGCTGAGCCTTCTCCCGCATCTTACCCAACTTGCTTGTGCCAGCTGATAGAACAGTGGTGGGGGCAGCCAGCAGATTTAGGGCCTCATCCACAACCCACTGCAACTAGTGGGAAGGCTCCCATTCAACTTAGTGGGCTTTGAAGGAACAATCAGTTGCACACGTACAAAATGAGAAATGGCTGCCTAAGAAGAAATACTGCAGTACACTATTTGGGCGCCATAGTGGATCACAAGATAAATATGAGACAACAGTGTGACACTATTGCAAAAAAGCAAACATCAGGCTCATACTCTGACCTGAGATTTAGTTACAACAGTGAATAAGAACCTGGGTTTAGAGTATGGCCAAGAGGTTTGAGTGTGACTAGTGACTGGGGGCTGTGATGGGGTGTACCAAACCCACACTAGACTAGCAAGGGTTAACCAGGATTCCCTAGCTGAGAGAGCTCCACCCCCTACAGCCCTACTGGGCATACTCTGGCTGGAGGACAGATATAAAGGTCAATGGAGCAGCTCATGCTGGACAAACGGCTGCTAAGGAAGGAGATGCTGCCAGAATGCTGGAGGAAGAGCTGTGGCTGGACTGAACTGTGGAGGCCAATCAGTGAGGAATCGGTGGAGAAGCCCCAAGTCTGGAGAGAAGTGCTGAAGCAGGTGTCTGCTACAAATCAGGTAGGCAGTAGCTCAGGATGGGGAGTTAATTCCCTCAGAACTCAGAGTGTTTTGGGTGGATCCCCAGCTGACCTAGAGGTGGGACACACCCATCACTGATGGCACCTTGGGCGGTGATCTTGTGGAGAGGGTGGGCCTGGGGCCTCTATCCCACTCCCATTAACCCCAAGGGGATGCTACAAGTGTTGCTACTGACTGGCTGCTAGGCCTCACTGCCCTGAGGGAAGGGAGTGTTACTTAGAACTCTGGCCACTGGGCCTCACTACCATCCAAGAAGGGGGTGTTTTATTGATGGTGGATGTGAGGCCAGACTGTCTCAGTGGAGGTGGGTTGTAGCGTAGGCCCTGATCCACGGGGACTGAGATGCACATGGGTTGGCACACTCTTTGAGAGGCTTTAAAAACCCACAGCCCTGTCTCCAAGGGCGCTCTTCAGATTTTTGGATTACCATCTGTAGCAATGCCAAACAGCATCTTCTGTAGCAATCAGACAGTTTTGTAGAGATCAAACACCACCCTTTAGCTGATTGTTACCAACAGATGCTGTTGTCAATTACATGGAGCTATAATTTGAATTGAAAATTAAAATTACCCCTCACAAATGTCATAAAACATTTTCAAGCAGGTAAATGGGGGAGACAAGACTCTTTAAAGAATAATTACGGCACTCAGAGATTTCACAGTAGTCCCAGGCTTTCCTCGGGTCTGTTGTGTAGCACCAGGGACCATTAACATCACCATCAGGATTCCTGCAATACTGTAATAAATAAGTGAATAAACAAACAGTGAAGCCCTGAACAATAATAAGGGTATGAAGAAGTTTATTGCTTTATGCTTTTATAACAGGAGCTGGCAAGATACGGCCTATGGGCTGCATCCAGCCCACCAAGCCTTTTAATCTGGGCTGCAGCACGCCCCTGTGACAGATGGCTGCTCTCTGCACTGTGGGAAGAGGGAGAAGCTTTGCATGCTGCTCCACCCCCAAGCAAAACCTCTCAGCTTCTACTGGCTGGAAACTAGCCAATGGGAGCTGAGAAATTTTGCTGAGCTGGGAGCAGCATGCAAAACCTCCCCTTGAAGTGCAGAGAGCCACATGAGCAGAACAGTCTGGGCTGCTGACATGCTGCTGGACAGGAGCTGCTTAGATAAGCCCCTCCCGGCCAGCTCCTGCCTCTTTCACCCAACCCCACCCAGACACTGCATTCCTTCGTACACCTCTCACCCAGGTCAGAATCCTCTCTTGCACCCATAGAACCTCTTGGACTCTGCACCCCCAATCCCCTGTCCCAGGTGACAAACCCCTGCATCACCTAAACTCCCTCGGCCTCTGCACTTCAGTCCTTTATCCCAACCTCCTTTTTGCACCCAACCTCTGTCCCAGACTCTGCTCCCTCTCCATAGAGAAGTGTGGCACTTGACTACTTTCCAAAATCTTGGAATGGCCCCTCATCAAAAATTATTTTGTTCCTGTTTTATAATATAAAGACAAATATTGGACTTTTTTCTCCAGACACTTTGGCTATGTCTACACAGCTTCCCTCTTCTGCAAAAGCCTATGCAAATGAAGTGCAGATTAGCATATTGCCACGCTTCATTTGCATAATTAATTAGGAGCCATTTTTGTGCAAGAGGTTTTTGCTCAAAAAGGCGCCATCTACACAGTGCCATTTTGCACAAAAAAACCCTCTTGTGCAAGAGCCGTTCTTCCTCATTTTTTCAGGAAGAGCGGCTCTTGCGGAAGAGGGGGTTTTTGCGCAAAAGGACTCTGTGTAGACTGCGCCTTTTTGTACAAAAACAGCTCCTAATTAATTATCCAAAATGAAACACAGCAATATGCTAATCTGTGCTTCATTTGCATAGGCTTTTGTGGAAGAGGGAAGCTGTGTAGGCATAGTCTTTCACTGTTTTGTCAATACGTAATTTTCAATGCTATAAAATCCTTTATTTTCTTTTTCTCAAAACTGCTGATGATTTTAGTGAAATGTCATGAAAATAAAACGGACCCAACTTTCTTCAGCCAGGCAGGGGATAATTGGTCCTCCATTGTGAACTTTGTTTCAGTGTGCTGAGTGGCCGTGAGTTGTGAAAAATCATCACACCATGTTGTATCTAATTATGGGCAGCCCCAAATGTGCAGAGCGCAGTGAGCTGGCTCCAGCTGCAGGAACTCTTTGGCTGGAATCTCTCAAACAGCTTCTTCCCAGACACCAACATTCTAACTCTGTACCCCACCAGTCCAGCAATTACTTAGGCACTTCCTAATCCCCACATCAGTACTGCTGCCATCCAGCCCCTTATCTGCCCCAATAAATGATGAACCTCCTCCTCTTCCCCCTTGTCTCTCAGAGCACCTTTGCTCCTCCTGCAGCTCCACAGATTTTTCATTCCCCCTTCCCATAGCAGGTGTCAGAGTGCAGAGGGGAGGGGATAGGAAGAGGGCAGATGGACTCATTGATTTCAGGAGAGGAGGAGGGAGCAGAGAGAGCCTGAGCTCTGCTGGGCTTTTTCTGCTCCCTCCACCTGAGACTGGTGTCGTCTGCACTGTTTGCCCCCTTGTTTTACCCCCAAACTCTCCTCCACTCCAGAAACATGGCAGAGTGGAAAGAACGACTGCTCCATGGCAGGAAGTATCATAACCAATGCTTACATTTTTCTCCAGCCCTGCCCGTGGATGAGTCACTGGCGTGAAAGAATCATGGCTGTGTGGTTTCTGCGAACTCCATGCTTGACAAGTCTTGCCACTTGCAGTGTGTGCCACTGTGCCACGATAATCTTTACCATTACCAACTACACAATCTGCAACAGGGAGAAAGAACATGCAGGTGATTCTTTGCTATGTATCTCTTGGCCAAATTCAAAGGTGATGTACTCTTGGTATTTGCATGCCCTGTGGTGTAGAAGAAATAGAAATTAGTGGGATGATATAAAATAGTGTAGGGTAGTATATTGCTGGAAATGGGGAAAATACTCATAGGCTATGTCTACACTGCACGCTTTTTGCACAAGAAGCTTTTTGCACAAACTTCTTGCACAAAAGCGCATCCACACCTCAAAAGCGCATCGCAAAAGCGATGTGTTTTTGTGCCAGAGAGCGTCCACACAGCATGGACACTCTTGTGCAAGAAAGTTCTGATGGCCATTCACAGACTGGCCATCAGAGCACCTGTGCTTTTTCTGCTGATTTTCTGGCACCTTTTTGCGCAAGAAACCCCTGTTGAGCCTCCACACACACCTTTTTGCACAAGAACTCTCGCACAAAAAGAGTTATTCCTTGTAGAAAGAGATATACCTACGCTGCAAAAACCCTCTGTTCTGCTGTTTTACTGTAAATTTTTTTGTGCAAAAATGCACTTGAGGTGTGGATGCTCCGTAGGTTTTTGCGCAAAAACAGCTTGTTTTGTGCAAAACCCCTGTAATGTAGACATAGCCATTATGAAATACTCATAATGAAAATGTTTAAAAAATGAATAGTTCTGCAGCACTTCAGAGACTAACAAAAAATGTAAATGGTATCATGAGCTTTGGTGAACACAACCCACTTCTTTCAAGTTCCTTGCTTGCTTGGTGTCACCAGGGCGCTTTCACCAGTACAGCAGGTTTCAGAGTTAACAGGGCAGTTCACATTTCTAAGTTACGTTTCAGGCTCTCTGAAAACTTATGCAGACATCATGCATTACTTGCACTGGGGTGCATCTAAAAACTCTTCCTGGTATCCCTGAGTGTTAGAATATTTTTTTTATAAGGAAGGTTAGATACAGATGCCCTCTCATGACTATAGGAGACACGGCCTCAGGCATATGTATAAAGCACTGATGTGTAATTGCTTGATGCTACAAGTTGTTAAGCTTTGGATTCAATTGGACTGCTCACATGCTTAAAATGAAGCATGTACTCAAGCATTTTGATGGTTGCAAGTCATTTGATATATCATAGGACATTTACATTAGGATTACCTTTTTGGGTAGGTGCAGTTGTATGAAGGGTCGATGCTATAGTTGTCTGAGGGGGCTTTGGTAAAGTCACTAGTGAGCCGCCACACCGCCTCAGACTGCAGTATTCCCATCTCACAGTAGGATCAATGGTGTAACACCATGGGGCTGGATCATCATCTGGGTTCCTGCAATAGTTCTCCCTCAAGTCCCTGCAAATATAAATACCGTGTGTTCTTTCAGGACCATAGCATGAATAAGTTCATGGGAGCCCCCTACAAAACAGGTAGGCAGAATACACTAAGCCTGTGTCTACACTGGGCCACTTATTCCGGAAAATCAGCCGCTTTTCCGGAATAAGCTGCGAGCTGTCTACACTGGCCCTTGAATTTCCGGAAAAGCAACGACGCTCTACTGTACAAAATCAGCCGCTATTCCGGAAAAACTATTCTGCTCCCGCTCGGGCATAAGTCCTTATTCCGGAACACTGTTCCGGAAAAGGGCCGGTGTAGACAGCCCAGTAGTCTTTTCTGGAAAAAAGCCCCGATCGTGAAAATGGCGATCGGGGCTCTTTTCCGGAAAAGCACGTCTACATTGGCCACAGACGCTTTTCCAGAAAAAGGGCTTTTCCGGAAAAGCAGCCTGCCAATGTAGACGCTCCTTTTCCAGAATAGTATTCCGTTTTAAGCAGTTCTGGAAATTCATGCCAGTGTAGACACAGCCTATGACAGTATGGCTGCATCTAGACTGGCAAGTTTTTCCGCAAAAGCGTTTGCTTTTGCGCAAATTGCCAGCTGTCTACACTGGCCGCTTGATTTTGTGCAGAAGCACTGACATTCTACTGTCTGAAATCAGTGCTTCTTGCACAAATGCTTTGACATTCCCGAAAAAGCCCTTTTCCGGAAATGTTTTTGCACAACAGGGCCAGTGTAGACAGCTAAAAACTGTTTTGTGCAAAAAAGCCCCGATGGCGAAAATGGCAATCGCGGCTTTCTTGTGCAAAACTGCGTCTAGATTGGCACAGACACTTTTCCGCAAAAAGTGCTTTTGCGGAAAAGCGTCCGTGCCAATCTAGATGCTTTTTTCCGCAAATGCTTTTAACGGAAAAACTTTTCTGTTAAAAGCATTTGCGGAAAATCATGCCAGTCTAGACGTAGCCTATAGGTTTAACATGTATAGCAGAATTTCTGTTGCCATCGTGTGAAAAGAAAATCTCTTTTCTAGATATCGTATCAGCAGAAGGCTGACATTCATATTGATAATATGTAGCTGGTAACATGATCCTTTTTTATACATGAAGAAATATAAAACAACATTTACAGAATTGTAGCCAAAAGCTTTACCAATATCATGATTTGTTGAGTAATGACTGGTGTCATAAGAGGGCAATTAGCAATTATGTATTAGTAAATATTCAAACAGATCCAGAACTTTTGCTGGCATGGGGAGGTACTTTTAGAAATCAAAACAATTAAGCAAAGAGCTAAAATAGCAACAACTTAATCTGATTTTAAAATTCTCTCTCTCAAGGCACTTTTTGTAAAACTGGGAAGGAAATTTGTTTGCAGGATGAATTTTTAACTTGACAGTGTCCCTCTAAGCAAATGACAGTTTCTGGAGAATGCCAACATTGATTTGTGTCAGTGGTCAAAGTAAACATACGCCTTTGGATATGCTTCTGGGGTCCTCGTGTGTTTGTGCGGCGACATTGATTTCCATGGCTGGCATTTCTTTCCTGAGACAGTCAATGAAGTTGTGCCACGGTAACTCTGGCCATTGCCTCGGAAACAATCTTCAGTGACTGGACTCTGTTGAAGCACAATTGTATCTGTAATGAACAATAAAAAGCAGTACTTTAAAAGTGACTTTTACTTTGATATGTGAGCACAGAAAAACACAAACAAAAACAATCCACAAACAAGTCAGAAGGATTAGCCTGCTTGTCAGACCTTTTTATGACAAGGTCTCAATCATCAAGGGGCATTTCTGATGTCTGGAAGGTTTTAATAGGGTTACTTTCATGAGCCAGATGCTGTTGTTTAGATGCAATCTTAATTCCAATTTTGAGTTTATGGGCATGATGGATTAGAGAATCACAAAGTTCAGAATGGGGATCTAAAGTTCCCCAAAGTTTGGGGATGCCTGTGGTTTTGTATCAGACATATTTCTAGTGTTTGAATTGAGAGGGAGCTTGGGGTGCTTAGTTCAGGTATGTCAACAAGTGAAAGTGTTGGGCTGGATTTTTCAGGTATTGGAGATGGAGGCTGATTTCTCAAATACTGCAGATTCTCTTGATTTGTTATTTATGGATACCAATCTGGTGTATGTAAACATGCTTGATTGCACTAAGCAATTTAGTTAACTGGGATCCTTCTGTATATGAATCATTTGTAGGTCCAAATATCTTCTCAGCAAAAAACTGAGTTTTATCAAAAACAATGTTTTTCACAGGGCAATGTCATTTTAATTATTTTTTTATTGCAATGAGGGGGAAATTTTCATTTCAGTTTTCTAAATGGGAATATTTATTGAATTTTTGATTACTGTGTTTTTCTGCTTTGTCTCCATTTTTTTTCTTTCCCTGCCACAAAATGCAATAGAATAGAAAGCTTTCTAGGACTTTGTTTTTTCTTTTTTCCTACCGTTTCCCACACTTTTAAAAAAACCTTCTCTGATCTTAAGAAAGATAGGAAGTTCAAAAGGAACAATGAAACTAAGCCCACTGCTTGGGAATGTTTCCAAAGCTGAAGCAGTCAGCAGAACAATGATATAAAATCTTTCTTCTTCACACTGCACTTTCCCACCAGACTCAAATTTCATCCTCATAAGGTTCAACCTTCCACTAAATGTTCAGATGTGGTTTGCAGAGTGAGCAGTTCACCACATTAATATTATGAATAAACAATTATTTCTTTGATTGCCTCCCACTATTCCTTCAACTTCTAGATCACAGGTGCATTCACTCTCCTTACCAGTGTTTACTGTTTCTGTCTCATCACAGCTGGGTATGCTACAGTATTCCCATCGCATTGTGCTGTTGGTTGTGTAACACCATGGCTTGGTCTCACCATCAGGGTTTCTACAGTAGTTTTCTTCTAAACCCCTGAAGCAAAAGTACAATGTGAAAATTAGCTTCTTGTGGCAATCTGATAACGGTCACAAACAAGGGGTGGGGAATGTTACCACACCAGTTTCCTATTGTATTTATTGTTCACTCATTACTACAGTACAAGTTGTTCAGTAATTACATTTAGTCATAACAGAGACAAGTTACTACAATGCATTATTATTATGAGCCTGATCAGCCTTTTAGGAAAGAGGTCTATAGGCTAAGAGTATTAGCACCAGAAAAGCTGCTTATGTAACCCCAGGTGAATATTACAGATTCTCTTCTATGTTGATCCACTGAGGGCATGAGCTGTTACATAAATCCTTGACTTAAGCTCATGCTTTTTGATCTGGAGGACACTGGTATGCTGGCCAAGATAACAGACATCACATTAAACTGAAGACCTAAAGCATGAGCTGCTATAAACCTATAACTGTAACAACTTCTATCCTCTGCACAGAGGAGAACCTTTAACATGGATTCACCAATCCTTCACTTGTGATAAGACCCCAGAAGAGGAATGCAGGGAAAGCACCTTGTGGAATAGTATGAACACTGGGAAAAATAACTTCTAACATTCTTATTGTACATGGAAGCACCTGGGTATGGAACACAGTAAAGAATAGATGTGAGTGGGGAAAGGAAGAACAGGAAGCGCATGCATGTGAGAGAAGATGATGCAAGTACATGACAATTAAAGATGAAGAGGCAGAACACAGGAAAAATCAGAGCAGGCGCAAGCAAAGGACTAAAGGAGAAATAATAATATGGAGAATTTAGTAATACAGTTGGAGAAAAATTGTGCCAACCTTAATATTATGTCTACATCATCATGATATAATTGTATTCCTTGGTACTTCCAGTAGGCAGCAAATGAAGAGTTTTAACATACTTGCAAGGATAGTTCTCAGGAGTCCTGGCATGCTTGTGAGGAAACTGAACACTCCAACGTTGACAAGTATTTCCTGACACAGTGACGCCTATCTTGCCTCGATAATCCTCTCCTTTTCCTGAAAGACACTGCTGTCCTGGGCCAGAAGGTGGTGGAGGTGTAGCTATACCAGAAGAGGAAATGAATATAAACAGTGCCTTCAAGATGTGTAAGCTTAACTTTGAATAATGTCGAACATGGTGAAGTTTCCAGAAAACTGTGACAAGACATAAGCCAAAGCACAGAGAAAACATCCTCTCTGATGTTTGTTTCTTAATGCACTACAGAGGCAATTTCCCTGCCTTTGATATTTGCATTTCCACATAAAATGCTGTGAATGAGACACATGCACCCTTATTTAATTAGCTTCATTAATACCGGTCCTACAATTGACAGGTAACTTCTTTTGCTCTTATATAAACCCTGGATTCTGTGACTTCCATTCCAACTCATCTGACAAAGTGGGTAAAACCCACAACCTAATACATTTGTTAGTCTCTACTGCTCCTTGTTTTTAACACAACTACCCCTCTGAGTCTCTTAAGTTGCCTTAAAGTTTTCAAAAGGAATCAAACTTTCCAAAAAAGTGTATTCTATTCTATGCCTAACCCTCAGAAACCTCTGGAGGCAATGTGACTGTTTAACCATCCATTCCTTCCATCGCCCTAGTTGTCTCATCACAAAGGACATGAGAAAAGTGAGGTGAGGGAGAAAGGTTAAGTGAGTCTGAAAGGTAGGAGGGAAGGGCAGAGATCGTCAGGACAGGAGGTAGTAAGGATGAGGCCCTATGAAATGTCACAGCAAGGAATGGGGCTTTGGATTTAAAACACAAATCTGGAGGGGGAAGATCTAATAGCAAGCATTAGTCTTAGAAAAAGGAGCCTGAGGTTGTCTGGCAGCAGCAGGAGAGTGCTAAAAGGAAGATGGTTGGAACTACTTGAGTATCTATACAGTAAGCATTGAGAGGGGTAGGTGTCTATTAGCCACCACCCAAAAGTATACCAAGGAGAACCAGCGCACTGGGTACTTTCAGGACTGCTGACAGGAGAGGAGTGAAGGGGGCAATTGCCTAGGGACTGGGGCAATTGCCTAGGGGCCCCGGCAATTTAAAAGGGTCCAGGGGCCCAGCCATTGTAGCTGTAGCTCTGCCTGCTCTGAAGAAAGCAAAAGTGTCTTTTGATTCCAAGATGCTTTTGATGTGCTCCATGCAGATTCCAGGGTTGGGTTGCTAGGTTCCACAACCTGCATAGGGCCTATCAGAAGCATCTTTGAATGAAGAGACATTGTGTGGCTTTTCCCTAGCAGCCAGCTTGAGTCCGGGGAAGGAAGCCACTGTGCTACTGCCCTGGGGCTCCTCCAAGTAGGTGGGAGATGGGGCTGGGCCAGCCCAGGGCTCTTCTGGCGGGGGCAGTGGGAGTTTGGTGATTCTCTGGGTGGGAGAGGGCTAGTGGCCCCTGGCCAAGGGAGTGGGATAGGGAGCCTGGCCCATTGATTTCTGCCTCGGGCTAGAAATGCTATCCATGGACCTGGGTACTTAAAGCAGGAAGGGGCTACCATTGGTTTGTGTGTCTACATGTACGTCTGTTTTGTTTACTTTAAGATGAAGATGAACATAATTTCCTAATGGGAGAATAAGGTTCTAGAAGGTCCGCATGTTTTATAAAACTCCTTCAAGGTCTAAACTAGGTACTGGGGCTCTTCTAGTTTCTCAACCCATTTCTTAACGTTAGAGAAACCTACCAAATATTCACCTTCTGTCAACAGAGGCATTTTAATTGATCTTTATCCAGGAAATAAGTGCAGTGAGCAATGCAAATACTTCAGAAGAGTAGGATTGGCGATATAAACATAAGCCTGTTCCTCAATGTGTAATTCTGGACTAACCAGGGTATTGTGGTGCACCATATTTATTGTCTTTGTGATTTGTGTGTCAAGAATGCCTAGTTCAATGGCTTTTTTGACACTACTACCTCTGAGCTCAGTGGTCTTGCCTTCACTAGGAAAAAGGTGTTTTCTTAATTTGGATTAGCTATCACAGGATAAAATCCCGGTGATGAAAACATAGTTTGTAGTTTTCACATGAGTTAACAGACCAACATAAATCTTAGGTTTCCCCACATTTTCCTTGACCTGAAAACTCTTATGAAAATTACAAACTTCCTTAACTTGACAAGGATTTTACCTCCTTTTGGTTCAAGCATCTATCTGTTGCAACTGCCTGCAATGATCGCTACGGCCAGTCAACAGTGGCAGAGAAGTTGTGGAAGTTATGCAATTCCTGCTACAACAATTGTGTAGTTGGAACCAGTGTACATCCTTCATCCCGCCCCCCCCCCCCCGGGTGGCCTCTCAGCAGGAGGTCGATGGGAGAAACATTCCCATTGGCTTCCCTTAGTCCTTGCAACTATGAGAAGTACCACAGCTGACAGGAGCACTGTCAGTGTTCGATTTAGTGGGTCTTTACTGGACCTGCTAAATCAAATGCTGGAAGATCAACCACGACAGTGTCGATTTCTGCAGCAGTGAAGACAAGCCCTAACTTGGGTTCACAGTCTCCATAAGGAACACTTACTGCAACGTGGGATGTTACAAAATTCCCAGCGTTTTGTGGGGTTGGTAGTAAAACACCAGGGCCGAGGCTCGCCATCAGGGTTACGGCAGTAATTCAGCTTCAGATTCTTCTCTGGAAAGCTGAAAATTAGAAAGTTAAATTAAGAATCTAGGACACTAATGGCTGATAAGAATTGCCTCTCCTCTGGTACAAGTTTTTTTGGGGGCACTCAGTGGGAAAAGGAGTGAGATATAAATTATAAAGGAAACTGCATGAAGAGAACATTAAGATACAAAGTCAACGCTCAAAGTTGGGAAATGGCAGAATTAAGGTTGCCAGAGCAACCTTCCTTTGGGCCTCTTGTTCATATGCACTATAGTAGTTGGGCCCGCCAACACCAAGAGGACAAAGGGGGCACTTGCCCTGGAGACTGGCAATTCCAAAGGGTCTGGGCTTCTGGCCACTGCTTCTGCTACTGCAAATGATAATGGCAGCCAGAGCGCTGGGCTCTTTAGAATTGCTACAGTGAACTGAGCCCCAAAGTTCCAAACCGCATGCTCTGGCTGGCTCTGAGGGTAGCAGCAGGGGGAGTGGGCACCATGCCATCTGGGCTGTGCATGAGCTGGTTGCCCCTGCTCCACCCCTTCCACCTCAGGCCCCACCCCTTCTGGGCGTGCAGAGCCAGCCACCCCCCACATGGCCCAGGGGCCCAGCAATCCTGTCAGTGCCCTTGATGGATACTTCTGCCTAACATCATGCAATAAGTTTGTGGCAGATCAGAGCTAAGAATCCCAGTCCAGAGTCTTACCCAAAAAAGACCACCTTTTCTCTTCTTGCCACCCACAGCCTCATTCACTGTCCTTTCTGTGCACTGAATAACAGGGGTCTTGCACAGCAAATGGCATGTGATAATTTAATACTGTACCATGATGCATACACACAAGGAGGAAGAACATCCTTACACTTATGCATGTGCTTCAGAGTGTTGTTGGATTGGGACCTAAAGGAATTATTAGACCCTTCTCTAATAGACTCCTTTTGTTTTTAAAGGAGATATTGCTTCATTTGGCCAGTTTCCCATGTAGCTTGGCTTTATGCAATGTGTCCTACTACAAAATCTCAAAACTATGTATCAGTTAGCTGTAAGCTAAAATTGCTCATGTGCTCCACTGTGTTGTGCCCAGCTCTCAGTGACCGATATGTGGTTCTCCATTTTCTTTTTGACCCAACATTTTGTACTAGTTGGTGTGATCAGCTCTTCCTGATTGATTGCACTTGTGTAGGGGAACATGCAAGACACTTGCTTCCCTGCTGACTGGGAACACTAAAAGGATCTTTAAAATGTCAGCTGAATATTGCCAAGCATTCAAATTTTGCAAGATAGTTATTATGCTTTTATGAATGGTAGCACACCTTAGTGGATATGGCACTGGCCCAAGAGTTCCACTACTGCTCTGCTACTGAGCAGTCATGTGACTTTGGGCAAGTCACTTTTAAGGTCTGATAGGCAGAGGTGTTCAGCCCCAACAACTCTTGCTGAAGTCACTGGAACTCTGGATGCCAAGCATCTCTGAAATCTCTGATCTTACATTATTAGAAAGGCTTATTACGTGTATTGTTTCATTACCTAGGAGCCCTGGTAAGGGGCCAGGACCCCCATGTTCTAGGCACTGCACAAAGACAGTTGCTGTCCCAAGGAGCTTATAATCTAAGTATAGGATAAGGCAAGACACAATAAGTAGAAACAGACAGCAAGGAGATCACAATAAGACAATTAAAAACACCAACAACCTTTGCCTCGATTTTTCCCAACTATAAAATGAAGACTATGATGCTATAGATGAAAAGTTGTGTGTTAGTGTTAGGTAATATTTTAATTAGAATCAGAACCAAACCTCAGAGCCTTCTGAGGTTTTTCTGTCACTACAATTTTTCCTAGCTAGAATTTCAGAGAACTTGAAGAAGCTTGCAAAGAAACAAAAAGAAAAGAGAAAGGATTGTTGATTTACCGTCTAACACTGCTTTGAGCAGTAGCAAATCAGACTTCTCTTTTTTTTTTCCGTTGGCCAAAATGGAGCCTCTCCAGTCCACTCTTTAAGGGAAGGATATTCAAAATATATCTCCCTCGCACACATGTAACACTAACAGACCCCAGTTATCAGGGAAGGAAGAGCAAACTTGGAGCCTTTGAAGCTTAATACATGAGACTTTATTATATTAACCAAAAGCCACCAGGCTCTTAGATAAGGCTGAAGCAGACTTGTGCATCTCTGAGCCCTGGTCTTTGCTAGGGAGTTACTCCCCTTATTTCGAAATAACAAACGGAGCGTCCACACTACTAAGCCCGTTATTTCAAAATAACCGGCTGTTTATTTCAAAATAACTCCAGCTTTTCATGAAGAATAAAGCTTATTTTGAAATTGTTGTTTGGGGTATTGTTTTGAAATTTCCTAGTGTAGACATGCCCTGAGTGATCTTGGTACCACTGCATGGGACAGAGTACCACACCCAGGAGGTGCGTGGGTTCCACATGCACACTACCAAAGCCTGCCTATGGTATCAAATACATGGAGAAATGCATTGGCTCAAATGGCCAAGAGAGGTTGGCCAGCAAAATGAACAACTACTTAGATTATTTTTAAGTGTCTCTCTTTCCCTCCTGGCTCCATACCCCAGAGGCTATTTCCCTGGTGTTTGGTCTATTTAGCTGCTCTTAGGTTATTTCATTAATGGTTATGACTTACTTTGAAGGTTTGTACCCGTGAGTGTGAGGTTCTTGATTATCCCAATGCTGGCACTCCAACCCAGACTCTGTTTGGGAAATTTTGCCATTGTAGTTTTCACCACTGCAGTGCATGCACTCTTCTGTATGGATAAGCAGGAGTAAAATACAAAGAAACAGGCAAAAAAATTAATAGCACTGGTCTGGAAATTTTGTTAAGAAACCAATCAGAAAGTGAGGCTATAGTGAAGAACTATTCCAAAATGACCAAGGTCTTTCTACTGTTGAGTGACTTTACATAGTTAATTACTTTAATTTAATTTGGCTTATTTGTTAAACTGTAGCATATTTTAAAATAAAAACAATTAATGACAAAGCTACAATTAAAAAGTTGTCTCACTTTTATCCTGAAATATATCAGATGCTTCAGATGTAGTGCTACATTTTGTAAATACCCAATAGAAGTGTACACCTACCATTTCCTTGGGGAAAAATCATTTCACAAGGTTCACTGGTTCTCTCCCCATCCCCTTTTTTTCCTCCACTCAGTCATCTGGAGAAATGGGTTTTGCCCATTAAAGCTCATGATACTATATAAATATTTTTGTAAGTCTCTAGGGTGCCATAGGAGGACTTGTTGTTAATCAGCTATCCTGTCTCTGTAGATGACATTGCAAGAATGTGTCCGGGGAGCTGTTAGGCTTCTCCAGTAACATATTCCTTTTTGTAAAGTAGCTTCCTTTTAAAGAGTAAAGACTCAGATAATGAAGACTAGTTCTATATGGGATGTGGTGACACTAAACAGCTAATATTCTTCCACCGCTCTCAACAATCAGACCATGGTGAGGCCAACCCTCTGGTTTCCTAGACTCAACACTAAAGACCATCATTTGGTTTCCTAGATTCAACGTTAAAGACCATCTTCATCTAGTCCGACCTCCTTGCCCTTTGCAGACTACGGAACTTTACCCACCCACTCTTGGAATAGACTCCCAATCTTTGGTTTAGTTACTGAAGCCCTCAAATCATGGTTTAAAGACTTCAAACTACGGAGAATCCACCATTTACTCAACTTTAAACCTGGAAGTGACCTGTGCCCTTCACTCCAGAGGAAGTCCCATCTGGATTCAGTAATAATTATATGTATGGGTTATGAAAGGGAAGGAAGATTCATACATTTAGAATAGAGGAGCTGAATGAAGATTCATCTTTTTATGCACTGAGCAAAGGTGCCCTAGAAGTTGGTGGTGCTTCTGCTGATCAACTGACTCAAACTTTGTGCCTGAAAGATTTTTCAGGGCTGGCCCATGCCATATGTTTACATACAAAACTCCCCCTGATGTCAATGGAAGTTGCTTGCATGACTGTGATTGTCAGGTCAGTCTTTTTTTCCCTAATTTTTAAAATTAAGCTATTTCCTAGTTAGAGCAGATTTAAAAGTACCTGAAACCAAACAGATTCTAATTCCTCTATCTAGTAAATGTTTGTACAAATTATGCCATTCAGGGAGATAGCCTTTTTGCTGAAAATTTTTAAGTCTCAGCTTGGTTTGAATTAAAAACACAAATGGGCCTAAATCACAGAACTGAGGTCTGTATCTGCTATTTTAAGTCCCTGAAATAGGAGTTGTTTGAAAGTCAGATTTTTGGATCAGGCTCATCTCTAATTGAGTCCCTTTCATACCATACAATGGATCTGGCAAAGGCTATTATAATGGAAATGTTAACTGATTCTAAAGTGGGATGCTGAAACAAAATAATTGAGAAATGGCAAGTTCCCCAAGTCCTTTCTGTTTTGGAAGTTTTCAGACAGAATTATGGCATTTTGGCAAGGAAGATAATATACAAGAACAAGACCACAAGCAAAGCCCTGAGTCAATGAGGGTATGTCTACACTACCACCCTAGTTCGAACTAGGGTGGTTAATGTAGTCATACGAACTTGCAAATGAAGCCCGGGATTTGAATTTCCCAGGCTTCATTTGCATGTTGCCGGGCGCCACCATTTTTAAATGTCCACTAGTTCGGACTCCGTGCCCGCGGCTACACGCGGCACGAACTAGGTAGTTCGGACTACGCTTCCTATTCTGAACTACCGTTACTCCTCGTGGAATAGGAAGCCTAGTCCGAACTACCTAGTTCATGCTGCATGTAGCCGCGGGCATGGAGTCCAAACTAGCGGACATTTTAAAATGGCGGCGCCCGGCAACATGCAAATGAAGCCCGGGAAATTCAAATCCCGGGCTTCATTTGCAAGTTCGTATGACACATTAACCACCCTAGTTCGAACTAGGGAGGTAGTGTAGACATACCCTAAGGTACTTAAGCGCACACTTAAGTAAATGAGTGGACTTATTGATATCAAGGGGACTATTAACATGCTTAAAAGTTAGGTATGTGGAACATAAGAATGGCCTTACTGGATCAAACCACATGCCCATTTAGCCCAGTAGCCTGTCTTTCGATAATGGCCAAGGCCAGATGCCCCAGAGGAAATGAACAGAACAAGTCATCATCAAGTGAGCCCTCCCCTGTTGCTCATTCCCAGACATAGGCTAGGAACACCATTCCTTCCCATCCTGGATAATAGCCATTGATGACCTATCCTCCATGAATTCAGCCTTTTTAGAAATGCTGTAAAAGTCCTTCACAACATCCTCTGGTAAGAAGTACCACAGGCTGACTATGTTGTGTGAATGCCATCTTAGCTACCACAAACATGGGCTAGATCCTCTGCTTTTTGATGCCCTTAGTTAATATTATGGAGGGCTTGGTCTGATTATTAAAAATTGGATGTGCTAATAGTGCAGTACAATAATATTAACTAAGAAAAGATATTCTCCCTTGTCATTGTCAAAGGAATATGTCCTCTGGAAGACAGATAGTTGTATGTTGACCTCAGGGAACTGTTCCATTACCATTGATGCTATCCAAAAGAAGAATTAGGTTACGTCTACACAAACATTATTTCAAAATAACTAGCGTTATTTTGAAATAACTTAGTCCCCATCTACACAGCAGGCAGTTATTTTGGAATAATATTGAAATACTATCAAGCTGGAAGACTTCTTACTCTGACTCCTGTAACCCTCATTGTACAAGGAATAAGGGAAGTCAGAGGAAGAGTGTTCTATTTTGAAATAAAGTGCTGTGCAGATACTCCCAAAATTGAAATAAGCTACACAATTGATGTGGCTCAATTTTCGTAGCTTATTTCAAGTTAAGCCCTGCTGGGTAGATGCACCCATAGGAGCCTGATCCCTGAGCAAAGCCCGTTCAGCCTCAGGAAACGTTTTGCAGCTTCTGGATTAAAGTCTGCTGGCATGGTCTCAAACAAAGAGATAATGGCGTCAGGGGGCTGACACGTTCATACTCTGAAAAAAAAGTGCTTGAACAATTTACCATACTTAGCGCTATTGGGTGTAAAAGGATCTTTGCAATATCCTGACCTTCGCATTCTTGGATGTTACAGTAATCAAATCTAGTATTGGGATCTGTTGTGTAACACCAAGGTCCTTTTTCATCCCCATCAGGATTTCTGCAGTAGTTTGCCTCTAACCCTGCAGTGGGGTTTTTGTCAGGTGTAAACCTAAAATAAAATAAAAATGTCATTACAGCGAAAGTGAAATGCCTTAGTTTTGTAGGTGATTTTTGAGCTCCAGTCATACACGCTAAAGGCCAGTGAAAAAGATTCTTTCGTTGGTTGCCCAGATTTGAAGTCTTATCTGAAGACCACTCCATAGCTGTCATCAGTAGTTAGGGTTGCCAGGTGTCCAGTTTTAAACCGGACAGTCCAATATTTGAGCTTTCTGTTCAGGAGACAAATTGAAAAAATATAAATGTCCGGTATTTTCTAAATAAGATGTAATGTTGATTGTGATGTAATGTCAAGTGTATCCGGTATTTTTGCTGAAACCATCTGGCAACCGTATCAGTAGTCTCTTCATACCTACTGGAAGTCAGTTCTTTGATAGCTCTGGTGAACAGCCAACAATTTCATATCTACAATTTGTAGCAAACATGACAGCCTCCAAGTCCAAGAATGCTTGTTAACACTTGCAACTCATTATTGCTATTAGATTGCCAGGGTCTGAGCTCAATCAATGTCTGATGTGATTTTCTAATACAAAATATTAGTCTTTTTAATTACGTGTATGGGAAACTTTGCTGGGGAATGCAAAAAAGGACATTAATTAAATGCATGAGAGAGTTGTCAACAAGCAGGATGTGTTAGTATTGCATCCAATGTGTATGGGAGGTTGTTGACTGTTTCTCATTTAATTCCATAAAACAGGCGTGGGGAACATTTGTCCTGTTAGGGGACCCTGACTAGTGTTCCCTCTAATCTGTGGGGCAGCACAGCTTCACAGGTGATTATTCAGCCCTGTTCAGCCAGAGGCTCAGGGCTCTGCACAGAGCTAACTGACTCAGTGGGGCTGATTAAATCACCCGTGAAGCTGTGCTGCCCCGCAGTTTAGAGGGAACACTGCCACTTACCCACAGAAAATCAGTCAAGGGCTGCACACAAGTTGGGGACCAGATCCAGGTAAGCTGGGGGGGTGGGTGCAGGTTCCCCACCCCGGTGTAAAGTATTGTCCTGGAAACATGCAAGCAGCTCTCCAATATGATGATGTATCGTCTATCTCCTTTGCCATTTTTTGCAGCCATTAAAGAACATGGGTGAAATCCTAGTCCCACGAAAATCAATGAGAGTTCTCCCACTGACTTCAGTGGAGCCAAGATTTCATCCAACGAATGTCTTTTTTACTTGCTTAAGAATCACCACATTTGGCCAGAAATGCTATCTTTGAAATCATCTCTTAGGTCTGTGATCTCCAACCGTTAGACGCACAAGAGCATGTCTGGAATTGAAGATCAACCCTAACTCTACCCTTCCCCTTCCCTGAGGTCCTCCCCCTCTCACTCCATTCCCCCTCCCTCTGTCGCTCATTCTCCCCCCTCCTTGCTCCCTTTCCCCAGTCTGGGAGTGGGGATTGGAGTACAGGAGGGGGTGCAGACTCCAGACCGGGACTGAGGGTTCAGTGTCTGGGAGAGGGCTCCAGGCCTAGCCTGGGGCAGGAGACTGGGGCATGGGAGTGAGGGGTACAACCTCTTGGAGGGAGTTTGGGTGCAGGAAGGGGTTCCTGATCAGGGCAGAGTGTTGAGGTGCAGAAGAAGGTGAAGGGTATGGACTGTGGGAAGGAGTTTGGTGCAGCAGGAGGTTCTGGGTGGGTGCAGGAGGGGTTTGATAAGGAGTTTGGATGCAGTAGGGGTTTGGAGTGCGGGGAGGGATGTGAGGTACAGGCTCTGGTTGGAAGGTGCTTACCACAGGCAGCTCCCAGCCGGTGGTGCAACAGGGCACAGGCCTGCCCTGGCCATACACCGCTTCTGGAAGCCGCCAGCTGCTGGCACATCTCTCTGCACACACCCAAGAGGGGAAAGGGCAGCAGCTGTCTGCCTGCAAGCACCACCTCAACAGCTCTCCTTGGTACTGGGGGCAGGAGCAATGCACAGAGCTGCCTATCCCCACCCACCTCAGGGCTGCAGAGACATGCCAGCAGCCAGCCACTTCCAGGAGCAATGTGGGACGAGGGCGGGCAGGCAGTCTGCCTGAGACCTGCTGGACTTTTAGGGTCCCAGAAATCACAATGGACTGGCAGAGGCTCCAGAATTGACCAGTCGATTGTGGATTGACAGATTGGTGACCACTGCTTTAGGTCTTCTAGTATAGTTGTTCTCAAGCTGTGGGTCAGGATCCCAAAGTGGGTTGTGACCCCATTTTAATTAGCTGGTTTAACCTTGCTGGGTTCTGGGGCTGAAGCCTGAGTTCCACCACCAGGGGATGAAGCTGAAGCACAAGGGCAACAGCCCTTAACATTGGGGCTCAGGTTACAGGCCCCTGCCTGGGGCTAAAGCCAAAGGGGCCCCCACTGCCCCAACAGCCCCGTGGAGCAATGCCACTGGAAGAACGGGCAACAGAGCCCCCACCACCCCAGGCTGGGCCAGGGAGCAGCCATCAGCCACACCCACCCCTTTCCTTGAGTTCCTTTTCTCCCCCTGCCCTAACTCCTGTGTCACCCACTGACACCTTTTCACCCACTGCCCTGAGCCCCCCACCCTCTGCAATGACTCTTGCCCACCACTCTCTACTCTGTCCTGAGCCTCCCACACCTCCCAACCCCTTGCCCTGATTCCTGCATCCCCACCCTGTGTCCCCTACCCCATGCCCTGACTCCAGCACTCCTGATGCCCCCAACCCCTGTCCTGAGGGACCCAAGCAATGCTGGGTAAATCTTCTAGTACCAAATATGAAAAGGATGTACTTAGGGATGTGAGGTTTATTGTTGCTCCACATCTGGCAGGGCACACCACTCTGAGTTTTAGATTCTGTTCCTCTGTAGTCCATCCCCTTACCATTCTTGCATTCTAAAAGGTATACTGCAACGAAATACATTTATCTATCAGTATCATAATGTCAATCTGTTTGAATGAAATAATAATTTATAGATTCCACACACATGCAAAGGACCCTAAATACCCCCATTTTGAATCTTCTTTGCCCTCTCAACCCTCCCACAGAGGTACTATTAGATAGGTCTTTAAAAACAGGTTTGAAAATGTTAATGAAATAAATATATAAGGCATTTCACTTAAGTGTTAACATAAAGACCAAAAAACTAAAATATTTAGGGAAACAGATATAACAAATTATGGCTATTTTTGATGGATTGTTTCAAATTACAATGGCTATAATGATCCTTCTTTGGAGTGGAACAAAACATAGCTAATCAAGGTCTCTTCCAATCCTATGATTTTATTACTCTTATTGCCCCTGGATATGTCTACACTACCACCCTAGTTCAAACTAGGGTGGTGAATGTAGTCAAAGTTGCAAATGAAGCCTGGGATTTAAATATCCCGGGCTTCATTTGCATCTTGCCGGGCGCCGCCATTTTTAAATCTCTGGTAGTTCGGACTCCGTGCCCGCGGCTACACGCAGCACGGAGTAGGTAGTTCAAATTAGGCTTTCTAATTAGAACTACCGTTACACCTCGTAGTGTAGACATACCCTCTGTGTTTGTATTGCTCTGCTACAACTACATCTGTGGAAAATATTTTCAACATAACCTACAACAGAATGTGAAACTCATCTGATTTTAGGCAGCGTGGGCCCCATAATCACAGATCTAAACCTACCTAAATTTTGGAGATACAAAATTCCACCTGTTGTAACTCAGACCTATTAATATTTGGGTTTTGGTACAAACTGTAAACACAAACAATGTGTTTCACTGAGATCCCTCTGCTCACAAATGAAACTTGACTCGTGGAATAATTTTGAAACCATGAGTCATCCAAGCACAAGATTAAGCCGAATGAGTCCAAGAGAGCTAATCTGAATTTTTGTCAGTGCTGGCCTTTGTGGGTCTGGCCTGACTGTCTGAAAGCCTGGCCTTATTGAAATAAATGGGAGTTTTGACATGAATCCAGGGAGCCAGGATGTCACCTGAACTATATCATTTCCTTATGAAGATAGCCTTGAAGATGTAAAATGACCAATAATTCTGAAAGCCTAAGTTCTCCCTGAGTTTTTCAGGAGATATTCATTGTCTGCTTATAGCCATGTAATAACACTGCCCTCTGGGGTATGGAAAAACCATGCCCAAATCAAGGAACCTATGGCTAAGATCCTAGAACAGATGATAGCTGTAGGGCTCAGTGCTGACTAGACTACTGCTGATGGAACTAAGGCTTCTGTAAGCCTGCTGCCTAGGGATTGGGCATCTGAAACCATAGATGGGGAGCAGCAGCATGTCTGATTCTTGACAACCATTCCCACTTAAAGCGACATACAGCATGCAGGTAACTCCATTCCTCTCTAGCAGTTCATCACTAGAAAGCAATATTTATTATACTGCAGAATTCATTTCCTGGTGCCAGACTGGTTCCAACATGCAAATCAGTGCAACCTTGAGGCTTACAAATTCTTCATTTTGACAGCTAAAAATGCTGAGTGCCATTTTGGTTCATTTGGGAACCATTCTAGGAAAGTTTACACAATAAAGCCTGTACAGGAGATAATCATTACTAGAATGCTCTTGTATAAACACACTTACCACAAGAATCACCAAGCATTCAAATACAATCCTGCTCCACTTTTATAAGGCAACCTCCATTAAGCAACCTCCATTAAGCAACCAATTTTTACAGTTCCTTGTTTGGTCACTTAAGACAGGTTTACTCAGAATTTGTTTTTAGAGGGTCTGGAATGGACTTAGGTGGGTTTTTTTCTTTTCGGGTAACTTCTGGTATTCTCTCTTTCTCCTTCCCATCAACCTACTCCCCAGCACAAGCACATGTGTCAATGTTCAGTTCCTCCTTTTGATCCTGGTTCGAAAGTGACCTTTTCTCTACCTGAGAAGAGCTGGGTTTCATTGGGTTGGTTTCAGTGTTTTTAAACATCGGCCATGGAGGATTTTTGTTCTCTCAGACTACTTCTACACTGCAGTTCTTTTCCGGCATACCAGAGGTATTCTGGAAAAACTACCCCACATCCAAGGAACGTGTCCGCTTTTCCGAATTTTTTTTTTTGAAAAAGTGGATGTGCTCTTTCGCCATCCCTGTAAACACCATTGTAGGAGGAAGAAGGAATTTGCTGAAAGATAAGGTTTTCCAAAATTTGGCACCATGTAGATGTGCCAAACTTCGGAAAAGCCTCTTCCAAAAGAAAAGCAGAAAAAGATACGCAAATTCAATTCACAATTTGCATATCTTTTTCCGACTTTTCTTTGTAGTGTAAAGACAGCTTCAGTTTTGCTTCAAAATTTCAAAACTCCCAATGGAGCATAATTCTTCTTTTACATACATCAGTGTAAATCTACAGTGATTCCATTTACATACATTGATTTATATAGGTACAGTAACAGAAGAATTAGGCGTACTGCTTGTTTATGGATTGGAATCAAGATTTTCTTAAAACTGAGGGATATTTGGTTTTGGGGTTCTGATCCAGGCTCATTTCTAATCGGTCAGACTATATTTATGGATTGTCACAGTCTACCATAGATTTTTTTTTTTTTAAGCTGGGAACATTTTGTATACTCTACGTGGTTTTGCAATGTGTTCACATTCAAAAATCTAACAAAATGAACACTGAGGCAGTCAAGTGCTGACCTAAACTCTTTTTGTTTGAATAAACTTCTGACAGTTTGTATAACCTTTAGGGTTTTTTCCCATTTGCTAACAAATAACCAACTTTGTACCCTAAATTCAAGCTCATGTTCATTTGGGTTAACAATTTACAAATTGGTATGTCCAAATACTGCCTTTAATTCTCATCCCTCTTTCCATAACACAAACTAAATTAGCTTTTGTGTGTTATAGCATGTTTAATGGAGCAGTTCTGGGGAGGGGGGGAAAGCTGCACATTTTTTCATATCAAATATTATCTGTGGCTGTGAAAGGTAAGATAGAGGAGGGTAATCAAATCTCATTTTGAGAGGGTAGGATGACCTCTTGTGGACAAAAGCAGAGAGCTATTCATTCCATCTACAGAACTGCAAAATCATTTAGGTGCCTAATGGGAAATGTTCATTTTCCTTTGACGCATTAAGATACTGGGGATGCCAGAGGTAGCAATGTACACAGCACAAATCAGTGATCTGAGCTGGTTAGGCAAATTACACGTTCCTATTTCCTGTTCTGTGACAACATATTCAGACAATAAGATTTTATATTTAGGATTTATACCAGATGCGTTAAAATTCTGTGAAAATAATAGGGTGAATTACAAAGGGGCAGTGCTAGATACTTAGCAGGCTACAATGAGACCTCCAATTTCACTAACCTAGATATGTTGTGCTGTCCTAAGCTGTCCTTAGCAGTGAGTTTCACAGCTTTGAATGTAACAGTTAGAGCTTCTTCATGCCTTATTTAGGAGGCTACTCTACAGAAAGAACCTTATTGATAACTGCATTGGATCTTTTAATATGGTTAGTAAAAAATTAAAATAAAGCAATGACTAAATCAAGAGTTGACAACCCCCTTTGTCCTAGAACTAGTCTTATGATATTAGAATTTTATTGAAAGGCCCAGCTCACGGAATCAAATTATTAGATGAGAATCTCAGTTTTCAAATTTAAAAAAACCCAGTAAATGTGTAGCTTTGGGGCTGCAGATGTGAGCTTGAAAATGTGACTTGAATTCACCTCTATGGCTCAAAAGCCTGAAGGAAAATAAAAACACCCACATTTATTATTTTTAAATAACTCATGCTTTTAAAACCAATCTTGTGACTTTTGTAGCTTGACTCGTGGTTTTTGAATGCTTGTGGAATTTTCATATATATACTGATTGACCTATATAGTTACATTGTTTAACAGGAAATCAGCCCCAGCATCTATAACTGAGATGTTCAAATTACCCTAAGGGAGTTGAATGTCCAAATCCTATTAGGTTTTAATGGGATTTGGGCACCAAATTCCCCTGGAATCCTTTGAAAGTCCCAGCCTGCATGTGGTAGGATTGTCACCCATCCTTATATTTTGCTCCAAAGTTCAAATTTTGACAGTGCCCCAAACAAATTTGCAGGGTTGGCATGTCATTGTATTGGCATTCATGCATCATGAGTTATAATACAAGTTACAGTGTTGTGGTGTTTTGGGACAGATTTGGATCTCAGTGTTTCATTGGCCTTTCGCTGGATTTACAGCAGCATAAACCAGAATAAGAATCTGGCCCTCTGAATACAGTATTTCCATTGTGTCAGTGGGAATATTTAATTACTAATAAGTGAAAAGTCAATTTCATCTTACTTCCTTGTTTGCTCATGTGATCACTGATTTTCCATATTTATAACAAAAACTATACGGGGACAACTTTTAGGGTCCTTGCTCGGCTTTTACTCAAACCTTACTCGAGGGAAACTCCCGCTTCCCTCTGGCTATAATAGAATATCCCATATTGAAATATTAAGTAGGACATTTACTAAGTCCACTATTCTGAAACCTATTTTAATTTGTTTCAGAAGTGATGTGATTCAAAATTTTTGTGTAGAATTTAATACCAGTTATTTATTTCATACATCTGATGAAGTGGATTTTACCCACAAAAGCTTATGCCTAAATACATTTTAACGACTTATTTACTCTATTTTCTATGAAGAATTTGTGAAAAAAGAAAGTCACAGGGAGTTGTATTATAAATCTGGAAGCTCTAGATAAAGGGTTTGGAGTGGAAGATCAGTTTTGTGTTGGTGTAAATAACGCTGGTGGCATTGAAGATATCAAGTTACAAGTTACATCATCAAAACAAAATCTCCTTGGTTGATCATAAACTGGTGATATGACACACAACTGTTAATGATACTGTTCTCCTATAAATTAATCTTTTCCTTTGTGTTCTACACATTACACTGTTATCCTGTAGATATGCCAGGATGTGAATGTGAGAATTAGCATGAAGTTTGATGAAGCTCATTGATATTTAAATTCCAGTTTTAAGGGTGTCTGCACCAGATCCATAGCTGAAGTCAATTAAATCAGTGGCACAATGCTAAACTTATGTCAGTTTAGAATCTGGTCCATTATGTTTTCCTTATTGAACCTGTATGTGGTAAATGACACCTGCTTCTGGCTGTCCCCAGCTTATTATTTCAGTTTATTTTTCAAACTCATCAACATTTTTTAAAATGTAAAAAAACATTACTGATGATTACCTCATCATTTAACACTGGTGACAGTCTTTTCTCCAAGACATCTCCCTTCAGTCAACTGGTTTACTTTGTCATTTTTCTTCCCTTAAAACTGTGAAGTGCTCACATGCAAAAACGGAAATTTATTTTTTCCACTGCCTATTATTTATTCAAGGCTTGACTATAGTTTTATTCCAAGAGGAGAATTAAGGAATCCAAAATAGTCAGTTGTCAGAGCATGCTATAAGATGAGAATAGAGGTTTTAAAAGGGAGTTTACCCTACACATGGATATTTCATATTTTCTTATTGAGAGATTCACTGTTTATAGACAGGCAAAACCAGAAGTTGATTTCTGTATTGTGGGGCCCTGGCCCAGAGTAAGTGGTGTGCCCTCCCCTCCTTCTGTCTGTAGTTGCCCTTGCCCCACCCATTGCTCCTGCCACAGAGTAGGGTCAGGTGCAGGGGGCTTCTGCTGTCACACCTCCCTAATGCCCCTGCTGGGAGTGGAGTCGGAGCATGGGGGCCTACCTGGTCCCCCAGCAGGGGCACTGGGCAGGTGGGACAGCTGGGCAGGTTCAGGAGTGAGGCAAGCCCCCATACCACAAACTCATTGCCTTGGCAGCAGCTCCAGGCTGGCAGGTAGAATGGGACAAGCCCCTGTGCCCACCCAGCTCCCCAGTAGGTGCACTGGGCACGTGGTGCAGGTCAGGGGCACCCATTTTCTGGGGGCCCTAAGATGACTCAGTGGCTAATTCATCACTGGACATAATATGAGATCAAATGCTTCTTCAAACACATCGTCCCTGGTTTTCTGGGAAATATTTAAACCGCATAAACATAAAATTAAGGGATTAAAAATAAAGCATAAAATAGGAAACCTAGTAGGCTCTAAAACTCATATTCAGGGGCAGATATAGGGCAGGGCGAGCGGGGCGGCCGCTCCGGGCCCCGTGCTTCAAGAAGCCCTGTGCATGCGCCATGGCGCCACCATGCATGCGTGTGGTGCCATCGCGCATGCGTTGTGGCAAAGGGGGGCCCCGCGAAATTGTGCTACCCTGGGCCCTGCGAAATGGTCATCTGCCCCTGCTCATATCGATAATAGATTCTACCAGATCCATTAAGCAGAGTGCTGCAGACACTTACAGGTGGAGAAATGTATCACTTTTTGGTTCAATATGTGATTCCAAAACCATAAAAGGTTTGGGACTAGATGGAGGGTTGGAAATTTATTTCTACAGCCTCACTCTTTAAGGATGCTGTTCTGAATCCAGGACTGTTCAATGGACTACATAGAATCACTTCAGTTTTCAGTCCCTTTCCCTGCACTCATCTACAAAAATCATCACTACCGTAAATGGCAGTAAATTAGCAACCTTGGAAAGGTGGTCAAGGATATATTTTTGTCAAATAAGCATATATTAAAGAGGCAATACCGAAGTATATACATACTTTTTTTCTCATAGAGCACCACATTTGTTCTTCTGATTGACTCTGCTGTTTTTGTGTTCTCAGCTAATGTAATACACTGTTGATCTTTACTGGTGAATAGAAAGGCCCTGTTGAAATTGAAAGGGGAAAACAATGTGAGAAACAGCAATTGATTTTGTTTAAATTATTGTCTTAGTGAATGTTTTTCAGTATCCATTTCAGATTCTATCAGCCATGGCAGTTTAGAGATATTTTAGGCTTTCTGTAAAATTTTCAAAAGCACTTTAAATGCCTAAATTGGACTTACGCTCCTAAGGTACTCAGGCACACTTGGAAAATGTTACTCTGTCTGTAGTAGGTTGCAGTTGCCTAGGTGATAACTCAGTCTGCACAAACTGAACTACAGGTGTTAGCCTGCGTTTACATTAAGAAAAGTAGTTATGTTAGGACTGATTTATCTAGCTTGTGTTAACTAAGGCCACATCTCCACTTGCAACATCAGAGATTGATCTTCTGGTATTTGATTTTAGCGGATCTAGTAATGCTGATGGTGCCCCAGGTCGGCACTGGTGCTCTTCGATTTATGAGGCTTGAGGGAAACCAATGGGAACATTTGCTCCCATCGACCTCCCACTGTAAAGATGGTGCTAATCTTGGCCTAAAGTATGTCAATTCCATCTACGTTATTTACATAGCTCAAGTTGCATATCTTAAGCCAACCTTCCAGGTCTGTATAGACCGAACCTAAATCTGACCAACATTCAGCTTTAACCTGGTCTTGCAAAGCTTGATACCGGCAGCTCTTACTACAACAACAACACATACAAAACTGTGTTCAACAATTATGGGCAAAAACATGCCAGAAGCATTACAGTAAGCTGCAATGTTGATCCCAGTCCTTGAGTATGTTTATGAAGGTGTCACATCCTTCCTCTCATGTTGCTTTCTTCTCCTGGTTCCCTCCACCATGCTAATTAGCATGCATTGTTCATTGATTTAAAGAACGTATACAAAGAAGTCCTATTACCCTAGAACCAGATTTGATCAAGGGCTTGAAGGCACAGGAGCTTAATCTTGCTCCAGCAGCAGTCCCCATAAATTTCGGTGATCAGGTCCCAGGGGAGAGTTTATGGCTGCAGCTCTGATTTCCCTACCTGATAATCAGGAGGCTGAGGGATAGCACTGTGTGAAGAGATCCCAGCAGAGAACAGTTAGCCCTTGACAAAAGCTACATGAGTGTGTTTTAACATGTCCAGTCTCTCTCTTGCCTTTCCTCATTGAGAGCTTGTGACAGGGTGTTTGCCCTGAACTGGCCCTTTAAGGGCAAACCCCAGCCTGGAGCAGGGCCTGGGAGGTTAGCCCCAGCTGAGGCTGTATTAGTTGATTAGGGCCCAGCTGGGAGCTATATAACAGGATGGGCTGCTGCTCCCAGGGTGAGCAGTGAGAGTCTGGTTGCTGGAGCTGGAGCTGGAGCTGGAGCTGGCCAAGGCCAAGGCCAAGGAAACCTCCAGACTGCAGGGCCTGAAGCACAGCCTGCTGAAGAAACAACAACCCCTGGAAGGGGGGCTCAGAGACTGATGTGGGCACTGCCGGAGGGCAGTGTCATGAAGAGAACGCCGTCCCCTAGAGGAAAGGGGAAACATGACCTGAGGGAAGGCACCCAGCCAGTGGACAGATGGCAGGGGGTGCTGTGGTGGTGAGTGAACCCCCTCACAGAGCTCCAGGGGTTTTGCAGAACTGCATCCTCTATATTGCTCCAGACAGAGATTCATAGAGGTGGGATTCACAGAGGTTTGTGATGATTCATTTACATCAGAATAGTAGCTGACAGTGACTTCTACAATCCTGGTTAGTAGCATCCCTTTAAAATTGTTGTTGTTTCCTGCTAGATCTTTGCCATTTTGAAAACTTAAATCAGATCTTGAATTGAACATCAAGTTAAAACTAACTTTAAAAAGTCTGCATTAGATCACCTGTGGCTTGAACTGGGGGAGAGGTCCTGGAAGGGCAGAAAATGCTATGAGATTCATCCCTGGAGTTTTTAGAGAAGCCACATTTGGAAGAGAGGGTTGGGGACCCCTGAGCTATGTCTACACTTGCGGCTTCCTGCACCAGAAATATGCAAATGAGGCTAAGCGTGGAATATCGCCGAGACTCATTTGCATACCTAATGAGCTGCCATTTTTGCAGAAGAGTCTCTTATGCCAGAAGGAGCTGTCTACACTGCCCCTTCTTGCGCAAAAAACCCCCTCTTGCGCAATGCCGTTATTCTTGAAAATAATCAGCGTAGCAGCATTGCGCAAGAGGGGTTTTCTTGCGCAAGAATGGGCAGTGTAGACAGCTCCTTCTGGCACAAGTGCCTATTCTACAAAAATGGTGGCTCATTAGGTATGCAAATGAAGCTCGGCAATATTCCACACTTAACCTCATTTGCATATTTCTGGCGCAAGAAGCTGCGAGTGTAGACATAGCCCTGGAGTATAGAGAGGTAGGTCTCCCAGATGGACAGGACTTGGAATAAAGGGACCCTTTACAGTGCAGACTTCTCCCCTCACACTGATCCACTGCCCCCCTCACACTGATCCACTCCCCCCCTCTCTCAGGCCATATGCTAGACTCTACAGTTAATGCTGCTGCAACTAATGATAACTCTCAGTAAAATATCCAGCCAGCTATCAGGTAACTGAGCAGGAGACATTGGTTCAGGTTGGCTTGTTCCCTGATCCATCCCCTCCAGTGCTCCAAAGTTCCACAGAGACCCTTACTCGTAGGACTTCACAAAGAAGCAGGGAGGGTAGGTGGTGTCATTCCTTCTCTCCATGGGAAGCAAGGGAAGATCTAGTAGTCCACATACACTAATAAGGAGGTCCTCTGGTTCCTAGCATAGAATAAGAGTGTGACAGAGCCAACAGGTGCTGCTGCTGATGTCCTGTCTTCTGAGCAGCACATTTCTTACAGGCCTATGAATGGTGAAGGGTCTGAAGGCACCTGGATATTAGTGTGTTAGAATGTTGTCAAGAGGGTTTGTGCATCTAGATCCCAAGTTATTTTCTAACACATGCTAAAATTAAAAACACAGTCATCTTGGTCTTCTCTTTTCACCCACATCTCTCAGGTATTGACCTTCTGGGCACTTTTCCCTTCCTCTGAAAACTCAGAATAAACTTATTGTGGAGGAATATCCTTAGAAAGCTTCATTAACATGTAAAGCAGAGCACTCAGTCCACCACAATGAGATTTAGCTGTGGGACACAACAGAAGTTACCTGCATGTGAATTTTGTTTCAGCTTCACATTTCTCAGCACATTCTTCTTTACCATTTGTTTTGTAAATCTGTTTTGTTACGCCAACTATCCAAGCACCCTCGGTTTTTACATAGTCGTCTAATATGTCTCCTTGTGCTAAAAGTGAACAAAAGGAGTGGAGGTTAAAAAGTCAGTATGCTAAAGTTCATATAATTTGTTTTAAAATACCATTTTCTATGACACATTGGCTAGTAATGCTGCCCTTTAATTTGTGTGCATTGAGTTAATGGTAACACATCCTGAATAAGCTCCATTCTCCTGGCATGGTTAAGGTTGGCAGCACTGGAGGAGGCAAGAGGGAATGCAGTAGGACACAAGGACAGAGACAAAGCACTTTAAAGAAGAGAACACAACATTTGACTTCGATGCATATGGAATGGAAAGCAGATAGAGACCCGAAGGGGTGGAGAAGCTACACTTTACACTACACTCTCTCCCTTTACTGAAAAAGGGATGTAGTTTAGACATACCAGAGTGAATTGGAAACAAGGAAGGTGATTTTGGTAGTCATATTTTGGAGATACTAGAAGGATGGGAGTAATGTGAAACAATGACTCTCAGTGGGTGGCCCAATCCCATTGAATTTGTAGAAAGCTCAGCTTTATCTATCACATATTTTTGGTTGTCTGTCTCCAGATGTTTTGAATGGAAATCATCATGCTATCACTATGGCCATTTACCATGTTTATTGTTATAATAACTCAAGACTAGAGCAGATTCAGGTTGTCTCATTGATGGCAATGAAGTCACACAATTGCAAATTGGTAAATTAATTTGGCGGTTTCTGAAAGCTAGACCTGTGTATGTTAAATATATTAGCATATTCATCAAATATATTAGCATATTCATCAACACATTTAACATCTGCATGATGTTGAGATGTTCAATTACATTTATCCTAGTAAAGGAATTTGCTACCTAATTAACTTTCCTCTGACATCTATAAATCTCTCTATTCATCAGTCAGACAATTGTTTCTTTGCTGTTTTAGCAGCAGGATTACAGAGAGAACTAGTTGTGTGCTTTTATCGTTCCCTTTTCAAATCAGAATACGCTTGATATATGGTGGATACTGGGAATTATTCATGTAATGTGAAACTCACCCCCAAACAGAGAATGAGCCCAGTGCCTACACATTACTCAAATCCATTTATACCTTGGGTGGACCATCTGCACAGGGATGAAGTTCATTCTCATAGAAGTTGATTTGAATCAACAGGTATTGGGCCTAATTCACTGCTGCATATTTATCCAGTTTTATGCCAGCATAACCCATAATTTTGAGGGTTAATATTACATACATACATACACCCATATTTATATTATACCAAGTGTTTTCTGTTGCAGATATGAAAGTAAATATATCTCCAGTGTTCAAGGGTACTGTTCTATAGGTGCCAGAGGGGGTGGTTGAACAGTATAAGATTCCAGGCATCGAAGAAAATCTCCAACCTCTAGAAATCCCATATGTACACCCACCTTATTGAGAGGTCTTTGTGGAGTGCTAGTGGCCTGCTCCTAAAGCAGCATGGAGCCAAATGTACCTTTCCCAGAGTTTTCTTGGAACTGCCACAGGTAAGGGGCACTTCTCCTCAAATCTCACAATCTGGATTTGTGGGGAACAAAGCACCTGCCTTGGCCAACTGTTTTCATACAGTGGTTTAATTCCATTGATTTCAGTGTGTTACTTTCAATTTGCACTAGTGTAAGTGTAGACATAATATCAGACTTAGGTTATCAACTATGGGAGGAAAGACTCCTAGTCCTACTGCCAGCTACTGTCCCTACCATCCATAATCTCTAGCAAAGTAGTCAGGCTCCAGTAGTAAGTATACTAGCCTAGCATTTAGGAGACCTGGGTTCAAAAGTGCCTACTCTGTCAGTCTTCTGTGTAACCTTCAGCATATCATTTACTTCTCTGTGCCTCAGTTCCTTAACTGTAAAATAGGGTTAATAGCATTGCCCTACCTCAAAGGGATATTTTGAAGGTAAAGATTGTGAGGTGCTCAGACATTCTGATGACAAAGACCATATAAGTATTTAGATTACTAGTTGGAGACCAGGCTGTGGGATTCATGTCCCTGCTGTCCTACTTCATAATTATGAAGCAATGGGTGGGTTTGGGCTATCTATGGTTTTGCTCATCTCTAATCTCAAACTTATTTTGTTTTCTAAACCAGTACCACCTCAAATACTCATTGCTTTCTTTGATCACACAAAGCATCCCCGTTTTTATTGATCAGTGTCATGAATAGAAAATAATATTTGCTAATAGCTTTGCACCTACAGAGATGCGGCACCTTTTCTAATCTGACTTAAACTGTGCACAAATAATTTGGAAGGTGTCTACAAGCTAATTTTGGCTGAACGGGTAAATAGAAACAGACAAGATAATATGACAAATTCCTTGATGAAGCTCGCAAAACACAAAATAACTGATCTCAAAATACAACAGGCTGTGCATTTTTTTAACTTAATGTCCAGTTTGTGCTAAATCCAGAAATAGGCCAGTCAGATATATGGAATTAAAATGATCTGCTCACTTTATATACACATTGATTATATATATTCTGGATTGGTACTAGAACATGTAAATGACTGTTTCATTGAGGTTTTGAGAGGGGTTGATGTGGCTCACTAGTTTGGGATGTGAGGTTGTGCTGGTAAAATTCAACAATTCTTTTCAGATTTTTTTCTTTAAAGATTTCAAAATTCTTTGGGGGGAAAAAAAATCAAATGAAGTAACAGGGACTAATGACACCTCTGTTATAACAACATTTAGCGAGACAAGGTAGGTGAGTGTAGCAATGGGGCACAGCCAGGGTTAGAAGCTGGTGGGGCAGGGGGGGGTCTGTGTTTCTCCCAATGCCCAGCCACTGCCTATTGCCACTGGGTTTCATGGCTACTGACTACTGTCCCTGAACGACATGGCTACCAACACTCAGCATTGGGTGACACTGAAAGGTTTGAACTTCAACCCCTCACAAACACATACTAGAGAATATGGGCCCTGCTCAAGTCCTGTAGAAAGTTCAGGTGCTGCATTGGTGGCCATGAATATGGAAAAGTTTACTGAAATGGATGGTGGAAAGCAAGCAACAGCAGGCAGCCCAGCAAGAGTAAGGTCAACTACTACAAGTGGCCCAGCAGCAGCACCAACTACTCTAGGATCTGACAACACAGCAGCAGGTGCTGATTCAACAGATGCCAGCACACTTGCAGCTGGAGAGGGCATCTAGCACTTGGAGGCCCAGACCCTGAGGGGATGTCCTCCCTACCAGGTTGCTCATCAGGCATACAAACATGGGCCCCTGAGATGACCCATAAGCCTTCTAGATCACTTTCAAATGAGTGGCTGCCACAGGAATGCTGGGCCAGGAGGATAGCCCCATATTTGACAAGACCCACACCAGCCACCTACAGGGGTTTGGACCCCATAGAATCACTGGACAATAACAAGGTAAAGGCAGCTATTCTCAGCTACCTGGACATCAACCCTGAGATGTTCTACCAGCAGTTCTGAAAGAAGAGATGCCATGCAGAGCTTGTAGGCTGGGCATGGCCATGGTGGTGCTGCCAGGATGGGTTAACAGAACTGAAATGATGGGCCTGATAGACTTCAGGTGTAGCCAGACAGTTGTATAGATAGGCCCTTGATAGTAGGCCCAACTGCTATCATCATTGCTGTTAGTCATATAGGAAGTCTTCCAAGTCAACACAGGATTCTTGCTCTTTGAACTTCTGCGCAGTAGACAGCCTGGGAAGCCTGGAAAGAACAGAAGACTTGGGAGGTGCACTCGGAGCCATCTGTGTTCTAACAATAAGAACAGCTGGAAATGCTAGGGGCGTCACTAAGGCCCAGGAATGAATCAACAACAAGGGGGCACAGTTGTGAACATCCAAACCAAATGAAAGGGCTTGTTGTTACTTCCAATACTTGAGTCAAAACTATTGGCCCTGTGACGGGCCTTTAGAAGTGGAAAGAAGGGTAGAGCCAGTTCACTATGAGATCTGTCAGCCTGGGTGATGGAGGGAGATGCAAATTTTATCACATGAACTTGCCAAAGACCTGCAAGACTCGTGACATTCTTATAGCCCTTTATTCCCCAGAATCATAACTGGGGGCTCAAGCAATGACATCGACAGTCCCAGTGTCAATGGGGCTGGAGCTTAACCCAAGATAGTCACAGTGTTTGGTTTTACTAACTTAGGCCTTCCCCATGATGTTCTTGACCCTTGTAGGTAGGATGTGCCTAACTTACCATCACATCTCAACTATGCCCAGATAGTAAATACAGGCGAGTCGTTGGTCTCTGCCAAATAAAATGTGGCAGGTGGTCCACAAGGAGCTCTAGGCTATACTGATCCTGGAGGTCATCAAGGATTCCCATCTTGAGTGAAGGAGCCCTAATGTGCTGGTGCCAAAATCCAACAGCTCAAAGAAATTCTGCATAGACTTTAGAAAGATATTTTGATTCTATGCATATCTAATGCCTGGGTGGGTGAGAGAGACTAAAGAGTACCAAATATATTCAGGCAGCCCATGACTTGTGCCACGATCAGTTCCTGGGGAAGCATCGCATGTTGGGGGTGTTGTAACTCAAACCTTCATTTACAATAGTGTGCTGTCGTAAATGTGGGCTGAGAACATAAGTCGGGGTTTTTTGGCCCCTTCTGCACTTACAAAAATGGTTGGAAGTGCGGGGGGTCGGAACTTGGGTGGTCGCATGTCGTGGGTTTTCAGTACCCACGCAAGATCTGACAATAGGATACTGGTAATCCTTATGGTAAAGGCATCCCAGGAGGATATGGCCTTTCCTACTCCCTTCAGCCTCTGATAGCACATTACCATGGTAGTTCAAGCCGTTGGGAAGGCTGGGCTTACAGTGAATCGGGTTAAGTGTTGCCTTGAGCAGAGAGAAATCCTGTCAATATAAGTCAAGGCCCAGCAGGCAGATGTTGCCCTGTGGTCCCTATCCCTAGAAGCATACAACCGAGTGGCAAACCTGATACAAATGGTAACTACAAACAATAATAGGGAAATAGGAAAACAGACAGGAGTTACAATAACAAGGTCACATAATTACTTAGAAAAACACCTAAACAACAAATAATCCTGCAGCACCTTAGAGACTAACAAAAAATGTAGATGACAGAACCCACAAATGAAACATCTTAGATGTACTGCATGCATATCTTGCTGATTCCACTCTTAACTGTGTTCCAACACAAAAATGATATTAACAAGAAATAAGACTGAGAATATGTATCCATAATATAAGGTAACATATAGGGATGGTGTACTTATCTCTGATACATTCATTACTAACCCTGAAACTTCAGGGTAAAGGTTAAACTTAAAAGAAGTCCAAATATGTTAAGATATAAAAACAAACTGTATCCAAACAACCTTGCCTGTGCCCTATAGCAAGATTATGCAATAACTATACAATTCCAATTAAGGCATTTTAATGTCAATGGTCCAAAATTAGATTAATTTTAAAAACATTTGATTTTTTTTTCTTTTCCCTCATAGTATCACTATAGAAAACAGTACTTTGAGAAAACAAGGAAAATGTATGTGGATAATGTTGAATCTTGTTATTCACCCAGCACTGTGTCTGTGTGTGATATGTACCTATTGCTATTTTTTTTAAGTCTGTGGAATTCTCTAATACTAAAAAGATGTTATTTTCTTATTCAGAAAAGAAAGCCAAGATTCACATTTACAGCAGTTTGAGAAATGCCCATGAACATATTGGCAAGGCCAATGCTGGTTATGTTTCTTGAACATGTTGCCAACAGAGGACAAAATCTTGTAAACACCTAATCCTTTCGATTTTAATTGGAATTATACATGTCAAAATCCAGAATTTAAATTCACTTGGATATGCTTTAACATCAAATAATTACTATATTTTGTTATAGACGGTCCCCTATGTAATATTTCTAAATCCTAAGTCTATTTGCTAGAATCTAGTCACACCTTTTACCTTTGTAAGACCTGATTCTCCTATACCCCTCGCTCCCACATAATCAGGGCCAGATTAAGGGGGGGAGGCTAGCCGAGCAGCTGCCTGGGGCACCAACCTACGAGGGTTAACTGATGGCAGCTGTAAGGGGTGCCACGCGCCCAGGGCCGGGGGCTGCGTGGTGCCCCTTAGAGCTGCAATCAGGCGCCACGTGCCCGATTGCGGCTGTAGGGTGCGCAGTGCTCTGGGGGGTGGAGCCGCGCATGCGTCGCGCGCCCGCTGCCCGGGACGCAGGAATGGCTTGAGCCGGCCCTGCCCATAATCACAAACACAAAATATCCCTGATTTCTTCTATCATCTTTCCATATGATCTCTAGCAAGATAAAGTTGTTACATAAGCATATGAACTATTGACTTGATTGCTAACCTTACTTTTAAAACCGCTATTGCAGCAGTTCATGTAGGCATATTCAATGACTGTAGCAGGAAATGCCATCAGGTTCCGATAGCTGAGTCAAGTTTCATTTGTACAGCACACAAAGTACTTACTCAAAATGTCCATAGCACTTGCTGATCTTCATAAAAACAAATATGTATTTTAAAAGGCTTAACATATTGTGTAGCATTTCATAAATCCTCTTGTTTTTATCTTTTGAAAAAACTAATCTTATGGTGTCTAGACGACTGAAGATTAAATTCCAATCTATTACCCCACACAAATAAGTAATAAGAAAGCCTCTTACAGGAAGCTGGCCACAGAAGAGACTAACATCTCCATGCTATAGTGGGATGCTTTCTTTTGTTTCTGCTTAAAAAAACAACAACTTTGGATTTAATAATAAACAAAAAAAACCTAATCTGTAATACTTCACTAAATAAATGAAAAGCACCCAGCTTTGGGATATTTGATCAGACCTCGGGCCTGATCTAAAGCCCACTGAAGTCCATGAGAGTCTTTCCATGGACTGAAATGGCTTTTATATTAGGCCTGTATTGACCTACTTTTCAAAGGTGCTGAGCCCCTGCAGTTTCCATTGGCTTCCATGGGATTTGTGGGTACTCATTACCTCTGAAAACCTGGCCACTTGGAAATCTGCTCATAACACATTAAAGTTACTTGTTCAAAACAAAAACATTGAAGAGCGGGTACATAATTTTTCCTGGGACTTTAGCAAAGAGAAGAATCAATATGTCAGAGCTTTGTTGCCACTGGGCCTGTGTCAGAAGTTTCCTAATTTACACCATTTAGTGCTACCAAATCCTTTGTTTAAGGCTTATTGAATGACAAAGTTGCAAATAACTCAACATGAGTGTTATTTGTTCAAAGGGCTGCATGGTACAACCCAATCACAAAAATTAGCAAATAACCTAATGGTGCATTGTATTGAATCAGAAGAACAAACAAATCAGGAAATAAGACTTAAATAATATATTATACAATATAGTGTATAATAAGTTATTTTAAATGTAGAGGAGGCAAAACAAAAATTCAGCAGATTCTGGTGCTTTGAAGGAATTTAGAATCTGAACTAGGGCTCTGGATAGAAATACTGTGGCTAGTGCTTGCTCTTTTAATGGGAAAGCCTAATCTCTGAACTAAAATGCTCTTGAAGCATTTAAAGAGGTGAGATCCCCAAGGGGTCACAGGCCTGGCAATAATAATAGTAGTAATAATCAAGTCAGGTCACTGAAGGGTGCACTTTAAGCACTGTTTTAACAAAAACACTGCTCTCAGATTACGCTAGATCTCCAACCCCCACGCCCCTCCACCCCCCTCACACACATTTTTTCAGGCCACGGTAAGCAGTGCTTTGAAAGCATCTGAAATTGAGATAGAATTTGAATTTTGCAGTTTGAACTCTTCTTTAATACTAATAAATACTAGCAATAGCAATATGTCAGGACTGCAGGGCCCCCTTTCTGTAGGTGCCATGCTTTGACACAATAAATAAAGATTTGAGAGAAGTGGCCCTGGGCTGTGTGGCTTTCACACACATCTCTAAAGTCTAGAAAAGTTACAGATTTGCACTGTTAAATATAGAGGTCAGAGATTTCAGATTTGGCAGCTAAATACAAGTGTCCTGATTTGCTGAGTTGCTGTAACACCACAGCTCCCATTTTCCCCTCTAGTAGCTGTGGTTACTCAGCATCTCTACTAATCAGGTCCTTTGAATTAGGCACCTAAATATGGATTCAGGCACCCCGTTTCAAGCACCAAATTTGGAATTTTTGGCCAGTATCTCACTTTGATTAAAATGCAATATAAACAAACCTTACCTGGGTATAGAAATAAAAGTAACAGAAAGACGGCTTTGCTAATCCCCATTTTGGGACAGGCTGGCTCTGTGCTGAAAGCTGTGTTTAATGCTGTGTCAGTTTTATTGACTTGCACTCGACTTAGCATCCAGCAAACAAGATAGTCAAATTAAGTTAATCATTCTCCTGGTTCTGTGACCCACTCTGTCCCGATCTAAATGTTCAAATATTACCTTGAATTGAAGATCTTACAAAATAATGTTTCAATGTTTGTATTAGATTCTGGGAGAAGATGAAAGTGCTCTCCTATCATACAGGGCATGCTTTAACTCTGAAATTGTTAGGCCTCATTTTGCCAACCTAAAGACTGGGATAGTATTACTGAAAAATACAGAAAAGGCCATGGAGCAGAATGCACGTTGCTGTTAGTTTGGGTCTTGAAGGGCAAGGCCCTGACGCTAATCTCACACTGCTCTGTTGACATAGATGCAGTTATGCCTGATTTATACTGTTAATTATATTATATTGTCATACTGCAGTTTCATCAAAAAATCCCTCTCTCATTGTATTTGAATTTTAAACCTACTCTAGGGTTGGATTTTGTTGGTGGGGGTTACTTACAGAGGAGGGCTTGTTTTGTTTTAATTCCTAACAATGTCTGATCACTATTGACTTTGACTTTAGGTCTACGATATCTATGTTGCTACAGTTGGGCTCCTCCTTTCCACAGACATAGCCACACCCACACCAAATCTTCTAGCCAGTGCGCCACACCCCTGTCCCAGACTGATTTCAAACACTACCAGATTAATTCCTGCAATGCCCTTTCTCTTGGAAAAATTGCATTTTAACATTGTTTTGTAGCCTCCCAGACTATGTTGGGTTGGTGAGGGAGCCTCACCTCAAACTGTGGAATCAAACATGCAAGTAACTCAGGAGATCCTGAGGGAGAGGAAGTTCCAAACGGACTACGGATAAGGTGAGGGTATAAATAAATTAAGGAAAAGCACATGTAGATTGGATGGGAGCTGGATTGAACTCCACATGTGTTATTTTGCATAGGAGCCCTATACAGCCTAGAGCTGTTCCTGCCTGTAGTTCTGTGAAACACTCTCACTTTCTGGACAAGATCCATTATTACCCTGCTATAGAATTCCTGCTGTAATGAAAATTATTCCTAGGCCCTCGGTGAAATACTGCAGAGAGTAGGCTCTCATTAGAGAACTCTGGTAGCAGACTAGAGAAATGTGATTTTCATTAGCAGCAGGGATTAGTCCCATTGCAGGAGAAGATGAGTTGTGCAGGAAAAGATCTGTTCTGGGAGGTAGCTGATAATTACGTAAGAACATAAGAATGGCAGTACAGGGTCAGACCAAAGGTCCATCTAGTCCAGTATCCTGTCTGCCGACAGTGGCCAGCACCAAGTGCCCTAGAGGGGGTGGACCGAACACAATCATAGAATCATAGGACTGGAAGGGACCTCGAGAGGTCATCGAGTTCAGCCCCCCGTCCTCAAGGCAGGACCAAGCTCCGTCTACACCATCCCTGACAGATGTCTATCTAACCTGTTCTTAAATATCTCCAGAGAGGGAGATTCCACCACCTCCCTTGGCAATTTATTCCAATATTTGACCACCCTGACAGTTAGGAATTTTTTCCTAATGTCCAATCTAAACCTCCCCTGCTGCACTTTAAGCCCATTACTCCTTGTCCTGTCCTCAGAAACGAAGAGGAACAAATTTTCTCCTCCTCCTTGTGACACCCTTTTAGATATTTGAAAACCGCTATCATGTCCCCCCTTAATCTTCTTTTCTCCAAACTAAACAAGCCCAGTTCATGAAGCCTGGCTTCATAGGTCATGTTCTCTAAACCTTTAATCATTCTTGTCGCTCTTCTCTGTACCCTTTCCAATTTCTCCACATCTTTCTTGAAATGATCAAGTGATTTGTCTTGTGCCATCCATCTCCAGCCTCTGACAAACAGAGGCCAGGGACATCATTCCTACCCCCTGGCTAATAGCCTTTTATGGACCTAACCTCCATGAAATTATCTAGCTTCTCTTTAAATTCTGTTAGGGTATGTCTACACTACCCCGCTAGTTCAAACTAGCGGGGGTAATGTAGTCATCCGCAGTTGCAAATGAAGCCCGGGATTTGAATTTTGCATGAAGCCGGCCGGCGCCATTTTTCAATGACGGCTAGTTCGGACCCGTGGAACGAGGTGTACAGCTAGTTAGGATTAGAAGCCTAATCTGAACTAGCTAGTCCGTGCCGCGTGTAGCCGCGCGGCACGGGGTCCGAACTAGCCGGCATTTAAAAATGGCGCCGGCTGGCTTCATGCAAATGAAGCCCGGGAAATTCAAATCCCGGGCTTCATTTGCAAATGCGGATGACTACATTACCCCCACTAGTTCGAACTAGCGGGGTAGTGTAGACATACCCTTATAGTTCTAGCCTTCACAGCCTCCTCTAGCAAGGAGTTTCACTGGTTGACTATGCGTTGTGTGAAGAAGAACTTTTGCTTATTAGTTTTAAACCTGCTACTCATTCATTTCATTTGGTGTCCTCTAGTCCTTATATTATGGGAACTTGTGATGGGGTGAAGCAACCACGTCACCAGCTGCCACCCGGAAGCTCGGCCACGGATGGTGAAGCGGCGGGGTTAGTACCAGCCCCGCCGGGATGGCAGGAGATCGGAGACGGGAGGGGTCATCACCGTGTGCCGGTGACATCAGCTGACGTCACCAGCGCAACCGGGGCAGGCTGGGGCGGGGCACCCAGAAGTGGAGGAAGAAAGGGGCCAGGCTGGGGATAAAGGCATGGCCGACAGAGGTCTCAGGGGGGAGGAAGAGTTTGTAGGAAGGGGCGGAGGTACCGGGAAGAAGAAAGAGGCAGCCTAAAGCAGGGAGGTGAGGGAGTCCCCGGAACAGAGGGAGGGGGAAACGGGCGGGATTGTGCAGGCCCAGGGAGGGTCGCGGAGCCTGTGAGCAGGCGCGTTTAGGGGCAAGCCCCCACCTGCTTTCATCAGGAGCCGAGCTTCTGGTGTTAGGGCCCTGGGCCAGGGTCCGGGAGTGAGGGAGGGCCCGGACCCCCACCCCGCCAGCGGGAGTGGTGGCCGTGCAACCCGCGGCATTGGAGCCCTACCGAGGGAAATACACGGAGCCAACTGGGGCCTCTGGGACAGAACTAATGAATAACTTTTCTTTATTCACCCTCTTCACACTACTCATGATTTGATATACCTCTATCATATCCCCCCTCAGTCTCCTCTTTTCCAAACTGAAAAGTCCCAGTTACTTTAGCTTCTCTTCATATGGGACCCGTTCCAAACCTCTAATCATTTTAGTTGCCCTTTTCTGAATCCTTTCCAAGGCCAAAATATCTTCTTCGAGGTGAGGAGACCACATCTGTACACAGTACTCAAGATGTGGGCGTACCATAGATTTATATAGGGGCAGTAAGATATTTTGTGTCTTATTTTCTATCCCTTTCTTAATAATTCCTAACCTTCAATTTGCCTTTTTGACTGCCACAACACACTGTGTGGACGTTTTCAGAGAACTATCCATGATAAATCCAAGATCTCTTTCCTGATTTGTCGTAGCCAAATTAGCCCCCATCATACTATATGTATAGTTGAGTTTATTTTTTTCCAACGTGCATTACTTTACACTTATCCACATTAAACTTCATTTGCCATTATGTTGCCCAATCAATTAATTTTGTGAGATCATTTTGAAGTTCTTCAGTCTGCTTCTGTTCTGCCTATCTTGAACAGTTTAGTATCATCCACAAACTTTACTATCTCACTGCTTACCCCTTTCTCTAGATCATTTATGAATAAGTTGAATAGGATTGGTCCTAGGACTGACCCTTGGGGGACACCACTAGTTACCCCTCTCCATTCTGAAAATTTACCATTATTCCTACCCTGTGTTTCCTGTCTTTTAACCATTTCGCAGTCTGTGAAAGGACCTTCCCTCTTATCCCATGACCATGTAACTTACACAAGAGCCTTTGGTGAGGGACTTTGATAAAGGCTCTCTGAAAATCTAAGAATACTGTATCTACTGGATCCCCCTTGTCTGCATGTTTGTTAACCCCTTCAAAGAACTCTAATAGGTTAGTAAGACACGATTTCCCTTTACAGAAACCATGTTGACTTTTGCCCAACAAATTATATTCTTCTACATGCCTAACAATTTTATTCTTAACTATTGTTTTGAATAATTTGCCCGATACCGACGTTAGACTTACCGGTCTGTAATTGCCAGGATCACCTCTAAAGCCCTTTTTAAATATTGGTGTCACATTAGCTATCTTCTGGTTAGTAGGTACGGAAGCTGATTTAAAGGATAGATTACAAACGACAATTAACAGTTCTGCAATTTCCCATTTGAATTCTTTTAGAACCTTTGGGTGAATGCCATCCAGTCCCGGTGATTTGTTAACGTTAAGTTTCTCTATTTGTTCCAAAACCTCCTCTAATGACACTTCAGTCCAGGACAGTTCCTCAGATTCATCTCCCACAAAGGATGGTGCAGGTTTGGGAATCTCCCCAATATCCTCAGCAGTGAAGACTGATGCAAAGAAATCATTTAGCTTCTCTGCAATAGCTTTGTCATCCTTGATTGCTCCTTTTGTATCTCGATTGTCTAGGGGACCCACTGTTTTTTTAGTAGGCTTCCTGCTGCTAATGTACTTAAAACATTTTGCTATTGCTTTTTGAATTTTTGGCTAGCTGTTCCTCAATCTTTTTTTGCCTTTCTTATTACATTTTTACACTTAATTTGACAGTGTTTATGTTCCTTTCCATTTATCTCACTGGGATTGGACTTCCATTTCTTGAAAGATGCCTTTTTGTCCCTCACTGCTTCTTTTACATGGTGGTTAAGCCACAGTGACTCTTTTTTAGGTCTCTTACTATGTTTTTTAATTTGGGGTATACATTTAAGTTGGGCCTCTATTATGGTGTCTTTAAAAAGTTTCCATGCAGCTTGCAGGGATTTGACTCTCGTCACTGTGCCTTTTAATTTCTGTTTAACTAACCTCCTCATTTTTGTGTAATTCCCCTTTTTGAAATTAAAAGAGGGATTGAAAGAGGGAAAGATTTACTGTTCTTACTGAATGGCAAAAGCCAACTGGGTGAGAGACGATAGTGGGCCAACTGTTATTCAACTGACAGGATGTTAATGGCTATGGGATCAGGCTTGAGGCACTATTATATCAAAAAGAAAGAAAGAAAAAGAAATTTAATTAATTAATTAATTGCAATAGTACAGTCCTTTTGACTTAGTCCCAAACTGAAGAAACCTACCTTCCTCCACCTAAAATACCCACCAGTTTCCTTCCACCCATGTGGCTGCTTCTGAACCCTCACAAGGCCCTGCATGTCTACTAGTCGGTCCTTTCAAACCTTTTAGCACTCTGAAGCTTAACCCTTAGTTGAGCCTCAGCTAGTTCAGGAGGTTATGTTGTCTAGTGACTAGGACAGAGACAAGGAGCCAGAACTCCTGGACTCTATTACTAGCTCTGCCACTGATGTAGTCTGTGACTTTGGCCAATCTCAGTGTGACTCAATTTCCCTATTATTTAAAATGAGAATTATAATCATTCCTTCAGAGAGTGCAGAGATACCAAATTCACTAAGCTTTTAAAGCTCTTTGAGTCAAGAATAAATATTGATGCAATTCCATTGAATGCAGTTACTTTAGGGATTCATTTTAGTATTTTCAAAGATACAGGCCCTTTTGTGAGTTCTGAAAACTGTATTGGACAATTTTTACACAAATTAACTGAAACGCTACTGAAATTAAAGTATCCCTGGCATTGATGGATGCCAGCCATGATAAATAGACTTCTCATGTCAATAATGTGGAAAGCCAGATGAGCTCTGCAGTTACTCAAGTACTGGGGACAGATTAACTTCAAAAAGGACAACAAAAATTAGATTTTTGACTATCTCAACACTCAGACTGCAAAGCAATAAATCCTTGGAACACCTCTGAGAAGAAGTGATGGAAAGTCTCTGGGCTGTAGTATTTCCAGTTGGACTAGAATGCAGAGATTTTGTCAGCTATTAAGTGTGATGACAGCTAACTAACGCTATGGGTGCTGGAAACTGAAGAACAGGTTTAAATTGAAAGCGTCTACAGATTCCCTATCAAATGAATAGGGCAGAATTCAAGAATTGTAATAGTCTCTCTGGACTAAGAGATCAGGGCAAAATCCTCACTGCAGCCAGGAACAAGCAGATCCTCCTACTGTATGATGTAAAACAACCTATTTTGGGCTGGATTCTCAGCTGGTGTAAATTAACATAGCTCTATGTGGCCAATTTATACCAGCTGAGTAGTTCTCATTATTTTTTCCAAATATTTGCCCTAAAACACATGGCTAAATGTGGGATATCCATTCAGCAAACCTTGAAGTGGAAATGGCTCTCTTTTATATCCAGCTAAGCTTAGGTCTTATGTTTATGGAGGCAGTCAGGGAAGTTAATGCTAAAGTGGAACATACTAAACTGATTTAAGACCACTTTAATTCTGAATGAGCACATCAACACAGGGTTCTGATATGGTTCACCTAATTAATTTATAATTTGGATTACCTTTACTGAGAGTCCTTTTATAGACAAGACAGGCATATTTCTGGGGGGGTAGGGTAAAAACACATTACTTGGCACATGGTGTCTGCAAAGTAATCTGAAGAAGTGGATTGTACCCACGAAAACTCGTGATACCATCTACCTGTTTTGTTAGTCTTTAAGATGCTGCTAGACTATTTGTTGTTTTTTTAAGTTTTTCCAGTTACAGACTAACTCGGCTAGCCCTCTGAAGTTTTTGAAATGTGACAGGAATTCATATAACTTTTGCCAAATTGTTCATGTCAGAAAAAAACAAATTAAAAAATGTTGAGAGATCTAGAATTGTTTTTTGAAAATTACTTTTTAAAAATTCCTTCCATTTTATTTTTTTATTTAAAAAACTAAAACATTGTGTGTTTTATTTGTGAGCAAGGGGGGGTGTCAAATCATTTCATCCTATCTGAAATGATTTTTTGGACTTTTCAATTCACAGTACATTTCAAATAAAAATTGATTGGGATGACTCAAAACAATTGGTTTCAATTTTTTGGAATTGCAGTGAACCAAAAATCAGTTATTCACCAATTTGTTTTTGCATCTGTATTCAAAATGTTCTGTTGTAATTTCTAATGATCTTCATCTTGTTTTAGAAAAGAAAAGACAGCTTCTACCCTGCTTGTGTGAATTAGCAATGCTCTTTTTGAGGGGAAGGGTTGGACACTAAGGGTATGTCTACACTGCAGGGCAAAAGTCGAATTAATCTACGCAACTTGCCCTACGTCAATTGCATAGCTTAAGTTGAAATAATTTAATTTACACAGCAGAGTCTCAAAGGAAGAACACTCTTCCTTCGCCTTCCCTTACTCCTCGTGAAATGAGGGTTACAGGAGTCAGAGTAAGAAGTCCTCCAGCTCAACATTATTTCAAAATAAAGGCTTGTAGCATAGACATGCTATTTGTTATTTCAGAATAATGTCAGTTATTCTGAAATGCTGCTGCTGGGTAGACATACCCTAAGGGTGCATGTACCCTGCAGTTAGACACCTGAGGCTAGCCTATACCAGCTAACTCAGTGTTTTGGGGCTTGAGCTAAGAGGCTGTTGAATTGCAGTATAGACATTTAGGCTCAGACTACAGCCCAAGCTTTGGGACCCTTCCATCTTGCAAGGTCCAAGAGCCCAAATGTTTTGACTGCAATGAACAGCCTCTTACCCTGAGTCCCACAAATCTGATTGCGCTGTCATGGGTCCACAATGTGCAATATAGACATATCCTGAGTTGCTAGCTTTCCCCAAGCTAAAGGCCCTAGTGTACTCCCTCCACGGTGTGGTTGTTTTTTTAGCTAGCCTCAGACCTGGTTCTACCTCGTTACACTGATGCAAATTCCATTGAATGCAGGTACTCCTGATCTACACCCATATAAGAGAGAAGAATCACGCTTCCATTTTTGTCAAGGAAAAGATGAACATTTGCAGATGTATTGTATGTCTGCATCATAATGGATCAGATCTGGCCTCAAAGATCTGAATACGCTCCTCAGTCCTCTTCATTTTTTTGCTTGTGTCTGCACATTATTTTTCGCCCTGAGTTTTCAGATATTCCTTCAAAGCTGAACATTTGAAAAAATATTTTCCTTTTAAAATGAAAAGGATTGTTGTTCTTTCTCACCCTCTTTTGAATGATCTGCACTTTGTCTAAATCTCTGTCCATTTCTGATCTGGTAGTGTTTGCTTTCTTTGTTTGATATCCCCAGAGGCCTGCCTGAGGGCAGATGTTTATCAGAGTCTAAATCAGAGTTGGAGGATTTCAGTTAGCACAATGGTTAAAATATAATCAGTTGTAGGATGTTTTTTAAATAGAAGTTGACCCTTGAAATTCAATTTACTGTAAAAAGAGAGCCTTTAGAGTCAACACAAGTCATTTGTGCAAGTGTATACATTTATTTAGATGTAGTATCCTTAACCTTCAACACCATAAGAAAAAGCCACAAACATGCAAAGGGAAAGGTGGTTGAGGACAAGATTCAGTTGTGTTAAGGTAGCCACTCCAAAATTCAGATTAATAAAGGAAGATGGCAGAGATCAGGATGAGAAGAGTAGGTTGAGTGGGGGATAGAGTATGTTGGTGTTAAGTCTATGTAATCAAATAGCACGGGTTCATGGATAATATTGGATATTGAAGACAATTTGATATTCGGTCTGCAAACAGCAAGTCCGCATAAATGATGTAATTTAGAATGGCACAGTCCTGCTTTATTGAGTTAATAAAACAGTACTTTGGTCACAGAATTCAGGATGACCTAAAGCTGAGAGAACAGATTTAGCTAGATTCTTAAAGAAGGAGTTGCTGTAGTTGAGGTGGGAATAAAGGTAATAACTTGAAGCCCATGCTATGGTCAGGATCAAGACAAATTCTGGCATCATTCCAGAAGTGGAGATAGTCAGATATAAAGCAAAAATGAGAGAGGAAAATAATTTTTTGGGAGGAGGGAGTTAACACGTCTCCAAGATTTCTGGCCTTGGAAATAAAAATGTCTGAATGTAGGAAAGTGATAATAATCAGAGAGATGGGACAAACAGGACAATTTTCCAGTAAAAAGACTTAAATTTTGAAATATTTACTAGAACAATCTATTGCTAGTTATAGTCAAGAACAGACAGGCAGATATATGTCCCTCAAAAAATAAGCTTGAGGGAGATCTGTAGTGAAGAAATACCAAGAACAGAGCTAGTAATGAGATACCTATGGAATGAAGGGCAAGTTGATGGGGGAGAGAGAAAATTTCACATTGACTTCACCAGAGTATGATCAAGCCCTAGAAGAAGGTAAATCCCAAAGAGGGTTTTGCAGCAGTCTTCAGTGGGGGAAAAAAGAAAAATAAAGTCCCTGTGAAGACTGAAAACAGGGTACGTTTATACTGTACCATTATTTCGAGATAACTAGAGTTATTTCGAAATAACAATGCGAGTGTCTACACAGCCATTCCATTATTTCAAAATCATTTCAAAATAATGGACGGCTTATTCCAAAATCTGTAAACCTCATTCTATGAGGAATAACGCCGATTCCAAAATAGCTATTTCGAAATAATACGCGTGTAGATGTTCCACTGCAACTATTTCAAAATAGCCCCTCACCGGGGCCTTTCTAAGTTATTCCTCCCCAGTGCCTTCTGAGGCTCTAAATCAAGATAGTATATCTACATTAGGGAAGCCTGCCTTGGACTAATTTTGAGGCTTCCCTGCAGTGTAGACGCGCTATCTTGATTTAGATAGAAATAAGTTATTTCAGAATAAGCATGCAGTGTAGATGTATCCTGAGGGTATGTCTACACTGCATTCCTGTTTCAAAAGAGGAATGCAAATGCAGCTGAGTGAAATTGCAAATGAAATGCAGATTTGAATTTCCCACGCTTCATTTGCATAATCGCGTCTGGGTGCTATTTCGAAATACTCTATTTCGAAAAAAGAAACGCTGTCTAGATATGGTTATTTCGAAAGAAAACCCTTTCCCTTACTCCTAATACAATGAGGCTTAAGGGTAATTTTAAAAGAAGGGTTTTCTTTTCGAAATAACCACGTCTAGAAAGAGTATTTCGAAATAGCGCCTGGATGTGATTATGCAAACGAAGCGTGGGAAATTCAAATCTGCATTTCATTTGCAATTTCACTCAGCTGCATTTGCATTCCTCTCTCGAAAGAGGAATGCAGTGTAGATATACCCTTAGAGAAGTAACACGTTACTAAAAAGATCTAATTCAGAGGCAGTTTGCATTCAAAATACAGAGTACTAAGCTTTATAGATAGTGGAGAGTCATCAATCAAATATGGCCTTGCTTGTTAAGGGAGATTGAGACAATAATACTCCTAATTTCCTATACTGAATATTATTAGAGAAACTACAGCAGTACCACAGCCCTCAATTAGGAAGCAGTGCTTAGCAAAACTGCCCTATAGGGATCTTAGAGCCTCATGTGGCTCAGCATACACAAGGGGACCACAAGGCCTGTATTATCTGTTAGGATGGTGAAGCCTATTTCTCCACCTGCTACTTTCTGATTCCTCTGTGGGCTGGCTTGCAGGGAGGCAGGGCTATGACCATACCTCTTTCCCTCTCTTCCCCCTTCTTTTGGACACACCAAGCATGTAGTCCCACCACATCCCTTAATGCATGGACTCAGTTGTGATAGACTCTTGTGCAAGCTGCACAAGGAAGGGGGAAGCTCTTTGTGTGCATCTGATCCCTCCTTGCCCCACATACCCATCTAGCCTGACCCATTTTATTGAAAAATCTGAACTTACCAAAGGGACATTCTTGGACAAGTATAGGATGTGCTGTAGAGTTCCTTCTAAAGCATATACAAGAAATTGCCTTTGCACTCTAGTCCCTGGAAATTTTCCAACTTTCCCATTTGCAATCTGTTGCAGACACTAAGATTAGATAAACCTGTGAGGGGGAAATTCTGAAATGTTTATGAAACAAAAAGCACAAAGCACAATACATAATTATTTCTGCAGCATTTCACTGCAGAGTGCCACTTGACAGTGGTTCCAGCATGTGAATAATTCTGAAATTCAAATCCTCAGTCTATAAAGTATAAATGAATTAGCATGAATCTTTGTAATTCCCTTTTACTGTAGTCTCCAATACAAGAACAAAACATCACAATGTCCCATGACCTGCACATTAAAACAGTGCAGTTCCAGTTTGACCTTTTCAAGTTCTAAGGTTGATGCTGATCATTTTCTTTTTATTGTCTGGCTTATTAACTTGTGCAAAATGGAAGGAAATGCTAACTCATCAAAATGAAATATGTTAAAAGACAAAAAGTTAAGTTGTTACTATATTTCACTGAAATCCTTGCCCAACTGAAGTAAGTGGGAGTTTTGCCATTGACTTCAAGGAGCTATAATTTCACTTTCACCATTTTGATACCTAACCCATAATATATGTAACCACATAGATTTTTAAAGTAATATACATGGTCATGGAGCTATGCATATTGCCGTCGGTCAGGCTTCAGGGTCTTTTCGATGGGTTGCTGACAGGTCCTCTATCAGTCAATGATAAGCTTTTGGTTGCATGCATGCATGCATGCATTTGGTCCCCTGTGTAGCGTGTTAACCATGCACAATTAGTCAACATGACAGACTCCCAAGAGAGCCCCCAGAGCTCACAAATCAGATAAGTATTGAAATTACCCAAGCAGGTTTACTGCCAAACAACATACAGTAATAGTTGTCAGCGAACAGACTCGCTGCTGCACCACTATACCTTATGTAAGCCCGGGCAATGGACTAACATCCACTAAGCACCCTGGATTTCCAGCGCCCACCACTTCCATAGTCAGCCAGCTATCACCTTGTGGTACTGCTGATAGCAACACACTCCTATTAGGGTATTTATAATTACCATTTGTATTATTATTAATAGTCGACTGAGTGTTTTTAGTGGATTAGAATATTGGGATAGTCATTGTTATAGTGTGTCTCACAGGATTATGTATATGAGAAATAAAACAGAAATTTGGAGTAATGACATTCTATACAGGGCTTTTTTATATAAATGTCTTGTAATTAATTACTACCAGTACTGTCCATTCATGTTATAGGTTACCCTCACTACTGGTTGTTACCCTCTGAGATAAGCTTTCCTGTGCAGGAACCAGGAATGGCTAGCTTCCTTGGTTCCATTAGCTGACAGAGAGAAAGTTGTTTCTTATGGATAGTCTCTTCCAGATAACCTATTGAGACAGTGACCAATTGTATTAATTATTGCTGTATAAAAATTTAGTGTTGGTATCCAGACACTGAACAAAATTATTTTGAATAACGTACTTCAGTTAGGGTGCAATGTCACTGATTCAAATCATGACTGGTAATAACAGGGAATTTCTTTACACAATTTGTAGTTCTATGCAACTTAATTTATTTTTGTGTTTCTTTCTCTCTCTCTCTCTCTCGCTCCTTTTTTTAACTGGTTTGTTTTTCTCTCTTTATTTATGTTTGCTGCTATTTATTTTTTACCTCTGATGGTTAAACAGTTTAGCACATTGTAAATGGTGTGCAGCAATAATACAGTGATACAATAGAGTGCTACAGCAATCAACAATAACAGCCAAGTTTAAATTAACTAACAATGATTGCTAACTTAACTGACTCCAGTATATATGGGAGATTCAGGTGAACAGTCTCTTATTTATAAAGCACTTCATTTTTCCTTTCTTGATGCTTAGGTATTTCTTCACTGTATACTGTTACCGTCTGGTGTGTTTGTAGTATAATATCTTCAGGTGCTTTTGATGAAAACTCGTTAGTCAACATAACAAATGTTTTTGTTATGTTTTACATTTATCTTGTTTTTAGTAACCCAAATGTAATAAACAGTTCAGTTTAATTTAGTTTATTTTTTATATAAGAGGGACCAAGTCTTTTATTTTATAAACTAAACTTTTGCAATTGTTGTATAGACATTTATTTTCACTTGAAGTATATTACCAATATTGTATCCTAAACATAATGCTTAACTGCTAAAATAGATACTCATAATGTTCCATGAGAAGATATCTTGCTTTCCCCTGCTAAACACTTTGAGCAAAAGTTAATAACATAATTTTTACCAAGTGTTTTAGAGTTAATTTGCTTATAATACCAATTTTACTTGTATCATCTGTTTAAAAGCACAAATGTTAATGATTAGTACTTTCCTTTAACATAATATAAAAGAAAATATAATTTAAATCAAAATGAATTTTAAAAACAGGTGTCTGTAAATACTTTGAAGATATTAAACATTCATGATGCTTTGTGTTTTGGAGTCCAAGATGAAATCTGTCAAACGTTTTGTTAGCTTTATACATTATTGCTATGCCATTCTTAGACCTTCATTTAAAAGTAAAAACAAGTTTATAAAAATCCATACAAAAAATTGACATTTTGTTAATGTTATTGTGCTGAGGTGTACCAACCCCGCACTGGCCGGGGGGGTGGAGGACAGGCTTATTGGATGGAGCAGAAACCTCCCCAATGGCTCTGCTGGGCATGCTAACACTGCAGCCCTAGTATAAAAGCCAGAGTAGCTGGTTAGTTCAGGTTGTCCCCTGGAGGGGAAGGAGCTTCTGCCCTAACTCAGGAGCAGCAGCCTGAGGAGCTGCCTGAGCAGAGGGAGCCACAGCCAGCGGAACCTCAGCCAAAGGAGCAGCCCGAACCAGAGGGAGCAGCAGCCTGACACCAAACCACATCCTATGCAGCTGGACAGGAGTAGGAAGTAGCCCAAGGCAGGGAGCCAAAAGGTGGCCGGGTGAGCTTGGCACGTTTAAGGGGAATTCCCTGCTGAGCTGGTAGTTGGAAATGCCCCCCCCCCTCCAACAGGGCCCTGAGCTGGGGCCTGGTGGAGATGGTGTCCCTAGGCCCCCTATCACCATCCCTGTGACCCTAGGGAAGGGGAGCACTGATCCTGTGAATGACTAGGCCGCTGGGCCTGACTATGAGCAACGAGGCCGCTGGGCCTGACCTGGTGTGACTAAGCTGTCAGGGATTACAGGCGATGGGTCAGTTTGCGGGGTGTCACTCCTTTGGAAGAGGCGCGGGGCATGAGGCCCCATTACAACTGTGAGAGAATGTGGGCATAGCTTAAGCCCTCCTCTGTCCACCCCCTTCTCCCCTCTCCTCCCCTCCCCCCGTGGGTACAAGGGGAAAGGTCGGGGACTTTAAAACAAAGCTTAAAAAGGGGGGGGGGTTGGTGGTGTTCTTTTGTGAGTGTTTTTACCCATAGAGTGAGAAGGCAGGTAACCAAAGTGGGCTGCCACCATGGACCCCAGTAAGCTGTTCGAGTTGCTGATGGACCACCAACAGAAGCAGGCAGCCCAACAGCAGAGCTGCAGAACCAATTGCTCTAGCAGTTGGTGAACCAACAACAGATGCAGGCCACAAGAGAACAAGAGCTGTGGAGGACTACTCCCTCTCCTCCCTCAGACACAGCTGCAGGAGGCACCAGGGGTGGGCTGGCAGGGTTATCCCTGAGGCTCACTAAGATCAGCCCCCACAATGAGCCCGAGGCCTACCTGGTGACTTTTGAACGTGTCGTAACTGCTGCAGGATGGCCCCCAGAGCACTGGGACACCTTGCTGGCCCCCTATCTGACCAGACTGGACCAGATGACCTATCGCAATATGTACCCCCAGAAGGCAATGTGATACAAGCAGATGAAGGCGGCCATATTGGACCAAGTAGGGATTAGTGCAGAGATGTACCACCAACGGCTGCAGCAAGAGCAGTACCCCATGGTGGGCTGTAGCCCAGCAAAATATGTGACCAGTGTTGACGGTGGCTAGAGCCAGACCAGAGAACTGTAGCCCAGGTAACTGAACTGGTGGCCCTGGAACAGTTTGTGCAAGTTCTACACCAAGGGGGGAAGGAGTGGGTACAACACCACCACCCTGAGACCTTGGCCTAAGCCGTCTCCCTGATGGAAGACTATATGGTGGCAGAAGACATCCCAAAGACTGAACAGAGACTGCGTAATCCGGGGACACCAGGAAAGGGGCAGGACTGGGGATCCAGCAGTACTGCAAGAGGTGGAGTCAATGTCTCCCAGGGTAGCGATGCGACCACCTAAGAACAGCCCACCAGAAGGGCCCAGCCAGGAAGCCCCAGTTTGGGGAGAGGCTGACCCACCCTGAGAACGATGGAAAACCCACCAACCTGGTCCAAGCTGAGCCCAGTGTTATGGGTTTGGCCAGGAGGGCCATTTCAGATGAGAATGTCCATTCATGGACTGCAGCTATGGACAGGTACTGGTGACGGGGGCACAAGCTTTGAAAAGGGACTGAGCAAAGATAGTAATTCCAGTCAGGGTAAATGGGATAGTGACTGTGGCACTAGTGGACTCGGGATGTAGTCAGACTGGTGGGTCACATTGTGTAGCTACAGTGTATCCATGGGGACATGAGGGTGTACCCCCGTGACAGGGGTGTCACTAGCTATGGGTTCCAACGAGGAACACCGTACGGTGGTGGTGGCCCTGAAGTTGGTGTACCCGGTGGTGTTAGGCTGGGAGTGGCCCTACTTTACAGACCTCATATGAGGTGAAATCCCTGGAACCCACCAAAGGGAGGAGCCCTGCCCCACTTAGGCAGCGTTGGCCGGGTGAGAGCTGGCAGAGGACCCAAAGGAAGGAACCTCAGGGATCCAAAGGGGGGAAAGACCCCTGGCCCCAGGATGCAGTGTTATCCATAGATCCCCAGCAGGTGGGCATTGACCTAGAAGGGGACTTCCTTGATGAGCAGTGAATGACACAACCCTCAGCCGGGCCTGAGAACAGGCAGGGAAACCCTGTCCAGAAGGGACCCAGTCACAGCGCATTACTCAGGGACCCTGGTTCAAGATCCGAAATGATCGTGGATCCTCAAACACAGGTTGAGATTTGCCAACTGCCGGTACCCCAGCGATTCCAGTGAGTGATACACCAGTTCGCCCACACCGTACCATGGGCAGGACACCTGGGCCGTGAAAAGATGCTGCATAGGGTAGCCCAGCAATTCTTCTGGCTGGGGATACACCAAGAGGTCAGCGACTACTGTGCCTCGTTCCTGGAGTGCCAAAAGACTAGCCCTGGCAGGATCCCCCTGATGCTGTTGATACCACTATCGGTGGTGGGGATGCCGTTCGAGCACATAGGCCTGGACCTGGTGGGCCTGCTGGTGTGGAGCACAAGTGGGAACAAATATATTTTGGTCATCATAGACTATGCCACCCATTACCCGGAGGCAATCCCTTTATGAGTCACAATCGCCTGGGCCATTGCAGACAAACTCCTAAAAGTATTTGTGAGGGTCAGGCTCCTAAAGGAGATCCTGATGGACCAGAGGACAAATGTAACATCAAAGCTTATGACTGAATTGTCGCCTGCTGAATATCCGCTCCCTAAAGACCTCTGTATACCACCCTCAGACAGATGGATTAGTGGAGTGTTCTAATAGAACTCTCAAAGCCATGCTTCGCAAGTTCATGGAAGAAGACCCGCAGCTTTGGGATAAATGGTTGCCGGCTCTCCTTTTTGCTGTGAGGGAGGTACTCCAGGCTTCCACTGGGTTCTCTCCCTTTGAGTTACTGTATGGATACTGCCACCCATGAGGAATCCTGGACCTAGTGAGGGAGACATGGGAAGAGCAGGAAACTTGCATTGAGGGGTTCATCCACTATGTGCTGCAGCTGAGGGAGTAGCTGAAGGAGTTAGGCCAGCTAGCCTGCGAGAACCTGCAGAAGGCACAGGAGGACCAGGCACGACACTATAACCAGGGAAAAAGGTGAGGACCTTTCAACCTGGGGATCGGGTGTTGCTATTGCTACCCTCAGCTGAATCCAAGCTATTGGCAAAATGGCAAGGCCCATTCGAGGTAATCCAAAAGGTGGGTTCCGTGGACTATGAGGTATGGCTGCCAGGGCAGTGCAAAGAGTCCCATATTTACCATGTGAACCTCCTAAAAGCCTGGAAGGAATGGGAGGCTATGCTGATTGTCCTTTGCTCTCTGGAGCCAGAACTTGGGCCGCAAGCCGGGGGCTCACGAGGACACCATCAGGTGGACATCGGGCAAGACCTAGGAATGGAACAGCAGCAACAGCTACAAGAATTGATCACCCAATTCTTGCAGGTCTTGTCAGACAAGCTAGGGAAGACCCAATTAACCAGTCACCACATCACCACCATCCTGGGCCAAAAGGTAAGGGACAACCACCGCTCCTTCCCCAAGAAGATGTGGGACACCGTTAGGGAGGAGCTAGGAAAAATGCTGGTGCTAGGGGTGGTTGAGGAATCAGAGTAAATGATGGAGCCCCACTGTATTAGTTTCTAAGCCAGATGGGAGAGTGAGGTTTTATGTCAACTTCTGTAAAGTGAACAGCATCTCATGATTCGACGCATACCCTATGCTCCGGGTGGATGAACTGCTAGAGCGGTTGGGGCGTACTGAATACATCTCGACACTAGACCTCACATTCTAAAGAATATAATCATTTTTCCCCATTTAAAGATGAAGTGCAAAAAATAAACCATAATAGATAGGATAACATACATCACAATGCTTTGCAGTTCAACCTAAGCTATGCAATTATAATTATGTTAATAGTGTAACTTATCTCAACGTAGCTAAGATCTATTTACCACAGGGTCCACTACTGAGAAGAGTCCACAGAAAAAAACTCTCCAGATGATTCTGCCTAATTCATCTCATTCTGCTGAAGTACCAGAGTTGACAGGAGAGTGATCAGCACTTGATTTAGTGGGTTTTTACTAGACTCACTAAATCAACTGCTGGTGAATCAATTGCAGCAGTGTCAATCAACCGGGTAGAGGAGACAAGGCCCCTTCTTATCCAAGCTCTTTCTGACATCATCCTAAATGGGCATTCTGCTGATCACTTAAATACAGATCAGTGCAAGAACATGGGCCACAAGTAAAACTGACTCCTTCCCCTTCAACTCTCTTTTCCCATAAATTGCTTTGTTTCTGGTTTAAAAAAAAAATGAAACTGTATAAGGGGAATAAAGTGGATTATCGTAAAGTATGCAAAATGCCTTTGCCATTTAAAGTATCAGTTTATGTGCAATTAAAAAAATATGTATGCGGTGGTTCCAGTTGACTCAATATTGTGTCATACTTATGTGAGTCATTTCTCTGCTCTCAGGCAGGGAGGAGGCATAGTTTGTAGATGAGGACATGCTATCTAAATCCACAGTTTGAATTTGTCAGGGAGATAGTACAGGAAAAACTTCTGTTTCTAAATCCAACTTGAACTTCAAACCAGTCAAAACAGGGGAAGATCATTCAGAAGAAGCAATGGAAACTGAATTTTCCTGATCAGATACATACTTGAATCTTATTGCATCTTTTGTATGAAGCAATTCTCTGAAAAATACGCTATACTATAAGTGACCAGGAGGGTGCAGTATATGATGTCCTATTTTGACAGAGGAGCATCTATCACAAAGTCAACATATTAATAACCACTTTGATGCAGATATCTGGCAAATTATTGCCTATGTGCCTAATTAATACACCAGTGCTTTCCTATCTCCTGGCCCATAATACAGCACTAACTTACACTGAGTCTTTACTTCAATGAACAGGCTTCTTCTCCACTCCTTCAATCCATGTCCCATCACCCTGACAAACAAAAACAAAATAGTCCTGGACGGGACCTTCAAGAAGAAGGGCACAAAAACAGATTGAAATGTGAGTTGCTGCTGCAGAGAGAAGAGGTAAGTACTTGGGACGATTAAATAATGCAGCCCAGAGAGAGAAGTTCAGGTGCAGCTTTTTTCATTTCAGACAAATTACAGGAAAATCACTCTGCTTGGACTTAAATCCATCATTTTCAACCATTTTCAGAATTGAACCATTCCAGTAAGACTAAGGATCTAATGCTAGTATTTTTTCCCTCCAGTATCTGAACCAACCTCCAGTCTGAGACTGGATGAGAAGGACAAGAAAAGTGCAGCTCTGTGGTAAGAAAATCAGAGCATTTGTTTTATCTTGCCATCTAGGAATTGAAGTTAGTAAACAATTCATTAACCCCACACCCTCTCTAGGAAGGTTGTTGATTATTGAAATTAAAGATGTTCAAAACTGTTTTGACTTTAATCCACTCAAATTTACTGGATTCAAAAGTTTGACTTGAACTCAAGTAGTGGTGGGTTAATGTTCGGCTTAGAAGAGACACTGAAAAAGGAGCAGAGATGAAATAAAGTTGGAAATGTCTAGTAAATAAATAGGATGAAAATGTAGCAGACACAAGCTGAGTACAACATAGATGTAAAGAAATAAAAGAAAGGAGGAGAGAGAGAGTGAGCTTCTAGCAGAAAAATACAATTATATACTTGGTTGTTTCATAAGAACGGCCGTACTGGGTCAGACCAAAGGTCCATCTAGCCCAGTAGCCTGTCTGCCAACAGTGACCAGCACCAGGTGCCCAGAGAGGGTGGACCGAACACAATGATCAAGCGATTTGTCTCCTGCCATCCCTCTCCAGCCTCTGACAAACAGAGGCCAGGGACACCATTTCTATCCCCTGGCTAATAGCCTTTTATGGACCTAAGCTCCATGAAATTATCTAGCTTCTCTTTAAACTCTGTCATAGTCCTAGCCTTCACAGCCTCCTCTGGCAAGGAATTCCACAGGTTGACTACACGCTGTGTGAAGAAGAACTTTCTTTTATTAGTTTTAAACATGTTACCCATTAATTTCATTTGGTGTCCTCTAGTTCTTCTATTATGGGAACTAATAAATAACTTTTCTTTATTTGCCCTCTCCACACTACTCATGATTTGATATACCTCTATCATATCCCCCCTCAGTCTCCTCTTTTCTAAACTGAAAAGTCCCAGTTGCTTTAACCTCTCTTCATATGGGACCCGTTCCAAACCCCTAATCATTTGTTGCCCTTTTCTGAATCCTTTCCAAGGCCAAAATATCTTTTTTGGGGTGAGGAGACCACATCTGTACACAGTATTCAAGATGTGGGCGTACCATAGTTTTATACAGGGGCAGTAAGATATTCTGTCTTATTTTCTATCTCTTTCTTAATAATTCCTAGCATCCGATTTGCCTTTTTGACCGCCGCTGCACACTGTGTGGAAGTTTTCAGAGAACTATCCATGATAACTCCAAGATCTCTTTCCTGATTTGTCATAGCCAAATTAGCCCCCATCATACTGTACATGTAGTTGGGGTTATTTTTCCCGATGTGCATTACTTTACACCTATCCACATTAAATTTCATTTGCCATTTTGTTACCCAATCACTCAGTTTGGTGAGATCTTTTTGGAGTCCCTCACAGTCTGCTTCTCTCTTGACTATCCTAAACAGTTTGGTATCATCCGCAAGCTTTACCACCTTCCTGCTTACCTCTTTCTCCAGATCATTTATTTATAAATTGAAAAGGATTGGTCCCAGGACTGACTCTTGGGGGACACCACTAGTTACCCCTCTCCATTCTGAAAATTTACCATTTATTCCTACCCTTTGTTGCCTGTCTTTTAGCCAGTTCTCAATCCAAGAAGGGACCTTCCCTCTTATCCCATGGTAATGTAATTTACACAAGAGCCTTTGGTGAGGGACTTTGTCAAAGGCTTTCTGAAAATCTAAGTATACTATATATACTGGATCCCCCTTGTCTGCATGTTTGTTAACCCCTTCAAAGAACTCTAATAGATTAGTAAGACATGATTTCACTTTACAGAAACCATGATGACTTTTGTCCAACAAATTATATTCTTCTACATGCCTGACAATTTTATTCGTTACTATTGTTTCGACTAATTTGCCTGGTACTGAAGTTAGACTTACCGGTCTGTAATTGACAGGATCGCCTCTAGAGCCCTTTTTAAATATTGGTGTCACATTGGCTACCTTCCAGTCATTAGGTATGGAAGCTGATTTAAGGGATAGGTTACAAACCACAGATAATAGTTCAGCAATTTCCCATTTGAGTTCTTTTAGAACCCTTGGGTGAATGCCATCCGGTCCCGGAGATTTGTTAACATTAAGTTTTTCTGTTTGTTCCAAAACCTCCTCTAATGACACTTCAATCCAGGACAGTTCCTCAGATTCATCACCCACAAAGGACAGTGCAGATTTGGGAATCTTCCTAACGTCCTCAGCCATGAACATGAGCTTTTGGGGAAGTTCATCTCTCCCCCATATAGAACATATATGTTCCTATCATTAGAAAAATAGAGTATAAATTAAGGGGCAAATGGTTTATGACCTCAGACTGATTTTGTGAAGCTAAAACTAGTCATAGAGTTCCCAGCTGTGATCAGAGCCCCATTGTGCTAGACAGTGTACATACATATAATGAGAGAAAGTCCCTGCCCTGAGGAGCATACAATCCAAATAGGCAAGGCGGGCAAAGGGTAGGAGGAGGAAAAAAGGTACAGAGAAGCGAAGTGACTTGCCCATTGTTTCACAGCTGGGCAGTGGTGGAGCTGACTATGAAATCCAGGTCTCCAGAGTCCCACCAAGGCCTAGTCACTAAATCACAGTGCTTCCTGCACAACCCTGTATGCCTGCTGCTGTTTGTGTTGTAATGTTGCAGTGTCACGGGTATAGCATCACCCTGTGCTGATGTTACAACAGCTCTGAAAGATGTTTCAGGACACCCCATGGCTGTGCGATTATATCCATCAAAATAGGATGATCCTATAAAAACAAGGATGAGGAGCAATATGGACCATAGGCCTGATTCTGCTCTCATGTACTTTCATTTTACACCAGCATAACTCCATTGTGCAGATGGTTACCCCTGATTTACACCAAAATAGTTGAGAGGAGTCTCAGACCCGATATGATACTCTGCTCCTAAATCTGTTGATAATAATTAATTAACCTTATGAAGGTGCTCAGGGTGCTAGCACAAGCTGTGTTTGCATTGGGCAAACTGGCCATTGGCCACATCAAGCCATAGGAGCACTTTCCTAGGGCCTGTGGTTGTGGCCACTGTTATACTGCTAATGGAGCAGGAGCAATGAGAGACCAATGTCATTGTCATTGTTGATTCCTGTAGCACCATAGCAGCTATACACTGGCCTGGATGCCTTTCTACACATTGTTACGGCAGGAGTTGCGAAATGGAACTGTTACTAAGAAACAATTGGTATGCCAACAATGTTCAGTCTTCAAAGAAGTGCTGAGTTGCCTTTAGCTTTGTGTTGTATTTTCTTTTGAAGGGAGCTGTGGCAAGCAGCAAAGGTATTTGTTCTCTGCCTTAATCTCTCTAATTAGAGTCATTTCTGAGGAGACTTGTTCCCTGGGAAATGGACATTACTGTTTTGGCTAAGGTTCTTGAAAGAACAGATTGTAGGCTGTTTATGACCATCTTTGTTCAAGGACTGATGTATTGTATAAATAAAATAAGTTACTACTAAGAAAATACCCTAATGTCATGTCACTTATTTCTCCTCCACTGGGGAACTGACCTGCAAAGCCCTGATAGCTGACACTGCTCAGCAGAGCAACAACAGTTATCAGACTGTGTTCTTGATTTAGATCCATGTCCCGAAATTTCCAGAACAGCAGTATAACTTGCTCTGAAACTCTTCACTTAACTAACTGGAACCAAAATTATGTATCCCACTGTATCCAGCACACTGAAATCATTTGTGCAACTTGTAGGAAAGTCTGGAATGAAATCGTTTTCAACGTTGAGAAAAAGTTGGAGGGAACAAAAGATTAAAGCAAAAAAAATTGTTTTTGGAAAAACATAAAAGGGAGGACCAATCAGCCTGGGCAAATCATGAAAATAAATCTACAAGGCTTGGAGAGTGAGAGGCAATATACCACCAGTTGTGAATGCAATTCAACATTGTGCAAAAGCAACTAAAATCTAAAATAGTTAAAAATATCAAGAAATAAATCTTCATCGTATAACTATAAGATTATGCAATATAATGTGTATATACATTATATTTACATACACATGTGCTACACTTTCCCAGACCGGCAGAAATTTGGCAATATGCCGCAACCCCATAACTCTCACTTGACCATTTTTAAATTAAGCTTGGAAGCAGATCAGCTTTCGGTAATATATTTGGGTACATTTCTGGGGTGGGGGTGTGTGTGTGTGGAGAGAGGTTGCTGTATACAAGAAGGTCAGATGAGATGATCATAATGATCCCTTGGAATCTATGACCTATGCATGGTGAAGAGTGCCAGAGGCAGGTGTGGCTAATGTCCTTTCAGACAGCTCTGATGCTGGATCAACTGTAAAAGCCACCTGCTGATGTTGGACCAGGTTCACTTGAATGTTCCCAGTCTTACTGAGCTCCTACAGCTTATTCTGAGGAAGTGACTCAAACAAGGCAGAGGCTTTATGCCAGTGCTTGACCCACCCTTTGGTCATGCATAATGTGAAGGATTGATGCTATGGCTTAATAAAACCTTTGAGTGTATGAATATCAGCACAAGGTATCAGGGCTAGTGCTTTAGGTGCAACTAGTCTCCCTATTTGCCTCAGTTACCAAGTTTCCATATGGGAGACATGGCCAAAGGCCTCCTTGGAGAGCCTGTACTTTTTCTGAGCTGCTGAAGATGACTGTGAGGTAACCACTGCATCTCCCTCTAGAACAGGGTAAAAGGGCATGGAGGGACCTGTTGCCAGAGCTCCTTTCTCTTGCTGTGATGTGGCAGGCTGCCAATAGGGAAGCTGCTGAACAGCTGCAGAAGGGGCAAAAGACCAACTGTTCAGAGTGTTTTTTTCTTATGAAGCAGGTCAAGCTCTGGCATCATTGCATTGGTCTCTTATGCAGCTCAGAAAATATACACGGTCCTCAAGGAGGCCTTTGGCCATGTATCCCACATGGACACTTTGTGATTGAGGGCTAGCAGCAGGAAAAGTGTTCCTATGAGGCTGGGAATCCCCTGCAGGTTCCCCATAATGAGCTGTCTAACATCCATGGGAGAGGAGGTGTGTCATGAGGTCAGGACTGAGAGCTGGAATCTCCTGAGCTCTAACTCCTGCTCAGACACTGATTCTTTCAGGGGTTTTGAATATACCACTTTATATTTCTGCCTCCACTCTCAATATCTGTACAATGGGGTTGATATATACTTACCTTCTCCCAGTTGTGAGGTAAGTTCATGCTTGTTAACAGCTTTGAAAATGAAAAATGCTGAATACTTGTTAAGTATTGTTATCCCAGGTGGTATTAGCAAGCAATAACACATGTTCCCCTTGAAAGATGCTGCCAGGTCAGAAAGGTCCATTGTCAAATAGTGAAAAACTTCTCACCTTCTCCTGGAAAAAAAAAAGATATTTACAGCAGAAGGATACATGGGCTAAATGACCTTGACAATTTGGAAAAAGTTGTGCCTTTAGAGAGAGCTTTGAAAAATACATTGCTTTTATGGCCTTGTACAGGGAGGTGCACAACTGAGATTAATTTAAAAGGGAGAGAGCTGTTGATAGAGCATTCTCCGTAGCAAAAGAACTTCCCATTCATGTTTTGAAATTTGTTGATTATCAAGGCCCATCCCCTCCCAAACCATGCAGCACCAACTCTGCAATGTACCCAAGAAAGGGCTTTTGGGGGAAAGTGATATGAGCCTTCAGGATTTTTTTTTTATGATTTTTTTTCTTTAGCCTTGGGGGGAGGGATAGCTCAGCGGTTTGAGCATTGGCTTATTAAACCCAGGGTTAGGAGTTCAATCCTTGAGGGGGCCATTTAGGGATCTGGGGCAAATCTGTCAGGGATGGTACTTGGTGCTGCCATGAGGGCAGGGGAGTGGACTCAATGACCTCTCCGAGGTCCTTTTCAGTTCTGTGAGATAGGTGTATCTCAATATATTATTATTTTCATTGTTTGGCTTTCTCATTTTTCTCCTGTAAGTGAGGAGAAGCAGCTGAATTTGTCAATTTTAAATTCTATTGTATGGTTTTGTGTTCTAAAATAATTGTTTACGGGGGCCTAAAATCTGGATAGGCACTTTTTGTTTATATAGGTACCGAAAGAAACAATTATCAAGATACCCAATACAATACAAAACACTTTTTGTTTATGCAGGTATTGAAAGAAACAGTTAATGAAACACAAAATAGAATACAATACATTGAGAGCTTAACAGAATCTACACAGCATGACAGAATTGTGCTTGCAAAGACAGCTAAGCCATACTCTATGGGAGTCTTTTGGAACTACAGGCAGACTAAATGTAATACACGCATGTTAGAAATATCTCAAGGACATCTCTAGGAAAAGTTATACAACAGCCTTTCTGTTGACTAAGTTGGGTTATAGAAAGATCTGCAGGATTATTATGGCAGCTGACTACATTTCTGCTTCAAAGACAGCAACTGTTTCCTTATCTATTTATTGTTTTGTGGGGAGAGGCAAAAAGATGAGAAGAGGAAAGAAGTTAAATGTGAGAACATATGTCCACATTTTCAAAAGCTCACTTATTTGGGGATACCTCAATTTTGGGTGCCCAATTTCAGACACAACTTCAGGCCTAAGAGTCCTGCTCCTTCCAACACTTACGCATGGATTTAATTTTTCTATTTTGAGTAACTCCATTTATTTTAATGTTTGCAGTATGGGGGCCCAAGTTTGAACATATTTTCTTTACAGCCCAGATGTATTTAAATTGCTTTGAGCATTAAATAAATATATTTGGTGTATATAAACTAAACTAAACAAGTACACTAAATGAGTGTGACATACAAACTCATACAAATTTCTTCTAGTACTTATGTTTAAACATAATATAGACAGGACATTTAATATAACCATACCATTCTGGTTTGAAGATATAATCAGTATGGTTTGAAAATGAAATTTATATATGATCTTTTAAAATATTTTCATGTGTATATATTCCTTTCCTGCCTCTGACTCATCTAATCTTCAGTGCAGGAAAAGGCCATGTAAGGGCCAGTAAACTTTGAGTTTTATCTTGCAGACTTTCCTTTAGCTCAGTCTACTGGAATCAAGTCTTATGGCTACAATAGAATGGGCTCAGACAGGGCTGGATTAAGGTACTGGCATTATGGACCTCTGCCAATAAAAAAATCTCAACTTTTGTTTTTAAAAGAAAAATCAAAAAAGTGAACTGAGCATAATTGATGTCTGCGTGAGCAGAGAACCCAAAGCTCTGAGAGTTAACTGTACCAGCCAGTAGGTTGATAACTCCAAGACCCACTGTTCTGGGGGGAAGGGGCTGCCAACGCCACTCCAGGAGAGGGCTCTACACATGGCAGGACAAAAATGCAGTAGGTGAGTGCATTTTCACAAATATACTCCACATGCTGAGAGAAGTCCCAGGCATGCTCCCTATTGCTACCACAGTCATTGTGAGAGGGAAAAGACACCCCTGCTATTCCAGGGGAGAGGGCATGATGACAGGGAATTCCATGGTTGCAGATCCTTCTTCTCTGGAGGAGAGGGAGGCCCCTGGTATCATATCTCTGTGCTTTAGGGGAGGAGCCAATTTAATCCAGGAGTTTTCAAACTTTGTGTCATGATTTATAAGAGTAAGCCACTGGCTGGCCATCAGATGCTTTGTTTACCTGAGCGTCCACAGGTAGGGCCACTGGTAGCTCCCAGTGGTTGTGGTTCACCATTCCTGGCCAGTAGAAGCTGCAGGAAGTAGTGGCCAAACCTATACCACTTCCTGCAGCTTCCATTGGCCGAGAACGATGTACCACAACCACAGGGAGCTGCGAGCAGCCATGCCTGTGGGTGCTCAAATAAAAAAAAATCTCTCAGACAACTAGCGACTTACCCTTACAAGCCATGACCCAAAGTTTGAAAACTCCTGCCTTAAGCCAGCCTGAGATGCTCTCTCTGAAGGCTTGGCCTTTCAGTCACCTGGAGAGTAGAGGCAAGAACAACAGGGTTGGATGCTTTTCTAAAAGATCTGCTCTATGATTTACTTTTAGGAAATACTATGGCTTGTATTATACAGGGGTATGTCTACACTACAGCGCTAATTCGAACTAACGAGGTCCACGATGTCCGCACTAGCCCAGGCGGGTGCCCGCCTCTTGCGGTCCCGGGCAAGCTCCCAGGAGCCGCCAGCCTGGTCCCGGGAAGAGGGGGAGGGCTGGGGGGCATCGGGTGGCTGGCTCGAGCCGTGCCAGGTGTAGGGTCTGCTGGCTGGGTGCTGGCGGGCTTGCACCTGGCACGGGCACCGTAGCCACCCCGTGGCCTTTTAAGGGGTCCGGGGCCTGGAGGGGGGCAGACGAGTTTCCCTGGTGTTGGCCAGAGTGGCCACCAGGGAAACCTGGGGAGGGCTAGCCTCCCACTAGTTCGAATTAAGGGGCTACACACCCCTTAATTCGAACTAGCTAGTTCGAACTAGGCTTAATCCTCGTGGAATGAGGATTACCTAGTTCGAACTAAGCGCTCCGTTAGTTCGAATTAAATTCGAACTAACGGAGCGCTAGTGTAGCACCTATGAAAGTTAGTTCGAACTAACGTCTGTTAGTTCGAACTAACTTTGTAGTGTAGACATACCCCAGGAGATTAGGCCAGATGATCACAGTGGTCCCTTCTGGAATCTATAGATCTCACAGGTCCCAAGATCATGAACAAGTTCTATGGGCCCATACTGCTCAGGCAACAAGAAAATTCCTAGCATGTTGTCCAGCTCCACCAAAGTTCGAGGCTGAGTCTCTTCCCCCTGTTCCATATGGTGCCCCTGCCATGCATGCCCACACGCCGCCTGTGGGCAATTTAAAATGTAACTTTTTATCATTTTAAATGAATAAGGCATTGTCTTCACTTACCAGAAAATCGATGCTATGGAGATAGATCTCCCGAGAGTCAATTTAGCGGGTTTAATAAGGAAGTGCAAAATTGACCACTGATTGTGCCCCATTGACTCTGGGTTGCAAGGAATAAGGGGAGTTGACAGGAGAGTTTCTCTCATCTACCTCCTGCAGTGGGAATACCTCAGTAAGTTGGACTAAGGTACGTTGGCTCCAGCTATGCTATTTATGTAGCTGGAGTTGAGTATCTTAGTTTGACTTTGCCTTCTAGTGAAGACCTAGCCTTAAGATGAAAAACTTAATTCTAAAACAAAGAGGTGAAAAATGAGACTGAAAAAAACTGGCCATCGTTCTGACTGTGGCGTGAAATGGAAACTGCTAGGCAGCTGTGATGAATTGTCCCAGAGAAAGTTCAGTGGAATAACTGAGCAGACGAGTCCTGTTGTTCCACTTACACAAGAACATTTTGGTTTGTACAGTGTCTCTTACGCTGATTCTACACCAGCTCTTGCCTTCAGGGAGTTGTACAATAAACACCAGAAGAGCAGAGAAATTAAGAGGCATAGAGATTCAGTAAGACAGACACTACAGAGCTTTTCCAGATGGTAAGAGCTGCAAAGGAGAAGGTTCTTGCACTTTTATCCAACCCTTCCAACTCATATGGTCTTGGTGCAGCAGGGAAATTCAGTTACAACATATCATTGGTATTAGAGCCTCTTTATACCACTGCAGTAGTTACATGATTTCACAATTGGAATGGTCATTTAAATGAGAGATGAAGTTGGTTACTAGCCAGATAAATTAGTTAATAGGAAATAGATTCACACAGTGTAACTAAATAAGAAATCCAGCTTCAATAGATAGGCATTTATAACAAAAGACAGTTTGCCTTATCTGTTTATAAGATATCCTTCACTCTTTGTGCTTTTAAATTATGTCCTGTTTTTTCCAGAACTAGCTGGCATTCTGTAACATAGGAAAGAATCCAATCTAAGAGGCATCTTTGTAGAGGAAAAACTCTGAAGACAAAGTTCTGTTAATGGAGAAACTGAACATTCATCACACTTGACTGAGTGCCAAGCTTCTCCTTGCAGACGCACAAATGTAATGCTAGTGAGGAGCATTTACATAGTTTTTTCCATGCTTACGTTCATTATGACTTTTACTGGACAGTGCAGTGTTGAAAGTTCAACTGGCAAAGGAAGTGCATGTTCCTATCACCACATTTTAAAATCCTTTGGAAGAGCTGACTGGTCTGACTAACAAGCATTTCATGAGGCAAGTGAATGGTTATATAATTACTATTAGCATTTATCTATTTTTAAAGTAATGTCACATAACTCATAAAAATGGCAAAAGTTATGAAGAAGCAAACTACAAGCAAATATTTTATAGAAACAATGTACAATGTGGACTTCTATATATACTTCATTGCCAGAGCACTTCCCAAAGGATTTCCTATATCTCTTGCTTGCACAATGTCTTTTACCTGTCATTTAAACATATCACTTACATGTCATATTTTTCTTTGGATAAGAGTTACTTTCTTCCTGTGTAACATGGAGTTCTTCTGTTTTGACATTAATCTTGCAAAATAGATGCTCATATAAATCAGCTTTTCTCATATCCACATACAAACCTTTTAAAACAGAAACACCTATTAAAGTTCAAATCTCCTTACACAACCCAAGGTAACTTCAGTTCATTTTAAAAGACTTAGTACTCCTACATATTGAAAATCAACTATGATTCCATACCAGTTCTATAATATTTAAACAGTTTCTATTACTAGGACATGGCCTAATAATATGTGGGAAATTATCCTGTTGATATTGATGCCACCAACATAAATCATTATACAGTAGACTACAGTTGACTTGATATGCAGAAGTCCTTTGGGGAGGAGGGGCATGGTTTCATTTAAATGTCTATGTTTTATTTTACACTCAGTAGCAGATTATTTAATACAGTCCATTATACTTGACAACTGTCTCCCATCAGAGCATACATATAATCCGCATTCTCATCTCATGTAGAAACTTTAAAATGAACAAGTATGCTTAAATAGTCCAAGTAATATCACATGCAATTATGAAACAAGATACAATATTATCAAATACAATATTTAATACTGGAGGATTAACAAAAGCTGACTTAGGTGCTCTGAGCAAAGCAAACTGCAGATAACTTGAAATTGCTTGAAAACTTGATTGTTGATCACTTCAGGTTAAAACCATTTTGGAAGGATGCAAAGATAGCTGGTAAAATCCCCAAGAGAATCCCTGACTTTTGCTGTAGTATTTATTTCAGGGGAAACTGGATGAGTCAGTGGACGGATTGCTTTGCAACTTTCAGCGGTTCAAGACTGATTCACCTCACTAGTGATTTGAGATAAATTTTAAGTTCCTGACTGGAGCAAAAGTCCCACTGAATTCACTGTGAGTTTCAGTTCAGTAAGAACCATAGAATGTGGGTGAATATCATCACCACTGGAAGGTTACTTAGTCATCTATGTGAAACAACTCTCCGATTTCTAGTGGAAATGTGTCCACTTCACACAAACCTTTGGATCAAGGTAGTGTCAGGAAAGAATAGTGATAGAGAGGCAGCCCTGTTAGTCTGGTCTAGCTGAAACAGAAGACAGAACTATGTAGCACTTTAAAGACTAACAAGATGGTTTATTAGGTGATGAGCTTTTGTGGGCCAAACGCACTTCCTCAGATCAATATGTGGAAGAAAATCGGCACAACCATATATACCAAAGTGATACAATCAAAAAAATGAACTCATGTGAAATTGACAAATCAAATTTTAGAACAGAGTGAGGGTGAGGGGGGGAAGGTTATTGTCTGTGAGGTAATGACATAGGGGTGATAATAGGGAAAGTTTCTGTGAGGTAATGGAGCTAACCATGCCAGTTACAAGATCAAGAACACATATTCCTGTTTATCCAGAAATATAATTTGTCATCATGTGCCTAGTGTCCATCTGCTATGTACATTGGACAAACTTCTCAGACACTTCTCCAAAGAATCAATGCACACAAAACAGACATAAGACTCTCTCACAGAGAGAAAGCTGTTGCTTGCCATTTCAGCCAGACTGACCATTCCCTCAATGACCTTAAAACATGCATATTGCTTCAAAGAGACTTTAACTCCAGACTTCAACGAGAAGCTTCAGAATTGTCATTCATGCTTAAATTTGACACTTCATGTATGGGTCTAAACAAAGACTCTAATTATCTCACCCATTACAAAGATAGCTTCCCCAATTATCACCCCTAATGTCATTACCTCACAGAAACTTCCCCTATTATCACCCCTATGTCATTACCTTAGAGACACTAACCTTCCACTCTCACCCCCACTCTGTTCTAAAATTTGATTTGTCAATTTCACATGCGTTCATTTTTTTGATTGTATCACTTTGGGTATGTCTACACTGCCACCCTAGTTCGAACTAGGGTGGCTAATGTAGGCATTTGAAGTTGCAAATGAAGCCCGGGATTTAAATATCCCGGGCTTCATTTGCATCTTGCCGGGCGCCGCCATTTTTAAATCCCCCTTAGTGCGGACTCTGTGCCCGCGGCTACATGCAGCACGGAGTAGGTAATTCGAATTAGGCTCTCTAATTCGAACTTCCACGAGGAGTAACGGTAGTTCGAACTAGGGTGGCAGTGTAGACATACCCTTTGATATATATGGTTGTGCCGATTTTCTTCCACATATTGATCTGAGGAAGTGGGTCTGGCCCACGAAAGCTCATCACCTAATAAACCATCTTCTTAGTCTTTAAAGTGCTACATAGTTCTGTCTTTTGTTTCAGGAAAGAATAGGCATGAAGACTGAGTTATCCTGTTACTGCTAAAGATAGGACGCTCTAGATCTGAGCTGAGACACTGGCAAAGTAGGTTGTGGACGCTTACATTGCCACCAACCTCCTTGTTACTCTTCTAGATAAAAAGAGGATTTACATCTTCAGAGCTGTTAATCTGGCACTTTCAGAAACACCAAACTCCTCAGTTTTTAAGTGAAGAAAAGTAATTTTTGAACACAAACTGTTGTGTGACTAGAGCTAGTGATAGTTTTACCAGGAAATTTTAAAGCAGGAAAGCTGCAGTGGGGAAAAGCTATCTCTTCCCCAAGCCCTGAAGCTGCCACGGCCAGCAAAGATCCCCTCCTGGTCCTGCTGACCCCAGCACAGAGCTGCCTCGGCTGATGGAGAGGAACTCCTCTCTACCTCAGAGTAGCTAGGCATGGCAGTGGAGCGCCTCTTCCTGCTGGCCCCAGCACCAAGCTGCCACGTCAGGAAGAGAGAAGCCTCTCCTTATCATCCTCAGCAGGGAGCCCAAGCTCCAACCCCCTGCTCCACTTTGAGTCCCCCACAGTCCTAAGCACCCTCCTGCACCCCAAAGCTTTCATCCCTAGCCCAGAGCTAGTACCCCTTCCTGCACCTCAGCCCCCAATCTTGAGGCACTGCCAAACCTGGAGCTCTCCTGCTGGACCCTAGAGCCCACACCCCCATCCAGAGCCCTCACACCCCTACACCATGGGCCTGAGCCCCCTCTCGCACTCAGAAACCCTTGGCCCTATTCCCGCCACATGAATTTTGTTATGTGCCACCAATATGAAGGTGATGTGACACACATTACTTCCTTTTTGCACATCACCTCCACATTGGTGCATATAAGAAAATTCATTTTGCTTGGGAGGGAGAGGAGGGAATTAGAGGGAACTTTGTGCAAGCTTCCGAAGGGTGGGAAAAGCCTGTGCTTTCTCCTCTTGCTAAATTGTATAAGAGCCAGCTAAGGCTTGGCCCTCACTCTATAATTAAAGTAGCCATGTGTGAGCTTTGGATTGAACAGACTGTTTTCAAAGCTTCTACATGGCAAAAAGGATCTGATTTTCTTTTATGATAGTTTTCATTTACAAAAGAGAAGCATCTTAATTTGCCTCAACACTGAAGTCTAAATGGAGGAAGGCAAAGGTAGTAGAAAAGAAAAACCCATTTACTGTGTCATTTTAGATGTCATTTATAAACATCCCAAAACATATGTATGTACTAGGATAAGGACATCTCATTTAAATAGCTCTGGACTAGTTTAATTAAATTCAATTAATTAAAACAATTCCCATTCCTGTCCCAAAGCTATAATAGGAACTGTAAAATTGTAAAGAAAGGCTGATCTGCATTATTTTTTATTAACAACATCTAAATTCTAGTGACCCTCCTCCCCCAGAGGTAAGCAAGGTTGGGCAAATCGTGCTAATTACTGTATAAATATATAGCAATGATAAGCAAGTCAGGGTGTAGGAGAGTAAGACAGGGAAACAACAAATTGCACGTGGGCAATTCTTAAGCAATCAGGATCATTAATAAAAATCAACCCCAGCCTAAAAATCAACCTGAGATTCTGCATCCACACATCCCTTTCACTGGAAATAAATAATTTTTTGAGCAGACACATACTTGGAAATCAAGTCACAACAATCCTACACAAAATAAAACATTAAAATCATTTTAAGCACAAGACACAGAAAAGGAGTAGTCAAAGTTAAGCCAATAAAGGTTTTTCATGCAGCAGCTGTCAGTTTTTTTCACTATAGAGAGGTATCTGGCTAGAATAACAAATTCTGAAGGCAATTTTTCTTCTTGGCCCTTGTAACCATTCTTTTCTGACTGCCAAGTTTGGGGCTTTTTTTTTTAATGTCTTAGGATGGCATAAATAGTGAGAAATTATTTTTGAACATTCCAGCCACCCCAATATATAGAATTGCTGATCTAAGCATTCAAAAATTATGAGTCAAGCTTCGAAAATCATAAGATTGGTTTAAAATTGAGCGATCGCTTTAAAAATATATGGTAAATTTTGAATTTTTTAAAATTTGTCTTCTGATTTTTGAATCTTTACACAAGATTGCCTGGGTTACATTTTCATGCTTTTTCTTGGCACCTATAAGGGCTAAAATCTTACTCTTGTTTTTAATGAAAGCCAAGAGTCTCACCTAATATTTAATAATCATGAGAGTTGGCAATTCTGTAAACAGAATTTCCCTTCAACCACATCCAGGCCCCCTTTTTTGCTTTGAGAACACTCATTAGAACAAAATCTTATGACTATTAATGAAAAATGTATTTCAGGCCTGGAGTTGGGATTTGTTTAATCAATAAAGGTGAATATCACCAATAATTGGAGGGGCCAGCTCAGGGCCCATATACCATTTACTTCTCACTTAAGCCCTATTTTGATTATTCAAGTGGGATACACGTGATGCATACTGGCCCTCTTCATAGAGGTGAAATTTAGTCTAAATAAACTTCTTGGGTAAAAGCAGTTCATAAAGGTTTGCTCATCTTATCACAGAACAAAAATATCTTGTGGGTAAGATGTCCAATCATACTGCACAAACAACAGATATTCTAAAGAATACTTGCAACAAACAACTTATGAACACATAGGGTATGTCTAGACTACATGGCTCCGTCAACAGAGCCATGTAAACTAGTTTACCCGACATAGTCAATGAAGCAGGGATTTAAATAAGCCCCACTTCATTAAAATAAAAACGGCCACCGCGCTGTGCTGGCAATCAGCTGATCCGGCACAGCGCAGCAGTTTAGACACGGATCAGTCGACAAGGGAAGCCTTTGTCGACCGCTTCCTTATGCCTCGTGAAACGAGGTTTACAGGAGTGGTCGACAATGGCTTCCCTTGTCGACCGATCCGCGTCTAGAGTGCTGCGCTGTGCCGGATCAGCTGATTGTTGGCACAGCGCGGTGGCCGTTTTTATTTTAATGAAGTGGGGCTTATTTAAATCCCTGCTTCATTGGCTATGTCAGGTAAACTAGTTTACATAGCTCCGTCGACAGAGCCATGTAGTCTAGACATACTCATAGGCTGGAATTTATTTGGGCAAAGCATTTGTCAAATAATTATGATGAATGAACCAACTCATCGGCTCAGCAGCCTGTCTACAGCCTCATTCTGGTTTCCACCAGCTTAGATTTCAACTACCAAGATTACTCCAATACATTTTTCAGTCATGACTTTTCCCCAAACCATGTACTTTATAATGACCAGCCCTCTCCTGGACATCTCAGAGAAAGTTTGGTTTGTTCCCCTAAGGCAGGGGTGGGCAAGATGCGTCCAGCAAGCAAGATCCAGCCCACCAAGCTGCTGGATCTGGCCTGCAGTTGCCTCACTAGAACTCTTAGCACAGAGCAGCTCACACCACTTTAAGTGGCTGGCTGCCTGGACATTGGGGAGCGAGGAGGAAGCTTTGCACACTGCCCCCTTCCCACATCAAAATCTTTTATCTCCCATTGGTCAGTTTTCAGCCAATAGGAGTTGAGAAATTTTGCTGGAGGCAGGGGCAACATGCAAAGCCTCCTCCCTTCTCCTCCCCCCGCCAGAGCAGAGTGATGTTAATTACTCATATGTCATCGACTTTCAGAAAAGATCTCTTTCTAATACAGTAACAGTGTATACTTGATTCAATTGGTTACCACTTGAGGTTCAATCCTACCCCACCAAAGGCCAGTAAACCTTTGCAATGTATTCTTCAAAAAGTAAAGCTCAGCCCAAGCTTCTCTGTCCTGATGGGTGTGTAGATGTTCATGCTGTCTCCCTCCCCCCTTGTTAGTTTGAGGTTTGCCTCCGCCTTTTATTAGCTTGATGGGTCTGTTTACCTGATATGTAAATCCACTGTCCTTGTCTTCCAAAGTATAGTACTTCCTTGAATGAAACTTCTTGGATGCATTCTTTTATCTAGTGTAGGCCAGTTTACCAACCCTGACATATCTGGTTTACATACGCTTTAGTCATAATTCCAGCCTATATTCATAATACTTAATATATGTATTCCAGAAATATATTAGTAATCAGTGAGCTATTAGTTTTCAAATGATACTTCCCAGGGAGTATTTTACAAGAATATTACAGTAGTGTGCAGACATGCCAACTCTTGTATATTAATCATGAGAGACATGATTTATAAGTAAAATTAAGCCTCACTCATGATCAAACTCTGAAATGCCAGGAATTCTTTTTAACTTAGAAATTGCAGACCACTTTGATGACCCAGGCTCTTGCAGACTGCCCTGGCCTCCCAGGGCTGATTGACAGTGAGAGCCCCTCCTCATGGGACTCCTGCAAGGAGAGGTTCCTGCATTCAGCAGTGAGTAGCTGGGGCTCCCACTGTCAGTCTGAAAAGTAGGAGAAGGGACCCTGTAGTTGCCCCCCCCCCCCCCATACACCTTGGGGCAGGGAGAGAACTTAGAAGAGTGGAGGAGAGGCTGGGAAGGCTAAACTATGGCTTGAGGGCTGTAAGGAGGCTGAAGTAATAAAGGTGAGGGCTGTATTGATAGTGGGTTCTAAGCAGATGGAGTGAGCACAGGAAGGGTGAACTGAGGGTGGTGGGGCAGAGGGACTGAATTGAAAGCTGAGTTCAGGAGGGTTGGGTGGAGACAGTACTGATTGGGGATTGGAGAACAGGATTAATGGCTGGGCAGGAGGGGCAAATGTGGGGTGAGAGCTTCTCCACTAAGCGCCAAAATCATCCTACGCAGTATATGTGGCAGAGTGGGTAGCATTGCTTGTCATGTGAGCACATCCTGGGGAAGGGCACAGGGAGTTCAAAAATCAAGAGACTGACCTAAAACAAAACACGATATAATCTTTTTTTGAAAAAAAAAAAAAAAAAAAAAAGAAATCTCCTACTCTTTGGGAGTCTGACTCATGATTTTTTTGATCCCTTCAAGCGGGCAACACTGAACATGTAGGATGTGAATTCAGCTATGCTTATGTCATAGTGACCCTTCTTTCCATCTGAAGGATCCATTTTCAGGAAATCAGTGTACAAGAGCCTGTAATTTTTCTATCTATAAAAGCACTTAAAACTCTGTTTTGTGGGCAAAGTGTTTACTTCATTATTGTATTTTTCCTGGAAACAGCTTGACAATTAATTTGTACAAGGGCTGATGTTGTTCTGTCAATGCACATTGGCAATTCCCTCTTCTTTAAACTGTTTTTAGACTCATTTTCCCTTCTCTGCTATACTAATCTAATCTTTCATTGTCTGATTACTGTTGATTCAGTAAATGTCCCATCTTGTCAGCTTCCTGCTATCTGGAATTTCGGTATGTGAAGTTACAATAATGTTCTCCTTTGATTCTTGCTAAAATTGTTTGAAATAATAAACTCTTGTTGGGCTCTCTTTTCAAGTAAGCAAATCTGCTTATTTCTGCTAAAATATTGTGGTGAGGCCAGACTGTCTAGCTTGGCTGCACATGAAGGTGGGGTGGAAGCATAAGAGCATTTCCCTCCCTGCACATTTGATTCAAATGGGAGTAGAAACATTTGCAGAGATTGATTCCACCCAGTACCTTTGGAGAAACAAATCATCCCAAAGAAGCAACACACCCACCTGCTTCAGCTGATTGAGCAAGCCAGACAAGGCCACAGAAACAGGTTGCCTCTTCCCAAAAGATGTAACTTGTACACTCCCCTACAGATACCAGAGAGCTGAGGGAAGGAAAGTGCTTCCTTGAGACATCATCCCTCTCTAGCCTTTCTTGGAGGGCTGGAAGGTTACTTTCCATATTCCAATGTCAGCCTAGCCTTTGATCACTAAGGATACATTCTAAAGTGACTATAGAATGTGCACTCTCTTCTGCTTCTACACATAGATTGCTAGATTCCATGACCAAAAGGGATCGTAATGAACAATCTTGAACAATCCTCCTGGAGTGCATTTTCTGGAGAACTCCCTCAAAATAATTCCTAAAACAGATCCTTTAGAAAAACATTCCATCTTGCTTATCAGTGATGGATATTCTACCACAACTTTGGTCAATCTTCTTCTGTGGAGCCTAGAAAATCGATGAAAAGCACATCGACTTCAGCCGCACAATTCACGTAGCTGGAGTTACGTATCTTGCATCAGTTTTCTCTGCCAGTGCAGACCTGGCCTTAAACTGAAGAATCCATTATCAAATATTTGTTTCCCATGTACATACTTTTAGTATGTAACCAAGTCACTCCTTAATCTTCTCTTTGTTAAGCTAAATAGATTCAAAGAGCTCAATCTATCACTATACAGCAGTGGTCTCCAACCTTTTTACATCCAAGATCACTTTTTAAATGACAGACCAAGCCAAGATCTACCGCCCCACCCCTTCCTTTAAGCCCCGCCCCTTCCTTTAAGCCCCACCCTCTCTATTCTCCTCCTCTCCATCACTTGCTATCCCCAATCCTTATACTGCTGCTTAAAAAAAAAATTCTTCTGTAGGAAGAGGTTTTTCCAACATTTGGCCTGTCTAGACTGGACCAAATGTCAGAAAAAAACCCCTTCTTTTGGAAGCCACCTTATTCCTTGTGGAAAGAGGAATATAGGGGTGACCAAAAGAGCCTGTTTGCTCTTCCACTAAAAAAGCAGAAGAACAAACGCAACCCTGGATGCAGAAGAGTTTTTCTGGGATATCTCCAGAATCCTGAAAAACTCCTGCAGTCTAGCTGGACCTTTGCTGTGTTGAGACAGGATGTGTAGTCTCTGGGGTTGGAATGAGGGATTTGGGTGTGGGAAGGGGTGAGAGGTGCAAGCTCTGGGAGGAAATCTGGATGCAGGAGGAGGTGGAGAAGGGGACACTGGCTCGGGGAGGGGGCTCCAGGCTGGGCAGTGTTGGGATACTAAGCAAGCCACAGGCTTGTGGATGTGAGGGTGCAGGAATTTGGGTTGGGATATGTGAGGGGCTGAGGGCAGGAGGTTCCAGTGTTTGATAGGCTCAGATCTAGGGTCTAGGGAAGGGGAAATGCAGGAGTGGTTGTGGCCAGATGGGGGCCTGGCTGCAATTGGGGGTTTGTTGGCCAGACTTCATTTTTAAATAAAATACTATGTTAAACACAAAAAGCTTCTGCATTGTCTTTATTTATGAGAGTGGCAGGAAACCTGCCTTGAGTCAGGGGTCACTGACCCACAGGGGCAGATGATGGTTTTGCGGGGCCCCGGGCAGCATACTTCCGCAGGGCTCCCCCTTTGCAACGGCGCATGCGCAGGGATTTCTGAAGCGCAGGGCCCGGGGCGGCCGCCCCGTTCGCCCTGCCGTATATCCGCCCCTGATGACCCATAGAAAAGTCATTTGGGAGCAGGGGACACAGTACTGGGGAGGGGTGCTAGTGGGTTCTGGGGCAGGGAACAGGGTGCCAGTGGGGGCAGGGGAGAGGGAGCAGGGTGCCAGGACAGGTTTCTGCAGCAGGGGACAGGGTGCTGGGGGGGACAGGTTTCTTCAGAGGGGAACAGGGGGACAGGTTTCTGTAGTAGGAGACAGGGTGCCAGAAGGATCTGGTTTCTGCAGGGGGACAGGGGGCAGGGTGCCGGGGGACAAGTTTCTGCAGAGGGGGGGCAGGTTTCTGCAGTGGGGTGAGGGCACGGGGGACAAGTTGGAGGCAGGGAGTTCCCCACACCAGCCACGGAGGGAAGCCTCTGACCCGCGCTCCCTCCGGACTGACCGCAGGGCAGCCAGGCTGGAGCGAAGAGAAGCGGCTACCCGGCCAGCTGGCCATGGTGCTCAGCCAGGGTGCCATCAAGCTCCACATGGGCAGGCGCAGAGGGGAAGCTGCCCGATGGGCTGAGCGCAGCCTCCGTGGGTTGAGCGCAGGGTAGCTGGGCTGGAGGGAAGAGAAGTGGCTGCCAGGCCAGCTGGACATGGTGCTCAGCGAGGGTGCACCAAACTCCATGTGGGCAGGCGCAGAGGAGAAGCTGCCGATCAGCTGGAGCGTGGGGCAGCCTCTTTCAGCTGAAAGCCACAGTCAGCTGGCTGGGGTGTTTCAGCCCTCCCGACCTCCCAGCTCCCACCATTCCTCACAGCTACTCACCTGTGTTGTTGCTCAGTGAGTAGCTGCTCCTCAAATGAGGAAATCTAATGTAAATGTACTGAGCAGGCGCACAGTTCAGAGAGGGCTCAAGAGCTACTCTTAGAGCCCCTGAGATCTACCGGTAGATCGCGATCTACTGGTTGGTGACCACGGCTATACAGCATGTTTTCCACTCCTTTAATCATTCTTGTGGTTCTTGGTCTCTGACCAAGAATGATCAACCTCATTCTTGAATTGTAGGCACTGGAACTGGACATAGTATTCCAGCACTTGTCACACCAGTGATCAGTAGAGAGGTAAAATAATTTCTACTCCTACTCAAGATTCCCCTGTTTATGCATCCTAGGATCACATTAGGTCTTTTGATCACAGTGACATTAGGAGCTAATGTTAAGTTGATAAAGCACCACAACCCCCAAATCTTTTTCAGAGTTACTGTTCACAGGATACAGGACAGAGCCCCACACTGTGTAAGAAGGGCCTACATTCTTTGTTCCTGGATGTATACCTTTACATTTAGCCATATTAAAATACATATTAACATGCAGCTGTTTCTGAACTTATCACCTCTGTTTTTCATTATTTACCACACCAGAACTGAGGGGAGTAAAGAGCAACTATGGGCCCAGAAGGCACTAACCATCTTCACCCGCAGAGCATTCTCCAGCTGGAGGTGGAACTTAAAAGGCAGCCAGACTGCTCAGCAGGGGCCTGACTGGGCAGGGAGAGAGACCTATCTTGAAAGCTCCTGAAGAAAGGCTCTACAGAAGTCTTTCCCAGGGAAAAAGAGCCTGCTGGCAAAGCCCAAAGTGGCTGAAGGTTCAATTATCAAGCTATAAGGCTTTGGAGACTTTGGAGTGACAGGCTGCAGCCCAGGGAGGCAGCTTTAAGGCATTCAGAGGTGCAGGACATGGTTGCCTCTCACAGAGCCCTGGCCTGTAGCTCAATGTAATGGGAGGGACCAGGCTTCCCTACCAACCAGCCTTGGTACAAAGAGTGTGAAATCTCACACTTCCAGACTTCCCCTTGGGTAAGCCAGGGATGGCTCTGAATACTCCATGACCGGGACTGGGATCATTGGACAGCTGATGTTCCCAGCCACCATGACTTGCCATTGTGAGGGTACATATCATAAAGCAAGGGTGGGCAATAAAATGGCTGTGGTTCACCAGGATTAGCCCCTGGTGGGCTGCTGTCATTATACTTACTTGCATCTCCCACTGGCTGAGAATGATGATCCACGGCCATTGGGAGCTGTGATCCCCTGTATCTGCAAAGGTGCAGGTAAATATGGCAGTGTGGGGACCAGCCAGTGGCTAATCCTTGCACTTCTTCATGGTCATCAGGAGGTCTTCATGTGACCAGCGCATTGCATAATGATGTTGCAGATCTCTTCACTGGTAACATGGTCAAAGTCAGGGATGCCCAGGATTTTGTAGAAGCATCTCATCTCTACTTACCTGTATTTTCTGTTCCCACGCATATAGAAAAATGAAAGTGACCTGGGCATGTAGCAGTTTCAGTTTGGATTCCAGGGAGATATTCTTGTTCCTCCAAATTGGCTTTAGCTTTGCCACTGCTGCTGTTATTTGTCCTGTTCTTGCCAAAATTTCTGCCTTTGGTCCTTCATTGGTGATTAGTGTCCCCAAATACTTGGACTGTTTCACTAGATAAATTCACGGAGGTTATGTCCATCAATGGCTATTAGCCAGGATGGGTAGAAATGGTGTCTGTAGCCTCTGTTTGTCAGAGGCTGGAAATGGATGACAGGAGAGGGATCATGTGATCCCTAGGGCTTCTGCATTGGCCACTGTTGGCAGACAGGATACTGGGCTGGGTGGACCTTTTGTCTGCCCCAGTATGGCCATTCTTATGTCTCCAGCTCCTGTCCACAGACAGTGATATGTGAGTTGATCCCATCACATTTGTTTGTCATCAGCTTGATTTCTCTGCACTCGTTTCAATGCCATATTTTATGGAGGTTTCATCCAGTCATTTCACAAGGTTGGCAAGTTCTCTTTGCTACTCAACAGGCCATCAATGTCATCAGCAAACCAAAGATTTGAGATTGTTTGCCTGCCAATGCTGACATTGCATACGTGAGCTTCTAGGGCATCAGTCACCATGCAGTCCAAATAGATGTTGAACAGTGTGGGCAAAAGAAGACAGTCTTGACAGACTTCAACAGTGGTGCGAGACCTCTGTCATATTGTGTCATTGACAAGAACTACACTGTTAGCCTGGGCAAATGGTTGTTTAATGGTAGGAATAAGCTTACAATCAATGTTGTACTTCTTCATGGTTGCCCAAAGCATTTTGTGCCGTACTCTGTCAAATGTACTCTGCCATACATCATCTTAAAGTCAACAAAGATGTGGCAGGTGTCCTGCTGGTATTGTAAACTCACATAGAACATGAAGATTGAAAATCTGTTCTGTGGTACTTCTCCCAGCATGAAAGCCTGCATGTTAGTTACCCTTCTTTAATATTATCTGGTCAGATATCAAGGTCAGGCTGATAGGACTATAATTACCAGGGACATCCTGTTTTTCCTTTTTAAAAATTGGGACAACATTAGTGTTCTTCTAGTCTTCTCCAGTGCTCAAAGACATATTGAAAAATCAACCTTATCTATTCAGCAAGTGCCTCATCCAACTCTTAAAACTCTTGGATGCAAGTTATTTGTACCTGTTGGTTTAAAAACAGTCTGGCTACGTCTACACTGGCCCCTTTTCCAGAAGGGGCATGTAAATTTCAGCAGTCGTCGTAGGGAAATCCGCGGGGGATTTAAATATCCCCCGCGGCATTTAAATAAAAATGTCCGCCGCTTTTTTCCGGCTTTTAAAAAAGCCGGAAAAGAGCGTCTAGACTGGCCCCGATCCTCCGGAAAAAGTGCCCTTTTCCGGAGGCTCTTATTCCTACTTTGAATTTTAAAAGCCGGAAAAAAGCGGCGGACATTTTTATTTAAATGCCGCGGGGGATATTTAAATCCCCCGCGCATTTCCCTACGACGACTAGTGAAATTTACATGCCCCTTCCGGAAAAGGGGCCAGTGTAGACGTAGCCTCTCTCTTTAGTAGCTTCTGTTCCACATCCTCCAGAGATACTAGTAGAATGGAAAGAATGTTATCTTATGATGAGACTATATAATTTTCCCAAGTACAAATAGAAATATGTTTAATACTTCTGCCTTTTCTGCATTATGATTGATAATTTTACCAATTCCATCTAGCAATGGACCAATATCATTGTCAGGATTCTTTTTCTTCCTAATATATTTCAGTCTCAGAGAGGTAGCTGTGTTAGTCTGTAACTTCAAAAACAATGAGATGTCCTGTAGCCCCTTAGAGACAGAGAGAAATAAATTGCCACTCTGCTTATCATACAAAGTGGGTTTTGCCAATGAAAGCTCATGATACTATATTTATAGTCCTGTTGCTTTCCTCTTTAATTTTTTACAATTCCTAACTTCTGATTTATGTTCATTACTATCAATGTTCCCATTCTTTCAATTGTTATTTTAAAGAGAAGAAGCAACCCCATTAGGACAAAGGACTGATGCAGAAAAGCTCTGCAACATTATCCTACAAAAGCCCCTCTGCCAGGACACCATGAAGTCATAGCTCTGCAGTTCAGGAGTTAGGTGGCCTGCATCAGAAATGGGTTGGACTAGAAGATTGCTATATGATGTAACATTGCCCTCGCAGGGATTTCCACACATAAGACCTTGCTTAACTTACAGCTGTTCAGTTCTGCAAGCTTTTATTTAACAGCTTGACTTTACATATTCGGAATAAATCAATAGTTAGGTACCTTAAAAAGTGCCTTGACATGCAAAGACAGTGGCTGTGTCTAGACTGGCAAGTTTTTCCGCAAAAGCAACTGCTTCTGTGGAAAAACTTGCCAGCTGTCTACACTGGCTGCTTGAATTTCTGCAAGAACACTGACTTCCTACTGTCTGAAATCAGTGCTTCTTGCGGAAATACTATGCTGCCCCCGTTCGGACAAAAGTACCTTTTGTGCAAAGCTTTTGTGCAAAAGGGCCAGTGTAGATAGCTCAGATTTGTTTTGCGCAAAAAAGCCCCGATTGCGAAAATGGCGATCGGGGCTTTTTTGCGCAAAAGCGCGTCTAGATTGGCACGGATGCTTTTCTGCAAAAAGTGCTTTTGCGGAAAAGCGTCCGTGCCAATCTAGACGCTCTTTTCCGCAAATGCTTTTAACGGAAAAGTTTTCCGTTAAAAGCATTTGCAGAAAATCATGCCAGTCTAGACATAGCCATTGAGTAACTGTAATTCCTATGAAAATCCATGGGAGTGCAGGATGCTCAGTACCTTAATTGTTAATATTTCCTTCTGACCTGGAATCAAAACTATAGTGAGATACAAGGATTGTTTGTTCACATCATAAGACCTGAGCAAACACTTACCATTCTATCGCTTTAACAATGCAAGTTTACATTTCAAAATTCTACTCTACCCTAATGTAACAACCCACTTGTCATTTATGCATCTTCCCAACATGTCTTTAAAGGGCAACCCTGGATTAGCCAGCCTATGAGCTTGTTAACCCTTTCTGGCCATAGAAGCACAGAACTGGAAGGAACCTTGAGAGATCAAGTCCAGTCCCCTACACCAGTGTTTCTCAACTAGTGGTACGAGTACCCTTAGGGGTACTTGAGAGACATCTGGGGAGGTAAGTCAACAAAACTGAAATTTGGAGAAAACTGAATTTTTGTTTTAAGTTTTACAGCGCTTTATTATTTTTGTACTTTTTACACCCAAAAATGTCATCTCCCGCCCAGCTACGATTAAATTGTTTAAACAAATGTGTTGCAATGGTAGGAAAAAAATGTATGTGTCTGAAAACTGTAGGTACTGGGGGGTACTTATAATTTATTTATTTATTTTTGTAACAGGGGGTACTTATGATTTATTTATTTATTTATTTTTGAAAAAGGAGTACTTTATAAAAAAAGGTTGAGAAACACTGCCCTACACTCATGGCAGTACCCGACCAAACTCCATCTCCATCTCAATCATTTTAAGAAAATGTTAGACAAATATCTGTCAAGGATCCCGGTCCCTGACAGCAACTGCTCTGTCTATGATGCTGCAGAACTCAGCCTTCAAGAGACACAATTCTGAATCCTTGTGCCTCTGCCCCAGCAGCTTCCTACCTTTTGGGACCTGATATTGCTTAGTCCCAGCAGCCTGTAAGTGATGGCTGCCCCCAATGCAGCCTCTCTAGATGCTTGAAAGAGTTGCCTCCACTACTCACACCCAGGATTAACCCCTTTTCCACCTCTGTGGGATAGATAGCCCATCACAATCTGATCTGAGTTCTTAGGAAATGCAGGCCAGAGAACTTCCTCAAAATCATTCCAGAAATGGATCTTTTAGAAAAAACACCCAATCCTGATTTAAAAGTTGTCAGTGATGGAGAATTTACTATGAACTTTGGTAAATTGTTCTAATGATTAATTACTCCCACTGTTAAAAATATATTTCCAGTCAGAGTTTGCCTAGCTTCCGCTTCCAGCCATTACATTGTGTTATATTTTTCTTTGCTAGATTGAAGAACCCCTTACTAAATAATTGTTCCCTGTATAGATTATTATAAAGTCACCACTTAACTTTATCTTTGTTAAACTAAAAAGATTGAGCTCCTTGAGTCTATCATTACAATGCATGTTTTCTAATCCTTTAATAATTTTCATGGCTCTTCTCTGAAACCTCTCCAATTTATCAGCAATTTTGTTGAATTGCGAACACCAGAATTGAACGCTAGAACTGAACACAATATTCCAGCAATGGTCACACCAGTGCCAAATATAGAGTTAAAATAACCTCTCTACTCCTATTTGAGAGTCCCCTGTTTATGCACCCTAGGATTGCATTAGTCCTTTTTGGCCACAATGTCACTCTAGAAGCTCATTTTCAGTTGATTATCCATTGAATCCCCCAACCTTTTTCAAAGTTACTGGGATATTACTAAAGGCTGCCTGTTAACTGGTTACCAGTAAGCATTAACCGTTACAGTTAACTGTTTACACTCCTAATAGTTACTATTTTGCAGGCTAGAGTCCCCCATCGTAGACGTATGGCCTACACCCTTTGTTCCTAGATGCATATGTTTATATTTAGCTATATTAAAACTCATGTTGTTGTTCACATCTAACTTTGTCCAGTTGGTTTAATACCTGTTGTGCTTGTATTCTTATTTAAACATTTATTGACTTTTTCCTCTATATATTTTATTCTCCATCTGCCCTTCTTGTATTTGTAAAAAGAGCAAAGAGATGTAAACCAAAACATTTCATATCTAAAAAGCCTTGCTAAAAATAATCAAGCTAGAAAACAGAACCTATCAGCCAAGGTTTTGTTTTTTAAATAGCTGACCACACTGATTCTTTAAGATGGTTCTGATAGACCTCATATGTTTGTTTAATTTATTTTCTGACTACGTATATATGCAAAGGAACACATTTTCAAAATCAGCCTCAAACATTGTGCCCACAAATATGGGAACAATTGCTTGCACACTGAACCCTTAGACTTGCATATGAATATGTCTGTGTGCACAAGTGTAGCCAGACATGAACCCCATCTTAGTTTCCACCCCCCCCCCCCCCCAGAGAGCAAGAGAAAGGCAGTCAGCCTTTGATGCCCTGGGAACACAGGTGTGCTGCCTGTCCCTGACTCTACCATAAACAGAAACCAGACAGTAAATGGGCTAGCTGATGACCCGGGGCCTCCCGCCGTCCTGATGGCTAGTACCAGTAATTGACACGCCTGCACTGTCCCAGGAGAGGAGTCTTCGCCCATCACATACCAGAGGTGCCCATTGTCTGCATTTTCCCAGGTGTGAATTATGCTTTGCACCCTTCATGGGAAACTTGGCATTCAAAGCCATTTTTCCTAATTGGCCACTTGAGACCAGGAAGGAGCCTACATGACCCAAGGGGTATAAAGAGGGGTTTAGTAGCCCACCTCATTTGAGCTCCAATCACCTACACCTGCTGGCAAGTATTGATTGTCTCCCGAGGTCTGTGGGATGCCCAACCTCGCCCTACTTCTTCCCGAGGGATTGAGAGAAAGACGCTGGCCACGCCAAGTCTGGAACGCAGGGGTGAGAATTATACCTGCTAGGTGTCTATTTTGCATGCATTTAATAAGAGCTCAGAGAACCAAAAGGGTTTCATGGTACCTGTAAGTGACTTCTTAGTGTAATTTCTGTCCTGTCCTTTATAGTGGCTGTGTTATCTGTAACAGAGCAGTAGCATTTAACAACTAAGTTTACCCTGTAACAATAAAATAGTAACTGTTTAAGCTTTAACCTGACTCCTTCAGTTGCTGTAACAGAACCAAGCACAATTTAAAAGAACTTCAGCCGGTCATAAGGGACTCACTGCCCTGACCGTCGGCTGACAACAAGTTAGTCAGGTCCTTGAATATTTAACTGCTGATCTGCATGTGAAAATATACATTTGTAAATGCAAATATGACGTTTTTTCAGCCTGAAAAAACTTGCAGGCAGATAACTTGTCAGTGTAACTTTAGTTGCTGAGCTGAGGAACAAAATGTCTGGGATCAAATAGGATATAGACACAATATCCTAATAAAGTTTTTTGTTTCAATTGTTGCTTCCTAAGTGGCAAACTTTTAAAACAAATAATGACATATCTAATTCTTGTTGGACATAGGAAACTCAGACTCTGTTTAGCAAGCTATAATTGTGACACCTCCAGTTTAAGCTTTCTAGGAGTCTCATGCTTGTAGGATTGCATCAGAGGGTATTCTGACTGCTTTGCCCTTACCCACTATAGACAAGTGATGAGGAAGGCAAAACTTCCCTTTCAACAGACCTTATGACACTGCTTCCACAAGTAGATCCATATACAGTAGAATCTTCCTACTTGGGTCACCTTGGTGGGCAGACTGTCATATATCTGAAGAGAGTATTTAGAACGGCTGTAATAAATATGGCACTAAATGTTACTTTGCAAACATATGTAGTCTAAATATATTAAAACCACTTCCCGAATTCTCCCACCACACACTTATTATTTCCTCTAATATGCAGCTGACAGCGTGGTTACTAGATATCAGATAAATCACTTAAAGCTCAATTGAATCTTCACTCAATGCGCTGAGCATAGGATGTCATGTAGCTGATTCAGGTGAAATCCACGCTGGGTTTACAAGTGTTTTGCCTGAGTAGGGACTGAGTAACAATTTCAGACTTGGACATTGTACAAAGAAGCAGAGGGTAGTGTAATCACTGTTTATTTTCATGATCTAGAGCAGACCAAATACAAACAATATGTCTTCACTTTCATTAAGATTCCTATATTTAAAGTTCAAACATCAAGAATATTATATTTACTAGAATGATAAGAGAAAGTTAAAAAATGTAATACAGATTACACTTTGCCTGAATGAAGTGCTCAAAATACTGTGAACTATATCCAGAAGATCAAAAGGGATAGTTTCAGATTAGTCTGGCTAGAGTGTATATGCCTAACTAAGGAGGTAGAGCTTGAAGATAAATAACTTTATGACCTCATCCAGGCAAGTTACTGTTATCTAACTAAGGAAATAGAATTTTGTAACTGACCATACCAAATGACAGAGCAGCCAGCTAACTCCAGTGAGCACCCATTGCTACTAAGGGTATGTCTACACTACCCCGCTAGTTCGAACTAGCGGGGGTAATGTAGTCATCCGCAGTTGCAAATGAAGCCTGGGATTTGAATTTCCCGGGCTTCATTTGCATGAAGCCGGCCGGCGCCATTTTTAAATGCCGGCTAGTTCGGACCCCGTGCCGCGCGGCTACATGTGGCACGGACTAGCTAGTTCGGATTAGGCTTCTAATCTGAACTAGCTGTACACCTCGTTCCACTAGCTAGCCACGCGGCACAGGGTCCGAACTAGCCGGCATTTAAAACTGGCGCCGGCCGGCTTCATGCAAATGAAGCCCGGGAAATTCAAATCCCGGGCTTCATTTGCAACTGCAGATGACTACATTACCCCCGCTAGTTTGAACTAGCGGGGTAGTGTAGACATACCCTAAGAGAATAGCATGAACTCTTTATATTAAAAAGTGGATGGTGAAATCAGTGCATTATCGTTTTTCTTCTAGCCTCATCTAATATAAAGATCAATAGCCAATCCAGGGACAGAGGGCCTGATTCAAAGCTCATTAAGGTTAATGTGAATTTTTCTAGTTACTTTACTAGGTTTTGGATCAGGCTGCTCGTACCTGGCCTAAGAAGGAGGCCTGAATGCTAAATATTTCCAGTAGGGATTAAGGAGAAAAAAAATCTTCTTCCGAGCCATGGGATATCTGTGCATGCCTAAGGGTGGCCAAGAGTTCTTTACAGTTCATTGTCACAAAGAACACCCTTTATTTCTTCATCTCTGTACAACAAGACCAGGAGTTGCTGGGTGTTGCAAAAAGCAGCAAAAAATACACCTGGTGAAGTTGGTGACTATTGCTTCTTTTTCTTCTTCTTTGTTTTAGTAATAGTAGTAGTAGTAATAATTACTGTTGTTAGTAATAATTATTTTTATATTAATATAAAAATATCAGGAAAAAGGGTGGGGCAGAGTGTTCAGAGAACAGTTCCTTATTTTTGAAATATAATGTTGAAAACCCTAAAATTTCTACAGATTATTTTAAAAGGCCTCACTGCATCCACCTGGGATGAAGGAAGGATCTGCATTGTGGCAGCTCCTCCAGCTCCATTTAATACCCTCCCTTCCCCCCTACACACACATGATGCCAAGATTGAGTGGAAATCCAGTACCTTTCACACATACTAAATTAACTTTCTAAACTTCCAACTATAACCTATGTGTTTGGTTGTTTGGTTACTAATCACATCAGTGTAGCATGATGGTACAAATTCGTAGGGTAACAAGGTTAAAAGTAGCCACTAGGTTTTTTTAAATAAAAAAATAATCACTGAAGACATAACTTGCTAAAATCCTCACAAACATGTTTGTATTATCCAACATTTAAGGAATGGAATATCATAAAAAATATTTGACTTTCCAGCAATAGTTGTAGAATATAGCTATAAAAGTTACTCAGGCCATATTGTATAGTATGTAGTATAAAAATTTAACAATGCACATTAATATATTTTTAATTTTTTTTTTTGTATCTCAGAAAATATTGTCAAATAGTAACACAGAGCAGAGCTACAGTAGACAAGACTATCTGTAGAACCATAAAGGTGAACTGTAAAGTTACGGCCTTCTTCTGATCATTTCTACTTGCTTCTACGTAATATGCAATTAGTTCTTAAGTGTGACAGACTTTTAGGAGTGTACATTATGATCTCTGCCAAACACACATAAAAGCACCAGTTTAACTTTCTCCTGTAAACCTTGGTATAAGGATACAACACCCTTTAGCTGGCGGTGCTCTGTCCCAAATTATGCTGAATATCTCTTTCACACCTGGAGGAGTAAAGTTCATTCTTAACCTGATAGTCTTCTCTTTCCATGGCTGAGAATGACTACAGATCATTATATAAAACAACCTTAGACTGAGATGAACTTTCATACAGATTTCATGTACAAGGACATGTTAGCAGATGTCTGCTGAGCATGTTTTAATGTGATATTTTTCCATCACTTAAAATATTTTCACCCAATTATTTTCAAATTCATCATAGATTTACCCCTCAGCTAGAACTATTACCATGTCAGTTTTTAGTTTTGTTTGTAGATTAATATCTATTTAAATCCATTTTTATTTATAAGCATAATTTCAACAAGAGGATCATCAAAGAACAAAAATTCCCGTTCTAAATTTCATTTCCAGATTCCAACACTCACTTTACAATAGTGAACAATTATAGTGGAGGTATCTTGTTTAGCAAAAATTGAACACATTGTCTTTTTAAAACATGATTAATTATGGCTGAATACAAATCACACATGACATTCACTGTTATATCCTCATAACTTATCACACCTGCCCACTTTTTGTCTTTCAACCTTGATGCACTCACTATGGTTTAGGTTCCATTTGTTAAATTATGCCCACATTTTTAGGGTGTCAGAGAGAATCCTGCAGTTATGTGCACAGAACTCTGTAATGAGACATATTCAAAACACCTCAACATGGGCCAGGCCTACAAAAGATATGATTTTAATTAAAGGGGCAGGGTAGGCCAAAATTCAATATGCTCTAAAGCTGAGATCTAGATGCTGTCTAGACTGTCAATTACTGCAGCAAATACAATGCTCACACAAAATGGAGCAAAAAAACAGTGCAATGAACTTGGTCCTATGTGTGCAATCCTATCCTGCCATGGCAAATTGATGTTGGTACCCAAAACACCTTGCAGAATATCTAGCAATGTTTTACTGTAAGGCAATAGGCCCAAGCCCAGGCTTTTGTCCATTAAGAGCATGCCACTTCACCCACCCTGTAAATTCATCCACATCCTACGTGGGTCATGCAGTTGTATTAATGGCATTAGCAACCCTGCACAATCACTATTTAGGACAGGAAGTAGAGAAGAATACCTTATCCAGTTGAAGTGGCAGGGCAATAATCCTAAGAATGTTCCTGACCTCATGTTACTATTACTAACATGCTCCTATAATAGAGATGACTTAATGGCACCAAAGACCAGCATGATCTAACATGCAGAATGTGGACTGACAGTGTTTAGAAAGAAATGTCGAGTTGACTAGCTCTGTTATAGCACAGCTGTTGAATGCTGCAGCTGAGCAAGATCTGGCAGCTATCAGACAGACTGCTGCAGTGAGTGAATCACAATGATTGTAGCTGATTGAGCAGATATGTATACAATATAATGCTTTAATTTCCCATAGAGATTCACACATTAAATGAATTGCAGATAGGCTCAAATGATTCCTTTCTGCAGATTGAGGTTTATTTCTGTAAAAGATCCTCTTTTGTCCTATTATTGAACTACAGTAGACTTCCGATAATCCGGAACCTTTGGGACCTAGGTGGTGCCGGATTATCAGATATGCCGGACTATCAGGAGGTACTATAAACTGGTTATATATATATATATATATATATATATATATATATATATATATATATATATATATATATATATATATATATACAGTATATAAAGTGTTTTTAACCCTTTATATTGTAGCACAAGCACTGTCCAGCATCACACAATGCCAGTGGCAGACTGACTCGGTCCCATCCTGTTTCCCTCA